>NC_138970.1:120492500-121117500 GCF_055761805.1 Camellia sinensis
CAATGTGGCCGAGCCAGTAGGCCAGCAGGCTATGGGCGCTCTCGCCCGAGAGATAGCAGGGGCATTCAGGGAGTCAGTAGGCATTCTCAGAGCTGAGAATCAAGCTCAGGCTGTTATTGCGGATGCAGGACCTTCCTTTCTGAAGAGGGAGTTCTTCCGGTCTAATCCGGATGAATTTGTGGGTGATCCTAAAGAGCCACTTAAGGCAGATGAATGGCTCGAACAGACAACGAAGACGTTTGAGATGCTTGGCATCGAAGACGAGGGGTTGAAAGTGACCTTGGCATCTTTCCAGTTGAAGGGGGATGCGGGTCAGTGGTGGAAGTTTACTAAGGGGCGTATAGGAGGTACGTGGGAGGCTTTTGTGAATGCTTTCCAGGAGAAGTTTTTATCTCCGGCAGTCAGGGAGAAGCTGCGAGACCAGTTTTGTCAGCTTAAGCAGGCGAGTTCTTCAGTGGCCGAGTTTGAGGCTGCATTTACTAGTTTGTCCAGGTTTGCACCTGAGTTGGTGGCGTCTGAGGAACGCCGTTGTATTGAGTTTGAGAAGAAGTTGAGGCGTGGCCTCAAGCTGAGAGTTGGGGGAACTATGATTCGGGATTATGGGCGTATGGTTGATGCTGCAGCCCATATGGAGATTATGATGCAGGAGGAGGAGGAAGGGCAGAAGGGCTCCAAGAGGAGTCAAGATAGTCAGAGTGATGGTAGGAGACAGAAGGGTTTTAATCCCCAACAGTCTCAGGGTAGCTTTTCAAGATCGACTTTTCCTGTACCGAGTGCTAGTTCGGGGAAAGGCAGTCAGGGAGACATTACCTGTTTCAAGTGTGGCCAGCTGGGCCACAAGTCTCCAGTTTGTCCTCAGAGGGGAGGAGTGCAGAGAGCAGCATCATCATCGGCTCGATCTCAGAGCCAGAGTCAGGGTAGAGGTCAGCCACTCTCGTGTTATCAGTGTGGTCAGCCAGGGCACATGAAGAGGTATTGCCCACAGTTGGGTGGCACACCTGGTGCATCTGGTTTGAGGCCGATTCAGGGTCAGCAGCCAGCTCAGTCGGGTCAGGCCTCGAGGGCTAATCAGGGGGCTTCATCGTCCCAGACAGTGCAGCAATCTTATGCTCCTAGGGGTGAGCAGGTTGATCAGAGGTCGTCTGGGCGCGTGTACGCTGTTACCGCGCAGGATCTTGTACCGACTCCATCAGTTGTGAGAGGTACCTTCTTGTTTTGCAACTCGGTTGCTAATGTTTTGATTGATACGGGTGCATCTCATTCCTTTGTGTCTGCTGCATTTGCATCTGTTTTGGAATTGGAGTTAGCACAGTTAGCATCTCCTATATGTGTAGTGTCACCTCTTGGGGGTGAATTGATTTTGAAACAAGGTGTTAGGGGTTGTGATATAGAGGTTGATTATCATAGAATCCCATTTTCCTTTGTCGTTATGCCTATGAGGGGTTTCGATGTTATTTTGGGTATGGACTGGTTATCGTCATACCGGGCAGTTATTGATTGCTACCGCCAGAGGGTCACTTGTTGTACCTTGAGCGGAGAGTATTTTCATTTTCTGGGGAACCGGGTTGGTGATGTGTTGCCACCGGGGTATGTTCCACGAGGACGGAGTGAGCTTAGTAGTTTACTTGCTAACCTTTCGATTAGTGAGGATGAGGAGACACTGATTGTGTTGCCAAGGGTGGTTTGTGAGTACTCGGACGTCTTTCCTGAGGATCTTGTTGGTTTGCCACCACATCGGGAGATTGAGTTCTCCATTGACCTAGTGCCAGGCACAGCACCGATTTCTATGGCACCTTATCGTTTTGCCCCAGCCGAGTTAGTTGAGTTGAAGATCCAACTCCAGGAGTTACTAGACAAGGGTTTTATACGCCCTAGTGTTTCGCCGTGGGGAGCACCGACCCTCTTTGTTAAAAAGAAAGGTGGTGCTTTGAGACTTTGTATAGATTATTGGAAATTGAATCGGGCTACGGTTAAGAATAAGTATCATATGCCTCGTATAGATGATCTGTTTGACCAGTTGAAGGGTTCCCGTTGTTTCTCTAAGATAGACTTGAGATCGGGTTACCACCAGTTGAGAGTCAGGGAAGAGGATATTTCGAAGACGGCATTCCGTACGCGGTATGGCCATTATGAGTTTCTGGTGATGCCATTCGGACTCACCAATGCACCGGCAGTCTTTATGGACTTGATGAACCGGATTTTCCGGGAATTCTTGGATCGGTTTGTAGTCGTTTTTGTGGACGACATCCTTATCTATTCGCCTTCTGAGGAGGAGCACGAGGCACACTTGAGGGTGGTGCTTGAGTTACTTAGAGCTCATAGGCTGTATGCCAAGTTCGGGAAGTGTGAGTTCTGGTTGAGAGAAGTCAAATTCTTAGGTCATGTGGTATCCGGTGAAGGAGTGTCTGTTGATGCATCCAAGGTAGAGGCAGTGCAGGATTGGGCACAGCCTAAGAGTGTATTTGAGATCCGCAGTTTTCTGGGATTAGCTGGGTATTACCGTCAGTTTGTGAAAGATTTCTCCAGGTTAGCATCACCGTTGACTAGACTGACTCGGAAGGGAGTCAAATTTGTATGGAGTGAGACTTGTGAAAAGTCATTTCAGGAGTTGAAAGTTAGACTGACTACCGCTCCAGTATTGATTATTCCAGAGAGAGGGTTGGGTTATACGGTCTATTGTGACGCCTCACGAGAGGGTCTGGGTTGTGTATTAATGCAAGAAGGGAAAGTAGTTGCCTATGGCTCTCGTCAGTTGAAAATTCACGAGCAGAATTACCCTACACATGATCTAGAGTTAGCAGCTGTGATATTTGCCTTGAAGATTTGGAGGCATTATCTTTATGGTGAGAAATTCGAGGTGTTCTCGGATCATAAGAGTTTGAAGTATTTATTTACACAGAAAGACTTAAACTTGAGGCAGAAGAGGTGGATGGAGTTCATAGAGGATTATGACTTTGAGTTGCATTATCATCCGGGAAAGGCCAATGTGGTGGCCGATGCCCTTAGCAGGAAACCTGTTGGTGACATAGCTAGCATAGCCATCCGAGAGTGGGAGATGTTGGGTGCACTTGGGGAGTTTGATTTATTTCTAGGCGAATCCGTTGAGGCTGCGGTCTTGTTTTCTGTTGTTGCACAGCCTTCACTTGTGATTCGAGTATTAGAGGCTCAGAGAGGTGACTTTGAGGTAGAATCTCTCCGTGAGAAGATTTCCGGTGGGAAGGTTGAGAAGGGTTTGACGGTGTATTCCGACCTGAGTGTGAGATACCGAGACCGTCTGTTTGTGCCGGAGTCTTGCCGAGAGGAGGTACTCCGAGAGTTCCATCATTCACGCCTTGCGGTGCATCCGGGAGGCACTAAGATGTATCGGGATTTCGGTCGTCAGTTTTGGTGGCGGGGTATGAAGAGAGATGTGGCAGCTTTCGTATCTAAGTGCCTTACTTGCCAGCAAGTGAAGGCCGAGCATCAGAGGCCAGCGGGTTTGTTGCAACCCTTGCCTATTGCCGAGTGGAAGTGGGAGCATGTCACTATGGACTTCGTTGTAGGTCTTCCGAGGACTCAGCGGGGTAGTGATGCTATTTGGGTGGTTGTAGACCGGTTGACTAAGTCGGCGCACTTTATTTCTATGCGCGTGAGAGATTCGGTAGATCATCTTGCCGACTTGTATATTCGGGACATAGTGAGATTGCACGGGGTCCCAGTGACGATCGTATCAGATAGAGATCCCCGTTTTACTGCCAGGTTGTGGCAGAGTTTGCAGAGTGCGTTAGGCACTAAGTTGACCTTTAGCACGGCTTATCATCCTCAGACTGATGGACAGTCCGAGCGTACTATTCAGATACTTGAGGATATGCTTCGGGGTTGTGTTCTAGACTTTAGTGGGTCGTGGGAGAGGCACTTGCCGTTGGTGGAGTTTGCCTACAACAACAGTTTCCAGTCTAGTATCGGTATGGCACCATTTGAGGCCTTGTATGGCCGACCGTGTAGATCTCCTGTGTGTTGGGCCGAGGTGGGTGATGCACCTCTGTTGGGTCCAGAGTTGGTGAGGGAAACGACGGAGAAAATTGAGCTTATCCGTAAGAGGCTTGTTACAGCACAGAGTCGTCAGAAATCGTATGTCGACCGTAGGAGGAGACCTTTGGTGTTTGAGGTGGGTGATCATGTCTTTCTGAAGATATCACCTAGACGGGGTTTGATGAGGTTTGGGAGGAGTGGGAAGTTGTCCCCTCGGTTCATTGGTCCGTTTGAGATCCTTGAGAGGATTGGCGAGGCTGCTTATCGTTTAGCTTTGCCGCCGCAGTTGTCCGGAGTACATGACGTGTTTCATGTGAGTATGCGTCGGAAGTATGAGCCGGATCCATCACATGTGTTGGATTGGACCGATTTAGTAGTTGATGAGGATGTCTCGTATGAGGAGAGACCGATTCGAGTCTTGGATAAGCGGGATCAAGTTTTGCGAGGCAAGACCATCCCTTTGGTCAAAGTTTTGTGGAAACACCACGGAGTGGAGGAAGCCACTTGGGAACGTGAATTGGAAGTCCGCGAGAAATATCCGGACATGTTTGTTGATTTGTAATCTTATAACTAGATTCTGTTATATTGTTGAACTTAAGAGCTTTACATATGTCTTAAGTTGTAAAACATTGAGTATGTTTTGGTAAATGGGTGTATCTTGAAACTTGTTTCATTATAGAAGATTAGTGTAACATTGTATATGTTGATTACATTGTTGGATGTGTTATATATATATCATGCAATTGAATATGATATGGAAATTGTTAACATTGAAAGGAATAATGCATAATAGTGGTGCAGGTTGAAATATATGTTGTTTTATATATATTGTGGGATACCTCTTGATAAAGAGATGAAGTGACCAGTATTGGGTCAAGTTGGTTATTATTGTTATATACTATCTTTGGGTATTGAGAAAAACCTGTTTTCAAATTTGTGCCTAATTTCGGGGACGAAATTCTTTGAAGGGGGGGAGGTTATAGCGACCTCGGTCTTTTCCCATTTGATTATTGTATCCGGACTTAGGTTCCGTAGATTCTGTCATTGTATAATTGTTGTTGTTGTCCCTTATTTTTTTTTCTCATTTGGAATTATAGGATGTGTTGGGCAGGGTTGTTTCAGGTTGGTTGGGTTTAGAAACCAAGAGTTGCTGTCCAGGTTTTTGGTTCTTCGCTCGAGCGAGGAGTTGTTCGCTCGAGCGAGAGGTAGTGTTTGATTTGGACCTGTAGCTGTGCATTCTTGGCTCGAGCGAGCTTTTCTTCGCTCGAGCGAGTTAGTTCATCCTTCGCTCGAGCTATAGTTCCTTCGCTCGAGCGTGTGTCTGGGTTCAGACCTGAGGGTTTGAGTTCTTCGCTCGACCGAGCTTTCTTTCGCTCGAGCGAGCATTTGAGTTGTTGGCTCGAGCAAGGCTTCCTTGGCTCGAGCGTAGTTTCTCTGTGTCTGGTCGCTCGAGCGACCAAGTCTTCGCTCGAGCGAGCCTGTCCAGTTTATATACACAGCAGCGGGATTTGATCAGTCTTTTTCATTTTCTTTTGATTCCAAACCCTAGGTCCGACTTCTCTCTCTCCCTACTCACCTTCTTTCTTAGATTTGATCCACTTAGGGTGTGTTTCTACCCTAGATCCTTCATTAAAAAGATAGAGTGAGGCAAGGGCTACCATTTAATCTGAGCATTTGGCGATTTGGAGCACTTTGGTATTTGGGCACTCATCTCTTTCTTCACCTTTTGGGTTGTTTTCTTTGAGGTAGGGATTTCCTACTCCATCTTATAGGTTTTGTTCTAAGTTTTGGTAATTTGATATGTTGGGAATACTTGGGTAAATTTTGGGAAAAACCCTAGTTGTATTATTGAATTAATTTGTATAAGTAATTCATGAAATTGGGGAAAGATGGTTAAATTCACGGAATTGGGGAATTTATTGATTAAATGGCATAATTGGGTAATTGGTATCATTTGTCCATTGAATTGTTGACATGGTTATTTTCAGTTTAGAAATAACTGTTTTGGGCTATCGGTGGAGGATAGTCGTGATTGTTGTAGACAGTGCATGTGAATTAGGAATAACTGAAACTAATCACATTGGTTAAGTCATTAATTTTGACTGTGGCATTGATACAGATAATACGTGTATTGATTGAGCATTGCATTTGCATACATTGTTTGTGTGTGGGAGGAGATAGGGGATGTACTCCACGGTTTAGGGGAAGATAGGGGATGGACCTCTAAACCGGATTTTGTTTGGGAGGAGATAGGGGATGGACTCCATTAGCATCACTTTTATGTGTGCTTATTTATATAGAAGTGTTTTATTGATACAGCACTAAAATGTGTATCAATCTGGAAGTATGAAGTGTTTGATTTGAGCTTGAGTCTCATTTGTTGTTAATATTGGAAGGATGTGAATATAATATATGTGATTTCACTGTTATAAGTTTGGCCAGGTTCTGAGCCATGTTGATAAAACTGGAAAGTAAAACGTATCTTTGGCAATAATGTCATGAGTCTGTAAAATGAAGTAATTGATTATCTTGGTTAACCATCTGTTGAATGCTATTGCTTTATTCATTGCTTATATGTGGTTTAGTATATTTCTACTGGGCTGTGGCTCACCCTATATGGGAACATCATTTTCAGGTTCAGGTGATAAACTACCTCCAAGGACTTAGCTTGGGAGGGTTTGGCTTCTGGATTGGAGAAGACTACCTTTAGTTAATTGTCTTTAATTATTATTACATGTAAACATTCAAGCCTAGGGCTTTTCTTGTATTGAGTTAGAACTCATATTTTTGTACCCAAGTGTTGGCTTGGAAAGATGTAAGCCTGTAGGGCATTTTATTTGATGTTACATGTAATGCTTTATTTAGTAATACTCTGATGAATGAATTAATATATATTGTCTTCTTTAAATAATGCCTGTCTATGATATATATATAATGGGTTAATTTTTAGGGCGTTACAACCAGAACAAATTTTTTTTTTTTAAGTTATTGGCACCTATTATCTATAAAAAAAAAAATTATATATATATATATATATATTTGTTTTTGATATTTTTCAAATATAGAAAACATTTTTTTGAGGCCAAAATGAAAAATTATTTAGACATTTATTTAAAATTAACAAAAAAAAAATTAAATAAAAATTAATTTGTCATAGTAATTTTTAAAAAATAAAAAATATATATTTTTAAACAAAACAATTAAAAAAAATTTCTAACCAAACATACAATCAAAAATAATTTTAAAGCATTAGCTGAATATTTTTGTTAACAAATAATAATATTTTTTTAATATTTTAAATAAAAATATTTTTGGAATTTTAAAAATTTTTAAAATAAAAAAATATTTTTTTTCAACAATTATTTTTTGTGAATTGAATTTTAAAAAGAGTTTGGTTATGAATTTTGAATAGAATTTTCAATAGAGTTTTGAGTTATATATTTGGTTATGAGTAAAAAGGTTTTGAATTAGGTTTTAAAAACTGTTTTCAAAACTCATAATCAAATAATTTTTCACAAACTTAACACTCATTTAAAAAATTCAACACTCAATTCAAAACTCTTTTCAAAACTCATAACCAAACAAATTTTCTCTTTTCAAATCATAATTCCAAATTTACACACTCAAAATACAACTCCATACTCAAATCATAATTCTAAACTCAAACCAAATGCTATCGAAATCTCCTTGCAATACAGATCTCTCATCTCTATGGCTCTTTCTTCCTCATTCCCTTGACTCCGACGAAAGAGAGCCTGACAGGCTCCTTTCCTTGACTATGACGCCCGACTCCCAACGCTCTCCAACGAAGGACGACTAAGAGGTAACTTCGACTTCGACTTATATCTCTATCTACAGACGAAGGACGACTAAGAGGAAACTTCGACTTTGACTTATATCTCTATCTACATATATATATTGAGTATATATGTATCTTTTATATATATATTAGGACTTAGGATAAACAATTTGGTTGAATGTTTAGATTTAGGGCTTTTGAATATCTGATAATTAATTTCAATGTTTGTATTTAGGGCATTTCAGAATCTGATAAACAATTTCAACGTTTGGATTTAGGGCCACAGACCCCCACAAAAACCCAACCTCCACGATCCCCACGAATGTGGCAACTGTTCCTGGGCGTATGAGTAAGAATTGCAGTGGGAGAAGGTGCGATACACGCACCTCTAAGGAAAAATATGTATATATATATATAGCGAAAACCCAAACCCAAAACCCCATCTTTTCCTCTTTCCCTCTTTCGTCCTTCCCTGTCGCCGCCATATCTCTCCTCCATCGATGGCCATAGCTCTCCACTATCGATGGCATAACTCTCCAAGAATTCTGTCTATAGCTCTTCTCCGTATCTGTCTCTCGCTCTCCTTAATCTTTGGTTGCTTCTCTTTCTTGCTCGTGCTCTCGATCGCAGTTTCTCAGGTAAAATTTTTCCCCACGGTTCTCTATCCATATTAGTTGGGGATTTATCAATATAATCCATTAGAAATAAATCAAAATCTCGACAATGACACTAGTATATGTGATGATTTGGGTTTTTTGATGCTTTTAAAAATAATTTTAATAAGATTTTTGATGCTTTTGAATAGATTTTTGATATGTTTGGGCATTGTGTTATAGCTTGTATATATAATGTGCTATGTTTCTTGACTTTATTGAATCTGCCGTGGCAAATCAAAGTCCTATCTCTTGGGTTTTACAGTTAAAATTCCACTTGGTTTGTTGGGCTAGATTGACATATTATTTTTTTATTTGTTTCTAGTTTACATTTACTTGTTTCCAGTTTGTCACATTGTACACTAGTTTCCAGTTTTTGAGTTTTCCATTTAAAATTCTGCTTGGTTTCCAGTTAAAATTCTATATGACATATTATTTGTTTTCCATTTAATATCTGCTCATCATGATTTTATTCCATCCTCCAACATTTCGAAATCAAGCAACCTCGAAATCAAACAACCTACAATAATCATTCTGAAATCATTCTATTTCAATTTCAATTTTGAAAGTGGAAGAATGGAGGTTGATTCAAATTGTGGTAACAATCCTTTAGTAAATGAGGGTAAAGAAGTTGAAGAACTTAAGAAGGGTATGTGTTTTAGCTCAAGGAAAGAACTGTACACATTTTATGGCAAATATGCTATGTATGTTGGATTTTTTAACAGTTTGGAGATGATAGGAAATTAAAATACTTTGCAATGTTCTTGAGCGAGGGAGGGAAAAAAGAAATCAAAAGTCAACCCTCTAAAGCCATCTTTGTCCACAAAAATTGGTTGCAAAGCAGGGGTACGAGCTAGTCTACAAAAGGATGGGGGATATATATTAACCACAGTTAACCTTGAGCATAATCATGATTTGATTCCCACCGAGTCACGTTATTTTGCAAAGAATAAGAAAATTCTTACTCCTATGAAGAGAATATTAGAAGTTAATGATCAAGTAAGGATTGGGGTGTCTAGGAACTATCATTCAATGGTTATTGAAGCGGGGGGATACGAGTTATTGACATTTGATGAGCGAGATACAAGGAATTACATTGAGAGAACAAGAAGATTGAGGCTTCGAAAAGGTGATGCTAAATCACGTCAAATTTACTTTATGAGGATGGAAGCACATAATGAGATATTCTTTTATATGATTGATGTTGATGAGGAGTTTCGCATTAGAAACTTGTTTTGGGCTAATGCAAAGGGTTGGGTGACTTATGAAGCATTTGGAGATGTTTCATTTGACACAACTTATCTCATGAACAAATATGACATGTCATTTGCTCCATTTGTAGGAGTTAATAACCATGGACAGTCCATTTTGCTTGGTTGTGAATTGTTATTTAGTGAAGACACTAGCACATTTGTTTAGCTATTCAAGTTGTGGTTAAGTTGCATGTCAGATCATCCTCCAAAAGCTATCATAACTAATCAGTGCAGAGCTATGCAAAATGCTATAGAAATTGTCTTTCGACATGCTCGACATCGATAGTACTTATGCCATATAATGAAGAAAATTTTGGAGAAGTTGAAAGGATATTCTTAGTATGAACCCATAAAGTTTGCTATGCAAAATGCAGTTTATGATTGTTTGACAGTAGATAAATTTGAGAATAAATGGGAAGAGATGCTTACAAAATTCAATTTTCATGATAATGAGTGGTTTGGGGGTGCTATATGATGAACGGCAACGATGGGTTCCTATCTAAGTTAAAGACATTTTTTTGGGCTAGCATGTCAACTACACAACGAAGTAAAAGCATGAATGTATTTTTTGATGAATATGTCAACCCAAAGATTACATTAAAGCAATTTTTTGAACAATATGACAATACCTTGAGAAGTAAGGTAAAGAAAGAGAAAAAAACAGACTTCAAGTCTTGACACAAATTGTTTGATTGGCTAACCATATATGGTTTTGAGAAGCAATTTTAGCAAGCCTACACCAATGCAAAATTCAAAGAAGTTCAAAGAGAGTTGAAGAGATTAGTTTACTGTCAGGCCTTGATTGTCAAAGAGAAGGGATCAATTGCTACATATATGTCCAAGAAGCGATGGTAGTTTGTTAGAAGATGAAGCATGTGGACTTTGTTGTCTATTTTAATTCAACTGAATGTGAAGTTCAATGTATGTGTCGGTTGTTTGAGTTTACAGGCATCATGTGTGCTCACTAACTCGATGTGCTTGTGAGAAGGTGCATAAATGAGGTTCCAAATAAATACATTCTACCATGATGGAGAAAAGATTTGGATAGAGAGTACACATGCATCGAAACCACATACATTGACTTTGGCGATGATTTCAATGCAAGTTGCTATGAGAGGATGAACAAGAAATCGATTGGCATTGTACAAGTTGCTGGCAACTCTGAAGGAAAAATTAAAATTATAGACCTTGGGTTGGATACAATCAAGGATAGAGTCATGAAAGATGAATTGGGTGATAGGAGTAATTTACCACCTTCCACTAATCATTTACCATCTTCCCCAATTGATTGTTCAATTGCCACCGGTTCTACAAAAGGAGCTAGTACTAGAAAGGTGATTAGTCATTTGGTTGCTCGGTGAAGAGGTCGTCCAGTTACCAAACGAAAGGTTGCCAAAGTAGATTAAATAGTGAATCGTTCAAGGCAATGGCAAAAAAGCATACAAAAGCAAAAGTAAATTGTCTATTCAAAGTACATGTTAAAAACAATATTTCTAAATGAAAACAAGCATGATGTAAAGTCATGTTATGAACATGTACCGGTTCATACATACTATTTTGCACGCCAACCATATAAGGATAACATAGTGTATATGCACTAGCTTGAGCTTGAGCTTTAGCTTCAAATCGAAGCACCTTAGCAGCCACTAATAATCAAGAATGATCAATGATTGAAATTTATGAATTTCTTTAATGGAGTTGAATAGAGTTTGTCAAAAAAAAAAAAGTTTAATATACAATTTACATTTGCTTTTGTATTTTTTTTTTTTCCATTGCCTTGAACCGATTCACTATTTGATCTACTTTGGCAGCCTTTCGTTTGGTAATTGAATGGCCTATTCACTGAGCAACCAAAGGACTAATCACCATCCTAGTACTAGCTCCTTTTGTAGAACCGGTGTCAATCGAACAAGCAATTAGAGAAAATGGTAAATGATTAGTAGCAGGTGGTAAATTACTCCCATCACCCAATTCATCTTTCATGACTCTATCTTTGATTGCATCCAACCTAAGGTCTATAATTTTAATTTTGCCTTCAAAGTTGCCAATAACTTGTACACTGCCAATCAATTTCTTATTCATCCTCTCATAGAAACTTGCATTGAAATCATCCCCAAAGCTAGTGTATGTGGTTTTGATGCATGTGTACTCTCTATCCAAATATTTCTCCATCGTGGCAAAATGTATTTATTTAGAACCTCGTTTATGCACCTTTTCACAAGCACAACAAGTGAGTGAGCACACATAATGCCTCTAAACTCAAACAACCGACACATACATTGAACTACACATTCAGTTGAATTAAAATAGACAACAAAGTCCACATGCTTCATCTTCTCACAAACTACCATCGCTTATTGGACATTATATGTACAAATTGATCCCTCCTCTTTGACAATCAAGGCTTGACAGTAAACTAATCTCTTCAACTCTCCTTGAATTTCTTTGAATTTTGCATTGGTGTAGGCTTGCTGAAATTGCTTCTCAAAACCATATATAGTTAGGCAATCAAACAATTTGTGTCAAAACTTAAAGTCTGCTTTCTTCTCTTTCTTTACCTTACTTCTCAAGGCATTGTTATATTGTTCAACAAATTGCTTTAATGTAATCTTTGGGTTGACATATCCATCAAAAAATGCATTCATGCTTTCACTTCGTTGTGTAGTTGACATGCCAACCCAAAAAAAAATGACTTTAATATGGATAGGAACCCATCGATGCTGCTCATCATATAGCAACGCCAACCACTCATTATCATGAAGATTGAATTTTGTAAGCATCTCTTCCCATTTATTCTCAAATTCATCTCTTGTCAAAGCAATCATAAACTGCATTTTGCATAGCAAACTTTATGGGTTCATACTGAGAATATTCTTTCAACTTCTCCGAAATTGTCTTCATTATATGCCATAAGCACCATCGATGTCGAGCATGTGGAAAGATAATTTCTATAGCATTTTGCATAACTCTACACTGATCAAGCTTTTGGAGGATGATCTGACATGCAACTTAACCACGACTTGAATATCCAAACAAATGTGTTAGTGTTTTCACTAGATAACAATCCACAACCAAGCAAAATGGACTATCCATGGTGATTAATTCCTACAAATGGAGCAAATGGCATGTCATATTTGTTCTTGAGATAAGTTGTGTCAAATGAAACAACATCTCCAAATGCTTCATAAGTCACCCGACTCCTTGCATCAACCCAAATCAAGTTTTTAATGCGAAACTCCTCATCAACATCAATCATATAAAAGAATCTCTCACTATATGCTTGCATCCTCATAAAATAACTTTGAAGTGATTCGGCATCACCTTCCCCAAGCCTCAATCTTCTTGCTCTCTCAATGTAATTCCTTCCATCTCGCTCATCAAATGTCAATGACTCGTATCCCCTCGCTTCAACAACCATTGAATGATAGTTCCTAGACACCCCAATCCCTACTTGATCATTAATTTCTAATCTTCTCTTCACATGAGTAAGAATTTTCTTATTCATTGCAAAATAAAGTGAGTCGGTGGGAATCAAATCATAACTATGCTCAAGGTTAACTGTGGTTAACATATATCTCCCATCCTTTTGTAGACTAGCTCGTACCTTTGCTTTGCAACCAATTTTTGTGGAAAAAGATGGCTTTAGAGGGTTGACTTTTGATTTCTTTACTCTCTTCCCGCTCGAGAACATTCAATTGCAAAGTATTTTAATTACCTATCATCTCCAAAATGTTGTGCTCTATGAGCTATAGAAAATCCAGCATGCTTAGTATATTTGCCATAAAATGCGTACACTTCTTTCTTTGAGCTAAAACACATACGCTTCTTAGGTTCTTCAACTTCTTCACTCTCATTTACTGAAGGATTATCACCACCATTTGAATCAACCTCAATTCTTTCACTTTCAAAATTGAAATTGAAATAGAATGATTATTATAGGCTGCTTGATTTCAAAATTTTAGAGGATGGAATAAAACCAGGATGAGCAAATATTAATTGGAAAACAAATAATATGTCAAATAGAATTTTAACTGGAAACCAAGTGGAATTTTAAATGGAAAACTCAAAAATTGGAAACCAGTGTACAATGCGTCAAACTGAAAACAAGTAAATGCAAGCAGGAAACAAATAAAAAATAATAATATGTCAACCTAGCCCAACAAACTAAGTAGAATCTTAACTGCAAAACTCAAGAGATATGACTCTTAGACTCATCCAAATTCAATCCAAGAGATAGGATTTTGATTTGCCATGGCAGATTCAATAAAGTCAACAAACAAAGCACATTATATATACAAGCTATAACACAATGCCCAAACACATCAAACATCTATTCAAAAGCATCAAAAATCTTTTTAAAATTAATTTCAAAAACATCAAAAAGCTCAAATCATCGTATATACAAGTGTCATTGCTTAAATTTTAATTTGCTTGTAATGGATTATACTGATAAATCCCTAATTGATATGGATAGAGAGTTGGGGGGAAAATGTTTACCTAAGAAATTGCGATTAAAAGCACGCGCTAGAAAAGAAACAGCTGAAGATTGAGGAAAGTGAGAGACAGAGACGGAGAAAAGCTATAGACAGAGTTCCCAGAGAGCTACGGTTGTCGACGGAGGAGAGCTATGGCAGCGTCAGGGGAGGACGGAGGAGGGAAGACGAGAAGAGAAAAAGATGGGGTTTTGGGTTTGGGTTCTCGCTATATTTTTGTTTTCATTTTTTTTCTTTCTCACAGGTGCATGTATCACACCTTCTCCCACTGCAATTCTTACTTACATGCCCAAGAACAGTTGCCATGTCCGTGAGGGTCGTGGGGGTTGGGTTTTTGTGGGGGTTTGTAGCAGAACTATTAATACAATTAGAATTTGGAGTAGTTGATGTGCGTAAAGGGCGGTGAAAATCATTGTGGAATTCACTTTGATAATTTGAACCATTCATTTTTTAAGATATATCATATAGAATATATATATGTAAAAAATTATGTTGATCAAATATCGTTAATCCTTTTATTAAATTATATATATTTTTATTTTTATATTTAAAATAATACTTACCATTCATTTTTTTTTAATACAAATATGTTTGATGAAAATGCTATTGATCTCCAATTAACTTAATTTTTTGTTGATATGTTCTAGACAATATATCCTAAAAAATGAATAATTTGAATTATCAAAATGAGACCTGAGCCTCATCACGCATTAGCTCCCAATTCCTACAATCAATAGTCTATTATTGCTTAATTTTAATGTATTTATTATTATTATTATTATTTTTTTTTTTTTTTTTTTGTCAATCAATAGAAGAGTAATTACAAATATGAGAAATATTTATATTATCAAACAAATCACTAGCCACAATAGTAGAAAGTCAACGAAACTTAACTAATGAATAATTCTATTTGCACCTAGAAAAATAATTCAGTACGCCCAATTTCTCAGTAATCTCTATTAAATTATTTAGGTTTATAATTTACTATTAATACACCATATATTTTTTCACAAATTACCTTTCAAGATAAAATTATAATTTGTGGTGCACCCAAATAATAAACAAATCAATTCAAAAAAGACTTCCCTCATCTCTTTCTCTCTTCTCAGTCACGATACTCCCTCTATCTCGTCATTGGTAAATACTAAAGAAGAAGAAGACGAAGAACCATAAATAGGTACAAAGAACAGAGGCAATACAAACCCATCAACCTATTACTTGCCATCATACTACCTAGATTTTATCACGACCCAACTTCGGTATCCAGAGGTTAGGCGTCGCAACCAGTCAACAACTGAGGCTACCAAAGGTTAATTCTAAGTTTCACGGATTAAAAATGTAGTGGATCCTAAATATTTATTTTATTTAAACATACATCAGAGCTTTTTGTTTATTTATATTGACAGAGCTAGACTATGTTTACAAATATATAAGGTGCATTATATCTACTCCAATGATATTCCCAAAACTTATAAATACGGGGTTAAAAACCACTCTCTAAGCCCCATCACCTGAAAGTGTATAACAATTGTAAGCACATAACAGAGTGAGAAATATTATATTGGGAGCATAAGAATATGAAAATCACCATAGATAATTATTTAGGCTAAATAGTGAATAATTTGGCTCGAATAAATAAATTATTTTAAATAACATAAATATAATTCAGAAATCGTATAAACAAACTAATCGTAGCGACGGTATAGAATAGAACAGAGAGTCAATGGATCCATGAGAAACAGAGGGTCACTAAATGACTAATTAGAGGGCCAACGGTTATTTAAGTCCTCCAAGGCATAAGACCTCCGTGGTGATATCTACGAAATAATTGTTCATATTATCAATTATCAAATTGTCTCCAAAACATATTTAATAAACAGTTATATCCATAAGGTTTTTTTTTTTTCTAAGAAAATAGGGTTCATTAAATAAATAATATATTTAAAATGCTAATACAATTTACAAAGCATAATTTATGTAATACAGTTTATAATAACTCAAGTTATAATACAACTCACCTTAATATCCATACTAATTTTTCTTCCATTTTTTTTTAAATTTTTTTTGGAGCTTTCTCTTCCTTGCTAACTTCCTCCTTCCTTTGCTAACTTCTTTTTTTTTTTTTTTTTCATTCCCGCCTCAAGTAGTAACACAATTTCACCCTTTTATACTAAGCTAGGTTGATTTGATAGACATGTTACTACCTCAGTGGACAACACGTTGTTGCCTAATCCAATTGCCACCTTTGTTGTTTCTAGATTGTTTCCAATGTGGCTTAAGTAGATTGCTTTTAGCCCATCTACAAAAATAATTAAATTACCATCCTTTTTGGTACTACATAGTGACCTCAAACTTAAATTAAATTACATTTTAAGTATATCGAATATATATATGTTCTCTAGTCAATAATTAGTTGATATTAACGCGGTGTTAAAACTAATTAAATATTTGAAATGTCACATTTCTTCCCTCATAAATAGAATTTTCGAAAAGATGTAGATATCTAGTTCGCATTTGATTTTTAGTTTCCCTTGTAAGTTCTTCAACACAATGATTTCGTCATAAGACATTTACAAGGGATATAGATTTGTTTCGAAAAATCTGATCACTTGTCATCTGCACAGTTTCGGGACCCAATAACTTTTTGTCTCCAACTTCCGTCCAATATACAGCGATCGATATTTCCTCTCATATAGTGCTTCATACGATGCCACCACGATGTTCACTTGGTAATTGTTATTATAGGGGAATTCCACTAAAGGCAGATGTTCATCTTAGCTATCTTTAAGGTTTAGTGCGCACACTCGCAACATGTTTTCCAATGTTTGAATCGTTCTTTCAGATTGTCCATCAGTTTGAGGGTGATAAACAGTGCTAAACTTTAGTATTGTTCCCGAGGATGCTCGCAACTTGTTTCAGAATTGAGATACAAAGCGAGGGTCTCGATCAGATACAATTGATATCAGGGCACCATGCAATCGAATGATCTCCTTGATGTATAAAGTGATAAATATGTTAAGAGAGTACGTGACTCTGATGGGGTAGAAAATGTGCTGACTTCATTAATCGATCTACTATGACCCATAGCACGCTTTTCTTTAAGGCTGATTTTGGTAATCCAATAATTATGGTGATGTGTTCCCATTTCTATTCAAGCATAAGGAGTGATTGCAGTAGCCCCGTAGGTATCTAATGCTCTACTTTAACTCGTTGATATGAAAGCATTTCAAAATATGACTTGCTATGTCTTTTTTCATTAATGCTCTTTTAGGTACATCTTCATATTCCCATGATGAATTACGAATCTCGAGCTGTGGGCTTTCGCCAATATCTTCTTTTTGATCTCTGGAATGTCAGGTATGCAAATTCGATTTCGAAACTTCATTATCCCATTACATATAATGAAATCAGGATCAGGCGTACTTTCTTGCTCATTGTATCTTTTTCTCAAAAGTTTTTCCTTGCACTAACGTGTCTTAATGTCATCGATTAAAGTGGGTTCTATGATTATATTGGTAAGCAATCCATCAACATTGTGTGGAACCAACTTCAACTATAGCTTTACTAGCTCCCGCATAAGTGGTTTCTCATCAGTGAGGATGCATGCCAAACTTTTGGTGGCGTTCTGGCTCAATGTGTGTGCTACCACATTAGCCTTGCTTAAGTTGTGCTGAATCTTCACATCATAATCTTCTATAAATTTTAACCCTTGTCGTTGCCTCATGTTCAGTTCCTTTTGTGTAAACAAATACTTAAGACTCTTGTGGTCGGTGTAAACTTCACATGTTATCCTGTAGAGATAATGACGCCAAATTTTTAGGGCGAAAATCACCCCCAACCAATTCCAGATCATAAGTTGGGTAGTTCTTCTCGTAAGTGTTTAGTTGAAGTGAGGTGTACACAATAACCTTCCCATCTTGCATAAGAACGCAACCCAGTCTATTATATAGGGCATCGCTATAAATTACAAACCCATGAGTCCTAGTAGGGAGTGCTAATATAGGAGCGGTCAATAGTGTACTTTTTAACTCCTGGAAGCAACATTCTCGTTTGTCAGTCCACTTGAACGAGGTATTTTTCTAGCTTAACTAAGTCAATGGTGATGCAATCTTTGAGAAATCCTAAATGGAATGTCGGTCATATCTCACTAATCCTAAGAAACTCTGAACATCATATACATTAGTAGGTTGCGGCAAATCCACCATTGTTGCAATATTTGTGCGTTGACAGAGATGCCATTCTTGTTAATGACATGACTTAGAAAGTGTACACTAGAGATCCAAAATTCATATTTCTTCAACTTGGCATAGAGTTTGTGGTCACGTAGTGCCTACAGCACTGATCGTAAATGTTGTTCATGGTTTTCCGGTGTTTTAGAGTATATAAGAATGTCATCGATGAAAGCAATAACAAACCCATCGAGATAATGTTTGAACACTTGATTCATGAGGTCCATAAAGGCCACTGGAGCATTTGAAAACAAGTTACACCACTAGACCTAGAAAACATAACCCTACATCATTACTATACCATTCCCAACTACATGCCATCTAATCCTCGTCTGCAAAATAAATTGCCACAATCACCCCCATCTTGGAAAATAACAACGAACCCATAAACCTTCCGACCTCAAACCCTTATACCCTCCTGAACAATCATCATAAGATATATACAAAGACCAAGAAACAACCGAAGATGAACTCACCCCGATTCACGAGAATGTAAGAAAAGACAAGGTTTGCAACGCCACTTACAAAATTCTTACCCAAATATCGGTCACTACATTGACCTCCCCAGTTAATAACACACTTGAAACTCTAACCATCCACTACCTCCATTCCCCGCCTTCTCTCAAACACAACGCCTCCCAGAAACTTCACCTCGTGAGTCCAAAACTCAAACTTTCCAAACTTAACTAATCATGAAGAGTTATAAATAGCTCAAATACTACCAAACTGTTTACATGCTCTTGTAAAGAAAGGATAACTCAACCAAAGCCAAAAAAAGCTATTTGCACCCAATCTAGAACTTACAAAGGACCCCGTCAACCCAAGACAAAAGGTCACCTTAACACATACTCGACTCTTATAATTACTTTCAAAACATCCCTTAACTCTGTTATTGTAATGACTCAAATTTTAATTCACATTGGATTGATGTATAGTGGTGCCCATCACCTTAAAACTTGTATGGTTGTCGGACTCTTGATATTGATGGGTTGGCAAGTGAACTTTAAATATTATAATTGAGGACCCTTGGATAATGTTTGGAATCTTGATTGAAGCCTTAACAAGGTGTTCAGATAAGATTAGATAAATAGCCCCAAATTTGAGTTTGAGTTTTTGACCAGCCGTCACCCTTTTGCCCTTTTCTTTTTTCACGCTTTGAATTTGGATGTGAGGCTAGAACCATTGGAAAGCCTATTTCTGGGGCTTCAATTTGGACACAAGAATGACAAAGAATGGAGTCCGAATGAGAAAGTTATCCCGTTTGAAGTTTTGGAATCTATGTTGGAAGCAGGTCCGCTCGAGCAGGAAAATCGAAGCTCGAGCGGACTACGCGAATTCAGCGGCTTAAAAACGTGATTTTTAGCACATTCTTTGCATTTTCTTTTTCCTCCTTCATCCCTCTCACCCTAGGTCCGAAAACCCAAGGGTTTTGACCTTAAATACCTTCCATTTCCCTAAGGATTGGCTAAGATCTCTTACAAAGAAATGAAGAAGGCTTGAAGATCATACTTTTCAACAGATTGAAGTTCGGATTTGTGGAAGAATCTCATCAAAGCCTTGCTCCTTTGCTTGATTCTTGAGGTAGGGGTCCTAGTTCTCCTTCAATACTTCCATAAATAGATAGATTTGTGGTATTTTGAGTATATACATATAAAACCCACATTTTTTAGCATATAGTGTACATCATGATTTTTGGGGGTTTAGGGTTTGAAGCATCGGGGTTTCAATTGTTGGGTTAATAAGGTGGATTATGAACCTCAGGTGTTTAATCAATGGGAAGATTGGAATAAAGAGTAGTGGTTTAAGAAGTTTGAATTTTTCTTGAAATTCTTGATTTTCTTGAAAACCCTAAGTTGATTCATGATGATAAACAATGATTTTGCCCAAATTGAAAGTAGAATCATGAAATTGGTAGGTTGAATTATATATATACAAGTTTAATTGGATTTTGGAGGTGTTTGAAAATTATGTTAAAAATTAGCGATTGAACCTTTATTATGGATATTGTAAATTATGCTATAATGTGAAATGAAGATTGGGGAAATGATTTATTAATGATATGGGTGACATGAGCCTTGGGGTGAAATGATGAAATAAAGGTTTAAGAGTTCACCTTGAATAGTTTTGATCATGTTGAGTTCTGTTGAGTAATGTTGAACCGAATTGTGTTGGACTATGATGAATTGTGTTTGAATCATGTTGAATTGTGTTAATTTGAGTTGTGTTGGGTGTGTTGAGTTTGAGTTGTGTTGTGTTGGGTCACGTTGAGTTTGAGATGACTTGTGATTGGATCCAGTATTTGATATGAAATCATTTGAAAAAATGGAAATTGAACTGGTAATTGGATTATGGATTGGTGATAGTGAACTTAATGAATTAGTTGCGACAATAAAGGTAAATTATGATTATTGTTCTGTAAAATAAATAAGAGACTAAATTGAAAGGGGTTTGTTAACCTTGTGTTACCTTGAAATGAAATTTGAAAGTGTAAATAACGGTGTGAATTGAGTATAGGAGAATTGTTAGTGAATCAAAAAGGAAACTTGAACTTGAAGTTATGGAGTTCTAAATAAATATAATGAGTAGAAATGAAGAATGAAAGAAAAAGAGGAACATTAAAAATGGAAACTGAATGAGAAATATTTTGGGAGTTGGTTAATAACTTTTTAATGATGTTGTTTTCTTAAATACGGTTGTTTCACAAGGGTCTACATTTTTCTAAGGCTAAGGGATGATTTTAATGGCTGAAGGTTTTTCTTGAAAATGTTTAAATAGTTTTTGAGAAAAAAGGTACCTTACTTATGGTATTTTGAAATTATAAAATGTCATCCTACTATATGGTATCACCCTGCAAGCATGATCACTTCTATCTGTGTGTTTGTTATTGATTGAGAACTATGAGATTCTTGCTGGGCATTAGTACTCACCCCGTTGTTGTTTTATCTTTTTACAGGAAGAAACTTTGGATTCATAATGGAAGAGTTACAAAGTCCATGAGTCTGTTTGTGTGTAATTTTGTTATGGGTGTGAAGGAAGTAATTGTTATATATTGATATTTGTATTTATTTATTTGTAGCTTCACAGTAGAATAGTGGCATGTATTGTTGTTATTGTTGTTTTCATTGAGAGAGAGAAAACATGTATCATTGTATTCCCGTTACTCAAGGATAATGGATATTTGAAAAAAAAAAAAGGATCTAAATTAATGGCTTTGGTAATGTTTCCAAGTAATAAAAAAAATTGGGGCATGATAGTTATCGTCTCACTGCCACCCAACTCAAAATACACTTATGAAATGAACAGCTCTACAATGAACTATCATATGACCAAATTCTAATTAGACAAGGGATCAGCATCCCAGGTCCATAAGCCCCATCGTACAGACACCAAAATACTGCTATTGCAAACCTATGAAATGAATTGCTCTACTACGAACTATCATACCACCAAATTCTAATCAGACAAGGGATTAGCATCCTAGGTCCATAACCCCACCGTATAGACCCCAAAATACTCCTATTGTAAGGACAAAATATGAAAAATTATCCCTATTTTCAATACATGAAACACACAATGAACCACATTAACACATTCCCCCACACAGCTAACCCTAAAACAAAATCTTGATCTATAACTAAGAGCAACTACCACAAAACGAAACTAACAACCCTTAGTGGGCAATGAATAAATTCCCATAAAAGAAACTCAAGTCACCAACACACCAACCACTTCCAAACACCAACACCGCCAACCCCCAATAATTTGATAAGGAATCCTTAAAGGTACACTAAGAACACCTGTTCATTTAACCCATTTCTTGGTACCACAACCACATCACTTACTCAACACTAAACATGTGACCCGTCCAACTACTCTTCACACTTAACATCAACACAATTATACTTCAACACCATTCGCCCTATATGGGGTTTCACACTTCTCACTCACACTTGAGTTCGAAATGAACTTCTCGAGATCCAAACCCACAACTCCAACTCACAAAACAAGACACCATGCATCATACCCAACGGAACCACATACATAACACCCCACATCGAAGATAGATAAGGCTGTGATAGATCCCTACCCACACCAACTCATATATGCACGACAACAACCACCATGCCATTACCCCATCACTACTAGACAGAAAACTCACCCTCCATCAAGGAACCTCCACAACAATAACTTAGAACTTACATCAATAATATAAAACCCCAATAACTAGTACCAACCAAACCAAACATGCTAACTGGTATAACTCCACCCTCATAATATTCCAACTAGTCATAATGATCCTCAAAAATACCTATCTCCCGCAATCATCTCCACAGTCTAATCATTCCAAATCAGTTATAACCAAACACAAATTATTTAACATAACAAGCAATCCCTAATTCAAAATAAGGCTCACTGGCCATCACCTTCCAAGTCAAAAAACTATAACACATACCCGCAAATATCATAATTCTTCTTGTAATCCCACAACAACTTATCATGTTAAGAAAATTCAAAAGTCACCACATGCTCCAATCCTAGGAGACAACAAACAAATAAACATATATATATATATATATATACATAACAAATAATCACGAGGTCTTAACATACCACGACACGTTGGTTACCCAAAACAACAACGTAACAATTACAAACGACCACCACTGGTTACAAGGTAAGATAACCCAAAACAAAACTACACCACTGATCATTACTATCACCACTATTCCTCACTGGACCACTGGACCTGGTTACTCTCAAACCATGACATACCCCTAGAGTTTACACTCCAAGAACAAAACCAACAATGTGTCCCACCTGGCTACACCAGAACCAAACGTGAAATTCCTCACTCTGGGATTGAAATCACAACCCTCCAAAGGCCCTCAAAGTCTGGCCTATTTAGTTCAGATAAACGTATCGGTGTGTTCCTGCCCGAAAGGATAAGGTTGAGTTAACAGGATTTTGGAACACCCAAAGGAGTCCCACACTAGATACAAAAACCCCTAGTATGGCACGACTGGTTACACACATAACAATTAGGCAGTCTCCTATTGTGTAACTAATTCAAAGTCCAAAAAGATAAGGGCCCTGGCGACTGCTCCCCCTGTGAGCACCCGGTCGCCCTAAATTCTGGATGACTAAATGGTTTGGGTGGTACAAGTATGGGTTAGTCAACAACCTTACTTTCCTCTTCTGATTCCTACTAAGTCTACCACGACCCTAAACTACAGGAGTTGCCGAAATGGCCTTCTCTTCACTCTGTCCCAAGGCTAAAACCACAGCCTCCACATGAGTTGTCGTCTCCAAAAACGCACTATGACATCTATGCCAAGACCCGACAACCCTTCTCTATATAACATCACAGCCGTCTCTCATCACACAACCTTCTCTCAACTCCAAACAACGAAACTCCTTAGTTTCCACCAACTCATAAGTGTACTGCGATGGACTAGTAACCCACACCACAAGCTGTGTCAAAAGTGTACTACCTTAGCACAACTTCACAAACTGTTTCCTCAACTCTTCCCGTGTGGAAGGAGGCAAATCACCACAATACCACCTAAACCACCTATGCAAGACAACACTACACCTAATAAACACACTCATAACGGAATCTTATAACTCCCATGAGAACAAATGCGAAAAATATTTCATTACATGAAAGCACTTAATCACATAATCACATATGAATCATGCCTTTAAGATAAAATTTGTTCCACGAAACCCCGAGAATTGTTGTTAGGATGAGCATTGATCAAATGCCCTTCTAATAAGACCTCCAAGCGTTTAGTAGACACAAAGAACATCTTAAGAATCCAATTCCATACCCACTTAACCACATAAACATGTTATCATTTAGCATACTGAGCATACAACATCTTTATCAAGTGAGACAAATCCATTATGGTAAGAACTACTTCCCACGTACCCAAAGTATTCAAACCTGGTATGCTCTGATACGAAGTTGTAACGCCCTAAAATAAATAGACATTCTACTCTGATATAATATTATTAAACATATGGAACACACCAACAATACGATTATACACCATCATTTCCAGTACCTGCCTCATTACATTCTTTTAGTACTACAACATGAATTCTTATTATGATGAATAAAACTAGACTATTACAAGTTAATGCCTTAAAGGCTACAAATTTCCAGGGCCTTACCCATTTACAACAAATGAGTCACAATTCAATACGAAGAAGCCTGTGGCTTAAATTAAAATCAAATAAACAAAGAAAACAATAAAACGAGCCTCAAGCTCCAAGATCCTCCCAAGTCATCGCCTTGGAGGAGGCACACCAGTCCTTCTGAGAATGGTTTCCTTCGTAGGGTGATCATAAAGCCCAATAAAAATAAACTTAATGACATATATGATGCTTAACAATATCATAAGGTGTATGCATATGGAACGTCATGGTAAAACATGCATTTTTCTCTTTGAAACAATGCAATGTGAGATTTCCAAAACATCTTTCCCAGTATTCTTTCAGAACAATCAAGTGGTACATATAATGAATAAATCTCTAGTGCTAGTGTTCATAATAGAAAGCTATCCAAGCAATCTATGCCATTTTACCGGGATTATTCGGCTGGAACGACACCTACCGCGCGAGTTTTAGATCTTACATCATGGACACACAGGCCAAATTAATTCTACTTTGACACTCCCTTACAACTTTACCACTTTATTTACCCTTCCAATAATACAATATATGCATTTCAAAACAATAATACATTTTCAAAACATAAAATCTCTAGTTTACAAATACATGATATGCTTAATGCAATGTATGATTTTAAACATTTCCATTTCCTAGTCCACATACAATTTCGAAAACAATCAATACAACCCTTCACCGATTGCGAAAACAATTATCTCTAATCCCATTATTAAACGAATAATAATAATATTCAAAATCATAACAAAATCAGAATCCCAATGATTTATACAAAATCTCATGATTCCCAAAACATCATTCACACTCCTTACGAGCCTTGTGAATCTCAACCGAAAATTCAATTTTCCCAAAACCGTTCATATAGTTTCCAACAAAACCACTATTTCAAAAGAGTAAACAATACTCGATATTTTCCAATAGTTCAAAAGTATTTCTCAAACCAACCTCTTTTCTACTGAAATTCCACAATATTACCAATTCATTTCTTTTCCATAAAAATATCCAATACCCTAGGTTTTGATAAACTTCTGGGGAACTCTTTCCAAAACACCATTTTCTTCAAAAGTTCAGTACACAACCACCGCTAGCTTACCAATTTCAAACCATAACCGAAAGCAAGTCTTTTTTCCCCCCAAATTTACACATCAATAAATATATATCCAAAAAATAATTTTTTTTGAAAACGCATAACTAACAAGAATAACATATAATGAAGCAAAATAACATGCATGTTGCTAAGAAAATTCCTACCTCAATTCCAGAAGAGAAGAAAGCCCAAAATTGACAGTGACGAAAACACTATCTGACCACATTAAAATGAAGCCCTCTACGTCCTTTACAGTAAAGTCTAAGGCACTAAGGGCGAGAGATGATTAAAAAGAGATGAAATCAAGGTTTAGATCTTAAAAATGGCGAAACAACCAAGAGAGAGAAGAAGATAAGCTTAAAAATTATATTTTTAGCTTTTGGCTAATATTTATAGGATAGACACATCGCGGGTGCGAACACATGGCCGTTGGTGCAAACATGCTGGCTGTGGGCCCCCTCTTGTGGCCCCTCATTACCTATGCACCTTTTCCCCCATACTTTGGACCTGAAGCTATGTTGTGGTTGTGGCATGGTCGCGGCCTATCCGCAGGTGCGATCTCCAGCTACACTCATCGCGAGTGCAACCATAAATGTCGCAGGTGTGACCTGTCTTACCCAACCATACTTGGTTGTTGCCCAGTAGCCAACCTGAACCACTCCCAAGGTCCACCCCTACCAAACAAGACTGAAAAC
Organism: Camellia sinensis; assembly: GCF_055761805.1. NCBI lineage: Eukaryota > Viridiplantae > Streptophyta > Magnoliopsida > Ericales > Theaceae > Camellia > Camellia sinensis. The sequence goes on from NC_138970.1 coordinate 120,518,913, forward strand.
ACCGGATAACAACATGTCCCCACCAGAAGCTAAAATTGAATAGGGTTTTTTCGATCCAAGCCATTACAATTCCCATCATTAGCCAATACAACATAATAAAAATTTTAATGAAGATAATACTCAATTTCTATTTGTATGCAATAATTTCTAATCATTACACTATCATTACATACTTCATTTAGGAAACACCACACACATAATTCACAAAAACACTAGTTTTATTTATGCATCTTGGTGTTGGTACATCACTCACATCTATGAGTTAATAGTTACATTAAGGTCTCGTTTGTTTGGCTCCATAGAATGGAAGGGATTACAAGTATGGCGAGGTGGTATTAGGTTGGGGATGTAGAATAAAGAGTGTTTGTTTGTACACCACCAGATTAGTAATACTATAGATAGTATTAAAATATAAAATTAATAGTTTTTAAATTTTATTATTTTTTTAATATTATAATAATTATTATTTTTATACTTTTTAAGTCCACTTAATCTAGTGACACTTAAAAAAATATAAATTTTGCATAAAAATTATTTAAAAATTCACTAAATATAAAAAACAAATCATATTTTTATAGTATTTATTAAAAATTTTAAATATTTCTTTCCCAAATAAATTATTTGAAAAAAATAATATTAAAAATATTTTAATCCATTAATCCTATCACTAGATTTCTAATCCCATATGTTTTCCTTCCATGCTAGTCCAACCAAAAAAAGAGGATTGCTAGTCCCTAAGTTAGTGTTTAGTCCTTCAATTTAAAAAAAAAAAAAAAGAATTAGAATTAGAACATGATTATCTCACTGTACATCAAAAAGGGTTTCTCATACTCAGGGTCTAAATTGGAAAATTGAGCAACCAAGGGAAATGCAGCTGCATATGGTGTTCAAATTCCCAGCCACTCTGTTCAATCCCATAGCATACCCAAACTAGCTGAACCCTATGGATTGGAATGCCTACTTCATGCCCCCATAAATGATGTCCCGTGATCCGCACTAACATCTCTACATGTGTCATAACATTACCAAGATCGACAGCTTGGACATTGATGATGTCTTAAGGGTGAGGAGTACTAGTTTGTAGATTATCAGTAGGAAAAGCATTCCCTCTTCTCACGATAAAGTCTTTGAGTAATGATGCATCCAAGTAGAGAGGGTAACCAATACCTTAATCGAGGCCTACAACATTAGTCGATCTAATGTATTTATCTAACGTACTTTCCACCCTCTACCACAGATGTTCTACTTCAACTGGGTTTGCCTGTAAGTAGATTCATCTACCCATACGTCACCTAGGGGTTCAGTTTGAATGTTTGACTATTTCCTTCGAGTCTCCTCATCCTTCCAGTAGGTCTAGGACATTGTTGTTGTGATTTCCTAAGATTTCGCCAAGAGTTAGCTCTAGTCTATACCAGAAGGAGTCACCAAAGTTAAGCTCTAACATCTCCTACACAATAGGATGACTAACTTAGCTATGGAATCAATGAGATACTACATGTATAAGATATAATAGCTAACATGACATACTTAAACATAACTTACAACTAAGGATTCTTCTTTTTTTTTTTCCTACTTAATTGTGCACATGTCCTATGCTCCAATGGTGTTTTTTTTTTTTTAAATCATTACTCTGATACCACTTTTGTCATGACCCAATCTCGGTACCCATGGTTAGGCGTCGCAACCAGTCAATACTGAAGCTACCAAAGGTTAATTCTAAATTTAACAGATTAATACCGCAACAGAGTGAAATAAAAGGGTACCAAATATTTATTTTATTTGAACATACATCGAAGTTTTTATTTATTTATATTGCTAGAGTTAGACTATGTTTACAAATATACAAGGTGCATTATGTTTACTCCAAGCCTGGCTTTACTACTTCCAAAACTTATGAACATGGAGTTAACAACCCCTCCTTAAGCCTCATCACCTGAAAGTGTATAGCAATTATAAGTACATGGCAGAGTGAGAAATATTATACAAAGAGAAAAAGTGTATAAAATTAACCATGGATATAGCAATTCCGGTTTTGATCTGACTTATTTGATACTCCGGACTTGGGTTTTATGGTTTTTGAATGTTGTTCATGTCCTTTCTCCCTTGTTCCTGCTAGAGTTTGGCTATTAGGTGGTAGTGGTTATGTTTGGAACAGATTGGTTGCTTAGTTTTCAAACCTTATGTCGCCCAGAACACTGTTTGCACTCAAGCGGACTTTGTGAATTCTCATTACATTTGCAAGTCTGCAAAAATACTAGGAGAGCGTATTCTACGCTCGAGCAGCATTTCCTATACTCAAGCAGGTGGGCGCTCGAGCGATGGTCTCCTATCTGTAAAATTGCTGAAAGTGTGTATTCTATGCTCAAGCATCACTTCCTGAGCTTGAGCGGTGAGCTTCTTTCTCATTGTGTCTTGACACTCGAGCGTCACTTCTTGTGCTCAAGCAGAACAACTTTTTGTGTCTAACGCTTGAGCATCACTTCTTGCGCTCGAGCGGACTGTGCGTATATTAGTTTATAAAAGTGACATTTTACATCACTTTTTTACCTCTCACTCTCTCACTACTTTTCAAAAACCCTAGATCTAAGAGCCCCCCTCTCTATAACGCTCCCTCTCTCTACATTTTCACCTAGATCTAGTGGTTTCTCTACCTTACTCCCTTTGTTAAAAAGGTAGAGCATCTTAAGAGCTCCGTTTTGATCCGATTGAAACTTGGTTTCGGCGTCATTGAAGTTTCCACCTTGCTTTGCTTGTCTTCTAACTTTGAGGTTGGGAGCTTCTATACTCTTCTGTGAGTTTTAACTTAGTTATTCGTCGGTGTGTAAGAAATATTGGAACTTATGGCGATTTTGAATAAACCGATGGCTCTAGATTAAAAACAAAATAGGGGTTTTTGAAAAAAATGAAATGGAAATGGTTATGGGAGAAAAAATGAGCTTGTGTGGTGTTAAAAAGGTTGGTTTTGGTATTTGGGATGAAATTGGGTAAATGGGGAGTTTTTTCCTAAGATGACTCAAATGATTATTTTGTATAAATTATGAAATTAGTATTGAAAGTGTGAAATTGAGAGGTTGTTTATATGTATTACCTCGCACCTATGGAAATTTGGATAATTTATCTGTTGTAAAGATTGTATATCTGTTTAGAAATATCTATTTTGGGCTATCGATAGAGGATAGCCATGATTCTTGTAGAAATTGCATGAGGATTAGGCAAATTAGAACTAATCTCTTCGTAGTCATCATTGAATATGATTATGATGTGTATACATTGTATATGTATGATATTTAGGAGGCGAAAAGGGATGTACTCCAGGTTTGGGAGAAGAAAATGGATGGACTCCATTAAACTAAGTTAAACTGTGTGTCCAGGGTGAAAGTCCCAAAAACCACGCGTATACATGGGTGCCAATTCCCACTGACAAAATTTTCGTAAAATGGCAAGTGAATGTAGTTGTATGATAATTATATTGGTTGGAGACCTATGGGGTGTATCCTCCATTTGGTTGATTAAATGAAGTGGTTATAACTAATGAACTGAGATAAAATAGATGGAGATGTAAGTTTGGCATACCACGGTTTTGGAAAAAAGTTGTAAACGATTTTGTCATTTGACATTGAACATGTGCATATTACTTATATCTTTGTTAAGATTCATATATTGTGCTAGATTGTTTCTACTGGGCTTTGGCTCACCCTACTTGGGAAAACCATTTTCAAGCGCTGGTGATATGCCTCTGCCAAGGACTTAGCTTGGGAGGATTGTGGAGCTAAAGGCTCAATTTATGTTTATTTTTGTACTTACTATCTTTTAAGCCTAGGGCTTTACCTGTATTGAGTTGATGACTCATTTTGTTGTAATCAAGCACGATCTTGGAAATATGTAAGCCCTTAGGGCATTTTTATCTATTTATCTTCCCATCTCTTCTTTAACTAGCAACATATGATGTAGATTTAGGGTTAGGCTTTATGAACGTATGATCCATATGTTTCTCTTTTGTATATTATATTGAATTAATGGAAGATAACCATATTATTGTTGTTGTCATACATTGGATTTTGTGGATGGATTATTGTAATTATTTTGGGACGTTACAACTTGGTGTCAAAGCGTACCTAATTCGAATACTTTAGGTATGTAGGAAGTGGTTAGTACCACAATGGGTTTGTCTAGCTTGATAGAGACTTCAGTATGAACGATGTGTGCTTATATGATAACATGCTTATGTGACTATATGAGTATGGGATTTAATTTCTAAGATGTTGATTGAGTCTACGGGTTTCTAAAAGTCTTATTCGAAGAGCACTTGATCACTGTTGTTTCTAATTGGAACTCTGGCAACGCTACGAGATGAACATTATCCGGAAATGAAATTCGTATGTGTTTACGTGACTATGTGCTTATGTGGAGTGAATTACTATTGTCCACCGCATTAGGATGCGAGTGAGTTAGCTTCGGCACATTTGTAAATGTGCTAATCTCTTTTATTACCTTCATTAAGGTGTCAGGACGTGGACGTGGTGGTGGTGGTGGTAGGCATGGTTGGCCTAGAAGGCATGATGTGCCTCTACTGGATGAAATTCCGGCACAGGAAGAAGGGGTTGGTCAGGCCAAAGTGGCCGAGCTAATTGGTCAAAAGGTCATTTGTGCCTTAGCCCATGAAATGGCCAGAGCATTGCGGGAATCTATGGACACTCTCAGAGTTGATAATCAAGTCTAGGCCCAAGTAGCTGAGGCAGGGCCGTCTTTGTTAAAATGAGAGTTCTTCCGGTCGAATCCGGATGAGTTTGTAGGTGATCCCAAGAAGCTACTGAAGGCAAATGAGTGGCTAGAATAGATAGTGAAGACGTTCGAGATGCTTGGCATCGAGGACAACCAGTTACGAATGACCTTAGAATCCTTCCAACTGAAGGGAGATGCGGGTCAGTGGTGTAAGTATGTGCGTCGGCGCATTAGAGTGACTTGGGAGGCTTTTGTCAGTGCCTTCCAGGATAAGTTTTTGCCTCCCACTGTTAGGGAGAAGTTGAGGGATCAGTTTTCTTGTCTCAAGTAGTTGAACACACCGATGGCTGAGTTTGAGGCAGTCTTTCCTAGCCTCTCTAGGTTTGCACCAGAGTTAGTGGCAACAGAGGAGCGCTGTTGCTTGGAGTTTGAGAAAAGGTTAAGGACTGAGCTTCTTTTCAAGGTAGCTAGTTCAATGATTAGAGATTACGGGCGACTTGTGGAGTCAGTGTCTCATCTAAAGACCGTGATGCAGATGGAGGAAGAGGAAAAGATGAGGGGCTCCAAGAGGAGTTAGGATGTTCAAGGGGACAATAAGAGACAAAGGGGTCCTACCCCACAGCAGTCCCAGATAGCTCAGTCGAGGTCCACTTTTCCAGTGCTGTGAGAGGTGGTCAGAGAGATTTTACCTGTTACAAGTGTGGTCAGTTGGGCCACAAATCTCTAGCTTACCCTCAGAGGGGAGAAGGGCAATGATCTGCATTGTCTTCGGCTAGCTCTCAAAGCCAGAGTCAGAAAAGAGGGCCACCGCTCACTTGTTATTAATGTGGGCAGGCAGGGCACATAAAGAGATTCTACCCTCAGTTGGGTGGCACACCTGGTGCGTCTGGCTCGAGACAAACACAGAGCCACTAGCCGGCACGGTCAGCACAGGCCTTGAGGGCCAATTATGGAGCCTCTTCGGCTCAGTCTGTGCATCAGGCTTATGCTCTAAGGGGTGAGCAGGTTGAGTAGAGACCTACAAGGCATGTGTACGCCGTTACCGCGCCAGATTTAGTACTAGTGCCTTCGGTAGTGTGAGTTACCTTGTTGTTTTTCAATTCAGTTGCTAATGTGTTGATTGATACAGGTGCATCCCATTCATTTATCTCGTCTACATTTACATCAATTTTGGGGTTAGAGTTGGCTCAGTTAGTATCTTCTATCTGTGTAGAGTCACCTATTGGTGGTGAGATTATTTTGAAGTAGGGGTGTCGGGGTTGTGACATAGAAGTTGCCGGTCGCTGACTTCTTTTTGCATTTGTGTTGATTGATATCTCTACTTTTGATGTTATTTTGGGTATGGACTGGTTATCATCTTATCGGGTTGTTATAAACTGCTACCATCAGAGGGTTACTGTATGTACCCTAAGCAGTGATTGTTTTTATTTCTTGGGAGACTGGGTTGATAGAGTCTTATCATCGGTGTATAATCCGCGTGGGCGGAGTGAGCTTAGTTGCCTTCTTTCCAACTTCTTGAGTACTGAGTGTAGTGAAGTCCGAGTTGAGTTGCCAAGGGTAGTTTATGAATACCCGGATGTTTTTTCAAATGATCTTACCAGTTTACCACCTCATCGAGGGATCAAGTTCTTTATTGATTTAGTGCTTGGCATGACACCAATTTTTATGGCACCGTATAGATTTGCACCTGCCAAGTTGAGTGAGTTGAAGATTCAACTCTAGGAATTGTTAGATAAGGGTTTTATTCGTCCTAGTACTTCACCTTGGGGAGCACTGACTCTTTTTGCCAAAAAGAAATATGGTGCGTTGCGACTTTGTATAGATTGTCAAAAGTTGAACCGGGTAACTATTAACAACAAGTACGTAATGCCTCGTATAAATGATTTGTTTGATCAGTTGAAGGGGTCTTGTTGGTTTTCTAAGATAGACCTATGATTGAGTTATCACTAGTTGAGAGTGAGGGAGGAGGACATCCCGAAGACGGCATTCCGTATATGGTATGGCCATTAGGAGTTTCTAGTTATGCCCTTTCGGCTAACCAATGCACCAGCTGTGTTTATGGATTTGATGAACCGGATCTTCCGTGAGTTTCTAGACCGCTTCGTGGTCGTCTTTGCGGATGAATTTTGATTTACTCACCCTCTGAGGAGGAACACGAGGAACACTTGTGGGCAGTACTTGAGTTACTTAGAGCCCACAAACTGTATGCCAAGTTTGGGAAATGAAAATTCTGGCTGCGAGAGGTTAAGTTCTTAGGCCATGTTGTATCCGAGGAATGGGTGACTATAAATTCATCCAAGATAGAGGCAGTGTAAGATTGGGAACCACCTAAGAATGCTTTTGAGATCCATAGTTTCTTGGGGTTGGTTGGGTACTATCGTAGATTTGTGAAGGATTTCTCTAGGCTAGCTTGACCATTGACTAGATTGCCGATGAAGGGGATCAAGTTTGTGTGGAAGGAGACTTGTGAAAAGTCTTTTCAAGAGCTTAAGGTTAGACATACCACTACTCTAATTTTGAATATTCCAAAGAGGGGTTTGGGCTATTCAGTGTATTGTGATGCCTCACGGGAGGGTTTAGATTGTGTTTTGATGCAAGAGAGGAAGGTGGTAGCCTATGGCTCGCGACAGTTGAAAACACATGAGAGGAACTACCTTACTCATGATCTAGAGTTAGCGGCGATGATCTTTGCCTTAAAGATTTGGAGGCATTACCTGTATGGTGAGAGGTTTGAGGTATTTTCCGATCACAAGAGTCTGAAATATCTGTTTACATAGAAAGACTTAAATTTGAGGCAGAGGAGGTGGATGGAGTTTATAGAGGATTATGATTTTGAATTACATTATCATCCGGGAAAAGCCAATGTTGTGGTAGATGCCGTGAGTAGGAAGTCCATTAGCAATGTAGCTTGTATTGCCATCCGGGAATGGGAGATGTTGGGTACGGTTGGGGAGTTCGACTTGCATTTTGGCGAGTCTGTCGAATTTGCAGCCTTGTTTTCAGTAGTTACACAACCAATACTTGTGAACCGAGTGATAGAAGCACAAAGGGTGACCTTGAGGTATAATCCCTTCGGGAGAAAATCTCCAATAGAAAGGTAGAGAAGAGCTTGAACGTATACTTTGATGTGAGTATTAGATACCGTGACCGTCTTTTCGTGCCGAAGTCTTGCCGAGAAGAAGTATTCCGAGAGTTTTACCATTCAAGCCTTGCGATGCATCCGGGAGGCACAAAGATGTATCACGACCTTAGTTGCTAGTTTTGGTGGAGGGGTATGAAGAAGGATGTGGCTGTGTTCATATTGAGGTGCCTTACTTGTCAACAAGTGAAAGCAGTATCAGAGGCCAACAGATTTGTTGCAACCCTTGCCTATAGCTGAGTGGAAGTGGGAGCATGCCACAATAGATTTTGTTATGGGCCTTCCAAGGGCACAACGAGGTAGTGATGCAATTTGGGTGGTAGTTGACTAGTTGACTAAGTCGGCGCACTTTATACCTATGTGCGTGAGTGATTCGGTAGATTATCTTGCCGACCTTTACATTAAGGACATAATGAGGTTCCACGGGGTCCCAGTGACAATTGTTTTGGCCAGAGATCCGTGTTTCATGGCTTGGTTGTTGCAGAGCCTACAGAGTGCCTTAGGTACGAGATTGACCTTAAGCACTAGGTATCATCCTCAAATTGACGAGCAGTCAGAGCGCACCATTCAGATTTTAAAGGATATGCTTCAGGGTTTTGTCCTTGACTTTAAGGGTTCGTGGGAGAGGCACTTGCCCTTAATGGAATTTGCCTATACAATAGCTTCCAGTCAAATATCGGCATGGCACCGTTTAAGGCCTTGTATGGTCGACTATGTAGATTCCCTGTGTGTTGGGTCGAGGTGGGTGATGCACCTATGTTGGGTCCAAAGTTAGCTTGAGAAACGACGGAGAAAGTCACACTTATCCGTAAGAGGTTGGTTACGGCCCAAAGTCACCAAAAAAGTTATGCCGACCGTAGAAGAAGACCCTTATCTTTTGAGGTGGGAGACCATGTCTTCTTGAATACATCACCTAGAAGGGGTTTAATGAGGTTTGGAAAGAGTAGGAAGTTGTCCCTTCGATTCATTGGCCTTTTTGAGATCCTTGAGCGGATTGGGGAAGTAGCTTATCGTTTGGCCTTGCCGCCACAGCTTTCTCGAGTTCATGATGTGTTTCATATTAGTATGCTTCGGAAGTATGAACATGATACATCGCACGTGTTGGATTGGACCGACTTAGAGATAGATGAGGATGCTTCGTATAAGGAGAGACCAGAGAGAGTCTTGGATACCCGAGACCAAGTCTTGCGAGGCAAGACCATTCCCTTGGTTATAGTATTGTGGAAACATCACGAGGTAGAAGAAGCAACTTGGGAACGTAAGTTAGAAGTTCACGAGAAATATCCGGACTTATTTGTTGATGTTTGAACATGTATTGTATTGTTGTTATAATTAATAGAATATGATAACATAGTATATGCTTTGAAAAGGGTGAAAACATTGTATATGTTGTTTATGTTTTGGAAATACAAGTTTATTATAAACATTGCATATGTTTTTTGGGAAAATATGAATTGTGTATTCAATGCTGAGAAATTTTTATCTTGTTGATGAGAGTGGATGACCGGAGAATGGGTCATGATGATAGAATTGATTGGTTATCACCGTTGTAATTGGTTTAAATAGAGTTTTAAAACTTGATTTGAAATTTCGGGGACGAAATTCTTTAAGGGGGAGAGGTTATAGCAATTCCAGTTTTGATCCGACTCATTTGATACTCCGGACTCAGGTTTTATGGTTTTTGAATGTTGTTCATGTCTTTTCTCCCTTGTTCTTGCTTGAGTTTGGCAATTGGGTGGTAGCGGTTGTGTTTGGAACATGTTGGTTGCTTAGTTTTCAAACCTTATGTTGCCTAGAATTTTGCTCTTTCGCTCGAGCGGCACTTCTTGCGCTCGAACGGGCTTTATGAACTCTTAGTACTTTCGCAAGTCTGCAAAAATACTGGGAGAACGTGTTCTACCCTCGAGCGGCGTTTCCTAAGCTCAAGCGGTTGGGTGCTCGAGTGTAAGAAGTGACGCTCGAGCGGACTATGCGTATATCAGTTCGTAAAAGTAACATTTTACATCACTTTTTCACCTCTTACTCTTTTTCTCTCTACTTTTCAAAAACCCTAGATCTAAGAGCCCCTCTCTCTAAAACTCTCACTCTCTCTATAGTTTCACCTAGATCTAGTGGTTTCTCTACCCTACCCCATTTGTTAAAAAGGTAAAGCATCTCAAGCGCTCCGTTTTGATCCTATTGAAACTCAGTTTCGGCGTCGTTAAAGTTTCCACCTTGCTTTGCTCATCTTCTAACTTTGAGGTAGGGACCTTATATAATCTTCTCTGAGTTTTAACTTAGTTATTCGTCGGTGTGTAAGAAATATTGGAACTTATGGTGATTTTGAATAAACCGAGGGTTTTGGTTTAAAATGAAAAGAGGGATTTTCGAATGAATGAAATGGAAATGGTTGTGGGAGTAAAAATGAGCTTGTGTTGTGTTAAAAGGGTTGATTTTGGTATTTTGGATGAAATTGGGTAAATGGGGAGTTTTGCCCTAAGATGACTTAAATGATTATTTTGTATAAATTATGAAATTAGTATTGAAAGTGTGAAATTGGGAGGTTGTTTATATGAATGATGTAGTTAGATATGTATTATCTCGCACCTATGGAAATTTGGATAATTTATCTGTTGTAAAGATTGTATATCTATTTACAAATATCTATTTTGGGCTATCGGTGGAGGATAGTCATGATTGTTGTAGAAATTGCATCAGGATTAGGCAAATTGAAACTAATCTCTTAGTAGTTATCATTAAATATGATTATGACGTGTATACATTGTATATGTATGATATTTGGGAGGAGAAAGGGAATGTACTCTAGGTTTGGGAGAAGAATGGGGATGGACTCCATTAAACTAAGTTGGCTTGTGTGTCCAAGGTGAAAATCCTAGAAACCGTGCGTATACATAGGTGTCGATTTCCGTGGACGAAATTTTCATAAAATGGCAAGTAAATGTATTTGTATAATAATTATATTGGTTGGAGACCTATAGGGTGTATCCTTCGTTTGGTTGATTAAATGAAATGGTTATAACTAATGAACTGAGATAAAATTGATAGAGATGTAAGTTTGGCATACCATGGTTTTGGAAAAGAGTTGTAAACGATTTTGTCATTTGACATTGAACATGTGCATCTTACTTATATCTTTGTTAAGATTGATACATTGTACTAGATTGTTTCTACTGGGCTTTTGCTCACCCTACTTGAGAAAACCATTTTCAGGTACTGGTGATATGCCTTCGCTAAGAACTTAGCTTGGGAGAATTGTGGAGCTGAAGGCTCAATTTCTGTTTATTTTTGTATTTACTATCTTTTAAGCCTAGGGCTTTACTTGTATTGAGCTGATGACACATTTTGTTGTAACCAAGAACAATCTTGAAAATATGTATGCCCTCAAGGTATGTTTATCTGTTTATCTTCCCTCATCTCCTTTAACTGGCAACATATGCTATAGATTCAGAGTTAGGCTTTATGAATGTGTGATGCATATGTTTCTCTTTTGTATATCATATTGAATTAATGGAAGATAACCTTATTATTATTGTTGTCATACATTGGATATTGTGAATGGATTATTGTAATTATTTTGGGATGTTAAAATGGATAATTGTTTAGGTTAAACAGTGAATAATTCAATTAAAATAAATAAATTATTTTAAATAATAGAAATATAATTCAGAAATCGTATAAGCAAAATAATCATAACCACAGTACAAAACAAAACAGAGTCAATGGATCCATGACAAATAGACTGTCGCTAATTGACTAAACAGATAGTCAATGGTTATTTAAATTCTCAAAGGCATGAAACCTCCATAGTGGTAACTACGAAATAATTGCTCATATTATCAATTGTCAAAGTGTCCCCAAAAACATATTTAATAGATAGTTATATCCATGAGTTTTCTTTTTTTAAGCAAATAGAGTTCATTAAACAAATAATATATTTGAAATGCTAATATAATTTACAAAATATAATTTACATAAAATAATTTCCAATGACTCAAAGCATAATATAACTCATCTTAATATCGATCCTTAATTTTTCTTCATTTTCTCTAAGCTTTCTCTCCCTTGCTATCAAACTTTTTTTTTTTTTGGCCTCAACCAGTAGCACAAGTTCACTCTATTATACTAAAGCTAGGCAGGTGATTTGACAGACACGTTGCTACCTCAGTGCCCAACGCGTTGCTGCCTAATCCAATTGTTGCCTTTGTTGTTTCTAAATTGTTTCCAATGAAGCTTAAGTAGATTGCTCATGAATAATGTCTAATTACATTTTGGCTCATATATTAAAATAATTAAATTACCATCCTTTTTGGTACTACATAATGACCCCAAACTTAACTTAAGTGAGTGTTTGGGGTGCATTACAAAAATACACTTTTTTATCTTTTTATTTTTTTAGTCATATTATCCCTCTACTTTTTTGCATATTTTTTTGTAAAAAGTCAAAAAACATACTAATTTATATCATCCCAAACACTCCTATATTACATTTTAAATACATCAAATATATGTATATTCTCTAATTATAATTAGTGATATTAATGCGGTGTTAAAACTAATTAAATATTTGAGGTGTCATAGATTCAACAGAAACGATGTGGACTTTGTAATTGGTTCCGATGATTGTGGTAGCTAACTTGGGTATGTTTGTTGCCATCATGTTTGTCAACGACTCCCCTAAAAATAACTTGGGTTTTGAAGGGGGTGGTGTTGCCAAATTTCTTGATAGATTCTCGTTCGAACCTCTCAAGGAAGATCCTCCCTTCTGTCCCTCTTCTTGTACCTAATATTTGCTTACCTACCCATCTTGTGAAACTGTATTAATTGTTATTTTTTTCAATCTAGTTTTGGGTTTGATTCATTGATATATTTAGGGATGTAAGAAAACCCAAAAAAATCGACCAAATCGGTTAAACCGGACAGAACCGACTATATTGGGTCCTTTTTTTTTTAACAACAATCGATTTGTGTGGTTTTTTAATTTTATTTTTTTCGATTTTCGATTCGGTATTGGTTCAAGCACCTTGAACTAAACCAAAATTGACTGTTTCAGCATATTGTATTTATAATATACATATATATATATATATATATAACCTAATAATATAATAATATTAATAAGTATAACAAATTATTAACCTTAATTAATTAACCTTATCATCTCTATTACCAAAGTTTGTAAACTCTTATTACATATAATTTTAACTCTAACTTATTATTCTTGAAGTCTTAGTATTTTTTAACCTTTTTTTTTGTGTTTTTATTAATTTAAGAATCGAAAAGATTTATTAAAATGATGGATTTGATATGTTTGAATAGTGGACAAATTGTGACGCCGCAATTTCTACTCTAAGGTTAGGGTAACGTCACTAAAGAGTCCTTTGGTCAATAGTCAAGTAAGATCTTAGGAAGGTCGGAGGCGTCAATATAGCCTGCCTTCTAAATCCAACCACCTTAGATAGCCAGCTATCTTTTTGACAGATCTTAAGAGGTATTAACGCAATGTCTCATAAGTAATGCGGAGATAGTCATAGGATTACAAAGATATATAAGCAAATAATAATTACAGTGTTCATAGGATTACAATACAGTGTTCCAAAACTTAAATTTCAAAATGAGTTCCATTACTATAACATTCCCCAAAAAAAAAAAAAAAAAACACGAACAAACTTATAAGCAAAATGGCTTCTAATTTTCTCTAAGGCAAACATAAGTCTTCATATGTCTCTGGCTCTTCGTCGACCTCGTGTGTTTCTTCAATACCTGGCATGAAACGCTATGAACTTTGAATGCCCAATAAATACACACACACCCCGTCCCTTTTTCCCAATTCAATACACAATGGCAATTACAACGATGGAGAAAGAAACATGATATTCAAGAAAATAATAAAGGTTACAAGGTTAATTGTTAGTAAACTAGAAATTCCCCAAAGAGACTTCGTCCTCCCAACCACAAGAATCGGACGCGGATTATTCGGTATGCCCCATCTTTTGCTACTTTGTTGCCGAACTTACCTCGGATGCCCACCAACGGTTATCTACCACTTAGCGCCAACCGCAGGGCCTCAAAAGAGACGGTAATAATGGGCTTTCCCAAATCCCTCCTTACACCAAATACCTAGGGTCCGAATACAACCGCTCCGTTCAAGGTTTCTGAAACAACCGCTTGTGTAAGACTTTAACTTTCAAAAGGGAACACGTCCCACAAACAAAATCAATTTGAACACAACTTTATCTCATAACAATACTCATGTGATCGAAACCCCATTAGCCACTCTATTAAGTTTTCCGTTTAGATTGACATTTTAAGTCAGTTAGTATAAGCAGGTAACAAACGAATAAATTTGCATAAATGTGAGCATCATCGAATGACTAAAATAATGACATATGTCATACCAAGACATGATCATGTATTAATAAGTATGTTCATGAACACAAGAGCATAAAATACTTATGCCAAATAAAATTTCCAGATTCAATACCACTTAAAGATTGGAATTAAAATAACCATTTCAGATTTTTTTTCAGAGCCCGGCCTTCCTATGATTCGTAGAGAATTTAATCTAGTTTTCAAAACATGTTTCAGAAAGTTATTTAAGAAATACTCCAGCATTGTCCAGATTCATCGACCATTACGAAAATCGGATTTTCTCTCAAACCACTCGCTCTTTTTTGATGTAACCAATTTTACTTTAAAGATAACTCTTTAAGGAAGATTTTGACATAAAAATAAAGTCTAGGAGAGTTTTCTACAGTTTTCTAGAATTCTCAAAAGTTGGTTGTAAAACATATTTTTCATGCACAATATTCAAAATATGAAGATTTATGAGAAAAGAGACCAACTAAAGGAAATTTGCCACTTCTTGTGATGAAAACATACTAGATAATGTATCAATAACTTAGATTTTTGGAGTAATGGTATGCCTTTAAAAAAAATGTAAGATATGGAAAGAAAAAGATATTTTTGCATCTATTAAGCAGAAATTCATCAACTTTGGTCACACGAACACCATTACAGCACATCTGAAAATATTATATTAAATATCTAATAACATGTATTTGAAAAAGGAAAACAAAAGATGAAGTTGTGTTGTGGGTTACTCAATTACTAGCTTTGCAAAAATGGCAAGTTTTGCCTATCATTTCCTCCTCCTCCACCAAGGTTCTCTTCCTTTCCTCTCTCTGTCTCTCTTTCTAGCCGAAATATGTATGTGTGTGTAGGTGTGTTTGATGTGCAAAAATGGTAAGGGAGAGGTCCTATTTATAGGGGAAAAAAATTATGGTAGATTGTCTAAAAAGCCCTTGGTTGGAATTGGATGGAAGAATTTGTAATTGGTTGGAATGGAATGAAATGGAGGTTGATTATGAAGATTAATTATAACTTGGAACATGATTTAGTCCTAGTTTGGTCAAGATAGAACTAGGTTGAAAATTAGTACAAACATATCTCCATGATTTAGGGGATTTATTCAAAATTCTTCATGAAATCAACCATTCTTGTTCCAAAAAGTACACAACAAAGAGTTCCTCTAGGGTGGCCGGCCACATGATGATGATTTGATGGAATTAATTTATTTTTTTCTTGTGTACAAATGTTGGAAATTGCAACAAATGGTGTATAAAATAAGTTTTAAGGTACAAGTGTGTATATATAATAGTACTTGTTCAGGGTCATTTAGTGATTTAATAAAAATGTGAGGGCTTTGGGTTTAATTTATCAGTTGCAACATTTATTTTAGTATAGAATTAAACTAAATTATGATTAGAGAATCTAATTCGGTTTGGATTTCTTGTTTCGACTAAAAAGGCGATCAACCGACAAACATGATAAAAATGAGAAAAACCTAGGGTTTTCAATTGGTAATTCCATATTTAGGAAGTCAATTAATCAGTATTAGTATATTAGAAATGATTCCTAAGTTACTGAAATCGATTAGGGTTTGTGAGTTGGCACATGTATTTTGATCCTAGGGTTAAAATTGCAATTAATTAAGAAACTAAGGGACTTCAAGGAAATAATTTAAAAGTAAGGGACTTTTAAGAATGTAAAATTTTAAAGGGTCTCACAACCTATCCCCCTTAAAATAATTTCGTTCTCAAAATTTTAGCCATTCTTCATGTTTGGAAATATTTGTCCACAATGCATCATCGCGCTTCTAGGTAGATCCTGCCAATGTATCTTAACCATTTGGATCATCTTGTCCTCTTAAATTCTTCTCCCTTATGTCCAAAGCCACAATTGTCTCATTCTAATAACGGTTTGAATCAAATTTCTCCCCAATAAATGATGTAAGGAGATGCGTCAATCTTTCGCATTCTTTGAAAAGTTTGAACTGTTCGTCTTACAGGTAGTGACGTTGTTGCTTCATTGTGAGGGTTTGTATTACCAATTTCCTTATGTGGTGATCTACACTTTCAATTTCCTGATGTGGTGATCTACACTTTCCCTTGGAAATTTGCTGATGCCATTGCGTTTGTTGATTTGTTGAATCATGGAAACTAATCAATCCCCCTTAAATAATAATAGCGTTTCATTGGATAGGTAAGCCATCTCATTCTTTTGGTAACTTTCGATAATAGCTAAGGTATGAGTAATGAATCTATTTCTAGGATGAGATTGATAACGGGTATCTTCATTTCTCGGGAGTCGACAATTATCGTACAAACAATTTCGCCACATATAAGTCTAATGGTTCGATATGGTATAGTTATGAAGGAATGTGATGAATTAAACATGTACTTAAGAATTATGAAGACGAGTGTAAAAGTTCCAAGACTTGGATTAATTAAAGAGAGTTTACACATTCATGCTCAGATTACAAAATTCCTTCTAAGGAGTTCTAACTACTACCCTAGTTACATTTTCCTAGGTTAGCCATGGCTCATACTGTGGTTCCACAGGTTCATACGCGGTGCATTGTTCATACTCTGGGTGCACTGCGGTGGGATTTTCTTCTTCTTGCAATGTGAATGCTCTGCCAATTGGCCTTTGGTTGGTGACCTTCCTAGAGTTCTGATTGTTCTCTATCTTATAATTTTGTTGCTCAACAGTTCCTGGCTTAGTTACCTATGGTTGCTATTCGCCGGTAGCATGTGTATTTGCACAAGTGCGCGCTCTCCTTATTTCTAACCAACTGGGGACATTCGAACTTTCTATGTCTTATCTTTTGACAATGATAGCGTTGAATCGGCCGCTTTGGTCCTTCTTGGAAACTTTCCTTTAGATTTTGTTGTTGTGGGCTATTGTGGTTGTGATTTTAAGTAGGGCTTTGAGGTTGTATTTCCCTTCTGGCTCCTCTAAGGTCCTACAGATGTCTGATTCCCTTTCCGCTTATTCCAAATTTTCCTAGCATCAGCTACTTCCCTTTTAGATTCTAATGTTGTCTCCAATACCTCGGCATAGGAGTGGAGCCATTGCGGTAGAACTCTCCCCCTGATTATAAGATCCATCCCCTATTCGAACATTCTTGCTTTCTCTTTATCATTTGCTACATACCTAGTTGGGTAGCGAGCTAGTTCTTCAAATTTTGCAGTGTATTGGGTTACGGTCATATTCCCCTGTTCCAGGTCTTAGAATTCCCTGACTCGCTCTCGACAAACTGTACTCAAAAAATATTTATTCAAAAACAATTCCTTCAGCTGGTTCTATGATATGTTTGTAATGTCACGGGTATTCTTGATTAGTTCCTACCAATGATCGGCCTCATCGTCTAGCTCGAATACTGCCAAGGCTAGTCTGTTGGCATCTTCAGTTATCCCCATAGTGCCCAGCATTTTCTTTATTTTCCAAAGCCAATTTTCAGCCACTTTCGGGTTTGGTACTCTTATGAACTTTTGGGGCCTTTGTTTTCTGAACTCTGAAAAGAGTCGAGTCCTTTCGTTTTGTCGATTGCTTCTTAATGGTCCTAGGTCTTCCAGAATTTGGTGCCTAAGATTATTAGGGATATTGGTTCCTATGGGTACGGGTCCATGCTGATTTCTGGGATGGTTCTGGGCATTGTTGCTAGCCTCTGAGTAGTCATTAGCTCGCGTATTCACCATTCTGTTTATGGCACGGGATAAGTTGTTTTCTAGATTTCTAGCTGGAGGTAATCTTTCTACTAGACTTTAAATTAAGGTTTAGTTTTCTTAGAGTGTGGCGAAATATTAAAGCAAGTAATAGCCTACAGATATAGATCAAATTGTCACTTCATATATTTACAATAGGCAAAATAATAACTACCAGAGTTTGGTTAATGGAATGATTACGAAGTGGCAATCGAAGAGTATGAAGGGGTAATAGTATCAATTAACACAAGGATCATGTGAAACATGGATAAATGATATAATGGAATGAATGACATTACGTTTTCAGACGTTAATATGGTCAAGGTTAAAGAGGTAGTGACTAAGCTAGATATTTAACTTGAAACTGCATTGGCCATTAGTGTTTCAAACTAAATATCCAAGATTCATCACCAAGTAAAGAAAATGAAACTATTTATAAGAAGCCTTATGCTAAATAATCGTGGCTCAAAGGAGGTCAATTTTACAAAGGATAGTATATAAAATAGAACTAGATGGTCATGACTTAATCTTGGAAAAGGATGACATCGAATAAAGGTTACGAATATAAGATGAGGGTACAACAATCGATAGAAGACGTGTAGAATTAATAGTACCCCTACTGCGCGATGTGAGGCCTTGCTCAAAGTTAAAACCATTTCTTGATCCTGAATTACGTCCTTATGAGTCGATGTTACTATGCCCGATATTTGAAGAAACGCCCTAAGATAAGTCAAGAAAATTTCTATTCTTTTGATGTCTTTTAGTTGATAGAATACATAGTGTTATAATAATATATCATAGTCGGAGCAAGGTAGTCTCTAACTGCAAGTCGAAAAGCATGGGTGAGGGTTGAACCTAGGCTCTGATACCAAGTTGTGACGCCCCAATTTTTACTCTAAGGGTTAGGCTAACGTCACTAAAAAGTCCTTTGGTCAATAGCCAGGTAAGATGTTAGGAAGGTCGGAGGAGTCAATATAGTGTCCATTCTAAGTCCAACCACCTTAGATAGCAAGCTATCTTTTCGACAGATCTTAACAGGTATTAACGCAAAGTCTCATAAGTAACGCGGAAATAGTCATAGGATTACAAAGATATATAAGCAAATAATAATTACATTGTTTCAAAACTTAAATTTCAGAACGAGTTTCATTACTATTACATTCCAAAAAAAAAAAAAAAAACAACAAACTCATAAGCAAAATGGCTTCTAATTTTCTCTAAGGTAAACATAAGTCTTCACATGTCTTTGGCTCTTCGTCGGCCTTGTATGTTTCTTCGATACCTGGTATGAAACACCATGAACATTGAATGCCCACTAAACGCGCACACACCCCGTCTCTTTTTTCCAATTTAATACACAATGGCAATTACAATAATGGAGAAAGAAACATGATATTCAAGAAAATAACAAAGGTTACAAGGTTAGTTGTTAATAAACTAGAAATCTCCCAAAGAGACTTCGTCCTCCCAACCATAAGAATTAGATGCGAATTATTCAATATACCCCTTCTTTTGCTGCTTTGTTGCAAAATTTACCTTGGATGCCTACTAACGGTTATCTACTACGTAGCACCAACCGCAGGGCCTCAAAAGAGACGGTAATTATGGGCTTTCCCAAATCCCTCCTTACACCAAAGACCTAGGGTCCGAATACAACCACTCCGTTCAAAGGTTCCAAAACAACTACTTGCACAAGACTTTAACTTTCAAAAGGGAACACGTACCATTAAGAAAATCAATTTGAACACAACTTTATCTCATAACAATACTCATGTGATCGAAACCCCATTAGCCACCCCATTAAGTTTTCCGTTTAGATTGACGTTTAAAGTTAGTTAGTATAAGCAAGTAACAAAAGAATAAATTTGCGTAAATGTGAGCATCATCGAATGACTAAAATAAAAGGTATACAACCATGGAATATGCAATATCATACCAAGACATGATTATGTATTAATAAGTATGTTCATGAACACAAGAGCATAAAATACCTATGCCAAACAAAATTTCCAGACTCAATACCACTTAAAGATTGGAATTAAAAAGACCATTTCAGATTTTTTTCAGAGCTCGACCTTTCTATGGTTCGTACAGAATTTAATCTAGTTTTCAGAACATGTTTAAAAAATGTGTTAACTTTTCTAGATTTTTAGTTATTTAAGAAATACTCCAGCACTATCCAAATTCGTCAACCGTTACGAAAATCGGATTTTCTCTCAAACCGCTTGCTCTTTTTTGATGAAACCAATTTTACTTGGAAGATAAATCTTTAAGTAAGATTTTGATATAAAATTGAAGTCCACGAGATTTTTCTACATTTTTCTATAATTCTCGAAAGTTTTTTGTAAAATAGATTTTTCATGCACAATACTCAAAATAAGAAGATTTGTGAGAAAAGAGGCCAACTAAGAGAAATTTTGCACTTCTTTTGTGATGAAAACATACTAGATAATGTATCAATAACTCATATTTTTGGAGTGATGGTATGCCTTTAAAAAAAATGTGAGATATGGAAAGAAAAATGTAGGCTGTGTTTGGTTGTGAATTCAAAACGTGATTCTACACGTGAACTCCCGCTTCACGTTTGGATAGGATGTTCAAAAGTTGATTCAGCGTGTTAATTCAAATTAGATTTTGAAAATCCGTTTGACAGCTTGTATCTCCACTTTCAACGTTTTTGAAAAGCTTCCATGTCCTTCTCCTCCATCGTCTCTGTTTCACGTGAACCTCATCTGTGTATCAAACCTTGGGGATGACCGGGCGGTAGACCTTGGGGATGACCGGCCGGTTGTCCTCCTCTCTGAAGATGAACTGGCATCAATTATTTTATAGAAAGGTGAGGTTCAAAAGGTTCAGAAAGGTGAGATTTTATTCAGATTTTCTATCAATTATTTTAGAAAAAAATTAAAAACGTATTTTACAAGATGTTTGTACAGGCGTAAAAAATAAATTGATAAAAAAATTAATTGACACAAAATAATTGACATAGGTTTATTTTAAAATGACAAAATTATTTGAAAAAAAAATTATTCAAAAAAAAGATTTGAAAAAAAATTAATTGACAAAAAAATGGTATTTTTAATGTCAGTATTTTAAAAATAGTTTGGTTATTATTGTTGATAAAAAATATGGATATCGATAGAAAAATTAATTGGCAGAAAAAAATTGACATCGGTTTATTTTAAAATGAAAAAATTATTTCGAAACAACAATTATTCAAAAAAATTACTAAAAAAAAAATAATTGACAAAAAAAATCAATTTTTAATTTCAGTATTTTAAAAATAGTTTGGTTATTATTGTTGATAAAAAATATGGATATTGATATATGAGTTGTGTGTTTGATGATAAATTATTAGTTGAATTAAGTTTTGAAATTTATTTTCAAAACACATCACCAAACAAATTTTCACCTTTCACATGTCACATCAAACTTTCAAAACTTAATTCAAAATACATCTTCAAAACACAATTTAACACTCTATTTAAAAACCATAACCAAACAAATTTTCTACACTCAAATCATAATTCTACAACTCACAAACTCAAAATACAACTCATACTCTCAAATCATATTTACAAAACACAACCAAACGCAGGCGTAGTTTTGCATCTACTAAGGGAAAATATGAATAAAAGAAGGATTAAAGCCCAATTCATCAACTTTGGTCACATGAACACCATTACAACAAATCTGAAAATATTATATTAAATCTCTAATAACATGTATTTGAAAAACAAAAATAAAAGAGGGAGTTGTATTGTGGCTTACTCAATAACTGGCTTTGCTAAAATGGACATGTTTTGCCTTGCCTTGCCTTGCCTTTCCTTTCCTCCTCCTCCACCAAGGTTCTCTTCCTTTCCTCTCTCTCTCTCTCTCTCTCTCTCTCTCTCTCTCTAGCCGAAATATGTATGTGTGTGTGGGTGTGTTTGATGTGTAAAAATGCTTGGGAAGAGGTCCTATTTATAGAAAAAAAAAAAAAAAATTATTGTGCAAAGTCTAAAAATCCCTTGGTTGGAATTAGATGAAATGGAATGAAATGGAGGTTGATTATGAAGATTAATTATAACTTGGAACATGATTTAGTCCTAGTTTGGTCAAGACAGAACTAGGTTGAAAATTAGTACAAACATATCTCCATGATTTAGGGAATTTAGTCAAAATTCTTCATGAAATCAACCATTCTTGTTCCAAAAAGTACACAACAAAGAGTTCCTCTAGGGTGGCCGGCCACATGATGATGATTTGAGGGAATTAATTTATTTTTTTCTTGTGTACAAATGTTGGAAATTGCAACAAATGGTGTATAAAATAAGTTTTAAGGTACACGTGTGCATATATATAATAGTACTTGTTCAGGGTCAATTAGTGATTTAATAAAAATGTGAGGGCTTTGGGTTTAATTTATAAGTTGCAACATTCATTTTAGTATAGAATTAAACTAAATTATGGTTAGAGAATCTAATTCGGTTTGGATTTCTTGTTTCGACTAAAAAGGCGATCAACCGACAAACATGATAAAAATGAAAAAAACCTAGGGTTTTCAATTGGTAATTCCATATTTAGGAAGTCAATTAATCAGTATTAAGATATTAGAAATGATTCCTAAGCTACTGAAATCGATTAGGGTTTGGTGCATGTATTTTGATCCTAGGGTTAAAATTGCAATTAATTAAGAAGCTGAGAGACTTCATGGAAATAATTTAAAAGTTAGGGACTTTTAAGAAAGTAAAATTTTCAGGGGCCTCACACAAATAACTAATTTAATGTTTTTATATATATTAGTAACTATACTAAAAAGTGATTTAAGTTTCAAAGATCCTAAACTGATTAAACTGCACCGAACTGAATTGTTTCAATCGGTTTAGTTTGATGTGATTTGATGGAAGAAACAGTTTGTCTCGGTGTGTAAAATTATAAAACTGATATTATTGGTTCGGTGAAAAGTTTTACCTAAATATTGACCATACTAGACCGATTATATCTCTAGATATATTTATCAATTTTTGTTGAAATTTATTGTTAAAAGAATCCATTCCAATCGCAGATTGAAGATAGAAAAGGTTTGTGGGTTTGTAGAGAGAGAAAATGGAGAAGGAAATTAAGAGAGAGAGAGAGAGAAGGTTTGTGGGTTTATGGAGAGAAAGGAGAAGAAACAATGATGTTGATGATAATGGTGAGTTTTGGTTGGGTGAATTGAAGTCTTGGAGTAAGGAAGAAAATGAAAAGAAAATAATTGAAATTTGCGAAAAAAGATGAAAATACTTGAATATGAAGAATACGCATCAGTGATTTTGGTGTATCATGAGGGGAAAAAATTTTATTTTAAGATTTAATGTGTATTGTCCTTATTATAAATTTACATGGGTATAATAGAAGTAAAAATTTCAAAATTTTAGTTAGGCGAACTGAATTATTATTTGGGTGCAAACACAATCACCCTTAACCAACTAACCAAGCTCACAAATCTCAAGCCCAACAACCACTAAACAAACTCCATAATAGGGGGAGAAATAAATATCACTATACGGATATCAAATTCAAGATCTCACACTATAAAGAGTTCTACGCAATCATTATGTCAAATGCCTTAGTTACCATTGCTTAATAGATTGGGTGTTTTTGGTCACGCAAAGCACAAAAACAACAGGAGCTTCTATTTCTACACTTGGTTTCTTTTCAATGCACATGTTTTTTTTGTTGTTTTTTTTTAAAAAAAAATCAATTTTCAAATAAAATTATTTAGTTCAAAAATTAACTTTTAAATAAAATTATTTAGTTCAACTATATTTTAATTCGAATTAAAAGTCACAAAGTTATTTATCATTGATTTAAAAAAATTAAATATCACATCAATTCTTTTCTTCAGTATGGAGTAAAAAAACGCAAACCGGTCTGATTTATATTAAATTGCATAATTTGGTTTGATTTTCTCAATGCACATTTTGGTCCTGATTCTTGAAATTGGCAAATCATACTTAATAATTCGGTTCGTAATTTTATAATTATAGAATTTTATGGAACCGAATTAGATGATTTATATATTTTTATACATAAACTGTCAATGTTCTATTCTTTCTACCATATTTAATTCTTATATAATAGTAGAATTAGTTCTAAACAATTATTTAACCATTATTATTTATAAAATAACAGTACATTGCTTAATATTTGAATAAATTTGATCATGTTGTAAATAATAATAAGGTTTTAAAATTGTAGGTTTCAAATCGAACCGTCTTTTATTGAATTGGTCTGATATAATTTTAAGATTTTTATGATTTCATTTGGTTCCAAATTTTTTAAAACGGTAGATGATAATTTGATTTTGATTTACTTCTAAATCAAACCAAATCAAATCATGTTGATTCTTATTTTAACTCATAAAAAATTAATTTATAATTTTTTAAACGCATTAGTATCTTTTTTAACTTTAAAAGAAAAATAAAAAATCTCAAAAAAAAAATGCTAAAAAAAAAAGTTAATCCTGCACACACATTTTAGTAGGGTCAAAAAAATATGTGAAAATACAAGTAATTATTTTATTTTTTGAGAAATTTTGCATTGACAATATACCCAACCAACAATAAAAGAGGTGGAGCACCAATATAAATCTCAAATATTAATTTTATAAATTGTTTGATTCTCCTTTTTTTTTCTTATAGATTTAAAGGTCTAATTCTAATGGGAATTACATAAAGTATTAAAGTATAAATGTGCATGTGTTTTGTGTTAAGAGGCAGATGTAGGTTTTCTCGTAATATTGAAATTACTAAACGTAATATTTAAAAAAAAAACTCTTTAATGTATTTTTTTAAAACGTAACACTTCAATGTAACACACTAAAACTTCTTAATATATTTTTTTCAAACGTAACAACATAACGTTTCAAAAAAACTCTTTAATATACTCTTTCCAAACGTAATATTTCAATTAATGTAACTCACAAAAACTTCTTAATATACTTTTTAATAAATGTAACACTCCACTGTAGCATACTAAAAAAACTTTTTAGTATACTTTTCCTAAACATAACACTCTAATTAATGTAACATACAAAAACTCCTTAGTGTACTTTTTTCAAATGTAACACTCCAATGTAACATACTAAAAAATTCCTTAATATATTTTTCTTAAACGTAACAATGTAACATTCTCAAAAAACTCTACAGTATATTTTTTCCAAACGAAACATTTCAACCAATGTAACACACAAAAATTTCTTACTTTTTTCTAAATATAATATTCTAATGTAACACACAAGAATTTCACGCTCGACAATCAATATTTCAACTATCAATCCCCCAAAAAAGAATCTTTCACGCCTCACAGTCCCATTCTCATCTCAAAAATAAATTAAAAAATTAAAAAAAATGAATCACAAAAGAATATTCACTTAAACTCAAATGACGCCAAATTAAATAAATATAACTTTTCAAAACAAAAAGAACCAATTATCTTATAAAAAAAACTCCTAGAACTAAATTGATTCACATTTCCTCATAGAAAAATTTGACCAGAAGTCGCTCCTTCAAAACTTGTAATGTGAAAAGGACACGCTTACAATTGTTAATGCATAAACCCCAATAAAATAGTTTTTTCTTGTGAGCATGACAGAGAGCGCAAATCTGTTTGTTTGTGTTTTCAAAAGTTAGTTCTACACTGTGTTTTCAGTATGGTGTTTAGAATGTGTTTTGAAAATACATTTTCAAAACTTTGTAGAGTTATGTGTAGCAGTCGTGCTTTTCAGATTTTTTTTTTCAAAATTTTTGCTAACGGGACGTCTGGCCGGTTGACCGGAATAGTGATTTTTTTTTTTATTGCAATTGATATGTTAATTTTTATATAATCGAAAAAATTATTTTCTCAAATTTTTAAAATTTTTTATGTGCTTTAAAATAATTTTGAGTTGTATGTTTAGTTATGAGTTGTAAATTTTTGTATCAAATATCAAATGTCACATCAACAATTCTCCACTCAAATCAAAATTCTTTTCAAAACTATTTTCAAAACTCTTTACCAAACAAATTTTCTACACTCAAATGATAATTCCACAACACGCAAACTCAAAATACAACTCATACTCTCAAATCACATTTACAAAACTCTACCAAACACTACCTATGTTTGTACTAACCAATTTACCCATTTTGATTTATTTGTGAAATAGAGCAAATTTTACTGTCAATCAGAGTAAAATTTTATTATGAAAATAAAATAAAATTAAATTTTACTGTTTATGTTAATTTTGACGGTAAAAATTTAATTATTTTTTAAAAAATTTCATAATTAACCTAAATTTTATTGAATAAATCCTGATGAGAGTATTTCAAAATTAATAATTTCATTAAAAATAGATATGTAAATTAAAAGTTATGACATTTTAAAGGTTTAAAATAATTTTCAAATGAAATTTTCGTTGAACGCTTGATGAATCCAGCGCACTAATAACTATAAGGCTATGTTTGATTCACAACACTAATAGTGAAGCATTAATAATCCTATTAAATTAGTGTGGTATTAACTATTCCATCCTTACCCCATTACTAATAATCTTACAAATTTGTTGGATTAATTATCCATTGGATTAATAATCCTAAACCAAAATGTCAAAACAAACATAGGATGATTGGGCCCACGGATTAATAATCCTAATCTCATACTTTAATCCTTCCAATCAAACACGCCCTAAGAGTAATTTGGATTAAAAATATTATATTCTAATATTAAAGGACTTTTGTAAAAATTTCCTTTGTCAATGTCCTTATGCCGTTGAAACTTATGCGGAGGGATTTTCCACCGAATCTCCCTAAAATAAATAGATAAATCTTCCTAATAAAAGATCTAATAATTATATGAACTTAAAAATAATAAAATAATAATAAGGGATTGTTTGGTCTTGAGTTAGGCTAAATAATCATAAAATGAAAAAAAAAAAGTCAAAAAATACAAAAAGTCAAAAATCACAAAAAAGACAAAAAATCTATCATTTCAAAGCTAAAAAATCAAAAAAGCCAATCAAAAATATCAAACGAATAAAAAAATCTTAAACTAAAAAAGTCAAAACAATTAAAAAGCCAACTAAAAAAAATATTGGCAAACGAAGGCTAACAAAGAAATAGTACACGATCATAATAAACCCAAAAGATCCGAATTATGGCACGTCTCATAAAATTACTTGATATTAGTTATTTAAATTGATTTTTTAATTTATTTTATAAAAAGACGTATAAAAAATAAAAAAATAAAAGTTTAAC
This sequence comes from Camellia sinensis, assembly GCF_055761805.1. Taxonomy (NCBI): domain Eukaryota; kingdom Viridiplantae; phylum Streptophyta; class Magnoliopsida; order Ericales; family Theaceae; genus Camellia; species Camellia sinensis. Next base: position 120,546,077 of record NC_138970.1, read on the forward strand.
CCTTTTTTTTTTTGTATTCACTTTTTGAATAAAATAAATTGTTGCCAAAATAGCTCTAAATATTAGGTACTATATGAACAGGTCTGATAAAAGCCTTGTAACCATCGTGATTTATCTGATAATTTTTAGGAGAAATTACCAATCAATGACAATTTCAAAAACTTATTACAGATTCATAAAAAAAAATTATAATTATAATTATTATATTGATAAAATTTGCAACTGATTTATAATTATGTGTCAAACCTATGCCTTCAACTGGACTTTTTTCCTAATTTTTAATGATAAATTTTACACTATGTTTGGATTGTAAAGTGAGAAAAGAAAAAAAAAAAAATTATATAGTTTTCCACCTATGTGAGAAGAGAGGAAATAATTATGATTTTTCATTATTGTGTTTGAACAAATAAAAGAGAATTGAATATGATTTTTCACCTATCTTATTTGGATAGAGTAAATAAGAGAAAAAATAAATAAATGTTTTATTTTATTTTACGAAAATAACATTTCATATTGATAAATTATTTTTTCAACTTCTTCCACTATAGGGTAATTTTGATATTTTTAAAAATTTCATTAAATTCATTTTTTTCTCACAAAATTTCACTATTTTTGGTGAGAAATAAAACACAACTTTGATGAAAGTTTTTTTTCTCATAATTTTTTACATATTTAACCATTCAAACAAATAAAAAAAATTTCTATTTCCCCAATTTCTTTTCTTTTTTTTTTCTAACCGAATCCTTCCATCCAAACGAGTGTTAGTGGAACTACTGAAATGGAGCATGTGCATCAGCCTTCATTTGAAGGACCTTGGATGCTTTTGTGCCTTGAAAGCATTGCAATATACTGTGACTTATAATGAGACTTTATATTTATTAATAATCTCAACAGTTCATATTATAAGATATATCGAAAATATTATTTATGTAAAATAATTAAATTAATCGAATATTTGTAACTCATTAACTAGGTTTTAATTATTTATAAAAAAAATCAAAATTTTATTAACCATTTAAAAATAAATAAACTCTTGTTTTAAGATTATAGGTATTTGATTAATTTAGTTTTTTTTATATAAATAACTTACTTAATAAATAATATAATATCAATGATTTAAATTATCAAAAGAGAAGAGTCTCTACAAAATACCACAATTTGCTATATGAGAAAGCCCTGTTTGGCTGAGTCTTTTTTAAGTTAAAAGTTGATGATTAAAAAGTAGAAGTTAAAAGCTCAGTTTAGAAGAGCTTTAGAATTGTGATTTCAGCTCTTAGTTTGCATATGGTGCCTCCGTTTGGGAAGTGGGTTGGCTTTTTGGCTTTTTGACTTTTTTGGCTATTTTAGCCTGGGCTTAAAAGCTTGGTTTGGGAAGGACTTTTTGGCTTTTTGGCTTTTTTGAGTTTTTTTGTGAGAGAAGAATGTAATGATTATAGGTTGGATGTGATGTTTTGTTTGTTATGGCTAAAATAGCCTATTTTGTTTTTTGTGGCTAAAATAGCCAAAAAAGCCTCCAACCCACCTTCCCAAACGGTGCCGGTGTTTGGTTGTGGTTTTTAAAAATTAATTCCACACTCACTTTTGAAAACTCAGTCGAAGGCGGAAAAATTTGGATTAATCGGTCATCCCACCAGACGTCTTACTGAACGTCCCACCGATCGTCCAGCTGGTTGAACAGAACGGTGCAATTTTTTATTTTTATTTTTGCATTCGACACATATTAATTTTTATATATTCAATAAAAAATATTTTCCAAAATTTTTAAAAAAGTTTATGAGTTTTAATAAAATTTTGAATTGTGTATTTGGTTATGAATTGTAAGTTTTTGTATCAAATATTATATGTCACATTAAAAATTTCCCACTCAATTCAAAATTCTTTTAAAAATTCATTCATCAAACAAAATTTTCACACTCAAATCATAATTCCAAAACTTACTAACTCAAAATACAACTCTATTCTCAAATTATATTTAGAAAATTCTACCAAATGCAACCAAAAATATTACAGTTAACGGTTGAAAAAAAAACTAATTCGATTAGATAGTTATCGATATTCGATCAATGTGATTTTTTACAAGCATATAGTACTCGACGAGTTCTACACATTGATCGGTTTTGATTAGCAAAACGAGACCCGTGGTGGCCCCCAAGGACTAAACAACACCTCCAATTCAATACACGAAAAGCAGGGAATCATATCCCAAGTACACTCAGCGCACGTTGTCCGCCTATTTCCTCACCGTACCGTCTATTTCCTCACAATCTTCTCTTATACACTAATTTATACAATTTTTTAATACACATTTTTTTCATATAAAGTCAAAAAATTATCTCAAACAACTATATTTTTTTCTCAATTTTTTAATTCAAAAAATTAAAAGTACACTTATTTAGGACACCCAAAACAATCATTTATCATTATTTCTATCTAATAAATTATAAATAAAAACTATACTTAACAAACTAACACAAACTCTCAAATCAAAATACACTGGAACCACCCAAATACTGTAACAAACAGTCCAAGATACCGCAGGATCCCAATTCCTCATTTCAAACATGGCCGCCAACTCCCTCCACTTTCTCGAAGTGTGTACGGGGACCATCTTCCTCTCTCGCTCACTGATGTGTATAGTGACAACCCAGGTAGCCCTAGTGTATCCCATCATATTATATACTTTATATAACCTACCACCTTTAAAAAATTAGCCTTTATATTCCTGATCATCCAGCATCCATTTCTTAAAAAACAAACAATCCACCTTTGAGCCTTGTTTAAAGTACATTTTATAATATCTGTAGAAATTTTTCTGAATACCCTTGTCAGTAGCAGAGCTTTTCTACTTCAAAACCATAACCAGTAGTAGAGCACTGTGGGGCTCTAATCTAATCTAAAGCCCACCGACGACTCATTTTCCGGTAATTATAAACCCATTCACTTACCCTCTGTTTTTTCTCATAAATCTCTCTCTCTGTCTCTCTCTCTATGTCTGTGGAGTGAAACTGATTTCTTTTATTTTAAAGAATCAGCAAACAACTCAGTTCTGATCTGGGTCAATTTTATTCAAGCTGAAAAATAGCTACTTTCATATATTTTAATGACATCTTTAGTAGGTAGGTAGAAAGTATACAAATATAGTACAAAGTAATTGCTTTTGGAATCAATGCTCTACTAAAATTAGACCCTTTTCCCATTACTACCAATCCCAGAAAATCGCTACACTTTCTCCCAAAAATTTATCAAATGGATCTTCCTTTTCTTGCTATCATTTATATATATATATATATATATATATATGTACAGAGTTTCTTCCTTTCTTTTCCTTTCTTTACTTTTCTTTTCTTCTCTTCTTTCTTTAATTATTTTCTATAAATCCCAATGGTAAAATAAGATATTTCTGTAACACTGATATACATGAGGAACGCTAGGTACCAGATTATTGTCTTATTTATTTTTATATTTTTCTCTTCTTTTTGGAGATCAAAAAAAAGGCTTTCCAATTCAAAAATGAAAAGATAAAAGTAATAATAATAAATAATGCACAGCTTGCTTATATACTATTATGTGAATGGGATTGGATCTCTTGACTTGATTTGAAAACCCAGATATGAAGACATTCTTTGGTGTTGAATATCATATGGCAGGGTGGCTTTTAGATGGATACGAGTGTGAATGGGAATCAAAAAGCTTCAAAATATGGGGAAATAAGCATGACAGAGAACAAGAAAACTAGTCCAGGTCCCGCTCATGCCGGACCTGAAGTGGTCATAGTAATGTCCGGTGAAGACTCAAAACCTAGGAACAGTGTGGACTCTGCTCACGAAGTATCGGCCGATTCGAATATGGGACTACCCCCAATGAGCTGTCGGTCACCAGAGATTGGTCGTTTCTATCCAAGTCCAAACAAGCCTCCGAGAATCCCCAACACCAACACTGAAGCCCTTACTCGACGAAAATCGCTGGCAAGGTCAGTGCTTTCCAAACCCAAGTCGCGATTTGGGGAACAATCTGTACCTATTGATTCAAATTTGATTGAAGAAATAGGCTTAGCAATGCAAGAAAGAACTGCACATAGCTCATTTTCGCCTAATCAGATATTGTCTAACCGGGCATCACCCATTAACAAAATGACACCAACTAGTAGTACTCTCAAGGAAACTATGAGGGCAGTATCAATAACCCCAAGAACACCTTTGATGGCTTCACCGGGAGGTGTGGGAGAAGAGGATGAGGATGAAAAGATTTATAAGAAAGTGAGTAGTCAACGTAAATTGAAGTACAAGAGGGTGAAAACGAAGGTTCTGATTGAATGGGTTGCTTTCTTTTGCATTTTGGGGAATTTGGTGGCTAGCTTGACTGTCCACAAGTTGCAACATTATATGTTTTGGGGTTTGGAGGTTTGGAAATGGTGTGTGCTTGTATTGGTAACCTTTTCAGGCATGTCGGTTACCAAGTGGTATATGCATTTTCTTGTTTTCTTGATTGAACGCAACTTTTTGTTCAAAAGGAAAGTGTTGTATTTTGTGCACGGTTTGAAGAAGAGTGTACAGGTCTGTGTCTGGCTAAGTTTGGTTCTTCTTACTTGGGTTTTGTTGTTCAAAAGTGGGGTGGAACGATCAGCCAGGACCACTAGGATTTTGGACTATGTTACTTGGACTATTGTTTCTCTGCTCATTGGGGCGTTATTGTGGCTTTTAAAGACATTACTTCTAAAGATTTTGGCATCATCTTTCCACGTCAACACATTCTTTGATAGGATTCAAGAATCAATCTTTCATCAATACATTCTCCAGACCCTTTCAGGGCCTCCAATTATGGAGTCGGCAGAGATGATTGCGAGAGTAAACAGCACTAGTCAGCTAAGTTTCCAAATAAAAAAGAAGGGAAAGGAAGGGAAAGCGAAAGAAGTGATTGATGTAAATAAGCTTTATAAAATGAAGCAAGAAAAAGTTTCTGCGTGGACCATGAAGGTGTTGGTTGATGTGATATCAAACACGGGACTATCCACCATCTCCAATGCACTTGATGAAAGTTTTTATGACGGAGGTGGTGAACAGACGGATAAGGAGATTACCAATGAGATGGAAGCAATTGCTGCTGCCTATCACATTTTCAAAAATGTTGCTCATTCTGATTGCATGTGAGAAAAATCTACTTTCTGTAGTCCTTTTATTTTTTTTAGTATTTATTTTAATTTTTTTTCTCCCAAATTTTTTTTATTATTATTATTCGTAGGTATATCTACGAAGATGACCTAAGGAGATTCATGATTAAGGAAGAGGTGGATATTGTGTTTCCACTGTTTGAAGGGTCGGAGACTGGAATAATTGACAGAAAAGCTTTGACAGACTGGGTGGTAAGAACCCCTTTTTTGGAGTTGATTATTTATTTGTCTGCATCCCTTTGTTTGCAACTATTTATCTAGAGACTGGAATCATGATTTCACAATTCCAAATTTGCTATCATTCCCGTACTGTATTTTCTGCAAGCGTTTGCATTGCAGTTTAAATAGGTATGACAATCAAGTTGTTGACATTAATTCATCGAACTGGAACTGTTATACTTCAAAATGAACTTGGTTTTCAGAGAGTTGATGAGTATAAGGCGTATTAAGAAATCCCTGATGTATGCATGATTACATTGAAAAGTAGAAGAGTGTTACTATTGCCACCAGCGGGGTACCTTGAGTGGTATCTCTAGTCACCTTAAAAAGGGGAAGTGAAGTCTCAATTGGAGCGTGGATGTGTGTCCATTAACCAAAAAAAGAAAAGAAAGAAAAAATAGAAGTAACAAAGGAAAAATAAAAAATTCTTTGATTGGTGTGGGAGTGGTGAAGATTTGTGTTCTTGTTACTTGTGTAGGTGAAAGTTTATAAAGGTCGGAAAGCTCTTGCACATGCTTTAGCTGATACCAAAACAGCTGTGAAGCAATTAAACAAACTTGTAACAGGGATCCTTGCTGTGGTAATCATTATTGTGTGGCTTCTTTTGATGGAAATTGCAACAACAAAAATACTTGTCTTCCTCTCGTCACAGCTTCTAGTGGCAGCTTTTATGTTTGGAAACACTTGCAAAAACATATTTGAAGCTCTCATATTTGTATTTGTGATGCATCCATTTGATGTTGGTGATCGCTGTGTCATAGATGGTGTTCAGGTAACTTGCTCATTATATTTACTTACACTGGATTTGCTCAATAACTCACTCATGGTCTTTGCTTATATCGGAGTTAACCAACTCTGTTTGAAACATTGTTATGTTACAGATGATAGTTGAAGAGATGAATATTTTAACAACAATTTTCCTAAGATACGATAATGAAAAGATATACTATCCAAATTCAGTTTTAGCTACCAAGCCCATCAGCAATTTCTATAGAAGCCCGGATATGGGTGATTCTTTCGAGTTTTCTATTGATTTCAGAACACCGGTGGAGAAGATTGGAGCTCTAAAAGATAAAATAAAGAGGTTAGTTGACTCTGCCATTATTCTTCTTCTTTTGACTTGATGGTATAAATAAAAGGTACTTATTTTTATATTAGTAATTCAAGCTAAAAGGCACTTTTAATGTCTCTTCAGATTTCAGATGCTAGGGCTTGGTCTGTATATCCATTTTTGAGTCCTGAATTCTTCTTTTTATCATTTCCTAGCGTTGCACCATTTAAAATGATGTAAATTTGGTGGGATGTGACGTCATTACTCATTAGATATCATTAGTGATATATCTCCAAATCCATTTGTTTTCAGAGGTAGGTTGGGTGGGACAGTTAGTGAGGGGCTGCTAAGGAGGGGATTAAAAAAAATTGTGTTTGTTTGATAACCAGTGGAATAGCAATAGTTCCTGTTTGTTTTAAGGGGAGTATCTATTTACACACACCACTCTCTCTCTCTATACACATCTTTCACACACAACTTTTCAACACACTCTCTCATTAAGTATGTGGGAAGAGGGGATATGGTGTGTGCATATAGAAGCTCCCTATTTTAAGAGATAGGAGTGGGATTAACCATTGTAAAATTTCACAGATACCCTTGTTGCATTACCATCAAATTTGGGCTTATACCAACTAATAAATGCATTACATATTTTAATATTTAAAATATATTTTATAATTGTATTAAAATTATATTTTAATATTAAAAATTATATTTCATAAATATATATATTTTGGTACTATTTTTTTTTTAAGTATAAATATTATTATACTATCATATTTTTATATTAAAATTTATTTTTATATTAAATTATTTTGATATAAAAAATGCTGGAGTAAAAAATGGTGGAATAATTATAAAAAAAAATTAATAGAGAAAGGACCATACTAATCAAGTAGAGTAAGTAAATTAGATAGGATAATAGAGGGCAAAATAGTAAATCCCCCTCTAATCCCAAGAGATTGTTTTTTTAACACCATCTCCCATGGGGGACTACTAATCCCATTCATGGAGGTCTATTATAGTCCCAAGGTATTGTGAATCATCTTCCTCATTTTGCAAACAAACACAATATTAGTAGACCACCCTACATCCATCCTAATCCAATCTCATCCCCTATAACCTAAAACAAACGGAGAGGTATCATAAGCTAGAGGAGATGTTACTTGATTGAGATAGTTGACATCACCCATTGTGCAAGAGCAATTTGGTGACACCACCTGCAGACTCAAATAATACTAGATCCTTGCTAGTCCTTTTTCTTTTCTTTTCTTTTTTAACTTTGTTTGGCAGCGCTAGTTTAAGACTTAGAATCTACGAATTAATTAATATGATATTGCATCAGATATTTGAAATGAAGGGATTTATGGTTCAAATTCAAACATTTATCGAGGTTCACTATTGTATTGGATTCATAGACCCAAAGGGAGCATAAATTAGTGAGTTTTTTTGATAGACTTCAATAACTTCCTTCACCTAGTTATTGAAGAGAATTTATAATAAGGCAAATACATGCTTGATGAAGAGAGAATTTCTAGGGTAAAAATATCCCACGTGTTGGTGTGAATTTCTTTGAGTTATATTTCCATTTGTGTTACCATAATCTTCTAATGCATCATTGCTTCTAATTGTACGACTTTCTATTAAAGCACACTGGGTTTTAACATTTCATTGAAAAAAAAAAAAAAACACTCATAATTGTCAATATCAAACAAACTTCATGCTGTGAAAGAGTGAAGAAAGACAGAAAACCCACCAAATGTTTCACACAAAACAACAAAGACTAGACTGCTTCTCTAACTAAACCTAACCTTGACATATACGGGGAAATGATATCCATGATGGCTGGAGTTTGAGTTGAAATTTTTATTCACTGCGATACAATCATACAATTGTTCTTTAAAATCATCAGTACTCAACTGTTATTCTTTTTCTCATATTATCCCTGCATGTTCAGGTATTTGGAGAAAAATTCCCAACACTGGCATCCTAACCACAGTGTGGTGGTGAAGGAAATTGAGAATGTCAACAAGATAAAGATGGCTCTCTTCTTTTGTCATACAATGAATTTTCAAAACTATGGAGAGAAGAGCAGGAGGAAATCTGAACTGGTCTTGGAGATGAAATTATATTTTGAAGAGCTTGGTATAAAATATAATCTCCTGCCCCAAGAAGTTCATCTTGTTGAGTCATCAATGACAACTAGGACCGCCTGATCACTATTGTTCCTGGCTTGAGACTTCACAAGTCTTGTTTTCAAGTATGTGCTCTTCTTTCCCCACTTAACCATGGCATAAACTTAGCTGACTGACACAGAATTCTAAATACCTTCTTTGGCATGATCATGACTAGAGAAAGAGATCCACTAAATTGAAATTTGGGAACCTTGCATCACCATAAATAGGAATTGCCACCTCAAAATTATTCTTTAACAAACCTGTTGTTAATTAGTCTTGGTTGCTTGCAGACATAGGAGCCTAAGGCTGTGTTTGTAACTACGATTTGGGTAAGGATTTGTGGAGGGAAAAGAAAAGGAAAGGGAAATGAAGAAAAAATTTAGCATATATTTCATTCACATTTTCCTTTCCCTCCACAAAACCCTACCCAAATCCTAGATCTAAACACAGCCTTAAAGTTCATATTGTTACAGATTCCAGACATTACGAATGAATTCTGCATTTCTAGTAGTCTCCTGTAAACAACTAAATTAATTTCTCTTGATGGAAATTTGCAGATGTGAACAATGTATTTTTTCTTATTTAGTTTTGTGACATTCTTGTACCTTTGTTACAATTTGGTGATTAGGGTTTTTCTATATATTGTTCTATGTTTTTATTATGATTGTCATAGTGAAAGTTAAGGCAGTAAGATACTTTCTTCTTTTTCCTGTGTAGATCTTGTCACAACAGATTCAGATTAATTGCTAACAAATCATTATTGTAGTGAAATTAATGTGAGATATTGATATACTTGTCTGAACAAAGAGATTAGAAAATGAAGGAAAAGAAAAAAGAAAAAAATGATAGCTGCTACTCTGCCACACCTTATGAGTAGAATGATAGTTGAAGGCTCTAAAACAAATTTTGATTTTTCTTTGTTATGGCAGGCGCAACGAGGACATGAAGGTCTTCTTTTACCTGTGTTTTCGAGGAAGGTGAGCGGATGTATCAAGGGCGATGCTGAAGCTGTCTACTTTTATGTTTTTTGATTGTTACGTTTTGAGTAACTTGGACATAGCAAAAATAACACCCACATTTTTCCTAATAAGTTTTTTTGGGTGAATAAATTTCCTAATAGGTTTGTTCCTCTCTGTACAATGAAATGGAAATTTTCACTTGTCCATTTTTTTTTCCCAGCCTATTTTATTCTCCCAATAGAGTATTCTGCATTCTGTAGTATGTGTTGGTTGGATGCGACGAATGGTGCATGTGTAGTCTCTGTAATTGATATACATTCATGACTTTGTTGTGGGGAGCGAAATTGAAATTCAAGAATTAGAAGGAAAATGGGGAAACCCTGTATGACCATAGGCTAATCGTTTCGCCCTTTTCGAAGTCAGCGTTACTGCCCTCCTTTACCAACAGGTTTCTCCATTTTTGAACAGTTCTGCTTTTCTTCATCCTCATGGACTCACTTGAGTTTGTTTTCATATTCTCTCATAACCATGATTAATTTCAGGACTCAGACCCTTTTTTGTTATATTACACAACTAAAATCTTAAATCTGTTTGGCCTTGTTTACTATTTTTACTATGCCCTTATTTTTGTGTAACTTTTCAAACGGTGGACCATCTCTTGTTTTCGGCTTCTTGTAGCCATGGGTCTAATGACTGAATTATTGCATAAAATTAATTCAATATGTTTATCTTTATTCCAAAATTTGATCGGCCATTGTTAACAAAAAAAACAAAAAATAAAGAACTAAACTCTATCTCAATCATATAGAATAATAATGGACTACTAGATTTGATTGCATTATTAAGTAACAACTCTTAAATTAATTTGATTGATTTGTTGAAGATGATTAATCTATGAATCGAAATTATAAAGGCCTAAATTAGCAAAGCAATTAAAATAAGAGTAAATTATTAATGGGGATTTTTCTTAGGATCTTTTGTATTAAGTTTTTATAGCATAAAAGGCATTCAATATTTTCATAATGTTTGAGGTCATTCACACATCAATCCAAAGAAATTTTAATCGAGAGAAAACTGAAATTTCTCTGGTTTGCACAAATTTCTCTAGTTTGTACAAATTTCTATGATTTTCAAATCTCTTCAAGCTTTTATTTCAGACATTGAAACTGAAATGTTTTCATTGGAGTTCGACAAAATAGAGCTGATTGTGTGGCTATGTTTCACGGTGGTGGTGGCTGTTGGGTTTTCTGGCAGTGGTGGTGGTGGTTATGTTGAGAGCGTGGACTTGGATTGTTTTGCATCATTCGACAAGCTTGAGACGACCGCGGACGATGGTTCTCGTGGGGAGAGTGTATTGGCGGAGGAGAGTTGAGAATTTTGATCTAAAAAGAGAGGGTTGTAGTGAGAGGTTTGGTTGATCGACATTTTGGATTGAAATTGACATCAATGGAACTACTGGGTTGTGAATGGAATGGAATGGATGATTGATTAGCTCTCTATGCTAAAAAATCACCATTACAGAGAGAACAGAGAGAACATGAGTGACGTAGGAGATGGGCTCTCTCGACAATGGTGCATGAGGAAACTCCACGATTTCTTCTTTGCTCCGATGAACAAAGGCAGCGGAAGAGAATAATCAGACAGCGGCAGAGGATTAGACGACAACGGAGGGCGGAGCATGCTCTCAACTTCGATGATGGCCAAGTGCAGAACGGAGTTTGATTCGAGGAAATCAAATTTCTCTGTGATATATGGGTGTCTGGAGTTGAGGGATCTTAGACATTATAAAATAATATTGTGGATCTCTTCTATTATTAAAAATGGGAGAGGGACCTTAAACTAATTTTCACAATTATTAATAGGTCATACTTTTGATATTTATTACCTATTAAGTTCTATTAATAAATTTATCAATCATTGATAAACTAATATGAGGATCTTAGGGATTCAATTCCTCAGCTAGTTACATAATCAGAATTTATGTAATAAGTTATGAAAGATCATTATTGATTTGAAACAAATAATGTTTTGCAACAACAAATCCAACAACCTTTTTTTTTTATTTTTTTAGAAAGATGAAAAGCAGTTGTATTAAGACAAAACAAACTTACAGAGTAAAACAAAAACAATAAGATCCTAGAGGGCCAACCAAACAACCAAACAACAAAAACAAATTTTCCAAAAAATCAACTGCGATCTAGGAAAAATCACTAATCTGATGTGATTTGGAAAGCTAGATTTGCATCAGCCCAAGCAAGATCTGCAACAACACTCGCCGTCACCGTCGACATTGTCTCTGTCACTGCTGTCCAACTCTGCTACTGCAGTCACCATACTTCAAACACCGTCAGAAGCTAGAGTTGAAAAGGAAAAACACCTACAATGGTATGACAGAAGGCTTAAGAGAAGAGGGAACCATTATGAGTGTCAAAAAACCAAAAATCTATGTCAAAATCGGGGGATAAACACTCAAAACCCCTATTTCGGACATAAGACATAAAAAGTCCGATCTCTATACTCTAGAAGTGTAGATCTACATTTTAGAAGTGTAAAAGAGGTCGCCTAAGTGTTGTTGAAGTGTCATCGGAAATCTCTAGAGCGCTATCTCTCTCTCTCTCTCTATAAGGCCTTCAACAAATTCAAAAAGATTGACAAAAGGATTGGTGTATTCAAATCATTAGCGTAATCATCTTTGGTTGGCACGTATTATTTGCACTACATTAAAGTTGTGACATGACAAAACTTATTTCTTTGGTTAAGGTCAATCAATTGAGAAAATCGACAGACAAAACTTAAAGTTTATCTAATGAAAATATACCAGACTTTGTAGTTGAGTTGTATGCCTTAAACAGATCAAAAAAAAAAATTGGAGGTAATTAAATAAAGAAAAATATGAGAAACATAACTAAATTTGTATTAATCAAACTAAGATCACTTGCTACAAATTGCATGAACTTCAAACAAGAACAAAAACTTAAAAAATACACTGATAGACAGAAAAGAGGTTGGGAGAAGCTATCACTGATCTACTCCTAGAATTGCTAAGTTGATTACTAACCAGAAGTTACACCTAATATCATGATGTGTGAGTTGTGTTGTGTGTTATTTCTTTATATCTCTCTTGGCTTATTTATAAGTTCAACTACATAAGAAAGAGATTGAGAGAGATAGAAATAAAGAGAGAGAGAGAAAGAGAAAATCTAAACTTACGATTTCTTCAACATGCCATGGTTTCCTTAACATCATCTAGTCACATGTTTGATAGGAAACACTTTGTAGATTTTGTGCTTTGACATAGTCTTGATTCCTTGTTTCCAGCAACTAACTTTCAAATGGCTATAATGGCTAACTTTTTTAGCCTTCCATTTAACATGTCGTCATGCCACGTTAAGCCACGTTAGCATGCCTGTCGATAGGGATAATAATAACAACAAATGTAGCCAAGGTCATTCTTTAAAAATTAGTCTATGATTTCAATCGACAGACCATAATCGAACTTGGCAATAATCAACAGGCCACAATCGGCAAAACTATAAAATATGGTGTCAACAATATCACCTTCATTTAAATGAATTGAAGAATGAAATCCAATTGAACAATTTATATGGCGAATACCACAATTGACAAAAAATATTTTATGGTGCAAACAAATTGAATTCTTGAGGAGTTATATTACACCCATAGTAATTTTTAATTTATCATTGTTGATTGGCGAACGCCCCACCTTTGGTTCTGTCGAATGACATAACAGACAGCCACATCCCTTATTTTTCAAATAAAACAATTATAACGCCCTAACTTTTATTACCCGAATCCATTACCAAATTCTTTATATTATTACCTGTTTCAATAATATCATACACATGCTAACACAACTAGTAAATAAACAATAACATTCTCTCTTGAAAGTGATGATGATATATACATAAAATCTAATACAATGCCCTTAGACTTATATTGAATCTAAATAAACAAAGGGATTTACTTTTATAGAATACATGACACTCGGCCAACAAATAAAAGGCCCCATGGCCAAGAAAGTAAAAGACTTCTAGTCCAAACCATTCTTCCAGCCAAGTACCTAAAAAGTTTGTTAACACGTGGATGAGCACAAAGCATAATAGAAATCCCAAAGATCCTAAACAATCAAAACAGATAGATAGATAGATAGATATGATCATGCATGCTCCACATTGATATACATGTATAGTGTGACATTTTATACCCAAAGTATACATATGTAAATTCCATTTTTTCTTTTCAAAGATTCCATTTCCTTTTACGTACAAATACATATTCTTATCTTTTAACTCAATAATTCAATATCTATATTCACAAAACACCTTTAACTACCTTTTCTAATCCAACTCAACAATAACCTCTGCACACACACGTAGACACTAAAGTCAGATATAACAAACACAACTCGTGGTCACACCACTTCCAACACAAACTACACTACTCAGGTCTATTATCTAAATTAAACCATCATTGTACAATCACCCAACACAAACACAGTTCGTGGTCATCGCTGAGTACCTCATAACCCCATGGCCATCGCCAAGCATCACCAAAACTTGTAGCCATCGCTAGCGCTACCAAAACTACGTGGCCATTGCTGAGCGCCACTGTGACTATCGCTGAACATTACCAATCCCATGGTTAATATGAGTACCACATCACAACTAGTGCACTATTAGAAGATACACCGTACCAGTGGCCATTGCTAAGCACCACTTAACCAATGCCCATACCATACAACCATATATTTATCTTAATCGTTCAATTAAAACTCGTGTGTTCTTAATTACACGAGACGCACCCAAAGGCACCAACCATCATTTGCCACAAAATGTGCTCTATGCATCTTCATTCAACAACGGGTTTTCACTCTCATCAACACATTTCAAAGTAATACCCTAAGAGTTATTACTATAACCAATACCATTACTCTCTAATTGTTACCTCTTACTCAGCCATACTACGACAACACAAGTTATATCCCAACACATTCCAAATCCCCATCTCATTTACCAATTTCTTCTCCACAACGCCATACTCAATAATAAACAAACAGATAATATTAGCTACCGTCACACATCAACACATACCAGATAGATATAACTAGCTATCAATAACTAATAACACGTCATCCTACATTACACGATCCAACACATAGCACCTAAACATAGCATCTACTAAGCAACACACAATACCACCCTCCACCAGTGGCCAATGATAGAACTCTAAGACGCCAATTACATAATGAAAATAATAAATACACCCGTAGGTACTTGCATAACCCATTCCATTCCAAACCCTCATGTTTTATAAAAGAGGTAATCAATCCCACTTTGTTTTGAAAACAAATCCTTACTATTCCAAATCCCAACATACACAACACTTGCTGACATCCAATAATATTAATCCAAAACCCCAAATTCGTAAACAACCAAACATAACCCAATTTCAATTCAACGTTAAGCATTTTCTTTAACATTTCAAAATTTATGAATGAAATACCAAACCCTTCCAACCCCATATCCTAAATATGCTCCTACAACCCATAATCAATTATAAACATAATCCAAACCAACCTAAACCAACCCGTATGCTTTTCATAAAATCATATGCAACTACTATATGCTTTTAATGCAATAAAAACTATCACAAATCAATCTATAACAAGGTATTGAAAAGAAGCTCTAGAATCCCTACCTCTTGAAACGAAGAGGAGAAAAGCCAAAAATCCACCGGCAACGAAAACACGATCTACTCATATTAAAATGAAGCCCTCACGACCCTCTGCATTTTGGTCTATGGAACTGGGGATAGAAAATTGGTGTAGCTAGATGAAACCCAAGCTTTTAGGTCAAAGAAACCCAAAAATGGGGGAATGAGAGAAAGAGAGGGGGGGGGACCAAAAAAATGACTTTTTAGCGCACTGACGACTTAAATAGACGAACCATCAGCCATAGTGTAACACCTTGCGGGCGCGAACTAGGCACCTCAATAGGTCGCGGGTGCGACTATCTTAACCGTGGGCGTGACCTCTTTATTCGCGGCCTAATATCCCGCCCCCTCAAGGGCAATGCACTCTCCTTCAGCCAATAGACCTGAAAGCCACATTTGGTCGTGGCCGGTCGCAGCCCATCACGGACGTGACGTCTACCCATACACACCATGAGGGCAGTCACCATGGTCGTAGGCTAACTCAGAAAATTCTGGGTTGCTTTTCGAAGCCAACCCCAGACGTCTAAAGGTCCAACTCAATAAGGTGTGGTCAAAGTTAATCGGGACAACACATGTCCCATCCAAAAACAAACTAGGTCGGGTTTTTTGATCCGAGCCACTACAACAATTCTCTATTAGCCATGTTTTGGCTAATCAAAGAGATTTACATATACCAATTTTCAACCATTGTTGTTTTTCAAACCATGCCATGAAAATTAAATTCTGACGTGATCGACAAATCCAAAGCGAATGTTGGATTCCAAAACTCACATAATTGAATGTCATGAAAAATTCGTAATTTTTGACATTTTGAACAAAATCAAAAAAATTCACATTCAATGAACTCATAGACAAAGGGGTGCTTGTCATTTTTTGCCATGTTTGGCAAAAAACCATGCTCCCTTGGTATAGGTTTAACCCTATTGATTGCAAGCTCCTCATACACTGGAGGCCAAGTTTGCCACCCTCCTCCCTCCCCCTCAAAAAAAAAAAAAAGTTATAGACCTAGCTCTTATTTCTTCATAATTTTGTTCAAAAGTTAAGTTATATTGGACCTTTCCTTCATACTTTCTTTGACAACAGAAGGTCTAGAGGTCCATATTGCCCCCTGGTCCAGTCTTAGGTCCCACTTCTCCATAGGTCAAGTTTGGGTTCATTTGAAACCTCTCTTATGCCTCCTCTAGGAGGGTTTGAGGTCTGTAATAGGAAGTGGACCCATGTTGAAATTGTGACTTAAGAGATTTAGATGTGAAAGCTTGAGTTATAATAGGCTAAGTGAAAGAAGGTTGAAATTGTACCTTATTTACTTGTGCCTTAACTTTGGTTGGCTTTAGTGGACTAGGTGTACGACTAGATCCTCCAAGTGTCTTGAATTTAGCTCGCACTTCCTTTATAACTTGTCCAAGCTCATTTCGAATGTGTGACTGATCTGATCAAGTATGTCACTCATCTGCTCTGGTGTTATGCCAATGAATTGGCCTATATTTGATGCTTCATGACCATTCTTCTAGTTTTTGTCAAACCTAGCCAATGAATAACCCCTAAGTGAATCTTCACCATTATTTTGTAATGAATTTTCGACATGTTTTGAGAGATTGGGTTTTTTTTTTTTTTTTGATTTTAACCCTTAATGACTTATGAAAACTCTCCAAAGTCATGTTATCTTTATGGCTTGATGTGTTAACCCCCCAATCCATATACATTGGCTCTTCATAAATAATTGGCACTTTAAAAATAGGTTTATTAACCTCCCGAGCCACATACCTTGACTCTTCATAAATAATTAGCTCTCTAAAGTAGGCGTATTAACCTTATGAGCCACATTATTTTCATACCTTAATTTTATTTGGCCATTATACCTTCTAATTTTTCTTCCCAATCTTGAATCTCTTCATCAATTAGGTAAATTTGGCCTTCAAGTTGATGAATTTATTCATCAAAATAATTTAAATCTCTTTGCATCAAATAATACGGAGATGATGAAATTATTTGAAATCTTTGCTGATAAATAGAATTAAGTTCTCTTCGTAGAGCTAAAATTTCACTCCCGTGCTAATAAATTTCATCCTTACAACGCCAAACCATTTTTTCATATCATTTATCATGCCATTATGTTGGCAATAAATGGTAAAACCACCGCCATAACATTGACAATTTTTAGATATGGAGTATCATGCATTCCATTGATAATTTGTATCCATGGAAACACTATCACTCCATTGGCGGTTTGTATCCATGAGTGCACAAGATGTAAACATACCTATTGAAGGCATGATTCCATATGGGCAAGTCTGTTTCTTCATCATCGTCACTCCAAATTAGAAATGTCCCATTGCGTGTGCCGATTTATGTTAGCGAAAATTTGGTTAAGGTCAATTGACAAACAAAACTTAAATTTTATCAAATAAAAATAGATCGAACTTTGTGGTTGGGTTTTATGCCTTATACAGATTAAGGACTTCTTTAAATGTAATTAAATAAAGAAGAAATATGATAAACATAATTGAATTTGTATTAATCAAACTTTATGTCACTTGCTACAAGTTACATGAACTTCAAATAGGAACAAAAACTTGAGAAATATACCGGTCGACAGAAAAAAGGTTGGGAGAAGCTATCATTGATCTACTCCTAGAATTGCTAAGTTGACTACCCCTAATTAGAAGCTATGCCTAATATCACGATGTGTGAATTGTGTTAGGTCCAGCCACATGAGAGAGAGAGAGAGAGAGAGAGAGGGAGAGGGAGAGCTAATCTAAATTAATGATTTCCTTAACATGCCATGATTTTCTCAACATCATCCATATCAAATGTTTGATAGGAACCACTTTCAAGATTTTGTGCTTTGACCTAATCTTGACTCCTTAATTCCAGCAATTAACTTTTAAATAGCTATAATGGCTAACTTTTCTAGCCCTCCATTTACATATTATCATGCAACGTCCTTAACACACCTAACATGCCACATTAGCATGCCTGACAATAGGGATAATAATAATCAATGTGGCCAAGGTTATTCATTCTTTAAAATCGACAGACCATAATCAACAAGCCAAAATCAACAGAAAAATAAAATGTGATAACAATACAATTGTATAATATGTATTCACAATCACATAAATGAACACATATTTAAGATAAGATAGTATAGAGTAAATATCTCAACATTATACAAATGAAAAATTTTATGGTACATACCCCAAAGGATATGTACCATAAGTACTTTTAGTTATGTCATTTGTAATTTTTTGTTATAATTTATTGTGATGTTAGTTATGACTCATTATGATATTTGTTATGACATTATTTTAGTTATGATCCAAGAGTTCTTTGGTTATACTTTAAGTGGTGTTAGGTTACATCTTTTGCTTCATTTGATGTGAGAGAGAGAGAGAGAGAGAGAGAGAGAGAGTTATTGTTGGTTGGATGGCTAGTTACAATTGGATATGTCGTCAAAATGAAGATTTGTTGGATTGTTGGCTTAAAATCGATTTCCAATATGATTTGAATTTAATATTTTATTTCCTAATTGGAATAGAATTTGTAAATAGTCAAACATTGACTTAGTTTTGACTCTCATATTGGTTTGGATTTATGAGAGATCCATTTGACGTGATTTGGACTTGCTAAAATTTTAAATTTAGTATTTTCTAGTTAGTTTTAGATTGGATTGGAAGGAAACCTATTTTAATTTAGGAATGATTCTTTAGTTATAAATAGATGGAGATTCTCATTAATTCAGTTAAAATTTTCAATTCCTATGGTCAAGCTATTGGAAGTTCCTTGGGGTCTCTCTTTAGAGATGCCATTGACCTCTTCAGAGGTATTGGATGGGGTTTCTCCTTATTTAGAGTCTTATGGTTATGTTTAACTAGATCCATTGGTGTCTTCTTGTGAGAACTTGTCTTTTGGAGGTAGAGAGAGGTTTTGAATTTGGTGAGAGAACATGTTTTGGGTGGTTAGCGTTGTGAGAGATTATTTTGTCATCATTGTAGCTTTTCAAAGCAATCGTTCTTTTGTTAGTGAATTCTTATCTTCTCCTGTGAATGTAGACTTAGGCCAAACTACGTAAATTTTGATATCTTGTTAGTTTATAGTTATTTCTCTCTCTCTCTCTCTCTCTCTCTCTCTCTCTCTCTCTGATTTGTGTGGTTCTTTTATTCCATATTCAAAACCATCAACAATCTTGGTATGGTCAAGTTTTCTAAAATTCTTCGCACAACAGTTATAAAATAGAGGTTTTCTTTTTATATGAGAGAGATAGAGTTATAAAGAACTTTGGCTTAACATAAGAGGTCACATTTTGAGATAATAATATATATATATATATATGGGTCAGGTAATGTTATGGTTACATCTTAAAAGGGTGTGTACTATATATAAGTTATGATATTTGTGAGTTTGATTATCACAAATATCTTAACTTAATCGCATGGAAGTCATAATTCAAAAAAAAAAAAAGAAGAAGGGTTCTTGCATAATAAATCCATTGCTTGTTAGATAATGGATAAACTCTTCACTATCATCCAATTTTTGCATAGTTATGTATTTTTGTCCCAATTAGTCCTTGTGTGAATGATTTTCTAACCACACTGCCCGCTTAGTAACCAGCTGGAGAGCACCGACAGAATAGATGACACCTGGCTAACCTGCAACAGAAAGAGTAGATTCCGGAGGTGGTTCGTCCACCCGGGGGCACTCCGACGATCAAGTCAGTATATCTCTCAAAGATAAATTAAGTGCTAAACTCACAAGCTTGAGTATCAAAAGCATAAGATTGCGTACCTTAGACCTACGGGGGTGCCTCTCTTTTATAGTTACCTCAATCCTAATCTCAATAGAAGCCTGACTTCTATGGATTCCTATTTAATACTTACTTTGGACTCCTTTAGAGATAGAGATAAACTCCCTAAGAGCTTTATTCTTATCTTGGCTAGGTCTCCTCTTTATTCTAGGACTCTTGTCCCTTATCTCTTATCTGCTTATCTCGGATTCCGATATCTTCGGAGATAACCTCGGCTTTACCGAGATCACCTTGGCGTTATGACCCTGACACATAACATCTCGGCTGACACGTCGGCGTCACCTTGCCACGTGTCGGTGCTCAAAAATATATCCCCACAACTGCCCCCTAGGTTCTATTACCTCGGCATTCTAAGGTGATGGAACCTATATCATTCCGTTTTCCCAATACGTCAGTTTTCAGTATCTCAGCCGAGATCATTATTTTGGCCGACATGTCTTTGTTGAAGATCAAGAACTTCAAGAACCCTTTCACGCGTATGAGCTGTCATACACTATAATTCAACCATTTTTAACCACGCGTTTCCTTCTTATTGGTTCGTACCTGTGACGCACCCGCAAGCCGTCTCTCTTTCACGTGCGCCGTCTGACGCATGCGTTCTTCCAAGCGTATTGATTACTTTTTGCCGCGGTTTTCAATTTTAACAAAACATCTCTTCGTTTTTTTTCCTTTCACCTTATTTTCGTTTCTAGAAAACTTTTACTCTCTCTAACTTTCTCTTCTCGAGTCCGCCATTGTTCAAGCTTCCTTGCTCTGAACCTTATTCCATTCACCCCTTCCGTCGTGTTTTGCACCATTTCGTTGCCTCTACGACTGTCGTCTGACTTCGGCGATCTTTACACCGGCTTCATATTTTCTGGTAAGCAACTATTTTCGTCTTATTCTAGTTCTTCATCTTTTCTGAAATTTCTTGTTATTACTGCCTTGCTCAAACATTTAATTTGCGAATCATACATCTGAATGCGTCAATTTTACTTTCTGCTTATGCCTTGAATACATGTACTGTTCATAGTTTTCTTGCACGTCTTGCCACTGTTCTTGGCCTTCAACCCTTTGTATTCTTCATGTTTCTGATAGTCCATCTCTGTTCTTGATTCTGAAACTTCGCCTTTGTTTTCTGTTTTTTGTGTCTTTTCCAGATCTATGCCTTTGATCTTTATTTTCATAGTTTTAGGTTTGGGATTTGTCTGTAGTACCCACATTTTAGGAAAAACTGAAACATCCCTTACGAATTCCTGCACCAGTTCAAACATAGGTTTTTGCCGAGGTCCCAATAACCCTTTTCGAAAACATCTTCTTTCTCAAATCTAATACCTTTAGTTATCCCGATATCATGGGTATGTGGAAATATCGGGTAAACACCCCTTCTAAGCTAGACTTTTTTAGGCAAGAGTTTGAAATCCCAGCTGATGTCAATCTGAGGTTGGCTGGGGATGATAACTCCATCATGCCTACCGATCACTCCATGCCCTTCCCTGTAGTTGCCTTTATTAAGTGTGGACTTCGGTTTCCACTTGACCCTTTTTTCCATCAAATCCTTCACTTCTATAAGTTGAACCCAATGCAACTCGCTATTAATTCTTACCGAGTTATTACTGGTACCATAGCCTTAGTTAAACAAGAGAATGCCAGGATTACACTTGCCGACTTCCAATACTGTTATACCATGTGTCGTCTTAGAAAAGACATGGACTATGTTTATTACCTTAAGCCGAGATCCACCGAATATAAAATCGTAGCCGACCTTCCAGACTCCAACAAGAGAGCTGGAGATGATTACTTCATTGTCTCGGGCAATTGGGAGTTTCAACCAAACGACAACCTCCATCTTTATCCCTTAAGTCGCACTGTTTTAGGGGAAGGAGCTGGTAAGGGCCACCCTTCATAAGTTTCTTTTTATCTTCTTGCATAAAGTTTTCAATATTCTTGTTCTAATGCCTGTGCTGTTTTTATCTTTGCAGTTCTTCCTCAACCACCAAAAAATTTTTGCCAATCCTTCTATCCCAGCAAGGATTTGAAAAAACTTTTGAACTTGCCACTTCACAAATGAAAGGCGCCTCTGCTCCTCAACTTTATTCCAACATACAGGTCCGC
Source organism: Camellia sinensis (assembly GCF_055761805.1). Lineage (NCBI taxonomy): Eukaryota > Viridiplantae > Streptophyta > Magnoliopsida > Ericales > Theaceae > Camellia > Camellia sinensis. Next base: position 120,568,281 of record NC_138970.1, read on the forward strand.
TTTGCCCGACGTCCCTAGGAGGAAGAAAAAAAGCCTTTCTCCACCATCTGCCACAACGCCACAGACCGTATCCACATCTCGGACAGACCAGGGGTCAACCTCTGATCCAGCCGAGCAACCGTCAACTTCAGCTCCATACTTGGTTCCAATATCACAACGCCGCCGCCGACGCCGAACAGTTTCTACTGCCGAGATGGGTCACCAAAAACCAGTTGCAAAAGATCTTCTGGCCAGCATTCCATCATCTGTTGACGATCAACCAGCACAAACCCTTCCTCCACTGAAGCCGAAAAGAATAAAGAAGGCTCAACCCAAGGCAAAGGTAACTCAGGTTGAGTCTGAAGATACCTTGCCTATCTCAAAGTTGGCTGAGAGTGACAAACCTCAACCCTCTGCTGGGAAGAGGCGCTCTGAAACCCAACCATCAGAATCCCCAAAATCCAAAAAGCCGAAGTCATCCTCCGCTACAACTTCGGGGTCTAAGAAGCCTACTGCCCCTTGGGCCCCCGAAATTACTTTAGAGGATAAGCCAGTCATGGCAAATGATAGTGCCGAAGATATTAATGTCGGCGTCGCACTCAGCACTGCTCTGCTGTTACCAGGTGATCTTGTGTTTTCTTCAGGCCATCCAGCATGCCCACTATTTTTCTGTTCAGTCTTTCGAAAATCGGCAAAAGCTGGTTGATATGAAGAGGGATTTCTCTTCTCTTCAAAAAACCAACAAAGGTCTTCAATCAAAGATGAAAAAATTGGAGGACCAAGCCAAGGCTGCAATCAAAGCTCAGACCAATGCCGAAGAGAAGGCTGAGGCTGCTGAGGCTATCAGGAAAGTGGCGGAGTCTCAGAAGAGAGAAGCCGAGGAAAAAATGGTCCAAGCCGAAAAGGAGCTTCAGGAGGCACTGGCCACCAAAGAAGCCAAAATAAAAGACGCCGATGAGAAGGCGTATGCCCAAGGCATGGCCGACGTCACAAATGCCTACGAACAGCAGGTGAAGAAGGCATGCAACAAGGGTTTCACCCTTGGTTGGATGTCCCTTCTGAAGAAACTTAATGTCCCAGAGGACTCACCACTGAGGAAAGCTGATGCCATTCATTTTCCATTCCCTCCAGCTCAACCTCCAAGTCAAGATGTCGGTGAATCTGAGTCTGAGGATGGTGATGAGGAAGAGGATGAGGCTTTGGTAAGAAAAATCCAAAGATGTTGATGGGGCCAAGTCCCCTTTTCAAAATGAGCAAGTCCTAGACTTGACTCAGGATGAAGAAGGCGATGAGGTTAACAAAGACGCTGCTTATGTGAAGGAATCAGTCGATGCCACCCTTGCTGATAAAAACCTTGATGACACTCTTGTAGAAATTGACGCCGAGGTCGCGGCAGATAAGGCATGAGATGTCTTCTCAACAAACATCTGATCTTCAAATTCAACCAACTGGTGGAGAGGAGTCTTAGCTTCATGTTTTTCTTTTGCTTACTTGTATTTTGTTTCTTCTTTATCTTTTGGAACAATGTAAGCCTTTTGTATGGCCGATGTGCCATTTTCTTGGTGAATGCTAATGTAACTTTTCTTTTCTAAGTGTTTGCACTCTTGTCTTCTCTTCATTGCTTCTGCATGATTCTATATTTAGAATACTATGCATGACTTTCACATACTTTTCCTTCTTTGTACAATCTTCTCGGGGTGACACACCTCGGATAGACAAACTTCTTGGTTTTACTCTTAACTTGTAAACTTTTAACAAGTGTTGAACATCATACTGGTTTAACTCAATTTGTAAATTGTCCACAAATTTCAACAAGTGTTAAACAATGACTTCGGTTTAACTTAACTTGTAAATTGTCCACAAATTTCAACAAGTGTTAGACAATGACTTCGGTTTAACTTAACTTGTAAATTGTCCACAAATTTCAACAAGTGTTTAAACAATAATTTCGGTTTAACTTAACTTGTAAATTGTCCACAAATTTCAACAAGTGTTAAACAATGATTTCGACTTAACTTCAACTTGTAAATTGTCCACAAATTTCAACAAGTGTTAAGCAATAATTTCGATTTAACTTAACTTGTAAATTGTCCACAAATTTCAACAAGTGTTAAACAATGATTTCGGCTTAACTTCAACTTGTAAATTGTCCACAAATTTCAACAAGTGTTAAGCATATTCTTCTTCTCTCTGCCCCCTAATGTGAACCTTCCACTTGGGTTCTCATTATGCATGTATTCTAGAGACAATGTCAAGTATTCTTGAAAAGAGAACAAAATCTTTATTTATTTACTTTGACGAATGGCAAAGGAACAAAGAAATTTTAATGATAGAAAATTTTCAAATTACAAGTGTTCCAAGGTCTTGGCAACTCTTTACCCTTATTATCTTCAAGTCGATATGCCCCATTACCTAGTATCGAGATGATTCTGTAGGGTTCTTCCCAGTTTGGGCCAAGCTTGCCCTCTCTGGGATCCTTCTTATTGCCGACGACTTTCCTCAGGACTTGGTCGCCGACTTGAAACTCTCTTGGATTGACTTTCTTGTTAAAAGTTTTTGCAAGTTGCTGCTGGTATGCTGCAAGCTGGATTGCAACTTTCTCTCTTCTTTCTTTTAAAAGATCCAGATCTCAGGCTAACAGTACATCATTAGTCCCGTTTTCAACTCCCTGGGTTCTGATTCCTGGGATGCTAATCTCCAGCGGAATGACTGCTTCTGTGCCATAAGCCATGGCGAAGGGGGATTCTCCTGTTGATCTTCTCGGCGTAGTCCGATATGCCCAGAGTACATTAGGCAATTCGTCTACCCACTTGCCTTTTGCTGCCTACAGCCTCTTCTTTATTCCATCCAAAATTACTTTGTTGGATGCTTCTGCTTGTCCATTGCTTTGTGGAAAGCTTGGGGTTGAAAAGTAGTTCTTGATCTTGAACTTTGCACAGAAGTTTTTGATTAGCTTACTGTCAAATTAAGTTCCATTGTCTGTAACAATTGCTCTCGAAATTCCAAATTTGGTGATGATGTTTCTCCATATGAAGTTCTTGACATCCACATCTCGGATCTTGGCAAGAGGCTCTGCTTCTATCCATTTTGTGAAGTAGTCTGTTGCTACTAGCAAATACTTTCTTTGTCCAGTTGCTTGGGGTAATTGCCCAACGAGATCCATGCCCTATTAGGCAAATGGCCAAGGACTGGATACAGGGTTCAGATTAGCAGTTGGCTGGTGTATCAAGGGTGCAAACCTTTGGCATTGTTCACACTTCTTCACGTAGACTTCTGCATTTTTTGCATGTAAGGCCACCAATACCCCTGGGTAATGGCCCTGTGAGCCAATGATCTGCCCCCTGCGTGGCTTCCACAAATTCCTTCGTAGATTTCATATAGAAAATCTTCAACCTACAAAAGGTGTACGCACCTTAAAAGGGGTCCAGTGAAGGACCTTCTGTAAAGATGTCCTTCTGCTGTCAGACTGAATCTTGCCGACTTCAATCTGATCTTGTGTGCCTCCTTGCGGTCATCTGGTACCTTTCCTTCTTTTAGGAACGCAACAATTGCGTCCATCTAGCTTGGTCCCATGTCTATGCACATTGCTTCATGCTCTGTGGTTACTGGTTCAATGCTTGGGCCCGACAGGTAGTCAATCATTATTGTCCTTGCTTTCCCAGGTTGTATTACACTAGCTAGGTTAGCCAACGCATCGGCGTAGCTGTTGTCATCTCGGCTTACCTAAAGTAGTCGGCAGTTCTGAAATAAGACTGACAGTCTGATGACTTCCTTTGCATAAGCCGCCATTCGTTCATCTCGGGCTGCAAACTCACCTGTTGTCTAGTTAACTATTAGTTGTGAATCACAAAAAACTATTACATCATCTGCTTGCACTGTTGCTGCCAACTTCAGTCCTGCAATGAGTGCTTCATATTCTGCTTCATTGTTTGAGGCCTTGAACCCCAAACGAATTGACTGTTCTAGTACCTGCCCATCTGGGGATATAGATACTACTCCTGCCTCTGCTCCTTGTCAGTTTGAGCTCCCATCGACAAACAATCAAAATGAGTCGCCGATGTAAATGCTGCAAGGTCTGAGTTTGTCCTCCTTTTTTTGTTCCTTTGCCTTTGGCTGTGCTTCTCCTTGCTTGGTTGGACATCGTTCATCCTGGCTCAACGGAGCCCGATGTTCGATGGACTCTGGTGTTAACTCGACCACGAAGTCGGCCAGAACTTGGCCTTTGATTGTTGTCCTTGGCCTGTACTCCAAAGTCATACTGGCCTAGGGTGACTGTCCATCTGGCTATTCTTCCTGTCAGGTCTCCTTGTTGCAGTAAGGACTTCAAGGGGTGCTCAGTTAGCACCACAATTTTATGGGCCTGGAAGTAATGGTTCAATTTCTTTGAAGCCATTACTAAAGCTAGTGCCAATTTCTCTAAGGGTAGATACCTCGTTTCTGCATCGGCTAGGGTTTTGCTTACGTAGTAAACAGTCTTTTGCTCACCTTTTTCTTCTCGGATTAGTACTGCACTTATCGCATGTTTTGAAACGGCTAAGTACAGAAACAGCTCCTCCTTAGGTTCTGGGTTTGAAAGAACTAGAGCTGTGGTCAAGTACTTTTTCAGGTCGGCCAAAGCGGCTTCGCATTCTTCTGTCCACAGGAAGTCTGTGGCTTTCTTTATCAAGTTGAAGAAAGGTCTGCACTTATCTGAGCTTCTGCTGATGAATCTGTTCAGGGCTGCAGCCCTTCTAGTTAGCATCTGTATTTACTTTGCCGACGTCAGGCTCTTTAACTCTAGGTGGCCTTGATCTGATCTGGGCTGGCCTCGATGCCCCTTCTGGTCACCAGGTATCCTAAAAACTTACCAGATCCAACTCCAAATGCACACTTCGATGTATTGAGTCGAAGCCGATATGTTTTAAGGATTTCAAAGACCTTTTTTAGGTCGGCAAGATGACCCTCAGGCTCCTTGGTCTTAACGACCATGTCGTCGATGTAGACTTCTACTATTCGGCTAATCAGGTGCTTGAACATTTTGGTTACCAGCCTTTGGTAAGTTGCTCTTGCGTTTTTCAACCCGAAAGGCATTACTCTATAACAGTACAGGCCTTTTGGGGTGATGAACGCTGTCTTCTCTTCGTCTAGGAGGTACATGGCTATCTAGTGGTACCTCCTGTAGGCATCTAGGAAGCTCATTCTTCCATGCCCTGAAGTGGCATCTACTAGCTAGTCGATCTTTGATAGAGGAAAGCTGTCTTTGGGACAGGCTTTGTTGAGGCTGGTGAAGTCTACGCAGACCCTCCATTTACCGTTCTTCTTCTTTACCACCACTGTATTGGATAGCCATATGGGCTAGTGTACTTCTCTAATGGCCCTGGCCTCCAGGAGCCTGTCTACTTCTTCTTCTACTGCTTCGACGTGCATCAACGTCGGTCTTCTAGCTCGTTGAATTACAGGTTTGGCCGACCTGTCAACATTCAGTTTGTGGCACGTGACCTCGGGGTCAATGCTAGGCATTTCGTAAGGTGTCCAAGCGAACACCTCAATATTTGCTCTCAAAAAAGTTTCCAACTCCTTTTCCTCTTCTTCGGCTAAGCCCGAGCCGAGAAGAAAGAAGCGTTCTTCATTCCCTTCCTGGACGAGGATTTTCTTCAGTGCCTCTTTGCTCTTCTCGGCTGGCTCTTTGCCGACGTCTTCTAGGACTTCCATGTCCTCATCTTCAATTTCTGCCTTCTCTGGCTCTCGCACGATGCAGGTAGATTTCATTGCTACCATGGAGCAATTCTCTGCCTGCAGCTGATCGCCTCTGACTTCTTCTATCCCATGCTCTGTTGGGAATCGCAATAGTTGATGCAATATTGAGGGAACTGCCCCTATTGCATGCAACCATGGCCTCTCCAAGATGATGTTGTAGGGAGAGGGTGTGTCGAGATGGTGAATTCTGTCTTGATCTTCCTGGTGCCAGCCTGCACCTCCATGCTTACTGCTCCCAGAGGCCATGTCGGCGTTCCATTGAACCCAACCATTGGGCCATTGGACTGTTCCATATCATCTTGGTGAAGGCCGAGCTCTTTGTAACATCGGACGTACATGATGTCGCAAGAGCTGCCTTGATCAATTAGGATGCGTTTCACTTGGCACTCCCCAACTTGGAGGGATACTACCAAGGCATCATTATACGGATGCTGGACCATCTCTAGGTCAGCTTCAGTAAAGGTTATCATTGGTCCTTGGCATTCCTCTGCCTGATGTCTTTTTTCCCCGACTTGGTAAACATGTTGCAGGTGCTTCACTTTCTGGGTCTCTCATCGGATTTCGTTTTCGTTGACCTTCGAGTGGATTACGTTGATTATCCGAGGTCCTCCTGCCTGCAGCTGTTGTGCTGGGGGAGGTGGGGCTGCTGGTGCCTGAGGCAATCTTGCCCGTTCTTCCCTTGTTCTGGTCTCATCGATAAGGTCTCTCAAATGTCCTTGTCTCACCAGATCTTCCAAATATGTTTTCAGGGCTCTACAACCCTAAGTTGTATGCCCATCTTCATTATGGTAGGCACAATGCCTGCCAATGTTTCTTTCCATGAACTCTCCTGGAGTCCTTTCTGGTGTTCTGAAATAGGGCTGGTTCCGAATTTGATCCAGGACTTTGGGAATTGGGATTCGGAACACAGTTGTTACTGCTTGTGTGGCCCTCAGTTTTGCCTCTTGCCTGCTCGTTCCGTTGTTACCTCGGCCTCGCTTCGGCGAGCCGTTTCATTTCTCTTGTTTTATCTCCCTGGTTCCCGACGTGTCTTCTTCGGCTCTGGCGTACTTCTCGATTCTCACCATAAGCTCCTCCATACTTTTTGGCAATGTCTTTGCCAGAGACTTTCGTAGTAGACAGTTGTCTTTCAAGCCGTTCTTGAAAGATACGACTGACACCCCTTGATTACATTCGGGTATTCGATTGAACACCTCATAGTATCTTTTTGCATAGGCCCTAAGGCCTTCATCCTTGCTGATTTTCAGAGCCATTAATGCATCCACCCTTAATGGCTGCAACTTGTTTTGTCACAAACCTGGCCACAAACATCTCGGCCAGGCCTTCCCAAGTCTTCACGCTTCCTTTCGGTAGTTTGTGGAACCAATCTGATGCAGTCTCTCCGAAGGATGAGGGGAACACTTTGCAGAGCAACGGATCATTTCCACTATATAATGCCATTGAGTTCAAATAGAGTCCAACGTGGAAGTTGGGGTCTGATTTACCATCGTATATTTGAAACCTCGGCATACTGAACCGCTTTGGTGCCTCAAATCTGTCTAATTCCACCGAGAATGGTGTCCTCGGCTTATTTGGGGAGGTTACCTCGGCGTAGGCATTCTGTTGCTTCCTTTTGAGGTAATCTCTTAAGTCTTCTTTGCTCTACCCAAGAGCTCGGCTATCTTTCGACTTCAGTCTTTTCGGTATACTACTCTCGGCCTCGTGGTGAGCCCTTTTCGACCCTTCTCCGTGAGTTGTGTCGAAGCATAGTACCTGCATCTGAACATGCCGATGTCTTTTGGGGTCTGCCTCCTTTGTGCGATGCATCCTCCGTGATCCTTCTCTTCTTGATTCTTTTCGTCCATCCTCCCGATAAGGTCCGTGAGAGTATCTTTCGTCTCCGTTATGCTGAGGGGCTACGGGGATTGTTTTCTGTCCTCCCTTCTGGGTATTGACTGCTGGAATCGGCGTGTCGTGCAGCGGTATGGTGGTTGCATGACGTTATTTTGCATCATGAAATTGACGACCGACTGCAGGTCTGCCAATTTGTTTGCCATCTCTTTTACCTCTTCGTCCCTCCGTAGGCACCTATCCTTCCAAACTTGGAGGTCGTCTTCGTTGTAGTACCTGCTTTGTTCAGGTTTCTTTGGTGTGTCGCTAGTCTGGCCGACGTCTTTCGCTCCGTGATTTTGTTCATGAGTTTCTGCGTTCGACCTTTCTCCTTCGCCATCAAGGTCAATAGGTCTCCCACTCCCAGCAGGAGTGTCATCCCTAATCTTTTCCTTCTGTCTTATACGTGGGGTGTTTGACAAAGGCTTTTTTTAGCTTTTTGGACTAAAATTTACAAAATAACAAAATAGGCTAAAATAGTTAATTAAATAAAATGTCACATCAAATCCATAATCATTTTATTTTTTCTCTCACAAACATCACATTCAACTACAAAAAAATTTAACTATCTTCCCAAACACAAAAATTTTAGCTTACTAACAGCAACTTCACAAACACCCACAAATTAATTAACTAAGTTACTTTGAAAATTAATTTTCAAAATAGGTCAAAATGTTTTTTTGTTGAAATTTAAAAAATATATAAATTAAGAAAAACCAAATACGCTTTCTTTTCATTACAATTTTTTTTACAAAAATAATTAATAGAAAAATGAAAACATATTTTGTAAATACATTTTCATCGTAATTTTTTAAAAATAAGTAATAGAAGACTGAAAATATATTTTGTAAATAGGTTTTACCATAATTTTTTAAAAATAATTAATAGAAAGTGTGTTGAAATAGAAAGCATATTTCGTACATATGCTTTAATTAAAAAAAATAAAAAATAATTAATAGAAAGTGTGTTGAAATAGAAAGCGTATACCTTTTTTTTAATTAAAAAAAAAAAAAAAAAAAAAAAGGAAACATGTTTTCTGAACATGCTTTTAATTTTATTTTTTTACGCTTTGCATTTTATTACCGTTATACACATTATTTTTTTTTTTTTTGTATCCTTGTCTCTCAGTCACCCTCGTTCTTCTCATTCAACATAATTGATTTTTTTATTTTTTTATTTTTTAATATTGAAAAGACGCTTTCAGCTTAAATTTCATTTTTTAACCCTTTGCATTATAAGAAAGTAGAACAAGTTTTTTTATTTTCTATTTTTATATTGAAAGCCTATTTACAAAACACACTTTCATCATAATTTTTTTTTTAAAACACTTCAACATTTACAAAATATGTTTTTAATTTTCTATTAATTATTTAAATAAAAAAATTGTAATGAAATCGTATTTACCACATGTGTTTTCTTAATTATTTCTTTTTAAAAAATTTCAACAAAAAATATATTTAAAAAATACGTTATCATAATAACGTATTTTGTAAATACGTTTGATCCATTCTAAGAATTAATAATTTGTGATTAAAAATAGAAAAATATTTTATCTATACAATTTCTTCCCTGACAATCTTTACAAATGAGGTGGCAAGATATAATACAAGTTTTATATCAATTAGAGTGTGGGTGGGAGTCAACTTTTAAAATTTTACTTGCCACCTCATTTATAGAGATTGTGGAGGAAACAATTGTGTAGATATAATACTATTGTTAAAAATTGATTGACGAGAACAGGACACTCAAAAAATTTTCTCACCATATGTACTGGTTTGTTGCCTCTTGTTTAGTACTTTGGTTTTTTTAACACAAAAAAAATAAGATAAAATAAATAAATAAGAACTTGTTTTGTGGAGATATTATAGAACTCGTGAATTTTGGTATTGAGATAATTGGTTGCTGATCAGATTTAACTTAATTCATAGAAAAAGACCCACCACTAGGACACACAAATGGACCTTACTCACCCGCCACACGAGATAGAGTATCGATTGGAATACAATGCGATGAGCCAAAGCAAATTGACACCCTCCGAGAATCGATCCATGCTTAGCTAGGTGGAGGGGAGATGCATAAATCCCTGGGCACCACCCCATGGTTACTTGTTTATTACTTTGTTACTACCACTAAATGCCTTCATTATGCAGATATAACACGCGTGATCGACTTTGCATATTATCAATTTCTCATGCTTTTGAAGATGTTAAAGATAGTATCCATTGAGGAAAATTACTTCTAAAAAATGAGACTTTCTGAAGACACAATCAAAATGTATCCAAAAGCATTGATTTTCTCTATTGTAATGAGCCCTACTTGGTTTTAATTTTCTGAATTCAAATTTTTTAAAATTGAGAGTTTTTTTTTCATATTTTTTTGTTTTTAGTAAATTTTTTTTAATACTGTAAGTAATTTTTTTTTAGATGCACCTAACCAAGATATACCTAAAATAAAATATTTAAAAAAAATCAATAAATACACAAGAATACAAAAATATATTGAATTTTAGTAAAATTTTTTAAATATATTTTTGGTACTCAGTGTATCTAAAAAGTAAAAAATTTACTTAAAATATTTTTAAAAATTCACTAAAAATAAAAATATACAAAAAATAAAAATTAAATTTTTACAAAATTAAATTCAAAAAATTAAAACCAATTCGATTAGGTTTTCCTGATAATGGGCACAAACAAGAGCAGCAAAAAGATGAAGCAAAAGCATCAAACCAAAATTAAAGTTGTGGTGTAGGCCACTCAAAATGCATGTAATCCATAATACTTCATTTTTTGAGGATTTTTTTTTTTTTTTTAAATTCATTTGAGCATTTTGTGGTTTGAGCTTGCAGCACTATATCTCTTATAATTCAAATATAGTTAGAAAATTTTTATGTGATTTTGGACTAAATTGTCACTATTAATTTTTCTATCCAAATTAATGAATAATATATCACATACACAATTTTTGAGAGTAGGCATAGTTTTTCTAAAAAAATAAAGTGAAATAAACACAACAAAATGATAATTTTATCTATATTTTTTTCAAACCTAAAATTAGATTAATATGTTAATTAAATTAAAATAAATTAAGGATTGATCTAAAATATAAAATATAATTAAGTAAAAATGTAAAATATAAAATAAATAATAATTAAGGATTGTTCTAAAATATAATTAAATTAAAATTAGATTAACATGCTAGGAATAACAATAAATAATTAAAAAATTCGGATTAATTGTGATTTAAAATATAATTAAATTCAAAATTAGATATTAAAATGTTAGGAATTACAATAAATAATTAGGGATTTAGAATTAATTGTGATCTAAAATATAATTAATTAAAATTAGAATAAAAAGTTAAGAACTACAACAAATAAGTAAGAATTTATGATTAATTGTGATTTAATTGAATTAATGTTAAATATTATAAATTATGTGTGGGAGCGAAAAGAGAAAGAAAATAGGGACAATTGAAAAAAAAATGGTAAGAACATAATAAAAGTACAATATTTACTTGCACAATCTAATGCCTAAATTGTTTGTACTTTCACCACTTTACAATTATTTTGTGGTGTTACCACTTTTCTGTAATTGTCTTAAGAAATAATATGTTTTGAAAGTATTATAGTCATTTTAAATCTATAGTTAACGGTGTTAAGGGTTACATTTTAGTCCAAAATTACATAAAGACTTTCTAACTATATTTGAAACATAAGGGGTAAAGTGCTTTAGCCTTATGGGGTGTGTACCATATGCACCCTATCACAATTGACGTAATTTTATTACAAAATTTTGTAACATCAACCAAAAAATATGCAACCTTGCCACAAATTAGCGTAGCAAAATGTCCTAAATTTTGTAATTCATGTAACAAAAATTTGTGACTTAATTACAACATTTTTTTGTTACACCAATTTGTAATATGGGATAAAAGGAATTGTCCTTTTTTTTCGTAGTAGCATACAAAGATTTAAAAAAAGAAAAATGCCTCATACACCCACTGGGGGTCGACCCCCAGTGAGGTGGCACTCCATTATTGGCCAAAAAAAAAACTGTTTTCTTTTTTTTTTTTTTTTTTTAAGTTTCAACCAGTGGGGGCGCGACACCTCACTGGGGGTGCGGCCCCCACTGGGGGTATGCAGCACTGCTGTTAAAAAAAAGGGTAAAATTCACTTTATCTCTTGTGATTTGAGCACGGAGCACTATACTCTCTATAGTTCAAATATAGACAAATAACTCCCTTGTGATTTTAGACTAAATTATGATGGGTAATTCTATTAAGACAACAATAATTTTCTCAGTACACACCATCATCCTAATTTTTTTAATTATACTTTTTTCCCTAAATGAAGTTACACTTTTGTCGCTCAATGTAAATCTCTCCATTTCACATTATAGACCACTCTTGTCCAATCATCCCTGCGATGACCATCAGCCTCTGCCACCATCATCGTCGACTCCTCCTCCCCAGCCTCCCATTCTTGAAGTCGACGTTGTAGCCCCCCTTCCACGACTCTCCCACCACTACCAACAACCCCTTCTTGCAACCCTTCGTCGTGATCTAATCCCTCATCCAACTAGGGTTTGGGTTTCGATCTAGGGTTTAAATAAGTAAGTAAGAAGAAGAAGAATAGATAAGGTTGCAAAATGAGTTGCGAGAGGTATTGGTATTGGAGATGAGAGAAACGAGGTTAGTTATAAAGGGTTGAGGAGGGCAGAGGACGATAGAGAGGTAGACAACGGAGTTAGGAAAATGCAACCAAATTTGAAAGAGTCGGCTAGATTGGGAGACGTCAACGTTGATGTTTTTTGGTTTGCGCGATCAAACTTCTACAAACCCTAGGTTGTGCGCTTTTCTACCGTGGTTGAGACCGCTCTTCCTCTTTTACGCGAAAAAGAAAAATAAGAAGAAGACAGAGAGAGAGTGTCGGGGTAAGGTCAAGATGGTCTTGGTCGAAGGGTGACAGTGGTAGAAGGAGGTGAGAGGGCTGATGGCTACGGTTGATGGCGGTGGCAACGGTGGGGTCGAGTTAGCATTAGGGTTGTGATTGGAGAATATGGGAATATTTTGGGAATATATTAGAAAATTAATGGTGTATATTGAGTGAAAAATAAAAAATCAAAATTAGATGTGGTTTGTAATGAGTAAATGGTGTGTATACTAAGAGATTTGGTATTGTGTAAATAGAATTATCAAATTGCAATATAACTTTCGTTAACTTTAACCATCAAAAGACTATTTTAATTTTTACCCTTAAAAAAAGACTATTTTTCTCTTTCTCTATTTTATTATACACATAATTTTAACTTAATCACATATTAATTAAACCATAAACAACCTCTTAAATTCTATATATTTAGTCAAATTATATATATATATATATATATATTGGTCATATGATAGGATTTTATAGTAAGTTAGTAAGCTAAATTATAATAAAAAGATCACAGTGTTAGATAATGTCTCAATGGGACCACATAATTAAATGTGGTGTTATCATTTATAAGAAGCCTACAATTTAAGTGATTCAATTTAGTTAATAGGCTTAAAGGTATATGTGTTATGGACCTAATGTGTAATACTAGTTGTATAATTTCTATTTCTATGAGGGGTAGAAATAGAAATTAAAACATATTGGTTAAAGTTGGTTTTCATTACCTTTCAGTTTTAAAACCAATAATGGTTAATTTATTGGTTTTCATTACCTTTCAGTTTTAAACCAATAATAGTTAATTTATTGGTTTTCATTACCTTTCAGTTATGAAAACCAATTACAACCTTTAAAAGGTTATGGTCCCTATTCCTTCCCAAGGTGAAAGATAAGAACACTGTTTTGTTTTTCTAAATCATCTCAAGGAGAAACATAAGGCACCAAAGGGGAAAGGATTAGAAGGCAATAACATAGTCAATATCAAGGTTTTATTGACAATCAGACGCTTCCGTTTAACCATTCATCGATGGATTCAGGTATGTCGTTTTAGTCTTGTTTTCTTGATGATATACATGGTAGATGATCCAAAACATGAAGTTTCATGTTCTGAAATTTATGTTTACAAGTGGTATCAGAGCGGTTATATCATGTGTATTGTTAGAATTGATATGCTTTATTCATTCTATTTAGTTTCCTGGAATCAGATTCTGAATTTTCTTATGGATGTAAATTCTGTTTTTTCCTATTTTGTTCTGTGAAAATGGCAATCTGTTTTCTGGAATTGTAAAATGATTCGGTGGGCAGTTTTTTTTATATATGTATATATATAATTGGAATTGCTGCAGATTATATAACATATACGGGGTCACAAATTTAGAAATCTTTAAATTTAATGTAATTTCATACAACGTCTACGGAAATTTAATTTTCTAATGTTCTAAATATAAGTCAATTCAAACAAAATGTCACAAAAGTGATCTCTCTTGTCTAGATTGTTTTATATGGAATGTTTTGAAATTCATGTCTGTGTATCTCATGCGGGTATTTATCGGTCCAAAGACATGATTAAGACTTGGCAGAATTACACACACATTTTGTGGTGATAAACATGTGCCAATTGTCAAGAAAACCTAATGTGAATAATAAATCCATCAAAAGATAGATTTGTTATTTGACATAACTTATTGTCAATGTTTGATCATTACAACAAGAATACCACTTCCAGTTAATATCACTACCCAAAGGCTTGGTATTAATGTTGTGCTAGGTATCTTGAGATGTTGTCATTAAATTAATTTATTTAAAGATTATCTGTTTGGTAACTTAATGTGAGTATAATTGTTTATTCCTTTTATTTTCTTTTCGATTCAGCTTTAATGTCGACTACTTCAATCTCTGCCAACATGAACAATGCTCCAATGTTAAATGGAACAAACTTTAAGGACTGAAAGTGCTCATCTAGCAAGCACCTCCAAGCTTACGGGCAAAAGAACGCATAAGGGAAAGGAAGTTGCTATTCCTCAGGGTCCGGAACCAAAGAAACAGAAAACGCAGGATGGTTGTTTCTTTTGTGGCAAGCCCGGACACAGAAAGAAGGATTGTGCCAAATACGTCGCCTGGCGTATAAAGAAAGGTCCATTTCATGTTTTGGTCTGTTCTGAAATAAATTTAGCTTCAGTACCAAGAAACACTTGGTGGGTAGATTCTGGTGCTACTACTCACATATGTGTTTCTATGCAGGGTTGCCTGAACTACCGAAAGCCAACTGATGCTGAAAGATACATCTTTGTGGGTGATGGCAAGTCAATAGAAGTGCAGGCAATAGCGCACTTTAGATTATTACTGAAAGCTGGTTATTATTTGGATTTATTAGACACTTTTGTTGTACCGTCATTTAGACGGAATTTAATTTCTGTTTCTGTATTGGACAAATTGGGATATTATTGTTCTTTTGGAAATATGAAGTTTAGTATGTCTATTAATTCAAATGTTATTGGTACTGGTTTACTTAATGTGTTTGATAATCTATATTTGCTCGAAACTATTGCATCTTATAATGTAACCTTGCACGTGGAATCACGAGGTACAAAGCGTAAATTAACTAAGGAAAATTCAGCCTCATTATGGCACAAACGCCTAGGTCACATCTCTAAATCTAAAGTTGAGCGCCTTGTGTCTGATGGAATTTTGGACTCTCTTGATTTTTCAGATTTTGATGTCTGTGTTAAGTGTATCAAGGGAAAACAGACCAAAATAAAGAAATATGGTGCCCATAGGACTACAGATGTCTTAGAACTAATTCATACGGACATTTGTGGCCCATTCCCTATGGCGTCTTGGAATGGTCAACAATATTTTATCACATTCATAGACGATTATTCCAGACATGGGTATCTATTTCTTATCCATGAGAAATCACAGTCTTTGGACGTATTCAAAAGATTTAAGGCCGAAGTTGAGTTACAACTCAACAAACGGATTAAAAGTGTCAGGTCTGACCGTGGTGGTGAATACTATGGCAGATATGATGGATCAGGTGAACAACGTCCAGGACCGTTTGCAAAATACCTGGAGGAATGTGGAATCGTCCCACAATACACCATGCCAGGATCACCTAGCATGAATGGTGTATCTGAGAGACGAAACCAGACTCTTAAGGATATGGTAAGAAGTATGATCAGTCATTCTACTTTACCAGAGTCCCTCTGGGGTGAGGCTCTAAAGACAGCAACTTATATCTTAAATCGGGTGCCAACTAAAACAGCTGCAAAAACACCTTATGAGCTTTGGGTTGGGTGAAAGCCTAGTCTAAAACATTTGCATGTGTGGGGGTGTCCTGCTGAGGCGAGGCCTTATAAACCTCATGAACGAAAATTGGACTCTAAAACCATTAGCAGCTACTTTATTGGCTATGCCGAACGATCACGGGGTTACAAGTTTTATGATCCCACAAATAGGTCAATATTTGAGACGGGAATTGCAACATTTTTTGAGGATGTTGAGTTTGGGGGGAGAAATCCAGTTAGAGACATTGTCTTTGAGGAGGAAGCAGGAGTAATCCCACTTCCTACTACTACTTTTGACCAATCACAGGTTCCTATACCTGTCATTGCTCGAGAAGTAATTTCGAATCCTCAACCAGACAATGTTGTTCAAGATAATATAGTTCAAACCCCCATTCAAGATGAGGTAATTGTTCCTGAGGAACAAACTCTACAACCTCAACCTCAAGAATCTGTGCCATTAAGGCGATCCACCAGAGAAAGGAGATTTGCATTTTCAGATGATTATATTGTATATCTCCAGGAACATGAAGTAGAAAATGGAATGTCGAAAGATGATCCAATCAACTTTCGTCAAGCCATGGAAAGTTCCAACTCTCATAAGTGGATAGAAGCCATGAATGAAGAATATAAGTCTATGCAAGACAATAAAGTTTGGGAACTTGTCTCATTACCAGTTGGTGCGAAGCCCGTAGGTTGTAAATGGATATTTAAAACCAAAAGGGATTCAAATGGTAATGTGGAGAGGTATAAGGCACGTCTTGTAGCCAAAGGCTTTACTCAAAAAGAAGGAATTGACTTTAAAGAAACTTTGTCTCCAGTTTCTTCGAAAGATTCTTTTAGGACAATTATGGCACTTGTTGCATATTTTGATCTTGAGTTGCATCAGATGGATGTCAAAACAGCTTTTCTTAATGGTGACATTAAATAAACAATTTATATGGTGCAGCCAGAAAACTGTGTCAGGAGACCCAAAGAATATGGTTTGCAAATTGACTAAATCCATCTATGGACTCAAACAAGCTTCTCGTCAGTGGTACTTCAAATTTCATCAAATTCTCACTTCGTATGGTTTTGAAACTAATGTTGTTGATGAATGTGTGTATCACAAGTTCAGTGGGAGTAAACACATATTTTTGGTTTTATATGTTGACGACATATTGCTTGCCACAAACGATATAAACTTATTGCATGACACCAAGAGATTTCTATCTAAGAATTTTGAAATTAAAGATCTTGGTGATGCTTCCTTTGTATTAGGAATCGAAATACTCCGAGATCGTTCTCGGGGTATTCTGGGATTATCACAAAGGAGCTATATCGAAAAAATACTCATTAGATTTGGCATGCAAAATTGTAAATCAGGTGAAACCCCGGTTGCTAAGGGAGACAAGTTTAGTCTCAGCCAATGCCCGAAGAACAGTCTTGAAATTCAAGAAATGCAGAAGATTCCTTATGCCTCAGCTGTAGGGAGTCTAATGTATGCTCAAGTATGTACGCGTCCGGATATTGCGTTTATAGTTGGCATGTTAGGCAGATATTTAAGTAATCCTGGCATGGATCATTGGAAAGCAGTCAAGCGTGTTATGCGATATTTACAGAGAACAAAGGAATATATGCTCACCTATAGGAGATCGGATAAGTTAGAGGTCATTGGATATTCCGACTCCGATTTTGCTGGATGCCAAGACAGTAGGAAATCCACATCAGGTTATATTTATCTGTTAACTGGCGGAGCAATTTCTTGGAGGTCTGCAAAGCAGACGCTCATAGCTTCATCCACCATGGCTGCAGAGTTTGTAGCATGTTATGAGGCATCAAACCAAGGGATATGGCTGCGGAATTTTGTCACTGGGTTGCGTATTTTGGAAGGCACTGAAAGACCACTTAAGATATATTGTGACAATAAGTCTGCAGTTTTATATTCCAATAACAACAGGAGCTCGACAAAATCAAAGCATATTGATATCAAGTTCCTAGTTGTAAAAGAAAGAGTGCAGAGTGGACAGATTTCCATAGAGCACATTGGGACAAACTCCATGATAGTGGATCCACTTACGAAGAAACTACCACCCAAGGTCTTTCATGAGCACACTGCTCATATGGGTGTTGTTCTATTTGAGAACATTCTGATTTAGTGGGACTTTGTATTTATATTACTGCTTTATGTCAGCCTTGAGTTTTATCTATGTAATTAGATTAATTTCTGCAGAAATGAAGTAATCAGTTTGTTACGCTCTGTTACGTATTGTGAAGTATTGATCTCAATAAAGTTAAGTAGGACCAGTTGGACATAGGCATGTATGGATCACATCACATGTAATTTCTATGCTACGCATCCATGATTGATCTATGTCATTTAGCTATATTTGTATACGTGACCATTGGTGGGTCGAGTTACGATTGATGTAACGAAGACCGCTTTGATCCTATATTAATATAGTTAATGGACAAGATTGTTTGGATACCCTCAAGTTATGATAACAAATTTCTGAGCTCACTAAAGTTAAGCACATTTTTCAAGATACATATGTGGTCCAATGGGAGATTGTTAGATAATGTCTCAATGGGACCACATAATTAAATGTGGTGTTATCATTTATAAGAAGCCTACAATTTAAGTGATTCAATTTAGTTAATAGGCTTAAAGGTATATGTGTTATGGACCTAATGTGTAGATACTAGTTGTATAATTTCTATTTCTATGAGGGGCAGAAATAGAAATTAAAACATATTGGTTAAAGTTGGTTTTCATTACCTTTCAGTTTTAAAACCAATAATGGTTAATTTATTGGTTTTCATTACCTTTCAGTTTTAAACCAATAATGGTTAATTTATTGGTTTTCATTACCTTTCAGTTTTAAACCAATAATGGTTAATTTATTGGTTTTCATTACCTTTCAGTTATGAAAACCAATTACAACCTTTAAAAGGTTATGGTCCCTATTCCTTCCCAAGGTGAAAGATAAGAACACTGTTTTGTTTTTCTAAATCCTCTCAAGGAGAAACATAAGGCACCAAAGGGGAAAGGATTAGAAGGCAATAACATAGTCAATATCAAGGTTTTATTGACAATCAGACGCTTCCGTTTAACCATTCATCGATGGATTCAGGTATGTCGTTTTAGTCTTGTTTTCTTGATGATATACATGGTAGATGATCCAAAACATGAAGTTTCATGTTCTGAAATTTATGTTTACACACAGTTACACCATTGACTCAAATCCTAAATTCCCTAACCTTGAATGTCCCAAAAAAGAGACATATGGACCACCGAGCCAATGTCATGTGTTATAAGACTCTTAACCTAATAAAACTCTTAATTATACATATACAGAGACTTATATATATATATATATACTAGTTGCTTGAATTTGCTACAGTGCTTGTTTATACTAGTTGTACATCTGCTGTGTTTCTATCAATACTTTGTTCTGCCAAATTAGAAAGTACTCTAGGCTATTTTGGTTACAGGATTTGAAAAGAAAAAGGGAAGTAGCGGGTAAAATGTAAATAAAATATATTATATTTTACATAATTTTATATATATAGGATTTTGACATGACGCAAAAGGAGGCTCGAAACTTAACAATGTTACGGTTACCGACCGATGAAACATACACACTGAAATTATAATATTTAGCTTTGAAAATAATCCAACAACTTCAACTTCAACTTCAACTTCACAGCAAATGTGATACCCCACTTTCTACCCAGAATGCAAACCACTAGCTCCTAAATGATACTTTGAACCAGAAGAAGTGGACAGAAAAGGGACGTCTGTGATGGTGGCAATGGCGGTCGGAGATATCGGGAAGGGCGGTGGCGAGGGCAGACCAGGTGACTGGACGGAGTGTGGATCTGGTTAGGTTAGGGTTTATATTAAAATTTGAAGGTAGATGATGATGAAATGGTGAAGAAAATGAAAGGTAGAAATCACATTTTGTGTTTTGATTTCATTTTTATTTTAAGAAAAATTTAGGACCCGCTCTCAAAATTCGCAAAGGTAATATTTCGTCAACTAAAATGGAAAGCTAACTATTGCGGTTTATTTCAAAATTACAAGAAAGTTTACTTTTATATTTGAACTATAATTAGTGGTAACCTATGCTATGTACGAGATTTTATAAATTAAAAAGAAAAATTATTATAATTATTTTGAAGTAATTTAATATTTTGTCTTGTTATATACATTAAATTTATAAGTTAATTTTTATATTTATAACTTTTTAAATTATTGGTTTAAAAAATTAATATATATATATATATATATATATTTAATGCAACTTTGATAATTTGTAAATAAAAAAAAGTTAAAACTAATGGTTATGATATACCTCTTCTTGTTATGAAAATATATAAATTTAAAAGTTATAATTAAAACAAATATACAATTTTATTATTAAATATGAACTGAAGTGATATTTAACAATAATTAATATGATGTTTTTATTATTAATCCAATAATTTAAGTTACATTTCTTTTGATTTCAATTTCATAACTAAAAATACAATATAAATATAATACACACACGGATTTCTAATCTTTCAGAACAAGTAGGTTTCAAAATATTTTTAAACTTTCATAATTTTCTTTTAATTTTTTTAATCTAATTTGATTTTAAATTTGAATAAAAATTTTGGTTTGATATGAATTACTTTAATTTTTTCATTAAATTTTTATCAATTTTTAAAAGAACTTTCATTCTTATCCCATTTTTTTTTCTTTTCACCAATTTTGATGGAAATAATAATAATTTTCAACGTTTCATCTTTTTAATTTTTTTATCAAATCATAATTTGATAAAAAAATATATTAAGAGTTGAAGATTCTCTTAATTGGAATTATAGTGAAATAACAACTTGATGAAATCGTCAAAGTTTGAGTATGTGATTAGTTGAAATGTATAATTTAATTAATTCTATTATCATATTTGTATAAAAATTAACACTCATGACTACATCATTATAAGTCAAATTATGAGGGGAAAAAAAATTGAGTTGTCAAACATTTTCCATTTGTAAATATCCTACATATTAAAAAAAATGTGTAGCTTTTGGATATGTGTTTATCAGTTTTGTTTTATAAATATAAATAATTGATATTTCAATTTAAAAAAATTGAAAATTAAAAAAAATAGATTGGGTTTTTTAGAAATAAAAGAAGTCATCTAACTCTTCTATATACTATTTAAGATGTACTATTTTTTTTTTTTTTTATCGACAAAAGAGAGCTTTATTGATGGACCTCAAATAAATTACATATAAAAAGCAAACATCAATAAAGAGGACCTTAGAGCTAGAAAAAGCTCCAACCTCCTAGTTGGTGAGAAACCAACGACACAAAAAACACCTAATTGATAGCAACAACAGAAAGAAATGTAGCAGCAGATCAAATTCCAATCTACAAAATTATGCTCCACAAACATCAGCAGATAGACATGCTTGCTCCAACAGCCCAGTTCTACAATAGACATGCAGCATCAGATCAAACCACACCCTATCTTCACAAAGCCTCATGTGATATTGAAGACAGCTTGACAACAACATTGCATAACTTCAAACTGCGCCTCCATCAGAACTGCAAAACAGGGGTGCTCTGACTGAAGGACAACACTAGCTAGAAGAAGGCATGCAGCAGCAGACGATTTTGTAGCAGAAAGCATGTAGCAAAATTGCATCAGCAAAAAGCATGTAGCTAAATTGCTGCAGCAGACTATTTGAGAACTTCACAACACTAAGCTCCAACCTCCACATACACAGTGCAGCCCCTCTCCCAGCCCTTCTGAATCAACAGACAATCAGACAGACAGTAGGCCACAACCAACCCAACTTAGGTCTTCCACACACCAGATATAAAACCAGCTGCAAACAACAAAATACAGAAGACTCTAACCAGGCCAACTAATCCCTACCCCACACCGGATATAAAAGCAGCAACACACAACACTTACTAAGAGCTAGCAAAAACTGAGCAGAACAAGACTTACCATAAGAACTGCCAACAACTGTAGACCATCCATCCAAAACCAATCAAAGCAGGTCCGATTTAATTTAGACGGAAAAAAAACATTCTCCCCACCTGAATCTAGAGTACATGCCCCCTACATTTTGAACAACAAAACCTCTGTAGTGCTGAACCTTACTGCAATTTGATCTGATAGAGGTTGGACACTAAATCATGGACTGAATACTCCACCTTCAAATGCCATTTGGACCACAAAGCTACCTGCACCATAACTTGTTCGCAGAGAACTTGGAGATCAGGAATAGCATCCTTAAATAAGCATTGGTTTCTCAATCTCCATACTGACCATAAAACTACAGAGGGAATAATCTGCCAAACTTTGAGTACCCAAGACTTGAGTTTGTATCTGCCCCCATTCCACCACTGCAACAGGCCTTCTATAGAACCTGGAATAACCCAAATCTGATCCCACCACTCTACTATGTGAGACCAACACTTCCATACCAGAGGACACAGCAGTAGCACATGCTCAACAGTTTCTGTCAACTCGTAAACATACAGAATATGCAGCGGAATAAAATCATCAGATCATACCTTTTGATGATAGAACCTCGTGGATAAATCACGTGCTTCCAGAATCAGATCAATCAATCCCAGCAGTGGGGTGATATTACAATGGTGAATATCACCCACACAAACCACAGTGCAACTGACTTGATCGTTGTTTCTTGGGAGAGAGTCAGAATATGGGTTGAAACAGACTCAACGTTGTTTCTCTTGGATTACCCATAACCATATAACAAATATTTAATATATTATAATATCTATCCATATCAGTTAAGATACAGATAATATCTAATATATATTATATCTATCTATATCAGTTCAAACTGATAACGTCTGTTTCAAGAGTGGTTATCCTAAATAGGTTTGATTTCAAAATCAAAACCTATTTGGATAAGGATTCAAAATCAAATTTTAATGGTCATGCCACATGGGCGCCCATTACTAACATCTCCCACTCGCACATGAGTTGGCATGACACTGCCACATCTCTATCTCAATCTCCCCAAAAACGAACAATCTCATACTAGCCACTGCACCGTGCGACTGCTGAGAACACCTGCATGTGGGAGCTCTATACTAGAAACTCAAAATGAGCCAGCATAGAGACATCAACCCAAAAAGAAAAGAAATAGTGTCTCATATACCCCAGACCCATCTAATTACACCGGTCCAAAAAACATCTCTAATCCCTCAAAAAGAGCATGTTTGACCCTCTCAATTCTTGCAATATATTCACACTCAATTCGCCTCTCATACAGAGCGATGTGAGTTGCCGGCAGTGAATATACAACAGTGGTGTAATACTAGATGATCTTCCCTTTGCACTCATGCCATTTAGTTTAGGATTGACCGCTTTCCCAGTGATGTCCCTTAAGGCCGAATCATGCATGACCGCAGGCAACATACCAAAGTAGCAGAACATCAACCCCTTACCTTATGACATAGTCAAAAGTCACAAAAGGGTACATAAATGAAAGTCATATCAATAATGACTCGTAAGACTCACACGGTGAGGAAGCAGGGATCCATTCTCTCACCTCATTACTCGGTCGCTAAGCACATATAGTATGAATATATGTTACGGTGGAGTAACTCTTCCATAAAGAGTGACGTCATACTCGGTACACCGTACAGATATTAGTCTAGTCGCTTTCTAGCGCCTAACCCGAATTCTCTATTTGCTCGCCTTCTAGGCGTCAAATGAGATCTCGAATCTGGCTAATCATAACAGGCACAACATGGAAAGTGGGTACTAACATCCATGTTTGGTCCTTAACACGACCTCATCTTGGTTATAACCAAGGCGACATACATAGTGGATGATTTAAGCCTCTCTTGGCTCCGAATAAAAATAAACCACCAGTCTCATCCTTGCTCGCTCCCAAGCGCCAAGGGCGATTGCTCGTGTGAGTGAGCCAATCTTGCCTGCTGACATCATCATTTGCTAATCATTATGACACAAACCATAATAGTGTCAACATCCCATCATCTCAAAATAAGTGATCGATTTAAAAAAATTGACCACAGCTTGCGCAATTATAGATTCCAAAACATAAGCCTTATCAGCACCTCTTGCGATAAGTATATACAACGGAATCCACCATGTGCGCCTCACATGAAATGATTTAAGATCACTACCTCTTGCGCAATAACCTCTCTAAAGATATTTTTGGTGACCAATTTGCGTTCATTCTTAATGCGCCCAACTAGCGCAGATGCGCCCAACTAGCGCATTGAATTTTACAAGGAGCAAATTAATATGCTTCTAATAAAGCATTTTATCCACAGTCTAATGAGCAAGGTCAATGTCTAAACAACTCAGTTAACCATTTATCAAAGATAAAACTTATCATGCCGAATACGCCCACATAGCGTACTTTAGGCTCCCACAACAAAGAAAAAATCAAGGAATATAGGTCATCTGTTTCTCCCAAAGACAATCTGAGGATTCACTCAATAGCTAAGGCTCTGGCTTTTACCGATAGGTAAGTCAATAGGTTTGCAATTTTGCATCTAGAATCGTTCTAGGATATTCCTTATGTAAGTCATCGAAGACAAACCGAGAATTTTCCTAAAACAGTCCCTAAGGATCGTACATCCGAGCATATGAATTACATCACCCATGTCCATCATATCTAAAATGGAGGACTGCCCACCCTAGGTGGCGACAACCTTATAAATTCCTGGCTCATAATGACTAAGTAAGGAAAAACTTCTTTTAGACCATTGATCATGCCTCAGTGGTCTTCATCGATCATCGTTGCCCTATCATGGCTTGACGAAATCTAAGAACCACTGTTTGGATAACTGCTTTAGGCTGTAAAAGATTTATTGGAACTAGCAACCTTTTTGCGCTCCTAACTTTTCACCATAAAAGCAGAAGGTAAATCCCTACGGATCTACTTATCCAATTCTCTAATGAGAAATCGGGTCACAATGTCCACAAATCAATGTTCCGAACTTATGTCAATTATAGCCTAAGTCAAAATAACCTCACTCCCCAGGAGGAAGTCTTCTCATGGTCTACACTTTCCTCAATGGTGCGACCATTCGGTATCTAGCGAGCCTTATGCCTCAAAAATGACTATCCAAATTACGCATAACTTTATAACAGTTTTGCGTCATAATGGAAAGTCAACCAAATTATAAAAAATGGTTAATCCTCAAAGACTTTGTCTTAAACTGCGCAACATTGATCCACTTTCAAAAAATAGGGGACTAGAGCCTTAGGCATTATCCTAGGCTCTTTATCATCTTGCGGAGCAATCATGAATGTTTCCCTCTCAATCACCCAGTGATGACGTGGAAAATTTTCACATTTGCTACCACGCAACTAAGAATGTAGAGTATTCTGCTCTAATGGAGTAATCCATTAGTAGACACATCGCTCCCACTGTCCCTAGGATATTGGAAATTTCTTTCCATTCTCAACTAGGCTACATAGAGCGCTGTGCTTGGAATTCTCCATCTTATAGAGTTCCGAAAACTCTATTCACGTCACCTTTACTAATAAAACTTTATGTGACTTAGTTACACTACCACAAAGCTGCTTACCTATATGCACATGACCCGGAGGGTTTGCATGACCGCATACAATAATGCGCCACACGACCCTTTGTGTTTACAAGACAGCATACAATAATGCGCTATAGAACCCTAGGTCTTAACTTCGCAATCTTATGAGAAGTAGAATAAAGATAAGCTGCTTTATGGTTACAGATCGCCCATAGATGGCTCTCTGCTAACCCATTACTCAAAATGGAGTGTAAAAACTGATATGGAGGGCACTTAGTTAGGGATATAGGCAACAAACTAGTGCAATTCCCAATTGGGAAACATTTTGCGCCATTATCTACCTAACATTAACAATATTTAATTCCTTATCTCTACTACACCAGTGTGTTGTTGAGTACTAGGAATAATCAATGTTCTAAGCATCCATCTCTCTTCACAGAGTTTTTCTGAAAAAATAACTCAAATAGATACTCGCCACCTTGGTCAAAACTAAAAGCACAAAAAACTCTTATCTAATTGATCTCGACCTCATATGTGCAATGTCAAAAATCATCTCAAAACTTTTGACTTATGGGAGATCAAATAGTCTTGACTCAGATGCGTATCGTAATCTATAAATGTGTTGAGATTGAGGCTTAGCTATTGTACCCTCACACATATCTAGTCACAAAATATCATAGTGGACTAAATGCGCCAAAACAAATGACCTTCTGCGGCTTTCCTACTTACTTGTGCGCACCCATTGCGAACAAAGTTACACATTCACATGAGAACAGGATGTCATAAGCGAGTGGGCCCGAGAAGGCCTACTCAAACCATCGTGTCATCATCTCATTAATGTGATTAAGTATAATAAGCCACTGGTTCATGACCAATGTCATAAACTAATTCCAATCATCTTAATGTGTGAGTTCTCGAAGACAAGTTTTAAAGGTTTAGGCCCAACTAGGTAATGACTCACGACTAAGTCATATTCACTAGATCATAAAAAGGATGTCATGGAGATATCAACTGCGCCTAAGTCGCAAATTTAACTAGTAAGTGCTAATCCCCTGCACCTTCAAGTCAATTTTATTCTCCATACACTTTAATACATCTAGTTGAAAGATGACGATACTCCTGTTGCCATCTCTATTTCTCGCTTCATAGTTACTTGCAATTAATTCTACTATCCACAAGAAGGAGAGAATAAGCTATCAACTATGATAGCTCCTGAAGTAACTTAAGCGCGAATTAGGCTAAAGAGTCTAATTCAACACAATGCTCTTACAAGCGATGCGTTAAATTCTTAGAGTCATAACAACCTTGTCAGCCTTAACCTTTTCATTACTATGCTGCAACGTTTGCGCTTAGTGGTAAATGTTATTCAAAACGTTAGCCTAGTAAAGGAATCACACAAAGAAGCACCTCATCTATGTTTCACACTCAAGTGTGGAAACAGTAAGTGTCCACACTTAGACAAGTTGGCAATGCTAATAGATTTTGCAGCCACTAAGCGCTAATCTTTTCACTCAGTGTTAATAGATTTTGCAGCTTCTAAGCGCTAATCTTTTAACTTCACGTGATATTTCAACGCACACTATTATAGTGCATGAAATTTCGCTCAATCCACTCCCAATAATTGGGTAGAGAGCAAAACACTGCTCGTACTGGCTACTCGTCTTACACTTAATGACTAATTTATTTAAGCTCGCATTTCTCGGATGACGTGACTCTTGAATGTTACTTCATCCAATGATGTAACATTATTTACAAGTCAAATTACAAAGTCAATCCGCGCAGCTCATTAGTCAAGATCATATACAGATCTATTGAGGGCTTACTAATTTCATAACTCCAAAACTCGCCAACCAAAACTATGTAGCGTGCCGCTAACTATAGCGCACACATTAGTTTTTATTGTGCCAAACAAGGCAACAAAAACACGGCGACTTTGAGTCATGTTTCCTTACTTTGGCTCAATTAAGGTTTGACCTAAAGTCTCCAAGACTTTTTCTCATCTAAAGAATGGGATTAGTTTGTTCACATTTGAACATCTCTAC
This sequence comes from Camellia sinensis, assembly GCF_055761805.1. Classification (NCBI taxonomy): domain Eukaryota; kingdom Viridiplantae; phylum Streptophyta; class Magnoliopsida; order Ericales; family Theaceae; genus Camellia; species Camellia sinensis. The sequence goes on from NC_138970.1 coordinate 120,595,671, forward strand.
TAAGTTTAGGTCAACCAAATTAACTTCCATAAGCTAAATCAATTTAGAGAGAAATTCGCATTGGGATTAATTTGATTAGCATAATATAATTTTGCCGCAAAAATCTAAATTAAATAGTGACAATATTACACAAGTCGCAAGATCGAAAATCCGCTATGCTCGTAATCATCTCTTGCGCCACAAGTGACAATTATCCAAAATTTAGTTTAATTTATGCGCAAAATATTGGTTTTCGGGAGTTAATCTACAAAGATTTCTCTCAACCGAATAACCTCCCACTGACTATGGCATATACAAAGCATGATAAATTCCATACAATAGCATTTTAATGTAAATCTACAAATAACTCATGCTATATTTATTTAATAATGGAATTCTAATAAATAAATAAATAAATAATCATGCTCCTCTAATTACAACATATTACAAAATCTAAAAAAAATATGCTGTATTCAATATTCAGATTATGCCATAATTAAAGTACATCATCCTGAAATTTTCTGGAATTTTTCTGAAATATTCTGGAATTTTAAATAACTAATAAACACACATAAAATTAGAAATAAAAAATTCAGAAACTAATAAACTGAGACAATGTTACCAGTAGATAGTAAAACATTTCAGAAGTCCACAATAAAAATTTCAACCCCAGAAAATTAATCATGCAATACCAGATGCATTTTAAAGCAAAAAATAATGCATTATTATTTCAGGAAAAATATTTTTTATTTTCATAAAATTTTCAAAATTTTACAGAATGTAGAAAAATTAATTCTGAGTCTAACGGTATCAACCATGCTTAAAACAAAGCTATAACGAATAAATTATGGCTAATTAACGCAATTCAGAATTAAAAAACAAACAAACAGAGCCTTAGAGCCAAGCCAGGCGGGAAAAACGGCTCGGCTCGGCTCGGCGCCGCTCGGCGCAACTCGGCGTGAGTCGGCTCAAGGAGCGGCTCGGCGCGCGGCTCAGCCGCGGCTCGGCGCTCGGCTCCAGCCCTCGGCTCGGCTGGAAGCGGCGCGGCTAACGCGCGCGTGTGGAAGGGAAGGGACAGATCGCGCGTGTGGCGCGTGGGGGCGCGTGCCTAACGCGCTCAGCGCGTGGCAGCGCGTGGAAGCGCGTGGTGGCGCGTGGCGCTGCTGCTCGGCGTCATACAGCGCGTGAATCACACGCGCCGCCTTCCCGGGTGTTTTCCGGTCCGATTTTTATACTGTCGGACTCCATTTTTCGCAATAAAAGTATTTATGGCATTAAAAGTAACATTTAAGCAACATAAAATTGAGGTATATCACTCTCTCAATCTAAATGGAGTTAAAATGCAAAAAAGAAAACCGTGCACTTCATCTTCCTCCTCCATTAATATTCATGCATATACATGTATATATACACATGTAAAAATAGAAACACGAAAATATCCATCTAAGGCTCTGATACCAATGTCAACTCGTAAACATACAGAATATGCAGCGGAATAAAATCATCAGATCATACCTTTTGATGATAGAACCTCGTGGATAAATCACGTGCTTCCAGAATCAGATCAATCAATCCCAGCAGTGGGGTGATATTACAATGGTGAATATCACCCACACAAACCACAGTGCAACTGACTTGATCGTTGTTTCTTGGGAGAGAGTCAGAATATGGGTTGAAACAGACTCAACGTTGTTTCTCTTGGATTACCCATAACCATATAACAAATATTTAATATATTATAATATCTATCCATATCAGTTAAGATACAGATAATATCTAATATATATTATATCTATCTATATCAGTTCAAACTGATAACGTCTGTTTCAAGAGTGGTTATCCTAAATAGGTTTGATTTCAAAATCAAAACCTATTTGGATAAGGATTCAAAATCAAATTTTAATGGTCATGCCACATGGGCGCCCATTACTAACAGTTTCCATCTCAGCTTGGCAAAAAACGCACAAATTACTAACACTCAAACGAAGAGCCCCAATTCTTTGAAGGTAAGATGAGGTTTTAACTCTGCCACGCCAAGCCAACCAACAGAAAAACTACATCTTTGGAGGGGCCAATCTCACCCAGACCCCTGCTGGGACTACCAGGCCATTCCCACCAGTTGCAGCCCTCCACCTCCACACAGAGGCAACTGAAAACTGACCTGTCTTCTCTGCTAACTAGGAGCAGGAATCCTCATCACCATCTCTGAGCCTAAAAGTTAAGAGCAGCATGCCTAACAGCCTCTTTAAATCCTCTTCTTCCCAAGCTAAGAGAGTCCTTCTGAATTGAAGCTACCACCCACCTGAGGCACCAATCTTTGCACTAAGCTGCTGCAAGGAATCCTCCTTCTCTGTGGATAAGCTAAACAATCTAGGAAATTCATCCTTCAAGCCTTTGCCACCTAACCAAGGGTCATACCAAAACTTTAACCTCCTCCCATTGCCAACTATTATTTTAACCTGTTCGCCAAAAAATTCTCCCATTTGCTGATTAACCATAGAAAATTGTGAGATATCCTTCCAAACCAATGAGACCTCTACTGGCTGATTCAATAAAGGAGACCATCCGCCGCCAACTTTGCCATACCTAGAGCAGATCATTGCTTTCCACAGGGCTTTATCCTCATTGCCATACCTCCACCACCACTTTAGCAACAAGCATTCATTAACCACACCTAAGTCCCTAACTCCCAAGCCTCCTTGATTCTTACCTTTTATGACCTCCTTCCACTTAACCATGTGCACTTTTCTGCTATCAACAGAACTTCCACACAGAAAATTGGCTTGAATCTTCGAAATAGATTTTACAACCCCCTTTGGCATTTTAAAGATTGACAGGAAGTAGATAGGCAAATTAGACAAGGCTGATTTGATCAAAGTCAATCTACCAGCATAAGACAACAATCTCCTTTTCCAAGAAGAGAGCTTCTTTTGAAATTTCACCACTACTGGATCCCAAGTGCTCTTTCTACTAGGATTTGCCCCTAGAGGCAAGCCTAAAAAATTAATAGGTAATTCATTAGGCAGACAATTCAGCACCTTAGCGAACTCCTTAGTCTGGTCTTCATGATAACTCACCCCACAAACCATACTTTTGTGGAAGTTTATTCTTAAACCAGAGATCACCTCAAAACACCTCAAAACTCTTTTAATATTGAAGACTTCCTCCATGCCTCCTTCGCAAAAAATGATGGTGTCATCTGCAAATTGAAGATGAGAGATGCCCAGCTGATCAGAGCCTACTGATGCTCCCCTAAACAGGCCCTTCTCAATAGCCCTACCCAACAAAAGATTAAGGCCTTCAGCTGCTATAATGAACAAAAATGGAGATAGAGGGTCACCTTGCCTTAATCCTTTTTGTGGTTGAAACTCCTCCATGGGTGAACCATTAACTAATATAGACACCATAGTTGTTGAAATACAAGTCTTCATCCACCTAGCCCCAAAGCCAAAACTCTCCAACATAGATACAAAAAAACCAACTTAATGAATCATAGACTTTCTCGAAATCCAACTTCAAGATAATGCCCTTCTTCCTAGCTCTGTGCCACCCATCTACAACTTCATTGGCAATCAACACTCCATCTAAATATGCCTACCACTTACAAACGCAGATTGCACCTCACTAATCACAGCTGAGAGAACCTGCTTCATTCTTTTAGACAACACCTAGGCCAAGATCTTGTAGATGGAGCTGACCAAGCTAATTGGCCTATAATCTCCCAATCCTGAAGGACTATCCCTCTTAGGAATAAGTACAATGAAAGAGCTATTGATCCCAGATGATAGCTTAGCATTTGTGTGAAATTCATGAAACATTTGAACAAACTCACTTTTCATGACAGGCCAACACTTTTTAATGCATGCCAAATTAAAACCATCGGGACCGGGGGCCTTGTTCCCGTCACAATCTTGAAGAGCTACCCAAATCTCATCTTCCGTGAACACTGCTTCCAAGTTAGCTGTTGCCTCTAAGTTAATAACATTGAAAGGGCCCGAAAGCTTTGGCCTCGCAGACCAACTCTCCATAAACTACTTACTAAAATGCCTCACCATAGCCTATTTAATCTGAGCAAGATCCTCAAAGCACACCCCTTCCACGCACACTGAGTCTAACAAGTTCTTTCTCTGTCTTCTGCAAGCCATAATGTGGAAAAACCTAGTGTTTTTATCACCATTTCGAGCCTACAGCACCTTGGACTTTTGATGCCACAACCTTGCCTTATCTCTGCTTAATTTCCACGCCAGACTTCTAACTTTTCTTCTACTTCTAATGTCTGCATCATCTAGAGACCCAGACTCTGCCTTCAAATCCCAATCATGTAACTTCTCCTCAGCAGACTTTAAAAGAGAGTCGATATTGCTAAACACCTCCTTATTCCACACCCTTAAATGAGATCTTAAATCCTTCAGTTTCCTCATGAGTTTAAACCCAGCCCAACCTGTCACCTGATTGTTTTCCCAAATCTGTTTAACTACAGGCATAAATGTAAGGTGTGACAGCCAGGGGTTTGAGAACTTGAATGGTTTGGGACCCCAGTCCCTTACATCCTCCTTCAACAGAATAGGGCAGTGATCTGATAAATTATATGAGAATTATAGCATAAATTATTAGAGATTATCAATAAATTTAGTTGTCTATAATAGCATAAAAATTATATTTAGAGATTATCCCTATATATTATGCTATTATATACAACTATAGTTGTAACAAATTAACTATAATATATATGAAAAATTATATTAAGTTTTTATTTTCAATTAATTGAATTATAATTAACAAACTAACAAATAGCAGTAATGGTATAATGGGATAGAAAAAGATAAAAATAAATAACACAATGATATTTAAAAGTTTTAAATTTACCTAGTTATACAAAAATCTAATGTTATAGTAAAATCTTGAATTCTCAATAAATTTTCACATTTTCTATAAAATAAAATGACAATAAAAAATTAAAAATTTGATACCCTTTTTTTTTTTTTTTTTGCTTCAATTTTATGTCTTCATTGAAGAAAACAAAATCTGACCAAAATCCTTAGCATAAAATAAACATAGATACTTCGATTGCAACCATAATCACCAATAATTTTTCTTTACCATGCAAACCTATAAACAAACACATAAACAGCAGAGAAAGAGAATTACACAGAAAAAAAATAAAATTAAAAAACAAATAAATTTATGGAATGGGAGAATGTTACCTCTAACAACTTAGACCTCACTTAACTCAATCCGCTAGCTCCTCTGCGAGTGCCCGCAAAGTCTAGGAGTTGGGATGACTAATCATATTATTCTTTAAATAAGATTTGAAAATTGATTAATTTGTTCTATTAAGTGATTTAAAATTTTGATAGATATACATCAGAAAAATAGATAATTATATTACTAAATCATAATTCAAATTTAGATGTTGTCATATTTTTTTGAGATTCGTTTCTAAATTCTTATTTTTTTATTTTTGTGTGATTTCTATAATGGGATAAAATGCTTCGAGTTTAAACCATAATGGAGTAAAAGTGAATTTTGTCCCATACAAAAACTACCTCATATTAAAAAAAAAAAAAAAAAAAAGGGTTAATATCCAAAAGATAGCTCTCTTGGTAAATATGACTTGTGTTGAACTAGGACACTAAATTTTGGAAAAGCTGCCTTCAAGCTCCATCAAGATTAGGTAGGTGTCATATGATTTGTTGACAGCAATTGTAGAACTCCACAATTTGTTTGTGATTTAAGAGAAGTCTAAATTAGGAGATTTATTGGAAATGGATGGTATATATAGATGAGTGTGATTTCTTTTATATAAATTCTAATTTAAGTTTTCGAATATTTACCATGACCAAACTTCTTGGAGCCGCCACTGGGTAACAGCCAAATTCTTAGGCCTGCTGAGTGTACAAGTTCCAGGGAATTGCATACTTCATTATCAAATTTGGCATATATATACATATAATAACAAAAAAAATTTAAGCCTTGATGTGGTTGTGTGGCAAAGGCAAAAGAAGGCTTGGGGTCTGGATGCTTATGTGAAAGTAATTTTACATATAAATTCCAAACTTGTATGATTTCTCAGATCTGCATTGCCATCCTTGGAAATTCCATACTTCCTATAGCGGCATTCTCCTTTTTAAGCATCAACCTTTTTAAGTTTGGTAGGTATGTTGGGCATTCTTCCATGAATATATGTATGTATACAAAGAGAGACAGAGTCAAGGTAGTTTGTAAGACATGCTATCAATTCTTACACTTCAAGTGCCTGTTTTTTTTTAAATTCATTTATGAATCCTAGTCTTCAATTCAAAAAAATGAATAAAAGATATGTATATATATAAAATCACATCTACAGTTTTTCTCCAGTAATCAAGAAATGAGTATCCTAGGCAAGTTTTTAACTCTGGTAATTGCCATTTTTGCGACTTTGGCATCCACACATTACATTACAACTCCAAGTCCGAACTCTTCATTGCTTAAGCAAGAATACCAGTACTACTACCACCACCTCATTGATAATCTGTTTAGTGGTTTGACCACCTTGTCATCATCATCACCACCCATTATTACCACACTTCTTGAACCAATTAGCCAACTCCTCTACGGCCAGAGCCACCACAACCTCAAGCACAACCTCAAGGAGCTAATAAGAGTTGGAGGATCTATTTGTGATGATTTTCCACCTGATATACCACCTTCTGATACCAACACTACCTCATTTCTCTGCGTTGATCCAAATGGCTGCTGTAACTATACAACTGTCCAATCAGCCGTGGATGCAGTAGTTGGAGGAGTTCCCACCCTGAATAAAAGAACCATGATATGGATCAACTCTGGCATATACTTGTATGTAATTGTTACTTTCTATCTCCCTTCCTTCCTATATATATATATATATATATTAATTTTATTTATGAATTGCAGTGAGAAAGTGATTGTTCCAAGAACCAAACCAAATATTACATTTCAAGGACAAGGATACCTGTCAACTGCAATTGTGTGGAACGACACTGCCAATTCTTCGCATGGCACCTTTTATAGTGGCTCAGTTCAAATTTTTGCTGCAAACTTTATTGCCAAGAACATAAGTTTCATGGTGCGTGTGTGATGAGACATATCATATATCGATAATCATTTATTTCTCTGTGACTTGATGAAATTTATGTACCATTTTTTTGTTTTCTCGTTCTGATAGCATATATAATTAATTAATAATGAGTAGAATGTAGCTCCGATTCCAAGCCCTGGAGCAGTGGGAGCACAAGCAGTAGCGATTAGGATAGCAGGAGACCAAGCTGCATTTTGGGGTTGCGGATTCTTTGGAGCCCAAGACACCCTTCATGATGATAGGGGTCGCCATTACTTCAAAGATTGCTATATCCAAGGTTCAATTGACTTCATATTTGGCAATGCTAGGTCCTTGTATGAGGTAATATATAATACTCTGCTTATCTCTCTCTATCTTTGGTAATACTAGAGCAATTTTGGCTATAATGATAATGAAATGAATGGATGAATGAATGAATGAATGAATACAGAGTTGCCAGCTGAGTTCGATTGCGAACCCAGTGGCACTAGGGGCGAAGGTGATAAACGGAGTAGTAACGGCGCATGGAAGAGCTTCAAAGGATGAAAACAGTGGATTTTCATTTGTGAACTGCAGTGTGGGAGGGACTGGAAGAATATGGTTAGGTAGAGCATGGAGGCCCTTCTCCACAGTGGTCTTTGCTTACACACAAATGACTGATATCATTGCTCCTGAGGGATGGAACGATTTCAATGACCCCACCAGAGACCAGTAATTAATTAAAATTACCCATTATTATATATTCTTTTTCTTCTTCTTCTCTGTTTATGCATGGTTTAATTTAATTTAATTTAAATTTTTTTTTTTAGGACCGTTTTCTATGGAGAGTACATGTGCGGAGGTGCAGGAGCTAATATGACTTTGAGGGTGCCATATGCCCAAAGACTGAATGACACACAAATTTCTCCTTTCCTCAATGCGTCTTTCATTGATGCAGATCAGTGGCTGCAACAATAACCATACACATATATATTCTCTAATTCTATCCAATGTAATTAATATGCTAGCTAATGTGATGTTTGATAATGTAATTCAACACTTCCAATTGAATATATTAAGTAAAAATTCAATAAGCTCCTTTGATAATCGCAATTACCATCAATTAAAAATTTAAGTAGCACTTAAAATGTAGGTTACAAATTTAAAAATAAAAAATAAAAAATTAATCAATAATACAAAACTTATTTAATTGTGACAAAATTTATAAGAGTCTTGCCAATAAGTGATCATCTAACTGCATTTATAACTGCATTTACTACACATTATAAATGCAGTTAGATGTATGTAAAAGACAAATAATTCATTATTTATTCTTATAATTTAAATGCTAATTATAAATACTTACAGTGTAACCTTTAATGACTCTTTTGATCTTCACCTTTTGTAAGAAGAATTAATTATTTTTTGAGGGGTAATACTATGGTACACTCTCAAAGGGTGTATACTATATGCAAGTTATGTCATTTGTAAGTTTGATTATCACAAATGGAATAACTTAATACTATGGAAGTCATAACTAAAAAAAAAAATAGAGTTATAAGTAAATATCTCATGAGATATAACCAAATAACTCTTGAATCATAATCAAAATAATTTCATAACCAATATCATAATGTGTCATAATTAAAAACACAGTAAGTCAACCAAATAATACAAAGATAGTAACTAAATGTGCATATGATACACCACCAATTTCCATTTGTTGAGAATAAGAGCTATCCTTTAAGTTTAGTTTCTTTTAATTTTTTAATTTCATTTTTATTTTGACTTTAATGAATTCTATTGTTAATAGTTATTCTTTTTTAGGCAAAGTATTAAAAAAACAAATATTCAATAAAAAATTAATTTTGAAATGAAAAATAAGTTAACATAAATTGCTAATATATTTGAAAAAAATAATTATTCTTTTTTCAGTCCAAAATTAATAAGCATATAAAAAAAACTTTTTCAAGGTTAAATGAAGAATTAGGTTTGGATTCGAACCCAACCGTGAGAAAATACTATTTCCACACACCTATTTACCTCACTAAACATCTTTTCTCAGTGCGCACGCTTGATATTTCAATTATACCCTAACTTATATCCTTGTGCATATACCACCTAAACCCTCTTTCCACACACCTTTACCCATTTCGGTTGAAAGCCCTCTTTCCACACACCTGATGTAATAACCCACATTCATGTCTTAGTCATGTTCATGTACATTGCGTGATTTTGTCTTGTTAAGCTTGCATTTGCAGACTTTGACTTGTTTTGCCTAAGTGTTGTATGCATGTTTTGTTCCTTCCTTGCTATGCCAAGCCTAGGTCATGTCAAGCCTAGGTCATGCCAAGCCTAGGTCATGTTAAGCCTAGGTCATGTCAAGCCTAGGTCATGCCAAGCCTAAGTCATGTCAAGCCTAGGTCATGTTAAGCCTAGGTCATGCCAAGCCGAGGTCATCTTAAGCCTAGGTCACACCTTTGAACCTCTTACACCATGGACCATCTTGGAACCGCTTTTGTGACCTCCACCATCACCTAGGCATATTGGCTGAGATGTTATCACCTAGGCATCCGAGATCCTTAATCCTTGCACCTAGTGATCTTGTTCCGGGACTGGAATGACCTAGACCGAGGTGTGGCACATCTAGGCCGAGGTGTGGCACAGCTAGGTCAAGTGTTATCCTTCCTAGCCGAGGTCATTGGAACCTTACTTGCCGAAGCTTTGTCCTAAGCCGAGATCATTACTTGCCGGAGTTCCCTTGCCATCTAGCTTGTTGAGCACACTTTGTCAGTCTTGTCTTGTCAATCTATCACCTTTTTGTGGAGAACCAACCCGGTAGCGCCACGTGTCCGAGCTGAGTGTTAAGTCAGCCGGCAGAGAGAGAAACCTATCATTTTTTATATCCTTGTTTTGAAGAAGAGAGAGAAGCTCTAGAAGAGGGAGAGGAGTTCTTGAGGGAGGGTAGATTTGCAAACTTGATCCCTAGAGATCGAACCGTTAGATTCGTGTTCTAAGGTTAGATTCTTGATCTGCTTATGTTGTTCTTTATGTTCTTGTTATTACATTGCATGATTGAATATGATTTGTAAGCCATGCATTGCTTTGAAGTTCGGTTTTAGAAAGAGAAAATAGCATTCATGTGTTCTTCAAGAAAAGTCATGTTTTGATCCGAAAGCTCATGCCAAGATCCATGTTTTTGTGTTTGTTTCCACATGATTTTTAAGTATGGGTACCAAGGTCCATGTTTTCGAACTTATAGCATGAAATCCCAGATCTTGTAATAACAAGTTATGATTTTAGCATTCATGTTCTTCATGTTCTTCATGCTCATGTTCTTCATGTTCTTCAAGGAGGAAGCCCAGATTTCCAGGCTTCATTTCCCTAGGTGTGATCACCGAGACCACTCTTGCCTAGATCACACACCTTGGTCTACCTTGCATGATCACTTGCACGTTAGTTTATCTTGCATGCACACCTAGGCTAACCACTGCACACCTAGGCCGACCATGGTACACCCATGCCGGCACCTTGTAACACCTCGGCAGGCAGCTGCATACTGAAGCCTAGGTAACCACACCTCGACCAAGAGGTGTGGGACCTCGGCCAAGACCTCCTGAGTTCACCCAGCTAGGTCGTTTTAGCCTAGATCATCTCTGTGCATCCATTCCAGGACCTGGTTGGTACCCAGCATGTTTTCCCTAGATGTTTCCAGCATGTTTTCCCTAGATGTTTTCCAGCATGTTTTCCCTAGATGTTTTCCAGCATGTTTTCCCTAGATGTTTCCAGCATGTTTTCCCTAGATGTTTTCCAGCATGTTTTCCCTAGATCATTTGCATTCATGTAAAGCTTGTTTTTGAGAGTACATTTAATAGACTTTGTCATGTGTTTGTAGGACTTGGACCTTTGCCTTGATCCCGACGTCCCAAGAACTATGTGAGTGGTATTTTTAATAAAGATATGCTCTTAAGGTTTTGATAAAGCTTTGCCTTGTTTTGATAAAAGTATTTGTTAAGCATGAATGATATCCCTATTTTATGTATCAAGTGTAAGCTTTGTTTTGAATGGCAAGTTATCAAGTGAGCTTTGTTTTGATGTCAATCTTTGAAAGTCCGTACGTGCCAGGGGACTTTAAGCATTTGTGGCACAAGTCCGTACGTGCCAGGGGACTTTAAGCATTTGTGGCACAAGTCTGTATGTGCTAAGGGACTATAAGCATTAGTAGCACACATGTGAAGTCCGTACGTGCCAGGGGACTTTAAGAAATAGTGGCACAAGTCCGTACGTGCTAAGGGACTTTAAGCATTAGTAGCACACATGTTAAGTAAGCAAGTTTTGAAGGACCAAGGTTATGCCGAGGTTATGTTTTAAGATTTGACGCATGTTAAGTATGTAAGTTTTGCAAGATCAGGTTTGATGAACAAGATTTATCTCATGTTTTGTACAAGCTATGATAAGTATGGTTTTGACAAAGATATATTATGTATTGTTTTGAAAGACCTCGGGAATCATTCATTTAACCCCTTTATTACTTATACCATTCACTGAGTATCCAAGCTCACCCTCCCTATGTATATATGTAGGTAACAAGCAAGAAGTCGGCCACGCCGAGATGTGTGTTTTGCATGTATGTTTATGCCGGTAGTGAGGATGTCGGCAAACTAGAAGATTATGTTTCATGATTGGTGGCTCAAGTGTTTTTGTTTATGTCGGCAATTTTTGAAGCTTATGTATTTTGAACATGTCAGCTCGAGAAGCCTTTTTCCAAGATATAATATGTATTTTTGTACTTCATTTCTATTTGTATTCAAGTTGTATAGCTATGTAAAGATGTATGCCATTTCATTTGACTTATGCACTGCTCTTATGGACCACTTGTATTTTAGATTATTGCTTCCGCACTTGTGAGCCCCCTATATCTATACTCTGATTGTGTGTGAATTTTGGAAGTTGGCCTTCGGTAATCACGGATTACTGGCCATCACGACACCAAACTACTAGGGGCGGTTTGGGGTCGTGACACCTGATGTAAACATTGAAGAAACAATGAAGATCCATTGAAGAAGCAATGAAGACCCATTGACAACTCCATTGAAAACCCATTGACATCTCCATTGAAGACCCTACATTTTGACAACTCCATTGAAGATCCTCCATTTCTATTCATTTCGAAATCTTTTATGTGTTATCTATTTGCAATCCATTCTATGTGCATTCCATTGAAGACCCTAATTTTTTTCTTTGAATATTTATAATGATTTACCGAATAAAAAGCAATAATTTGGCTATTAACTTCCGAAATACTCATATATTTTTGGAACTTGGTTTCCGAATTTCATTGTTTAATTCGAAAGTAGAGTTCTGAATTTTGTATGATTGCATGTGAGGGGTGGTTTTGCGATACTTATTCACTCCAAACAAGCCCTTGAAAGATCCTTGTTTTGTTGCTTGAAATAGGAAAAAACTCTGATCGCGAGTGCTGGAATTAGCACTCCGACAAGCAAGTTAGTCTTTTTCGAAGAGAGGAAGAAGTCTCTGTATTTCTTAAAGTGCAAGTTATTAGAACATACCTTTCTTATTCACCATTACCTTTCTTTTATAGACGTTTCCCTAAATATTTTCTCTTATAGCTTTTGATCATTGCCATGTTAGAGCCCATCTCCCTATTACACCTTTGGAAAAGGACAACTTAGGCCCACTTAAAGTGTATTGTCATGCCGACTTTCCTGATATACTCGACCCAAACATACAGTCTAGGTACCATTCACTCTATACGTTCTTCAGCCCATTTGAAGTTACTCGACAATGATTTGTTTGAGTCCAATTGGCTTTGGCTGAATCTAGCCCATCAAAGATGCGCTTGGATGTGGCATGTTTACTGATTATCAATTCCATTTATTTAGCTCCCACAATTGCCCCTTGAGTACCTGGCTGACTAAAATTCTAAGTGGCCTGTGTGCTTGGCTTTTATTAGGCCAATTTATTCGACTAATTGTAGTAAACTTGGCTCATACCTAATGCACCTTGAAATCTGGGCGCGTGATAGACAATTAATTCCACTTCTAACTTACGATTTCAAAAAATCGTCATCTCCGCCCTTTTACTTTTGAAAAGACTCCACTTTGACAACTCTTCATTTCTACCCTTTCAGTTGCAGTTGTTTCACAGTCTTCATCGCTTGAGCATTCTTCATTCATACATGTAAGTCTTCTAAGCTTTTCTCTCATTTCCTTCTCATAGTTTGCATTTTTTCGACTCTACTCCCCCTCTAGTTTGCATTTCTACCTTCAATTCACCCATGGTGAACTACCTGAAAGCTCTTCTTTTTTAGAGAAAAATCACTTCTTTCTGGCGTCACTACGCAATCCCTAATGATGTTCAACTAGAACTCATCATGGATACGGTGGTAAACCTAGAAAGGGCTGACGTCAATACCATCATTCTTCTACTATTGGCGATTGCCAAACGTGGAGTGCACTTTCTCATCCATCCCTTTCTCTGATCCATTGTTCAATTCTAGGGGCTAATTCTTCCCAACCAAATGTCAATTTTTATCGAATAACCATGGGGATCGTAGAACTCAATCGCCGACTGAACATAAACCTAGGCATCCTTCTCATTCGGCACTACTATGCCTGTAATAACCCACATTCATGTCTTAGTCATGTTCATGTGCATTTTCATGATTTTGTCTTGTTAAGCTTGCATTTGTAGACTTAGACTTGTTTTGCCTAGGTAAAGGTTCTTGTCTTGTCTTGATGCTATCATGTTTTGTCTAAGTGTTGTATGCATGCTTTGTTCCTTCCTTACTGTCTCAAGCCTAGGTCATGTCAAGCCTAGGTCATGCCAAGCCTAGGTCATGTTAAGCCTAGGTCATGCCAAGCCTAGGTCATGTGACGCCGAGGTCATGCCAAGCCTAGGTCATGTGAAGCCTAGGTCATGCCAAGCCTAGGTCATGTTAAGCCTAGGTCATGTGAAGCCTAGGTCATGTCAAGCCTAGGTCACACCTTTGAACCTGACCATCTTGGAACCACTTTGGTTGACCTCCACCATCACCTAGGCATATTGGCCGAGATGTTATCACCCAGGCGTCCAAGATACTTGATCCTTGCACCTAGTGATCTTGTTCCGGGACTGGAATGACCTAGACTGAGGTGTGGCACATCTAGGCCGAGGGGTGGCACAGCTTGGCCAAGTGTTATCCTTCCTAGCCGAGATCATTACCTGCCGGAGTGCCCATGTCATCTAGCTTGTTGTATACACTTTGTCATACACTTGTCTTGTCTTTCAATCACCTTTTTGAGGAGAACCAATCCGGTAGTGCCACGTGTCCCTGCAAAGGGTTAAATCAGCCGGCAGAGAGAGAAAAACATATCATTTGCTATATCCTTGTCTTAGAAGAGAGAGAAGCTCTAGGAAGAGGAAGAGGAATTCTAGAGAGAGGTAGATTTCCAAGCTTGATCTTCACACCTTGAACCGTTAGATCCGTGTTTTGAGGTTAGATTCTTGGTCTACTCTTGTTGTTCTTATTGTTCGTCTAGCTGCATTGCATGATCTAGCATGTTTCATGAGCCATGCATTGCTTTGAAGTTCGATTTTAGAAAGAGAAAGTGATATTCATGTGTTCTTGAGGAAAAGCCATGTTTTGATCCGAAAGTTTGTATCAAGATCCATGTTTTCGTGTTTGTTTTCATATGATCTTCAAGTATGGGTACCAAGGTCCATGTTTTCGAACTCATAGCATGAAATCCCAGATCTTGTAATAACAAGTTATGATTTTAGCATTCATGTTCTTCATGCTCATTTTCTTCATGTTCTTCAAGGAGGAAACCCAAATTTCCAGGCTTCATTTCCCTAGGTGTGGTCACCGAGACCACTCTTGCCTAGATCACACACCTAGGCCAAGCATCGTATCTCACCTTGGCCTACCTTGCATGATCACTTGCACGTTAGTTTATCTTGCATGCACACCTAGGCCAACCTCTGCACACCTAGGCCAACCATGGTACACCCTTGCTGGCACCTTGTAACACCTCGGCAGGCTACACACTGAAGCCTAGGTAACCACACCTCGGCCAAGAGGTGTGGGACCTCAGCCAAGACCTCCTGAGTTCACCCAGCTAGGTCATTTTAGCCTAAATCATCTCTGTGCATCCATTCTAGGACCTGGTTGATACCCAGCATGTTTTCCCTAGACGAATCCAGCATGTTTTCCTTAGATGAAAAATAGTGTTTTAACTTCCAGCATGTTTTCCCTAGATCATTTGCATTCATGTAAAGCTTGTTTTTAAGAGTACATTCAATAGACTTTGGCATGTGTTTGTAGGACTTAGACCTTTGCCTTGATCCCGACGTCCCAAGAACTATGTGGGTGGTATTTTTAATAAAGCTATGTTATACGTTTTGATAAAGGCTTTGCTTTGCTTTGTTTTGAAAGTATTTGTCAAGCATGAATGATTATCCCTAGTTTTTGTATCAAGCATTATCTTGTTTTGATGACATTCTTGGAAAGTCCTCCCATGCTAGGGGACTTTAAGCCCATGTAGTATCACGTTTGAGAGATATTTGTCATCGACGGTCTATGAATGGATGGCCCCACCGACGGTCTGTGAACAGGTGGATTTGTCTTGTTTTGCCACCGACGGTCTATGAATAGGTGGATTTGTTTTGTCAGGAATGTCATCACGCCATGTATTATGTAGATGTTATTAAACATCCCAAGAAGATTTGATTGATGAACTTGATTCATCCCATGTTTTGAACAAGCTATGATATATGTATTGTTTTGACAAGGACCTCGGGAATCATTCATTTAACCCCTTTATTACTTATACCATTCACTGAGTATCCAAGTTCACCCTCTCCTTATATATATGTAGGTAACAAGCATGAAGGCGGTGACGCCGAGATGTGTTGTTTTGCAAGATGTTTTTAGATTCATGTTACGTCGACATCTTGAAGATTATGCTTCTTGACTTTATGTTTCATGTATTTTGTATATGTCGGCTTGAGAAGCCTTTTGATCAAGATGTAACATGTACTTTATTTTATTTGTATTCAAGTTTTAAAAACATGCTAAGATGTATGTCATTTCATTTGATCTATGCACAGCTCTTATGAACTACTTAGATTTAAATATATTGCTTCCGCACATGTTAGCCCTATATGTAATACTCTGATTGTGTGTGAATTTTGAAAGTTGGCCTTTGGTAAACTCGGATTACTGGCCATCATGGCACCATTCTACTAGGAGCGGAATGGGGTCGTGACAATGCCATTGCCAAAATATCCGGTCAGCAAGGGCGATTCTTCGTGAGGGCTAAAGATATCGACCACTAACTGGTGATTATGCTTGCCAGTTCGGGAAAGAGGGTGAACGATGTTATGGTCCTCATCCGAGGTAATTGGGAATTTGGCATGGAAGAGGACCGCTCGGACCCCATTCTCAAGCAAAAAGGCAAACCAAGTGGCCAAATAGTTACAAATTAGGTTTAATTCTATTCGACTTTGTAGTTTCAGTGTTAACTATTTCATTTATGCAGGTAATGACCTCAAGAAAGCAATTACCTCAAGAAACAAGGTCGTTCTTGCCCAAGTCAAGACTGTCCTTGACTACATTGGCCTAAAAACCTTCAAGGACAAGGGCGTGCTGCCCATATCCTACTCAGATATTATCCTTCCTACTCCTCCTTCACTGTTGCCAATCACATTCCAATTCCCAAAGGCGAATGGCAGCTCACCAACACTTGTTTTTGAAATTACGTGAATTTGGGGGACATAGGAGTAGGTGAATCATCATATAGTAGAAACGGTGAAGAAAATGCCAATCAAGAAGTTGAGCAAGCTAATTAGGACGTCAAGAATCAAATCACCGAGAACACAAGACTTGATTCGGCTATTGAAGTTAAAAGTGAGGAAACCAGCCACTTGAACCAAGATCTAGAGTTTGTGCCTTCTCCTATTCGAGTGGATCTTAAGAACACTCAAGAAGAAATCGACATTTTTCTTGATTTGAACTATCTTCCAGGATCCAGAACCGAAGAAATAGACGAGAAAACACTTTCATTGGCCTAATTTGCTAAGAAAATGAATACCGAGAGATTAGCTACAAAAAAAAAAAAAAAAAAAAAAAAGAGTGACTGAAACTGTTAGCGCTAACCAAGAGGTCTTTCAGCGGTGGTGACCCAGTCGGAAAAGGTCACCGCCCGTTCTGTCTTCATCGAATTGGCACAACAAATTCCAATGCCAGTGACCGAAGAAATTGAAGCTAATCAACGGGGCTCCAAGCATCCCGCTGAGTCCATTCAATCAATCGAGCAGCTGATTGAAAAAAAAAAAAAAACCAAGAGCGTCACCGACTCTTGACTTAATGGCGTCGTTTCCCATCCAACCAAAGATAAAGGGATTGCTCATCTCAACAGGTGCTTCGGTAATGAAAGAGCCTAGAGTGGCGCCGAATATGGCTACTACCATTACTCTCCCGTTGGACAAAGCAATATTTCGTGCCAAACAAGATGTTGTATCGATCGCTATGGCCATTCAATTGGCAATTCTGGCGAGTTAGGTCAACAAATGCAGTCGTTGGTATAATTCTAAAGACTATTCTAACTTTTGCCACTTTTGCAGGCTGCATAGCGAATTGTCTAGATTGGTCACCGCCATTATGATGCAATAGAGTTGATCAATCAGCTCAAGGTAGAAATGGCGACCGAACAAGGCAAAGCAAGATCGGTGATGGCTGAACTTGACGTAACATCACAGAAAGCAGAGGCTGAAGAAAATAGGGCCAATAAGGAATGACAAAAAGTCACTGCCAAAGAGCAAAAACCAAAACACGCTGACCTGTTATGTCGTGCTGCTGAAGAAATGGAAAACATGTCCAATGCAGCCTTGAAAATCGCAAAGAAAGACTTGGAGAAGCTCAAGGCCAAGTTGTTAGAGGCTAAAAAAGTGATAGAAGAGGTGCAATCGACGACGTGTAAGGCCTTCGAGAAGGGGGTGTAGACACCCCATTTTTGACCGTCCTCAAGACTTGGACGTCACCATTAGAACACTTGGTGATTATCCTTGTTTGTGTTCGTCTTGAGTTCCGGGAGGTCTCGGTTGCGCGCCTTGCCTCAGGATCTCTCGACTCGACCGTGTTGTGTCTGGTTTTGCACCAAACACTCGTGTTTTGCCTTGGAGGGGCAGGGAATGCCTTGCGAGGCACCCCCACACATCACCGGCCATGGCTTGAGGCCACCGGCCAGTGATTTTATGCCATCGGCAATGTATATTGCCGGTCGGCACTCTTTGTTGCCGGTCGGCCATTTCTTTTGCCAAAATGGCAATTTTGAATGGCCGATCACTGTTCATCTACTTTTAATAGATATTTTGTGCCAGCTGTGATAGCTGGCACCCACTCTGCTCCCCTCCATACACGTGTATAGAGGGATTTCCCTCTTGGATGGCTTGTTTTGGAAGCCTTACAAGAGGGAGTTGCCTATAAGAAGAGGGCTCCTCTCTTGGCATTAGGGTTAGACAACATTTTTAGAGAGCTTTGATATTAGGGTTAGGAATTTGTATCTATTCCATCTCTATATTTCCCTCTCTTGTTAGTTTAGTGTGTGTTTGGTCTTACTTTTGTACACAAACACCCACCATTACACCTTTTCTTGGTTGTTGAGGGCCAAAGGAGTGTTCTTGGAGTTCTTGGAGCTGATTTCAACCTCAAGAAGCTGCTGGAGCTCCATTGTTGAAGAAGGTCTACAAGGGTAATCACTTTTCCCTTTTATCCCCCATTTTTGCATAGCCTTTTAGCTTACCTTGCAACTGTTTTTGAGCTTTGTGTATAATATAAAAAAGTTCTGTTTTTAGGCCCTCTAAATAGTTGTTTAAGGTTGTTTCAAGCTTTGGGGTTGTTTGACCCCTCTTAAGCCTTGTAAGGCTCCATTTTGTGCCATTTTGGGTGAGCTCCGAGACCTTGGTGTTTGGGCCTCCTCACCACTGAAATCTTGAGGGATTTTAGAGGTGAGGATGGTGCCTTGAGGTCCCAAGAAGGAGAGGGCCACCCCCTCTCCTTGTTGTCCTTGAAAATGACCATTTTTGTCTCTTGAGGGAGCACCTAGCTTAGGCTCTTGTTGACCATGCCTTAGCTGTTATTTATGCTTATTTTTCCATGAAATAGCATTGTTTTAAGTTGGTTTTGGTACACCATGCTTGCTTAGCATACATGCCTTGTAATGCCATGATTTGCCTCAACATGTGCCTAGCATTTAGACTACCATGCTCATGTGTTTTGGCCTAACTTTGTCAAGCTTTTATGCTTGTTTTAGTATGCTAAGGGACTGTTTTTGGTCATTTGAGTCATCCATGCTTTGCTTCGTATAGCTACCATGCAAACTCTCTTGTATGCCTTAAGCTTTGGCCCTTCTAGCATGTCATCCTTGCTTTGTTTCAGTGGTTTGAAACCACTTGACATGTTATTTCAGACCTCATGATGTGCCCATGTGCTTGCATTTGATCCCCCTTCAATGCGTTTAAAGGTTGTTGCCTTCTGCCCCTTGTTTAAGCCTTGGAGTATGCTTGCATTTTTAGACCACTTAGATGCCATCTAAGTACATCCTTGGCTTTGTTTAGGTCTGCATTAGACCTACTTTAAGTCCCTTTGGCCTTATGAGGCTTGGTTGACCTAGCCTTGGTTTACCTCCCCTTTGGCTTGCCTTAAGTCTTGGACCATTGTTGCATGTTTTGATTGCTTTGTTTAGTTGGTTTGGCACCATCCTTAACATGATTTTCAGAGCTTGGTATGTATGCCATATGTCCATGTTTATCTTCTTTTAAGCGTGCTTAAAAGTTGACTCTTCGATGCTTAAGTGTTGGTCCATTTGCGTGCATGTTTGTATGTGTATTTGCCCCTCATTCTATAGCATTTTGGCCACTATTTTAGGTTATTTTGAGGGTTGCCTAAATTAGTTTAAGTCCATTCTTGCATGTTGTGACATGCTTACCTTGTGTGTTGATTGCATGCTTGGCCTATCACGTGTTGTGGCATGTCTAAGTGACTTTGCATTTGGCATGCATTTCTCTTAGTTGGAATTACCTAACATGTTGCATGCTTTGCATACTTGCATGCTTGAGTAACTAGCATAGTTGTCACATGCCTTGTATGCTTGTTTGCATTACCATGTTGCATGCCTAGTTAACATGCTTAGGTTGCATTGCATGCATGCTTTGCCTCTTGATTATCCATGATTGAGGTTGAGCTCCTCACTTGTTTATTGGTTTGCATTGCATTTGAAATCAACATGCATAAATTGGTCTCTTGGGCCATCACGCATTGAAATGCGCGATTGATGGTCCGAGAACCAAGGACCATGTCCCTTTGAGTCATAAACATGATAAGGGATATGGTCGGTGCATACATTACTTGAATTGCATTGCCATGCAAAGCCCTGTCCTCTGCTGCTGTCAAACAGATTTTGCAGGAACTTTTTGCCGATCGACCGCACAGAGTGCCGACCGGCAATCCACCTGTGGCCGATGGATTCATTTTTGGCCGATCGACACCAAATCACAGCCGATGATGATTCCCTCCAGCCGGTGGTGTCTCCCAATGTCCAGGGAAGCAATTCTGAGAATTTGGCAGTCTTCAGAGAAGCAGAGCAGGGAAAACAGAGGCAGCATGCGCATGGCAGTGGACTTCCGAGCAAGACCCGAGCACGCGTGCATTGAGCCCTCTTCCCGAGGCCCTTCTTCTTGGTTTCGTAAATTAATTAATTTGTTTAATTAATTTAGTTGGCCTGTAATAATTAATTAGCTAGGATAGTTAATTCATTATTCGAATTGTATTATAATTTTGGTCCCTCCGAGCGAGGGCGAATTTGTAATAAGGGTGGGTGAGTGTGTGCATGTCTTCCAACCCCCACTTCTTTCTCCCTTTTACTTACCCGCTTTGATGGTTAGTAATAGGTCATGTTTAATTTAGCATACCTTATGCTATGCATGCGTGCATGTAGACGTCCTCGAACGCCCCGGGAGGAACGAGCTCCCATTCCGTTCATTTTTGGGGTCACTACAGCTCAGGACTCTCAAATTTGTCACGGTTCTAAGTCTGAACCAAAGAGTCCAAATCCGGCAAATCGTTTTGAGAAAAACAGATTTTTGAAAGAAGTGCCAAACATGGACTGCTTTGCCAGATACAGAGTCGCCACCTAAATGTTTTTTAATGGGAAATTTAGGAAACCCTGACTCGGTGCCAAAGGCCACGTGTCCGTCATCACCAAAGTTGCCTCGGCTTGGGAACTTGGGTACGATTGGGGAAGGTCACTTCGTGAGCACCCCCACTCACCCGATCAAAGATCGGCCTCTACTAACCGTGATATCTATTTTTGAAAACTTTGTGTGTTCTTATTCCGGTTATTAGCCTAGGTTACTATGTGATGCACACAGCATATAAGTATAGACTGGGTCGCCCGAATTGGAACAAAACATTTCATGCTTGTTGATTTGAAAGATGGTTTGCTACTCGCAAGTAGGCTTAAAATGCAGATTTTGCCACTCGCAGGTGGGCTTAGAAAAGATGGTTTTGCCACTATCAAGTGGGCTTAAAACGTTTGATGATTTATTCCAATCCAACTAACCCAACCTTCACCCACAGGCATTCAGGTAGTTATATCACATAAGCATATTGCCTCATGGTAAGCATGCTATTCATGGCAATCACTCACACGCATGCAAGAATGCTAAAGCATAAAGCTCACCGGGTACTCCAAGCCAAAACAAAGACTCATTAGAAATCATGCATGAATCCTAAGTATACAGAAATGCCTAATGCAACACATGCAAAAATGCAACTATAGCAGGCTCGGCTATTCTAAGATGGTATATGGAATGCTACAACTATCATGTATTCAATTTGGAATTGAAAGTACAATGCAGTTAGTATGATGCGCCGAGCCCAGTGCATGCAAAATAGATGAATGATGCAAACATGCTATCATACTGTATGCTAATTGAAATATGCCCTAATCTAACCATCATAAGCAAGTGAATAAAAGGGAGAAAGATGTGGGGTTGGAAGACATGCAACACACACACGCACACTTATTACAGTTGTGCCCTCGTACAGAGGGTTCGAATAAATAATACAGTCCCGAATAAAAGAATATTACAGTCCAAATATTACAGTCCAAATAATATACAAATTCCTAATTAATTAATGAATTAACTAAGAAAATAAATAAAACTGGCATGCAAGCCAGGGACTGCCTTGCTTCTGATGGATGATGCATGTCCGGGTTGTCTTGTGCGGAAATCCACCAGGATGCCCCAATTAGCCTCTGTTTAGCAGTTATCCTTGGAAAATGCGCCAAGCTCCGAAAAGTTACTGATTCTTCATTTTGCTGCAACAGAGAGCAGGAAAGGGGCATAGCAATGTATTTTCACAGATATATGCATGCCTCGATCCTCGTGCCACCAATCACGTATATCGATGCATGATGGCAGAGGAGTCGAAATGTGCAATTTAATATGGGATGAATGCACGTGCAAACACAACAAGAACCTAACTCCATCATGGGTAATCCGGAGTGTCGGTGACTGGGAATTGAGACACGTTCCGTCACTCGGAGTACGGAACATACCTCGTTTCCCGTGCCCGGGCTAACTCCTATCCCGAATACGATGCAATATGCATGACATGCATGAATGCAACTAAGATACAGCCTAGCATGCACAATGCTATGAAAATGAGATACCTTGAAATGCGTGCACACGGGCACGCAAACCGAGGAAATGCATGAATGCGATCTAAGATACAACCTAGTATGCACAATGCTATGAAAATGTGATGCCTTGAAGTGCGTGCACACGGGCACGCAAATCGAGAAAATGACATACGCAATGCAAATGACATGGAAATATGATATGGGCTTACACTAACATGAGAGAGCCTCAGCCACACTTACATAAGAGGCTGATAGGTGAAAATGAAGTGTCTCGAAATACGTGCACACGGGCACGCAAACCGAGGCAATGGTATATGCAATGCAATGGCATGGAAATGGCATATAGAATGCAACATGGACTTATACTAACATGAGAGAGCCTCAGCCACACTCACATAAGAGGCCGATGGATGAAAATGAAGTGCCTCGAAATGCGTGCACACGGGCACGCAAACCGAGGCAATGGCATATGTAATGCAATAATGGCTAAAATGGCATATAGAATGCAACATGGACTTATACTAACATGAGAGAGCCTCAGCCGCACTCACATAAGAGGCTGATGGATGAAAATGAAGTGCCTCGAAACGCGTGCACACGGGCACGCAAACTGAGGCAATGGCATACACAATGCAATAGCATGGAAAATGATATGCAAACATGTTAATGGAATTTCAGCACTGAAATGTGGAGGAAAACAGCCCCGAAATGAGGCGAAAGTACACCCGATGCATGGAATCTCTCCCGAAATGCAAATTAGGCGCATAGAATGAACTACAGCTATACAAAGCATGCATAATTGGTACATGAGATGAAAAGACAGAAGCAAGGCAGCCTCAAACTAAGCATTTTTACAGTACAAATCATGGCCAAACAGCAAGCAAGGATAGGGCAACAATGGCATGCAAAAATGGCCCTAAACATGAGGTTATGAAGCAACTCACAGCTACTAACTCCAAATAGGTTAGGGCCCTTCAACAAAGTTGAAGAGGGGCCCGAAATAAGCCACTTTATAGATCTATAAAAACCTCAAAAACAAACATAGATATGGCTAAGCTCTTATGCAAGAAAAAGGGCCAAAAGGTGGCCAAGAAGCAAGTGATATATACAAAGCCCAAAATGAAAAATTCCCTTCTACAACATTGAAGAGGGACCACAAATATACATATTTACAGAACTGTAAAAACCCCAAAACAGTATACAAACATGCTAGAAATGCAATGCAAAATGAGGCTCAAAAGTGGCTTATAACACAAAGTATACAAAGAATTTACCAAACAAGAAAAGACCCTTAATAAAACATGTTAAGAAGTCCAAAATAAGACTTTTTCTAGCTCTGTAAAATGACCAAAAACCAAAGCATGATAGGCTTCCAAAACATGCAAGAAATGGGGACCAAAGAGGGATATAAAGGCAAGTATAGCATGGAGGTCCCAAACAGTGTTGAGCCCTTCTTCAATGTTGAAGAGGGGCTCAAAATAAGCCTATTTTTAGTTCTGTAAAATGCCCAAAAATGGAAGCGTAAAGGGCTTCCAAAGCATGCAAGAAAATGGCATTCAACAGAGATATTGAAGCAAGTGCAAGATGGGGGGCTCAAACAGGGTTGAGCCCTTAATGAAACAAGAAAATGAGCTCAAAATAAGGCCACTTTAAGTTAGGGCCGGAGCTCAAAACAATAAGCACATATGGCTAAGAAATGGTGCAAAAATGAGCTAGAAAATAGGGAAAGTGGACTCACCCTTGAAGACCAATGCTTTTGTTGCTTATTGGACCAACTTTGATGACTCTAAGCTGTTGGAATTCCTCCCCTTGCTGCTGGAATGGAGTGATGGTGATGGTGCTTGGTGGTGATGAAGAAATGAGGTAGAACTTAGGAGTTTTTTCAAGAAAAATGAGAGAGATGAATGGAGATATGGATGCCTATGCTTGAAACAATTTTTCTAACCCCCATGTGCAATGTTGCCTGCTGGTTATATGGACAAAAAAAGGGGAGCAAAGAAGGGGCAAAGGTGGGGGAAAATTAGGCAAGTTTTCCCCCACAAAATATCCCCCGGATTGGGATATTTTCTGGGGGAAACAGCTATACAGCTGTAAAGTGGATGTTGAGAGGAACATGGCCGGCCCCTTTTTGGAGCTCCAGGTGGCCGTCCGGCCACCCCACCTAGCCGGCCGGCTAGGGGTCAAAACGGTCAAGTTGAAATAGTGGCCGGCCACCACTTTTTAAGGTCCTCCCATGTGTGTACATCACAGATATGTGGTTCAAAGTTCAAGAAAAAGGGCCCAGGTTGTTCAACATTAGCCCGGAAGGATGGGTTCAAAAGGGTCAGGCAACATTACTGGCCGGCCACCAACTTTTAGGATCCTCCCAAGTTTGTACATCACAGATATGTGGTTCAAAGTTCAAGAAAGTGGCCCCAAGGTGTTCAACATTAGCCCGAAACTGTGAAAAAAACGGGCGTCGGAGGGCGTCGGAGGATATATAACTGGTTGCTGCAACAATTACTGGCCTCCCACCCTTCAGTGACCTTCCCGGTGATAAAACAGAGGTACCTGCCAAAAATGAACAAAAACCGATGCAAAACGAATGTTCGGGGACCAAAACACGCAGTTCGGGATCCCGAAAATGAGTCGTCAAGCACCGAAAGTGGCATTCGGCCACGAAGTGGGTTTCCGAGACCCCAGTGTCCCTCAAAAGGGAGTAAATAGGAAGTATGCCAAAAAACAGAGCAAACGGAGATGGTTGGGCGGTCCCGAACCGAGGCACACGGCCAACAATTCCGAAAAACCAGAAACTGGACTCCGAAATGGGCAAAATGGCCTACGGCCACAGAACGTAGCCTACGGCCACTGAGAGATGATCTACCGGACCTCTCCCTTCCCTCAGGAAAAGAAACAGCGAAAACCGAGCCTGGTTCGCAAACCGAGGCAAAGCACAAAAGAGGGTTCGGAAGTCCGGAGGCAGGGCTCACGGCCGTGACTCTGAAACTTCTGAACGAGCACATTATGCAACATCACCAAGCGCTCAACTGGTGACGTCTGAGTCTTAAGGTTGGTCAAAAATGGGGTGTCTACAGTGCATCATTCATCAGTATTGCATGCACCGAGCTCGGCGCATCATGCTAACTGCATTAGTATTTCAAATCTAACTTGAATACATGCTACTTGTGCATTTTCACATGTCATTCATAGAATAGCCGAGCCTACTCTAGTGACATTCCGTATGCGTTGCATTAGACATTTAAACATGGACTTGGATCATGCATGGATTGCTAACGAGTTCTTTGTTTTGGCACAGAGTACGATGTAAGTATTTATGCTTTAGCATCCTTGCATGCGTGTGAGTGTTGCCATGATAGCATGATTACCATGAGGCTCGCTGCTTATGTGATATAACTGCTTGAATGCCTGTGGGTGAAGGTTGGATTGTCTGAGTTGGAATAGCTCATTGAAATCCGTGTTTTAGCCTACTTGCGAGTAGCAAATTCCAAAACATTTTTTTCAAAACAAACGGATATGCAATGCTTATTCCCAAATTAGGCAATCTAGTCTATACTTTTGTGCTGTGCGCATAACATAGTAATTCTAGGCTAATAACCGGAATAAGAACACATAACGTTTTTAAAACTGGATATCATGGTTAGTAGAGGCCGATCTTCGGATCGGGCGAGAGGGGGTGCTCATAGCTGACCTTCCCCAATCGTACCCAAGTTCCCGAGCCGAGGCAACTTTGGTGATGACGGACACGTGGCCTTTGGCACTGAGTCAGGGTTTCCTAAATTCCCCCAAAATAAAATATTTAGGTGGCGACTCTGTATCTGGCAAAGCAGTCCATGTTTGGCGCTTCTTTTCTAAAAAAAATCTGTTTTTCTCAAAACGATTTGCCGGATTCGGACTCTTTGGTTCAGATTAAGAACCGTGACACAAATTGAGTCTGAACTGTAGTGGGGTCCCTCGCGAACGTGCTATAGTTTCTGGCGACTTCGCTGGGAACTTTAGAGAGCTTGACTCGAACTCGCGATATCCCATTTTGATTACACTTATGTGTTTCTTTGCATTGCATGTGCATTGGTGCGCCTAGGACACCGTGTTTGCCATCTGCCATTCCTGAATGGTTTGCCGGAGGCTTGTCTTGTCAAGGCATGACCATAAAGCTGACCGGTTATGGGCTCTGACAGTATGGGAACACAAACCTCGGTTTTTACCGGGGCACCCTTTTCGACCATTCGACCTAGTGCATATTCGGATCCATAGTGACCATTCCAAGCTAGGACAGGTTGCTTACCCGATGTTAGGTTGTTTGAAAACTGCTGCGTACATAGTGAAACCCTAGCTCCTGACAAAATAGGACAGGGAAACCCTATCCCTCCATAGGGGTGTTTTGGCTCTCACTTATCTGCTATGTGCTTTAGAGTGTATCTCTACAGGAACGTACATATCAGTTTGCAAGATCGAGTATCAGACCCGAGGGCACTTGTATCAGTGTTGTTGAGAAATCAGTTATCTGCGGGTATCAAGTTCAGTTTTGGGAACAGTGATTCTAGGGAACAGTTATCAGTAATAGAGTGCAGTTGTTCGGCTACACCCGTGTTTGATCTGTTTAGGCTGAAATGCTGTTTGTTTTTCCTTTTAGTTCAGAGTGTTCAGAGAATTGATACAGAATAGTTAGTGTTCCTCCTTGCTGAGGCAGGACTTATGATGACGCAGAATTCAGAAGAGATTGTGGTTATGACAGCTACGCTAGATCAAGGGATCACCTTGCGGGATGAAACCAATGTTGATGTATCGCATCCGCCTAGGTCGCCTGTCGCACACCCAGTCTGGACCCCCCAGTTGTATCAGGCTCGTGAGCCCACTACGTTCGAGCTGATGGGAATGATTGGTGACCTCCAGAGATCCGTGGCCGATCTGGCCTATAAAATGTCAACTTCGCCACCAGCGGCACCGTATGCCGGGAATTTCATGCCACAGGAGCCCCCACTACTGGGGCGGATTGTGATAGAGCTCAGCCAACCAGAGGTTGCCGCCAGCTACAACAACGACGTGTCAGCAACAACTGGGCTTCGCTCTGATGCAGTAACCCAAACCCCCGATCAGGCTGAGGCCAGAGGCAAGAACAAAATGAAGGCAGATGTCGATCCCATTAAACAACTGTTGTGGGCAGTCGAGGCTTTGAAAGCCGGGGGGATGAACAAGCAATAGATATCCGCAGTTGTGGCAAAAACTGTGGAGGATGCTTTCCCCACTTCACCTGAGGGTAGTTCAAGTCAGTCAGAAAATCGGGATAGGCCCCGTCATGCCAGAACAGTTCCTCCTATTCCCAACCCTGCACCTGGGAAAGATCAGAAGACCAAGGAGTGCCTGCCGACCCTTTTGCTAGTGCGTCTAGTAAGAATGCTCAGACTTCAAAATACCTACCCCGAGGGCGCAGGATCTTTCATGCTCTCTACATGCCTCTGTCTAAGACACTTCAGATTCTTGCCGAAATGGGGCACCTCAAACCCCTTGAACCTCGGCCTCTCCCGAAGAATCTCCCTCTCACACATGATGCTGCTTTATACTGCGCGTACCACCAACAGACCGGTCACGCCACCGATAACTGTTTTCGCCTTCACCATGAAGTGTAGGATCTGATCGATAATGAGGTCATTCTTCCACCTACCTCAGCGAAGTCTGTTACCACCGAGCTGTTGGACTTTGAGGATACTATGAGTATGTGATCAGGGGTTGAACCACCTGCGGGCGGCGCTCAATGTATTTCAGATGTGGCGTCTGGCACGCACTTTTTGAGCATTTGTAAATGCAATTTTGTAGCTTCTAGCTTGGGTTTTGAGTCAGTTCTCTGTTTTGTTTTTGAGTCTGCCTCTTTGCTTTGAGTCAGTCTTTTTGTTTTTGGGTCTGCCTTGTGGTACCGAGTCATTCCCGTTGTATAGGGTGTCAGGTGATTCTAGGGTTGTTGCCTTGAACACCGTTTTGGTTTTGTAAATACCCTTTTGTTTTGAGTCTGTCTCTGTTGTGGAGCCAGTTACAATCAGGGAATTTGAATGGAGCAGCTGCGGCTACCTTGTTTCCATGCTTATCGTTAATTTTGAGCAAGTTATGCCAAAGGATTTGAATCGAACGGCCGTGCATTCCACCTGTTCTCTTGTGCCCTGAAAATCATTGCATTGACCTATGTTTTTCAAAACCTCTTTAACACTGTGGTGAAAACAAAGAGGAAGGAATTCCTCGAATTTTGCAAAACTTTGATCAATTTGAGAGAAAGAGAGGCATGCTAAGCCCTTAATAAATGAAACCATGCTTGTCAGCGTGAGTACTGGGAAGGACCCTGGCTTGATCCAGACCGGTTCCACACCATCTTCAGCGCGATTGATTTGTCGCTTTCTTAAAAACTTTCAAAAACAAATGATTTGCGCGGCCCTGTGAAGACCTGTGTGGAATTGCTCTTGAGATTGTGCAGCCTAGGATCGCTCTCAGCCTCAAGATTCGACCTATTCGTTTTCAAACCTTGAACCCGTTCAGAAAGT
The DNA here is from genome assembly GCF_055761805.1 of Camellia sinensis. Taxonomy (NCBI): domain Eukaryota; kingdom Viridiplantae; phylum Streptophyta; class Magnoliopsida; order Ericales; family Theaceae; genus Camellia; species Camellia sinensis. The sequence continues at coordinate 120,624,938 of NC_138970.1, forward strand.
TCAACGGTCAACCGCCATATGAGGCCCGTGTGGCCAATTTTGAAGCAGCCCTCGAACAAGAGGCACCAAAGTCAGATCAAGAAGATCAGATCAAAGGAAGCTTGTAAAGCTAGATCAGAAGCACCCCCTCAAACTAGGGGCAAAAATGTCAGATATGCTCGAAGAGCCGAAGATGGATCCTTCTGCAAATCATTGTAACAGCCGTTCTCCTAGATACAGAGAGGCTTTAACTTCAAAAACCATTTGGCATGGACTTGTTACACTTTTACCCTTTCGAGAGGCTCGCTGGGCCGAAAACCCGGAAGGGCGACCCAGGCAAAAGTTAGAGCAAGAGAAAAATACAAAAAAAAATGCAAAAGAAAAAGAGAAGAAATAAAATTAAAAAAAAGAAAGAAAGAAAAAAAGAGAATGAAAAGATACAAAAAATCAAGAAAAAAAAATGAAAAGAAGCTCGCAAGGTCGAAAACCCGTATCGGGCACCTTGGCAAAAGTTAGAGCTGAAAAGTGAAGGTTAAAATACCCGAGTGTACCTTAGCCGGAACTACGTAAGGCTTGATTCCCATCTTTGGGATACGTAGACAGCTTCATCCTAAAGTCCAACCCCCAACGCTCTCATAGTGCCTCAGTCCATGTAATGGTTTTGATTATTCTTGCCCTCCCCGAATCCGATAGTTCGGTTGTGACAACTGGATACATAGGCAACTTCATCCCGAAGTCCAGCCCCCAACACCTTCAAAGTGACTGTGTCCATATATTGGTTTTGACCATCTTCGTCTTCTCTATATCCGAGAAAGTTCGGTCGGGATCGTCACTAGTGAGGACTGTTTGCAATATGCTGCGGCATCATCCAGACAAGGGGCAACTTTCCGTTGCCATGAGTCGCCATTCAAACCAGGGGCAACTTTCCGTTGCCATACAGCATCCTTCGAACAAGGGGCAATTTTCCATTTTCCTTCAGATCCGAGGTTGTGCATCTCAAGCGTAGGTTTCGTGCTCGTTGAGCATTGGCCATTTGCAAAAATAGTTTTTGAAAATTTTTACTGAGGTTGACCATTTTGTTTATTTTATTTTCCAAAACTGGACCATTTTCTTGGACCCAAAAAGGAGAATTTTCAGTGCTCATAGCCTGACTTGCAAATCAAAAATCAAACAAGTGTGTTAATCTAACTCTCATATTGGTCAAAATTGTTTTAGTAGAAAACCAAAACAAAAATGGTCATAATGATGAACTAGGGGCACAGTTGAGTTGGGCTTCCTGTCTTTCCCTCATCGCCAACATACTTGCCAAGCAGGGCACAACTTGAGCTGTTATTAAGGGATTGAAAGTTCTCTCAACCTCCGAGCAACGAGTTATCGAACCAAGTGCGAAGCACGAATCTGAAGGGATCAAGGTACTCCGTTCCCTTACCTGGGGCATCAACCAAGCGTCACCGGAAGAAACAGCCGTGAGCTAACCATGTTGGGCATGAACCCACAACTTCCTATTCATCCATTAAACACCCCCGGGGAGGGATAAAAATTAGAGAATAAAGAATAGAGAGGTGTAAGTTGAGAAAAAAGACTGAGCAAAAAGGGGTTTTGAGAGAAAAACCGAGCTTGAGTGCCAGAGTGATGTGAGAATCACAAATGAGGAAAGGGTGGGAAACAATACCCAGAGAAACTGGCTCCTCGTGATCTGAGGTCCCCCGTCTCCGTTAACGCGTCTGTATGTCGTGTCTTCTGTTTTGTTTACCTCAACCTTTGTTTTGAGTCTTTTCCGAGTGTGTCTCGTTGTGTTTAGGTTGTTTACCCTTTTGTCTTCGTTGTTGAGTCTTTCTCGCTGAGTTCAGTTGTAGGCTCAATACCCCAGTTTGAAGAACCCTTTTTCAATCTCCAAAAGATTAATCGTTTTGTGCTCAGAATGCTATGCCATTCTCCACATTTGTGCAAAAACATGATTTGGTTCTTTCATACAACTGCAAGGTCCACCCCCGATAAGTGTGAACAGAAAAACCTGGGCCTCTTTGAAGCTTCTGGATTTCATATCGCATCTGAGTGTGCTTCAACTTCAGTAGATTCAACCTTCATGGTCCGTCTTGTCAGAATTGGGCTGTTTGTTCAGGATCCGCTATGTGCAAAATGAACCAAGCGCTGTGTTATGAGCTGTATGCAGATTAATCCCCAGTAGGGTATGAGCTGAGTGTTCAGAATGTGCAGTGGTTGGTATGGGTTGTTTTGCTGTTGGCTGGTTCGTTATCTGATTATTACAATACAAGTGTTCAATTTTCAGACAACAGATCAAGTTCATTTACATTGAGGTACAACATGATGCAATGAGATACAATATATGAAATGTACAAATGCAACACTTTTTCAGAAAAAAGTTTGTTTCATTTCATCATTTTTTAAGTACATAGTTTTGGAAATAAAAATCTACCTGCGGTAGTACAAGGTACTCTAGCTACCAGCAAAAGGTACAAAAGAAAAAGAAAAGAAAAAAAAAACAGCAAAAGTCTGGATCAATGACAAAAGGCCGTGGGTCTAGGGATCCGTCCTCGTCCTCTTCCTGGACGAACGTCCAGGAGCATCATCAGCGCTGTCATCTGAGTTCGAGTCCGAGCCGTCTCTGGTCTCCGACGACGACGACTCTGCCTCCGCCTCTGTCTCCGCCTCAGACTCGTCATCGTCTGGAACTGGCGCCTGTGAGTTACTCCCGACATGGGTGCTTCCCGCCTTGGTGCGGAGGTATACTCTCCCATCTCTTCTAGTAGGAACAGAAGGTCCAATTGAGGCACCTCCCACAGCAAGGATCTGGAAGGGATGCTGAAAAGTACAAAAAGCGAATGCATCAGAATACTGTGAACAGAGTATCAGTGCAGGTGCAGTGTATGAGTACAGTGTGTGAATACTGTGAACAGACTATCAGTGCAGAATACAGTGTATGAGTACAGTGTGCAAATGCCGTGAGCAGTTTATCAGTGCAGAATACGGTGTATGAGTACAGTGTATGAATGTCGTGAGCAATTTATCAGTGCAGAGTGCAGTGTATAAATGCAGTGTATGCAGTGTATCAGATGTTGTGAGATCAGTGTGTCAGGTGTTGTGTCGTGCATCAGATTATGTGAATCAGCTTATGAATGGTTTGAGATCGTCATCAGAAGGACATACTGGAATACTATAGAGAGCCAGGAGGTCGAAGGTCCGCTGTAGCATCCCCATCATAGAGGCATTCAACTCCACGGACTGCCGGGTGTACCCGGAGAACGCCTGCAAGAGTACAAGATATATCAGTATTCCGCGGAATATCAAAAAAACTAAAATGAAATGCCAATGCAAGATGCAAAATGAAGTAATACACACCGGAGGCAAGTCGGGGATACTGGCTAACTCATGATCAGCCGGGGGAGGAGCAAAGGGGATCTGGTAGGTCGCCCCATCCTGCCCTCTGTATGTCAGTAAAGTGGGCAGAGCAGGCTAGCTGGTCCTCTGTCCTCTCTGAACTCCACCCCTACCTCGGACTCGAGCTCTCCTCGACGCTCTTGCTCCTGCTCCAGCTACCGGCGCCGCTGGCCTCTTCCTCTCAGCTCGGCGACCACCGCTCAAGGGTCGCATAATGTAGGTCCGGACGTACTCTGCGTAGTCGCCCTCGCCTCTGTGATGCTCTGCACCCCAGCCGACGGTGTAGTCCTCCATCTCCTGAGCGGCGAACCTCTCAATATCTCTCATATGGGCAGGAGATGGACCTGGGACTATCTGCTCCGGTAAACCCAGGGTCTGACGCAAGAAACGCTCGCCTAGGTACCAAGCCCGACAGACCGGGCCCTCCAACAAAATCCGACAACGGGCAGTCTCCTCTGCGCCCTCGTAGTGATCTCTCACCACGGCTGGCAACGGAGCCCAAGGCCGCCAGGTGATCTGAAAATGAAATACAGTTTGTTATCTACTGTTATCAAACATACAGTGCTAAGAGAAGCCTAAGCAAATTCTAAAGTTGAACATACCTCCGCGGCGGTGATGGTGTCGAAGTAGTGGCGGAAGAAAATGAAAGACTCTCGTGGTCTCCGCATGCATCACACATCAAAGCGATGAGAAAAGGGGATGCTGAGTGGGGTCTCTGCATCAGGTACTGGGGCAAGCCTGGGAAAGTAGGCATACACCCACAACTGCAGAACAGATATAAGTATGACTATCAGATAAAACAAAATACAGAATAAAGCAGAAATGACAACGCCGTGTGTTGTGCAGTGTATTGTACAGAGTATACAGTGTGTGCAGTATACAGTCAAAGTAAAGCAGAGTATGTGTGTGCCGCGTCTGCAGTATATAGTCAGTGAGAGGCAGACCGTGGTGTGTGCAGTGTACAAAATACAGAAAACGTGAAGCAGAAATGTAAAAGGGGAAGAAGATGTACCTCCCAAGCTCGCCAGTAGCCGCCGAGAAGCTGTCCGCTGAGACGGGAAGAAGAGCTCATATAACCATACAATGTGGCCAAGCCTGCGCCACCCCAGTCATAATGGCAGATCCGCCTGACATCCACCAGCGCGCTCAACAGGCATAGAGGCACGGTGTTCGCCCGGTCGGCGAAAAGGGTCGTCCCGAGCAGAAACATGATGAAGCCCCGCGCGTACTGATCCACCTCCTCTGGGGTCATCTGCGCCTCCTCCGCCAAGGCTGGCTGGATCCGAAAATAGCTCTCAAACCAAGAGTACCTGACAAACCCTGCTCGAGCGAGGGGAGGCTGAGTGCCGAGCAAGTACAGCTGGGCGACGCCCCACTCATCCATATCGGTGTCGAAGGGGATCGGATCAACCCCTACCCCGATACCGGTGAGCATCGAGAAATCATAAGGGGTCATCGTCATGTCCCCCGCGACGGAGAAGTGGAAGGAGTTGGTGGTATCCCACCACCTCTCCACTAAAGCGGCAAGCAAGGGCCTGCAGGTCGTAAGCCGAGAAAGCCCACTGCAGAAGATGCCAAAGCCAGCCTCGTCGACAATATGACGAACTGCGTCTGGCAGCTCTACGTACCAATCCTGAGCAACGACATTCCCATACCCGCGGATGGTATGGGAATCCCCCTGTAATCAAAAACAACAATTGCGAGGCAATATTCAAAACGCAGTTTTAAGAAGCATACAGGTATACAACATGTGTGCATGTTTTCAAATTCGAACAGACATCGGTTGCCGGTGTACTTACAGTGAACTACAACGTGTGATGAGTTAGCGTATTTGAGTGGTTCAGGACAAATATAGCATGTGTGCATGTTTTCAGACTCAAGCAGATACCGAATACTAGTGTGTATGCAGTGAAATACAGTGTGCGTCGTGTTTTTGGGTGATTCAGGGTCAGTGCAGTGTGTGTGCACGTGTAAGTTTCAAGCAGATATCGGTTGTAAGTTTGTTTGCAATCAACTACAGTGTACAGTGTATCGGTGCATCCGGGCTAAGCAGTTAGAGAACAAGATCAATTAATGGCAGTTATGTTCTACATTGCGGGAAATAATAAAATAGAAGAAAGAATGTTACCTCGAAAGCGCCGAAGGACAGATGGGAGGTAGGCTCACACAGTAGAAGCTCAGATGCCAAGCTCCTCTCAAAGCTCCGGAACTGGCGTAGTCCATCGGGGAGCATTACATGAACCGCAGGCCTGTAGGTCTCCGGATCGAACGGCCGGATGTGAAGTGGCAAGGGCTCGGCCTCGGGATCCATCTCGAGCTCGGGAGGGGCCCCGCCTTGTGGAAGATCGTCCGTCATCTCGAAGAGAATGTGAAAATGGCCGGAAGACGAAAAACTGGGCGAGAATGTGAAGAGTCGACAAAAAGTCAACCCCGAGAGGGCCGAAAAAGGCCGGAAAAGCCGAAGTGCGGAAAAGGCACAGATATCGAGAAAAACTCGAGGGAAACAAGCCCCGAGTGGCGGAAATCGAAAAAACAACACCGAAATGAAATTTCAATCGGTTCGAAACGCAAGGGTGAATGCGAATCGAACGACGAAACGGAGCCAAAAACCAAGGAAAACGAGGAAATAAGGCTCGGAAAATATCTTAGAGAGAGAGAGAAGAAGATTTCGAGCAAGGGGAAATGAAGAAAATAGGGCTAGAAGCCCTATTTTAAAAGACCCGTAGCGAAATGACTGAACTGCCCCGATACAGGGACTTTTTGCCGGTCGGCCACACTCTTTGCCGGTCGGCAAAATATTGTGCCGATAGAAATTGTATGATGGCCGATGGATAGCCGGTGATGCATTTTGATGGCCGGTGAACATCCGGTGGTCTCCTACAGTGGTTTTGGAGCCTCCTACACCTTTGTTTGAGTTATGTGTGGGGTCCAGGGCCTTTAGTGTTCAAAACAGTGCAAAGCAGTGCATTTCCGACGCTTAACCGGCTTCTGTTTTGACCTCGGATCGTGTCTTCTGTGCATGCCACTCGAATTCGTGCAAGGTGTATCCTGTTCGTATCCTTTTGGCTTTTACAAAACTCAAAAGTTGCCCCGTGTGCATGACATGTCAATTGCACTGTCTTGTGCATTTCAAATCAATCGCACTGTCTTGTGCACTCGCCTTGTCCAGACGCATCGCGCTATTTTGCGCATCTTATTACATTTTGCATGCATTCCATCGCGCGGTCTTGCGCATCTCTTTGCATTTTGCATGCATTCAATCGCGCGATTTTGTGCACCTCTTTGCATTTTGCATGCATTCAATCACGCGGTTTTGTGCATCTCATTGCATTTTGCATGCATTCAATCTCGCTAACTTGCGTAGACCGCATGTTTTGCTTGCGTAGACCACATGTTTGTAATCAATTTCATTGTTTGCGTAGACCGCATGTTTGTAATCAATTTCATTGCTTGCGTAGACCGCATGTTTTCCTTGCGTAGACCGCATGTTTATAATGAATTTCATTGCTTGTGTAGACCGCATGTTCTGCTTGCGTAGACCGCATTCTCGTGCTTGAATTCATTACTTGCGTAGACCGCAATGTTTTCCTTGCGTAGACCGCACGCTTGAAACCATTTTTTTTTTTTTTTTTTTTTTGCTTTTTGCTTGCGTAGACCGCATGCTTATGTTCAATTTCATTGCTTGCGTAGACCGCATGCTTATGATCAACTTCGTTGCCTGCGTAGACCGCGTGCTCCACTTACATGCCTGTACCTTCACAGCATTGTTATGCTTCCCACTTGCTTTGCGTTGTCACGCATTTTTAAATACATTAATATGCATGTCGTTAATAATATCATACCTGTTAAGTTGTTTTCTTTGCAGGCACGATATTGTATGTGCGGTTCATTTAAGGCTGGTGCAACCCGACGAACCAGACAGGTATGGTATACTCCGAGTGAGACATGTCGAGAATATCCACGGTCTAGGAGACCTTAAATCCTTGGAAGGTGCAAGACCTTTGGCGCATTGATGTGCACAGTTTGTTTGCATTGTCATGCATATCTTAAGCCGCACGTTGTTGCGCATTTCAAGTTCACTTGCATTGTTATGCATTTCTTGTGCAATATACACGGTCTAGGAGACCCTAAATCCTCTGAAGGTGCAAGTCCTTCAGTGTTTGTCGTGCTCGAACGACTTTTAATAAGTTGCATTATACATGTATTTCAAGCGACTCGCATCGTCGCATATTCAAGTTCACGTACATCTCAAAAGCCGCGTGTTGTCGCGCATTCCATGCATCATGCATCATCATGCATTTGCATTTCAAAAACAAAAACAAAACAAAAAATATAATTGCATTGTCATGCATCATCGTAAATAACTGCATTGTCATGCATCATTGTAATATGGTGCACATTGCATTGTAGCTTGCATGCATTCATTGCATCACCTCCGCCTATGGCTTGCGCCTTTCCATGTTGAGCTTGGTCTGGTATGTGCCCATACTTTTCACGTCGAAACATAGTTCAATGGACCGTTCTATGTTAGACGCGGCTTGTACGTGTACATGCCCTTCCTAGGCAAGATTTGGTTTGGCCTGCGTGCCTTATCCATCGTATCTTTTCCATCCCAGTGCACGTTGCATTGTAATTTGCATGCATTCATTGCATCACCTTCCATTTATGGCTTGCACCTTTCCATGTTGAGCTTGGTCCGGTATGTGCCCATACTTCTCGTGTCGAAGCATAGTTCAGTGGACCGTTCTATGTTAGACGTGGCTTGTATGCGTACATGCTTTGCCTAGGCAAGATTTGGTTTGGCCCACATGCCATATTCATTGCCATTTCCCCAGCATTTTCATTATATATTACATTGTAGTGTAATTGTTGCATCCAGCATTAGGATCATTGTCCTTTCCCCAGCGGGTCATTTCCCCACTTATGTCATCCCCCCCAATACTTGTTCTTATGTCCGTCTACATTACTCATAGTTCTGTTGATCGTTCTATGGTAGACGGACTTGTTACCTCCATCAATCTATTTGACATAGGTGTGGTTTCGAACCGCTCATGATTGGATCATGATTCAATTGCTTTGCATATAGTTTGCATTGTTTCAATTACATTGCATCTTCATTTGCATTGTTTATACATTATTTTGTATATATTGCATATCATTTTGCATCCATTTTTGCATTGTCATGCATGTTGCTAATAACATCGTACCTGTTGAGTTGTTTTCTTTGCAGGCACGATATTGTATGTACGGTTCATTTGAGGCTGGTGCAACCAGACGAGCCGCACAGGTATTGTATCCTCCGAGTGAGACGTATCGAGAATTGCATAATTCTCTTACATCATTTCTGCATTGTAGTGTAGTTTGGTGTATGCTAGCTTAAAACTGTCGCATGTGTGCTTCATTACAGCTTTCTTTGCATGATCATAAGTTATGTCCGACTCTATGCATTGTCTTGCATTTTGCCCCTGCCTTCGGGCGCATATCTTGTTTGTCTTGCATGTCTGTCTAAGTCTTCAGCCTTGTCAAAAATGGGTCATCTCTGGGCTTTGACATTCACTCCCGTCATTGTTATGACTTTCGAGTTCTGTCAAAGAGGGGCAACTGTAGACACCCCATTTTTGACCGTCCTCAAGACTTGGATGTCACCATTGGAACACTTGGTGATTACCCTTGTTTGTGTTCGTCTTGAGTTCCCGGAGGTCTCGGTTGCGCGCCTTGCCTTAGGATCTCTCGACTCGACCGTGTTGTGTCTGGTTTTGCACCAAACACTTGTGTTTTTCCTTAGAGGGGAAGGGAATGCCTTGTGAGGCACCCCCACACATCACCGGCCATGGTATGAGGCCACCAGCCAGTGATTTTATGCCATCGGCAATGTATATTGCCGGTCAGCACTCTTTGTTGCCGGTCGGCCATTTATTTTGCCAAAATGACAATTTTGAATGGCCGATCACTGTTCATCTACTTTTAGTAGATATTTTGTGCCAGCTGTGATAGCTGGCACCCACTCTGCTCCCCTCTATACACGTGTATGGAGGGATTTCCCTCTTGGATGGCTTGTTTTGGAAGCCTTACAAGAGGGAGTTGCCCATAAGAAGAGGGCTCCTCTCTTGGCATTAGGGTTAGACAACATTTTTAGAGAGCTTTGATATTAGGGTTAGGAATTTGTATCTATTCCATCTCTATATTTCCCTCTCTTGTTAGTTTAGTGTGTATTTGGTCTTACTTTTGTACACAAACACCCACCATTACACCTTTTCTTGGTTGTTGAGGGCCAAAGGAATGTTCTTGGAGTTCTTGGAGCTGATTTCAACCTCAAGAAGCTGCTGGAGCTCCATTGTTGAAGAAGGTCTACAAGGGTAATCACTTTTTCCTTTTATCCCCCATTTTTGCATAGCCTTTTAGCTTACCTTGCAACTATTTTTGAGCTTTGTGTATAACATAAACAAGTTCTATTTTTAGGCCCTCTAAATAGTTGTTTAAGGTTGTTTCAAGCTTTGGGGTTGTTTGACCCCTCTTAAGCCTTGTAAGGCTCCATTTTGTGCCATTTTGGGTGAGCTCCGAGACCTTGGTGTTTGGGCCTCCTCACCACTAAAATCTTGAGAGATTTCAGAGGTGAGGATGGTGCCTTGAGGTCCCAAGAAGAAGAGGGCCACCCCCTCTCCTTGTTGTCCTTGAAAAGGACCATTTTTGCCTCTTGAGGGAGCACCTAGCTTAGGCTCTTGTTGACCATGCCTTAGCTGTTATTTATGCTTATTTTGCCATCAAATAGCATTGTTTTAAGTTGGTTTTGGTACACCATGCTTGCTTAGCATACATGCCTTGTAATGCCATGATTTGCCTCAACATGTGCCTAGCATTTAGACTACCATGCTCATGTGTTTTGGCCTAACTTTGTCAAGCTTTTATGCTTGTTTTAGTATGCTAAGGGACTGTTTTTGGTCATTTTAGTCATCCATGCTTTGCTTCGTATAGCTACCATGCAAACTCTCTTGTATGCCTTAAGCTTTGGCCCTTCTAGCATGCCATCCTTGCTTTGTTTCAGTGGTTTGAAACCACTTGACATGTTATTTCAGACCTCATGATGTGCCCATGTGCTTGCATTTGATCCCCCTTCAATGCGTTTAAAGGTTGTTGCCTTATGCCCCTTATTTAAGCCTTGGAGTATGCTTGCATTTTTAGACCACTTAGATGCCATCTAAGTACATCCTTGGCTTTGTTTAGATCTGCATTAGACCTACTTTAAGTCCCTTTGGCCTTGTGAGGCTTGGTTGACCTAGCCTTGGTTTACCTCCCCTTTGGCTTGCCTTAAGTCTTGGACCATTGTTGCATGTTTTGATTGCTTTGTTTAGTTGGTTTGGCACCATCCTTAACATGATTTTTAGAGCTTGGTATGTATGCCATATGTCCATGTTTATCTTCTTTTAAGCAAGCTTAAAAGTTGTCTCTTCGACGCTTAAGTGTTGGTCCATTTGCATGCATGTTTGTATTTGCCCCTCATTCTATAGCATTTTGGCCATTGTTTTAGGTTATTTTGAGGGTTGCCTAAATTAGTCTAAGTCTAAGTCCATTCTTGCATGTTGTGACATGCTTACCTTGTGTATTGATTGCATGCTTGGCCTATCACGTGTTGTGGCATGTCTAAGTGACTTTGCATTTGGCATGCATTTCTCTTAGTTGGAATTACCTAACATGTTGCATGCTTTGCATACTTGCATGCTTGAGTAACTAGCATAGTTGTCACATGCCTTGTATGCTTGTTTGCATTACCATGTTGCATGCCTAGTTAACATGCTTAGGTTGCATTGCATGCATGCTTTGCCTCTTGATTATCCATGATTGAGGTTGAGCTCCTCACTTGTTTATTGGTTTGCATTGCATTTGAAATCAACATGCATAAATTGGTCTCTTGGGCCATCACGCATTGAAATGCGCGATTGATGGTCCGAGAACCAAGGACCATGTCCCTTTGAGTCATAAACATGATAAGGGATATGGTCGGTGCATACATTACTTGAATTGCATTGCCATGCAAAGCCCTGTCCTCTGCTGCTGTCAAACAGATTCTGCAGGAACTTTTTGCCGATCAACTGCACAGAGTGCCGACCGGCAATCCACCTGTGGCCGATGGATTTATTTTTGGCCGATCGACACCAAATCACAACCGATGATGATTCCCTCCAGCCGGTGGTGTCTCCCAATGTCCAGGGAAGCAATTCTGAGAATTTGGCAGTCTTCAGAGAAGCAGAGCAGGGAAAACAGAGGCAGCTTGCGCATGGCAGTGGACTTACGAGCAAGACCCGAGCACGCATGCATTGAGCCCTCTTCCCGAGGCCCTTCTTCTTGGTTTCTTAAATTAATTAATTTGTTTAATTAATTTAGTTGGCCTGTAATAATTAATTAGCTAGGATAGTTAATTCATTATTCGAATTGTATTATTCTTTTGGTCCCTCCGAACGAGGGCAAATTTGTAATAAGGGTGGGTGAGTGTGTGCATGTCTTCCAACCCCCACTTCTTTCTCCCTTTTACTTACCCGCTTTGATGGTTAGTAATAGGTCATGTTTAATTTAGCATACCTTATGCTATGCATGCGTGCATCATTCATCAGTATTGCATGCACCGGGCTCGGCGCATCATGCTAACTGCATTAGTATTTCAAATCTAACTTGAATACATGCTACTTGTGCATTTTCACATGTCATTCATAGAATAGCCGAGCCTACTCTAGTGACATTCCGTATGCGTTGCATTAGACATTTAAACATGGACTTGGATCATGCATGGATTGCTAACGAGTTCTTTGTTTTGGCACGGAGTACGATGTAAGTATTTATGCTTTAGCATCCTTGCATGCGTGTGAGTGTTGCCGTGATAGCATGATTACCATGAGGCTAGCTGCTTATGTGATATAATTGTTTGAATGCCTGTGGGTGAAGGTTGGATTGTCTGAGTTAGAATAGCTCATTGAAATCCGTGTTTTAGCCTACTTGCGAGTAGCAAATTCCAAAACATTTTTCCAAAACAAACGGATATGCAATGCTTATTCCCAAATTAGGTAATCTAGTCTATACTTTTGTGTTGTGTGCATAACATAGTAATTCTAGGCTAATAACCAGAATAAGAACACATAACGTTTTCAAAACTGGATATCATGGTTAGTAGAGGCCGATCTTCGAATCGGGCAAGAGGGGGTGCTCATAGCTGACCTTCCCCAATCGTACCCAAGTTCCCGAGCCGAGGCAACTTTGGTGATGACGGACACGTGGCCTTTGGCACCGAGTCAGGGTTTCTTAAATTCCCCCAAAATAAAATATTTAGGTGGCGACTCTGTATCTGGCAAAGCAGCCCATGTTTGGCACTTCTTTTCTAAAAAAAATCTGTTTTTCTCAAAACGATTTGCCGGATTCGGACTCTTTGGTTCAGATTAAGAACCGTGACACAAATTGAGTCCGAACTGTAGCGGGGTCCCTCGCGGACGTGCTACAAGGGGTGAAAGCAGCAACAGTGTACACTAACGAAGCTCTCAAGTTTAAGAACTAGGGCTTTAAACACGGCTGGCTCAAAGCTCTAGCAGCTACCCAAGTTACTATGTGCCAATTCTATTTAAGCAGGAAGATGTTGAATTGCTGGTATCGGACATTGGGTGAAGTTGAGGCCAAGATGGTAATGAAGAGTTTTGTGATCAAACAAGTTTTGTTTTTTCTGTTAGTTTGTTATAGGTTTCATCGTTTTTTTTTTTTTTTTTTTTGACTATGTACTAGGGTTGTTTTCATATGTAAAGTGACCAATTCCTATAACAAGTCAGTTTATGAATGAAAACACTCCATTGTGCATAAAACAACTTTTATGAATGTTTATAATTGAAAGACAATTATCAATATGCTAGTCCAATTTGGCACTTATATAGTTGCAACTAACTCGGCACATATTCATCAAGTTAGAATAATTGTAAAATGTTAATTTGGCACTTCTCTGTAACTTGTCATTTCAAAAATGAGGTAAACTATAAGAATCGATTTGTATATCTGCCCCTGCCCCGATTAAGAAACAAGGGTGAAACAATAGGCCAATAAGATAGTGCCGACTTGACCTTGCCCCAATCATAACCTAGGACATGCATATAACTGATGAATAATTTGAAAATCTTTCGACAAAGCCAACCACATGCTGAGTGAACTCGGTGTCATTTTACAAATAGGGTAAACTATATGCCGAATAGATTCATATCTGCCCCTACCCCGATTGAGAAACGAAGGCTTTATGTTCAGCCAAATAAGCACTGCCGAGTTACAAGTGGGCTAAAGTGTACACCAAATAGATTCATTTATCTACCACTGCCCGGGTTGAAACACGAAGGCATTATGGTAGGCCAAAAAAAGCTGAAAAAGTATAGAGTGATTAGCGACGTGTACTTTTGTGAGTGGTGGAACAGTAAATAGGTGATATCCGTCTGATGACATTGGAAGTGGCGCTTTTGAGGCTTATTTAAAGTAACGCACCCCTTGAATCCATGATTTTGTCATTGTAACTACAATTGTGCATAAGCTTAAATTTGCCAAAGGTCATCTGTCGCCGGCGAAGCTCAAAATGCAAGTTAGGTCACTCGTGCTTTTTGGAAATCAATCACCAATGAAGCTCAAAACGCAAGTCAGGTTCACTCGTGCTTTCTCAAAGACTGTTTATGTCGAGAAGATTGTTCTTCAATAGTAGAGGAAATTGGAAGAGTTTAGCAAAGTTAGATGTGGAAATGATCAGCAAGCGTCTAGCGACTCAAGTCATAGAAGTGCGGTGGAATCTGAGGAGTAAAATAGACATCGGTCGCCCAGACAATAAGGGATAAACAGAAGAGATCATCGAAACAGATCTCCTAGAAGAATGGTCCACAAGATAGGGAAAGTAAAATTGTCGGTGCTTAAGTTCAAATTCAAAATGAGCCGAGTAGATCGCCACATCCATTGAGCTTCTCAGTTTTCATTGGAAATAAACCAATGACCGAAGTCGATGGAATTGTCAAAGATTCGACTGTGGCGGTGGAGTTTGCAGGACAAATCTTTCCCCTAAAGTACATAAGGCAATGACCGATCAAGGCGACTATGAAGTCTTCGAAGAACAAATTCATCAAGCTATAAGAGGACTCTACGATCATATGAAATCGACATCCGCCTTCTTGCTACCAGAGGGAGATTGATCACAAGGATAAGCAGATCCAAAACTTGGAATGTCGCCTTAATTAAGTCGAGAAGAGGATAGAAAATGAGGCTCGAAAAACCAAAGTGGCAAGCTCAAAGCGACAAGGGCAGTAGATTTGGCATCATAAAAAATCAAGAAAACACCATGCCTTATGGGTCAAGCAATAGCCAATCAAAACACTGCCAATATTTTCCTCAAAAAAGCCATTGAGAGTTGAGCCTATAATAAAGGCATCTTCGAAGGAAAAAGGATAGGGGTGGATTCCTCAAGGGAGAAGCTAGCCGACGACAGTTGTTGATACGAAAATCGTGGCTTCAAACACAAATGCACAAAAGCCCTTCACATGGTTGGTGTAGAATTTGCTCCACCACTATACCAAAGTTATGTAGTGTCATTCGAAGCCTATGATGCCGAGAAAACAGACGATGAGGATGAGGGCACAAACCCTGAAAAAAGTTGAACGGTAGCTGCAACTCTGGTTTGATTCTTGGGTTTAGTCAGTAGATGTTATTAAAACTAGGATGCCGATCGAGCTCAAAGTAACTATTTGTATTATAATAATGGAATTTGTATTTATCATGATGTTTTTTTAATGAAATTCAAAAATTTAGTCTTGGTTTTAATATTTGGACTAGTTATACTTATAAATTGAATAATGTGAAGTATTTAAATTGATCATTACAAAATGGCGCTTTGTGCCGAGCACGGAGAATCCTCCAAATTCAAAGGCTTTTATTGATTAACTGAATCAAAGTAAAGCAATCAATATTAAATAAACAAGGAATAGAGATAATATCTTGTATCATCGATTGGCTGTGCATATACAAAGCAATACACATTAGATTCAAACAAGAATGTAGACTAATGATAAAATTTATGGAGATGGGTTGAATTCTAAGGCCGAGGTAACCTCTTGTTGTTCATATCTAAGAGGCGATATGCCCTTGTCCCGGCGATGGAATCAATCTGATAAAGGTCATCCTAATTGGGGTTGAGTTTGTCATCAGTAGGATTTTTACTAGCAGGCAATACTTTCTTGAGGACCAACTCCCCAAGGGATATATTGGCATAGTTGCACTCATTGATTGCATGACTTTGCCAGCTACTGTTGGCATCATGTCATCTTTACAAAGGCTTAATCTCGATGCTCTTCAATTAAATCCATATCTAATACCAGCATCATGTCATTCTTGCTAGTATCGAACGCCTTCGATCGAAGAGTCGGCAAGCCAATTTCCAATGGTGTGATTGCCTTATTGCCAAAGCACAAGGCGAACGAAGTTTCCCCAGTAAACTGTCTCGACGTAGTTCGATGCGCCCACAATATGCTTGGTAATTCTTCAACCCATTTGCCCTTTACTTTCTCCACCGTTTCTTGATGCCATCCAAGATCACTTTATTAGAAGCCTCCGTTTGTCCGTTACTTTGTGGGTAAGCTGGTGAAGAAAAGTAAGGTTGAATTCCATACATATCGCACAACTCCCGATAAATGTCATAATCAAATTGGGTGCCATTATCCGATGTGAGCGCTCTAGGGATGCCAAATTGAGTTATAATGTTCTTCCAGAGAAAGTTTTTAAGATTGATGTCTCGGATGTGCACTAATGGTTCTACCTCAACCCACTTGGTGTAGTAATCTGTAGTAACAATTAAAAATAATTTATTGCCTAGGGCTCTCAGCAAGGGTCCAACAATATCCAGATCCCATTGAGCAAAATGACAAGGGCTAGTTAAGAAATTCAACTCTTCAGCTGGCAGGTGTGTTAATGAAGAAAATTTTTGGCACCGCTCACATTTCTCAACATAGTCTTTAGCATTAGTACGCATGGTCAGCCACCAATATCCTTCAGTGACGACCTGGTGAGCCAATGATCAACCTCTGAATAAGCACCTCAACTGCCCTCATGTATTTCTGCCAAAAAGTCTTTAACCTTCTCGGGATAAACACACTCCAAGTAGGGTCCTAAAAGAGATTTTTTGTACAGCTTTCCCTCAGGAGCAAAATAATACCTCAATGCCTTTTTCTGAAGCTTATGGGCTTCTTTCTTATCCTCCAGTAATTGCTCGGAAGTTAAGAACGCTGCAATAGGATCCATCAAACTTGGTCCCCTCTGAATGATATGCAAAACAGGATCCACTTCGGGAATACTGATACTTGGCTCGGGGAATGAAACCCCTTTCAATGGTTCGTTTAAGTTTTGAATTGACAACTAAGGCTAAACAAGCTAGAGCATCAGTGTGAGCGTTTTGATCCCGAGTAATTTGATTGAGTTAATGGCTATCAAATTTGTCCAACAAAGACTTAGTTATTCTCATATAGGCCGTCATGCGATTGTTCTTAACTACGTACTCCCCCTTTAGTTAGTTAATAACTAGTTTCAAGTCACAAAAAATATGCAGCCGTTTGGCTCCCATCTTGGTCTGGCAAGATGATCTCGACATCATCCACTGGTCTGGTAAATTCGGTAATGAAGTAGGCCAGAACCTACCCATTGATAACCATTTGTGGTGAGAATTGGAGATCGTACTATCTGAGTTCCAGAGCCCACTTGAAGACTCTCCCTGAAGATTCTGCTCGGCAGAGGACTGAACGAAATGGGTGATCCGTTAATACCTTAATGGTGTACGCTTGAAAGTAAGACATTAACTTCCTAGCGGCCACTACAAGAGCTAAAATCAATTTCTCTAGGGGCAAATACTGGGTTTCTACATCAACCATGGTAAATACGGTGGTAAGTCTTGATAGGTGGTGTAGATGAAATTGTTTAAGTTGACCTGAGTGTCCTTGGTGAAAGACCAGAAAGTCGCGCGGATAGGTGTCGAGCCTTCCGGTTAATATTGGTAAAAATGACAATTGGTAGTACTCATATAGTCTACTTGCAGACACCAACCTAGGGATTACCATAGTTGTATTTACCGCCCCTTGAATTAAATTGATAAGTTTTGAACAGTTGAAGTTGCATAACATCATTGAGCATGATGGTTTTCAAAAGATGAATATGTGTTTTATTTTCAAAAAGGCATGGCATGACATGTGCATTCATCTCTTGAGACATGTATAAAATGTATATACTTTGTGAAGGATTTCCTACAGGGCTTTGTGCTCACCCTACGGGATTTTTGTGCCGGAAAAGTCGTGGTGAATCCGCCTAACTGAGGGTGTAGAAATGTGTGTGCTGAGAGCATAAGGTTCTCATTTGCTATGATTCTATTTGTAAGCCAAGGGCTTTGTATGTGTGGGTTTGAATAACCGTTTTTGTGTAACTGGGCTTAAACCTTGGAAACTTGTAACCCTTGGAGGTATTTATTTGTTTCTTTACTTGATGTCGGATTAAAGTATTATCGCATGAGAAAACTATTTACATTATGGAATGCAAATGCAAGATTGTATAATTAGTTTTTCCTTTAAAAGGGCCATGATTATTGCATTATCATTTGGGCTAGAAATTTGGGGCGTTACAACTTGGTATCAGAGCTACCGGGTTTGAATACTTGGAGCTCGTGGGAAGTGGTTGTTTAACCACAATGGATTCATCTAGCATGCTTAGGAAGTGTTATGCATTTTGCGACTATGTGATAACATGCTTATGTGACTCAATGGGTATGAGATTGGACTTTTGGGATGTTGTTTGCGCCTGCTAAATTCCTTGAGGTCTCATTAGAAGGGTACTTGATCAATACTCGTTCTATTAAGAATTCTTTGTTTTTCGTGGGACAAATTTCATCATGAAAGAATGATCCGTATGTGTTTACATGACTAAGTGCTTATGTATAGTGAAATTGAATTGTGTATATGGTAGAGAAATATATGGAATTGTTGTAGTCAAATGTGTGAGTCAAGTTACAAGCAGATATGAGTTAATGTGCTAAATTATTTCGCTTGTGTCCTTTATTAGGATGTCAGGAAGGGGTCAAGTCCATGGTGGTAAAAGTGGGAGGCGTGGTAGGGCTCGCCGAGGCGTGCATGAGGTACCGGTCTATAGGGTTTCGGTGCAAGAAGAAGGGTTCAGACAAACTAATATGGCCGAGCAAGCAGGCCAAGCTAATGTGGCCGAACAGGTGGGACAAGCGGTTCAAACCGCAATGGAAGCCCTAGCCCGAGAAATGGTGGGGGCTTTGAGGGAGTCTATGAACTTGTTAAGGGCGGAGAATCAAGCCCGACAGAACACCGTGGAGTCAAGGACGAGTTTCCTTACTTGAGAGTTTTTACGAGCCAAACCAGATGAATTCCATGGTGGCCCCAAGCCCAAGAAAGCGGATGAGTGGCTCGAACAAATTGTGAAGACGTTCGAGATGCTTCATATAGATGATAGCGAGTTGAGGGTGACTCTAGCGAGTTACTACCTTAAAGGGGATGCGGGTCAGTGGTAGAAGTATGCCAAGGGTAGGATGGAGCCATCATAGGAAGCCTTTATGGTTGCTTTCCAAGATAAGTATTTACCTCCCACTACTAGGGAGAGATTGAGGCAAGAGTTCAAAGACCTCAAACAACTCGACATGACCATAGCCGAGTTTGAGGCAGTCTTGTCTAGTTTATCTAGGTTTGCACCAAAGTTGGTGGCAATGGAAGAGCGTCATTGCATTAAATTCGAGAAAAAGTCAAAAACCAAAATTTTCTTTAAGATTGTTGGGAACATGATTCGGAACTATAATCATCTTGTAAAGTCGGCGACATACGTTGAGATTTCCGTACAAGCCGAGGAGGAGAGGCTTTGAAGTTCAAGGCCTAGCGGCCAAGAGTCTCAAGGAGACTATAGGCAGAATAAGAAGAGTAGGGGTACTTTTTCATTCCAGCCACAACCACATCAGTCAAAATCCACTTTTCCTTTGCCTAGTGCGGTTCCGGGAAAAAATACATGTAGTGGCTTCACGTGTTTCAAGTGTGGCCAACCGGGCCACAAAGCCTTTTCGTGCCCACAAAAGGGTAGAGGACAGTTGATGTTGCCACCACCACCACCTAACCGATCTTAGAGTCAGTCTCAGTCTCAGAATGGAGGCCAGGGATTTAATTGTTATCAATGTGGTCAGCCAGGGCATATGAAGATAACTTGCCTCAGTTGGCAGGCGTATCTAGCGCATTAGGGTCGAAACAGACTCAGAGCCACCAGCAGGCTCATTCAGCTCAGGCTTCACAAGCTAATCAGGGAGCCACTTCGGCTCAGTCGGTACAACAAGCCTATGCTCCGAGAGGGGGGGCAAGTTAATCAGGGGCCATAGAGGCGCGTGTATGCTATTACCGTGCTAAAGCAGTTGCCAGAATCCTCAGTTATGATAGGTATTTTTGTTATGTGTAATTCTTTGGCTAATATATTGATAGACACGGGTGCGTCTCATTCATTTATATTTACTGCATTTGCTTCTGCATTGGGGTTAGAGGTAGCATAGTTAGTGCCTCCACTTAGAGTAGAGTCGTCTATTGGGGATACAGTTGATTTAGACCGGGGTTGTCGTGATTGTGAAATAGAAGTTGTCGGGCGTCGACTTCCGTTTGCTTTTGTGTTGCTTACATATGTCGAGTTTTGATGTCATTTTAGGCATGGACTGGTTGTGTTCTTATCAAGCTTGACTGATTGTTACCGTCATAGAGTTATAGTGTGCACTTCGGGTGGTGATCGTTTCTATTTTCTGGGGAACTGAGTTGATAGAGCCTTGTCCCCAGTTGTTGACCCTCGTAGTAGGAGCAAGCTTAGTGGCCTTCTTGCAACTCTCTTGGATAGTGAGAATGACGGGGCTCGTGTTGAGTTACCAAGGGTAGTTTGTGAATACCCGGATGTCTTTCCAGAAGATCTTACTAGTTTACCACCTCACCGAGAGATCGAGTTCTCCATTGAATTAGTTCCTGGCACGGCACTGATTTCTATGTCACTGTATAGATTTTCACCCGTCGAATTGTATGAGTTGAAGATTCAACTCCAAGAACTTTTAGACAAGGGCTTCATTCGCCCTAGTACATCACATTGGGGAGCGCCGGCTCTCTTTGCGAAGAAGAATGATGGGTCATTGCGGTTGTGTATTGATTACCGCAAGTTCAATAAAGTTACAGTTAAGAACAAGTATCCTCTACCCAGAATAGATGACTTGTTTGACCAACTTAGAGGGTCTCGTTACTTCTCAAAAATAGATTTGAGGTCGAGGTACCATCAGTTAAGAGTCCGAGAGGAAGACATTCAGAAGACAGCCTTTCGTACTCGTTATGGCTACTATGAATTCCTTGTAATGCCTTTTGGGTTAACCAATGCACCGGCTTCCTTTATGGATTTGATGAACAGAATTTTTCGGGAATACTTGGACCGTTTTGTGGTCGTCTTTGTGGACAACATATTGATTTATTCAACCTCTGAGGAGGAACACGAGACTCACTTGCGGGTAGTGTTGGGTTTACTTAGTGAGCACCAATTGTATGCCAAATTTGAGAAATGCGAGTTTTGGTTAACTGAAGTGAAGTTTTTGGGACATGTAGTGTCTAGAGAGGGAGTAACTGTGGATTCCTCATAGATAGATGTCGTACAGGATTAGGAATAACCCAAGAATGTTTTTGAAATCCAAAGTTTCTTGGGATTAGCGGGGTATTATCGACGTTTTGTAACGGACCTCTCTAGACTACCTGCACCTTTGACTAGGTTGACTAGAAAGGGTATCAAATTTGTATGGAGTGAGGCGTGTGAAAAGTCATTCCAAGAGCTTAAGACTAGATTGACTACCACACCAGTTTTGATAATTCTAGAAAGGGGTTTGAATTACACTGTCTATTGTGATGCGTCTGGGGATGGACTTGGTTGTGTCTTGATGCAAGAGGGAAAAGTTGTGGCCTACGGTTCGAGACAATTAAAAACTCATGGGAAAAATTACCCCATCCATGATCTAGAATTAGCAGCGGTGATTTTTGCTTTGAAAATTTGGAGGCATTACTTGTATGGTGAGAAGTTTGAGGTTTTCTCCAATCATAAGAGTCTAAAGTATTTATTTTCTCAAAAAGACTTGAATTTACGACAATGAAGGTGGATGGAATTTATGGAGGATTATGACTTTGAGTTACACTATTATCCAGGGAAGGCCAATGTGGTGGCTGATGCTTTGAGTCGAAAATCTGTGAGTAGTTTGGCAAGTGTGGCCATTCGGGAATGGGATATGCTAGATGTTATTGGCAAGTTTGATTTGCACTTGGGTGAGTCCTGAGACAATGCTACCTTGTTTACTTTGAATGCTCAACCTACCTTAGTTAGTAAGGTCAGAGAGGCATAACGAGAAGACCGTGATATGGAATCAATTCGTGTTAAGATTTCCAATGGGAAGGAAGAGAAAGGTTTGAACATTCACTCGGATCTGAGTGTACGCTACCTAGACCTTTTGTTTGTACGAGAATCTTGTAGAGAGGAAGTACTTCGGGAGTTCCATCACTCACGCCTTGCGGTACACTCGGGAGGCACTAAAATGTATCATGATCTTAGTCGTCAATTTTGGTAGAGGGGTATGAAACGGGATATCGCTTTATTTGTATCGAAGTGCCTTACTTGTCAACAAGTGAAGGCCGAACACCAAAGACCAGCGAGTTTGTTACAACCCTTACCAATAGCCGAGTGGAAATGGGAGCGTGTTACCATGGATTTTGTAGTTGGGCTTCCTAGAACACAACAAGGCAATGACGTTGTTTGGGTGATTATTGATAGGTTGACTAAGTCTACCCATTTCATTCCAATGTGCACCAGTGACTCAGTTGAACGCTTGGCAGAGTTGTACATTAGAGAGATAGCTCGACTTCATGGAGTCCTTGTGACTATTGTGTCGAATAGGGATCCTCGTTTTACTGCCCGGTTATGGCAAAGCCTTCAACAGGCATTGGGAACTAAGTTGACTCTTAGCACCGCTTATCATCCTCAAACTAATGGACAGTCAGAACGTACCATTCAGATTTTGGAGGACATGCTTAGAGCTTGTGTCCTTGATTTTAAGGGGCCTTGGGAAAGGCACTTACCATTGATTGAGTTTGCTTGCAACAATAGTTACCAAGCTAGTATTGGGATGGCACCATTCGAGGCCTTACATGGTTGACCTTTTAGATCACCGGTTTGTTAGGCTGAAGTGGGTGATGTACCATTATTGGGTCTGGAAATTGTTAGAGAGACAACCGAGAAAGTTGTTCTCATTCGGAAGAGGTTAGCTACGGCCCAAAGCCAACAAAAGAGTTATGCCGATAAGAGGAGACAACCTTTATCTTTTGAAGATGGTGACCATGTGTTTCTAAAAATCTCACCAAGGCGGGGTTTGATGAGATTTGGTAAGAGTGGTAAATTATCTCCAAGGTTCATTGAGCCTTTTGAGATCTTAGAGTGAATTGGGGAAGTGGCATACCAGTTAGCTTTACCGCCCTAACTTTCAGGAGTTCACAACCTATTTCATGTATCTATGCTTAGGAAGTATGAACCCAACCCTTCTCATGTTTTTCATTGGATTGACTTGGAGGTAGATAAGGATTCCTCTTACGAAGAACGACCGATTCAAATATTAGGTACCCGGGAGCAAGTGCTACGGGGCAAAACTATACTGTTGGTAAAAGTGTCGTGGAGACACCATGGGATTGAAGAAGCGACGTGGGAACGGGAGGCGAAAGTCCACTCCAAATATTCGGATTTATTTGAAAATGCTTAAGTTGCTTTTCTTTGTAATATTCCCTAGTGTTGAGGGAAACGTATTTAAAGTTGTTAACCACATGTTGATATGTGCGTTGTTGTTTTAAGCACAAGGTTGTTTCGAGTTGCCATTACTTTTTGGAAAATTTCATGTTTATGCATATTTGGGAGGTTGTTGTTAATGAGATAACCATGGTGGAAATGGTGGAATTTGGTTAAGAGTTAGTATTGTGATTTGAAAATGAAATAGCGTGGCTTTGATCGCTAGAAACCCCTTTGTTTGGGTAGGTTGATTTGAAATTTCGGGGACGAAATTCTTTAGGAGGGAAAGTTGTAGCGATCTCAGTTTCGATCCTTCTTTCATGTTTTGCCACTTCAACTGGGCTGGTCGGGGGTCGAGCTGCCCAGTCAACTCATGAGGGTCCAGGGGGCAGCGCCCCTTGGCGGGTCCTAGGGCAGTGCCCTGGCGGGGTTGAGGGGCAGCGCCCCCAAACAAAAATGCAAAATGCATTCGAAGTTGCTTGTCCACTCGAGCGACCGTTTATGCGCTTGAGAGGAGAATGTTTGGTTTCAGAAGTTTGACCTGTCTGCAAAAGTACTGGGCTAGAGTATTTGATGCTCAAGTGGGGCATTCCACGCTCGAGCGGACCATGTTATATCAGTTCGTGAATTTGATATTTTAGATCACTTTTTCAGTCCCCTCTCTGTCTCTAAAACTCTCCAAAATCCCAGATCGGGAGCTTCTCTCTCTAGAAGTCATCTTCTCTCATTCATTTCTCCAAATCCATTGGAATTTAGACCTAAGTTCTTCACCAAAGTCGGTTATCTAGGCGAGGGCTACGTTGTGTGCGGCAAAGATCGAATTTCATCGTCGTTGATTTTGGGGTTTTCAACTCGTTTCTTCTTCAAACTTGAGGTAGGGATTTCCTTTGAGTTATATATATGTTTTTGCAAGATCTAGATGATTTTCAAAATCATCCTTTGATTAGCTTTGGGAAATTGATTGTTGATTTCAAGAAGATGAGTGATTTTGAAAGAGGGTTTATTTTCTTTTCCTTTTAAAATAGAAATTGAGGGTTTTAAATCATATTGATTGAAGAAAGATGATTTTGGCGAGATTCTTCTAAATATTTTGGAGATGAATGGTTTTGGTGAGAAAACCTAGAAATTGGGTCTTTTTTTTAAAAGATGTTGAAAACCCTTGGAAGATGTTGTCATATTTATTTTGTGTACCAAAATAAATGGATGTTTTGAAAATTGTTTATTTATATATAAATGACGAATTTTATAGAAAAAAATGAGAAATATTGTTTATTTTAGAAATTGTTGTCAAAATGTTGATTTAGTCTTGAATTAACTAAATTGTTGAGATTGCTCGAAATGTGGGAATTACATTATTCTCTTGAATGAATTATATATAAAAGTATATATATATATATGTATATATATTCATCTTGTGGAACAATTGAATATGGAAGTAATGTTGCATTGCATTATTAATCATACATTGGCATTTCAATTCATTGGACTATATTAAGCTTTGGAAATTTGTATTGAGAAAAGAATGTTGGGAAATAGGTTTTCATGAAATGGTTTTAGGGTAAATACAGTGGTAAGTCTTGATAGGTGGTGTAGATGAAATTGTTTAAGTTGGCCTAAGTGTCCCTAGTGAAAGACCAGAAAGTCACGCGGATAGGTGTCAAGCCTTTCGGTTAATACCGGTAAAAATGACAATTGGTAGTACTCGTATAGTCTACTTGCAAACACCGACATAGGGATTACCAGAGTTATATTTACCGCCCCTTGAATTAAATTGATAATTTTTGAACAGTTGAAGTTGCATAACGTCATTGAGCAAGATGGTTTTCAAAAGATGAAGATGTGTTTTATTTTCAAAAAGGCATGGCATGGCATGTGTATTCATCTCTTGAGACATGTATAAAATGTATATACTTTGTGAAGGATTTCCTAATGGGCTTTATGCTCACCCTACGGGATTTTTGTGCAGAAAAAGACATGGTGAATCCGCCTAACAGAGGGCGTGTAGACGTCCCCGAACGTCCCGGGAGGATGAATCCCGTTTCGTTCGTTTGTGGGCTCGCTACAGTTCGGACTCAAATCGTCACGGTTCTTAATCTGAACCAAAGAGTCCAAATCCGGCAAATCATTTTGGAAAATAGATTTTTAGAAAGAAGTGCTAAACATGGACTGCTTTGCCAGATACACAGTCGCCACCTAAATATTTTTTATGGGAGAATTTAGGAAACCCTGACTCGTTTGCCTAAGGCCACGTGTCCGTCATCACCAAAGTTACCACGGCTCGGGAACTTGGGTACGATTAGGGAAGGTCAGCTATGAGCACCCCCTCTTGCCCGATCCGAAGATCGGCCTCTACTAACCATGATATCTTGTTTTGAAAACATTATGCGTTCTTATACCGGTTATTAGCCTAAAATTACTATGTGATGCGTACAGCAAAACAAGTATAAACTAAATTGCCTAAGTCGGAACAAAGCATCGCATTTCCGTTTGTTTGGAAAATTGTTTGAATTTTGCTACTCGCGAGTAGGCTAAAATACGGATTTCGATGAATTATCCCAATTCAAACAATCCAACCTTCACCCACAGGCATTCATGCAGTTATATCACATAAGCATATAGCCACATGGTAAGCATGCTATCATGTTAACATTCACACTCATGCGAGATGCTAAAGCATAAATACTTACATCGTACTCCGTGCCAAAACAATGAACTAGTTAGTAATCATATGCATGATCCTAATTCATGTTAAGGTGGCTAATGTATCTCATACAAAATGTCACTAGAATAGGCTCGGCTAATCTATGAATGGCATGTGAGATGCAACAGATAACATATATTCAAGTTTGATTTGAAATACTATGCAGTTAGTATGACGCGCCGAGCCCGGTGCATGCAATACTGATGAACGATGCACGCATGCATAGCATAAGGATGCTAAATTAAATATGCCCTAGTACTAACCATCAAAGCAGGTAAGTAAAAGGGAGAAAGAAATGGGGGTTGGAAGACATGCATATATGCACCCACACTTATTACAAATTTGCCCTCGCTCGGAGGGACCGAAAGAATAATACAATTTAACTAACTATCAAGCTAATTAAATATTACAGACAATTAACTAGTTAAGCAAATTAATTAAGCTAATTAAGCAGTAAAAACAGCCTCGGGAAGAGGGCCCAATGCATGCACGCTCGGTTCCACTCGGAAACCCACCACCATGCACAAGTTTGCCTCTGTTTCCCCTGCTCTGCTCCTCTGAAAACTGCACAACTCCCAAGGTATGCTCCATGGACACTGTGGATCACCACCGACCAAGTGGAAACCCCACCGACCATGTCCGAATGGTCATCGACCATTTGTTGAGCTCTCAGCCATCAATAATTGGTCGGTCGGCACTCCATGTAGTCGACCAGCCAAGTCTTCCTGCAGAACTTGTTTTGACAGCAGCAGAGGGCAAAACAAGGCATGGCAATGTATTTCAAGCAAATGTGTGCACCAACACATCCCTTATCATGTTTGTGACTCAAAGGGGCATGTTCCTTGATTCTTGGACCACCAATCGTGCATTTCAATGCGTGATGGCCCAAGAAACCAAGCCATGCATTTTGATTTCAAATGAAATGCAATGCATAGAAACATACCAAGGGGCTTTCAACCTCTATCATGGCTTGATCTAGAGATGAAAGATGCATGCAATGATATGCAACCTAGACATGTGAGCTAAGTGTGCAACATGAGATGCAAACAAGTAAGCATGCAATAGGCTCACAACCTAAGCAAATAAGTATGCAAGACATGGAATAACTATGCAAGCTTAACCATACAAGCATGCAAGGTGCAACATGGACAACATGTTAGGCAACTTAGCCAAGAGAATGCGTGCTAAATGCAAAGCGATTGAAGCATGCAACACATGCAATAGGCTAAGTATATGACAACACACAAGGTGAGCATGCGACAACATGCAAACAATGGACTTATACCAATTTGGGCAGCCCTACACTAGGCCCAAAACAGTGGCCAACATACTAAGGAATGAGAGGCAAAACACACACAAACATGCACATGTTAAGGCCTAAACACTTAAGCATATAGAGACAACTTTTAAGCACACTTAAAAGAGGATAACATGGACATATGGCATACATTATAAGCTCTAAAATCATGTTATAAAATGATGCCAAATCAATCTAAACAAGGCAATCAAAGTATGCAAACAAAGTCCAAGGTCTAAGGCTCACCAAAGGGGTATTGAACTACCCTTAACAAAACTAAACATGGCATGAATGGAACAACTAAAATCAGAGTTTTAGCATGTTAAAACAAAGCCAAAAACACAATGACATGGCATCCTAGAGACCTAAACATGATGGCATACATGAAGGCACAAACATGGAGCATGAAACACCAACCCTTTAAGGCCTTAAAGGAACACCAAATGCAAGCATACAAACACACCACAAGGACTGAAATGGCATGGCAAGTGGTTCCAAACCACTGAAACAAAGCAAGGATGGCATGCTAGAGGGGTTAATGCTTAGGGCATACAAGAGAGGTTGCATGGTAGCTATACAAAGCAAAGCATGGACTACTCGAATGACCAAAAACGGACCTTTAGCACATCAAAACAAGCACAAAAGCTTCACAAAGCTTGGTCAAAAACATGCTAGAAGAAGGCTCGAAGCACAAAGCACGTTAAGGCTAAAACATGGCATTACAAGACATGTATGCAAGGCATGTATAGTGTGTCTAAACCAAGTAAAAACAGAGGTAAAACATGAAAAAATACTACCAAATACCTACTGAAACATGGCCAACATGAGTTTAAAAATGGTGCTCACACATGAGGCTTAAATGGCATATATTAAAGACATCATGGAGAGGGGATGGCCCTCTCTTTGTTAGGACATTAAACCACCATCCTCACCACTGAAATCCCTCAAGATTTTAGTGGTAAGGAGGCCCAAGCAAGGTGGTCCCGGAGCTCACCAAAATAGCACAAAAACGGGGCCAAACAAACCCTAAGAGGGGTCAAACAACCTCAAACAACAAAATGACCTTAAACAACTATTTAAAGCACTCAAAAACAAGACTTTTATTAGTTATATACAAAGTATGAAAGCAGTTGCAAGATAGGTTAGAAAGCTATGCAAAAATGGGGGAAAATGGGTAAGATTGTTACCCTTGTAGACCTCCTTCACAAACAATGCTCTAGCTAGTTCTTTGAGTTCAAAACCAGTCAAGAACTTCAAGAACAGCTCCCTAGCACCTCAGTAGCCAAGGTAAGGTGTAATGGTGGGTGTTTGTGTGCAATAATAAGACTAAACACACACTTATAAACAAAAGAGAGGGAGATATAGAGATGGGGGATATGCAAACCCTAACCCTAATATCAGAGCCCTCTGGAAAAATGTTGTAACCCTAATGGAGGGAGAAGAGGCTCCCTCTTATAGAGATTCACTCTTGCAAAGCTTCCAAAACAAGCTAAGCAAGTGTGAAATCCCTCCATACACGTGTATAGAGGGGAGCAAAGTGTATGCCAGCTAGCACAGGTGGCATAAAAATATCTACAAAAGCAGATGTACAGTGGTCGGCCAGCCAAAAATGCTATTTGACCAAAAAAGATGGCCAGTCGACCACAAAGAGTGCCAGTCGGCCAAACATTTGGCCGATGGCAACAAACCAATGGCCGGTAGCCTCAATCCATGGCCGGTGAGGTGTGGGGATGGCCAACAAGCCATTTCCTGCCCTCCAAAGCAAAAACACAAGTGTTTGGTGCAAAACCAGACACAAAACAGTCGAGTTGAGAGATCCTAAGGCAAGGCGCGTAGCCGAGACCTCCGGGAACTCAAGACAAACACAAACAAGGATGATCACCGAGTGTTCAAACGGTGACGTCCAAGTCTTAAGGATGGTCAAAAATGGGGTGTCTACAAGGCGTGGAAATGTGTGTGCTGATAGCATAAGGTTCTCATTTGCTGTGATTCTATTTGTAAGCCAAGGGCTTTGTATGTGTGGGTTTGAATAACCGTTTTTGTGTAACCGGGCTTAAGCCTTGGAAACTTGTAACCCTTGGGGGTATTTATTTGTTTCTTTACTTGATGTCGGATTAAACTATTATCGCATGAGAAAACTATTTACATTATGGAATGCAAATGCAGGATTGTATAATTGGTTTTTCCTTTAAAGGGGCCATGATTATTGCATTATCATTTGGGCTAGAAATTTGGGGCGTTACAACTTCCTTGACGGATCTAGGAGAGTCGAGTTCTATATTAAATTTAATCTATTTGGGATTAGCTTCTATCCCACGATGATTGACATGTAGCCAAGGAATTTGCCTGAACCAATGCCGAATGTGTATTTTGAGACATTAAGCTTCATTTTGTATCTTCGAAGGATATCAAAAGTTATGACAAGATTGGCTAAATGAGTGCTTTTTTCCTTAGCCTTTACCATCATGTTGTTGATGTAAACTTCCATGGTTTTACCAATTTGGTCTTTGAACATGGTCATGACCAACCTCTGATAAGTTGCCCTGGCTTTTTTCAGTCCAAAAGGCATAACCTTGTAGCAATAGGTTCTCCTTGGAGTGAGAAATGTCATTTTGTCCTGATCAGCAAGATCTATGGCAATATGATGATAACCCGATATGCGTCCAATAAACTCATGCGCTGATGATAAGCAATTACATCCACAAGTTGGTCAATTTGAGGTAATGCAAAGCAGTCTTTGGGCTAGGTCTTATTCAAATCCGTGAAATTAATGCACACACGCCACATTCCTATCTTCTTTTTCACCACGACAATATTAGACAACCATACGGGATAGGTGACTTCCTCAACAATTTGTCAACTTCTTCAAATACGACGGTTGTATGCTCAGCAACTGAATGGCAACTCTTCTGAACAACTAGCTTGGCTTTGGGGTCGACACTCAAGCGGTGCATAAGCACCTCTAGATCTTCTCCTGATGTCCCTGAGTCACTACTAAATGACAGAGCTTTGAACTTTTTAGGTAACGTGGCCTTGGCAATGCGTCGCATGAAAGGGTCATGAGTATCCCTCTCGTCAGAATCATCGCTCTCGTTCTTATGCTTGTGACGTACTCGCAGGCTATCGGATGATGAATCTGAGGTATTTGGTCAGACTCCCTTTCTTGGTTCTTCTCCTGATGTCCCTGAGTCACTACTATCCTTATGCATTTGAGGGCAACGTCACTATGTTACCTTCTTCTTTGGCGACCAACCCCTCGCGTGCTATGGTGCATATTGGGATTTGGACAATTCCTGGCATAGGCGTTCGTTGTCAGCTACCATATCCTCCATTCGTTGTTTATTTTGTTTTGCTTCATTGAGTAGGGTTTGCATGACATTCTCTGCTAAGAACGAAGGTAAGGGAGTCAGCGAGTCGAAGTTCAGGGCTCTTCATGCGGGCATGTCTTTTGGCCTATTGTAAACACCCCGTTTTTAACCAACCTTAAGACTCAAATATCATCGATTGAGCGCTTGGTGATGACGCATGTTGTGCTCATTTTGGGGTTTCGGAGTCTCGGCTGAGAACCTTGCCTTCGGACTTCAAGGCTCTTTTGTGCTTTGTCTCGGTTTGCGAACCAGGTCCCGTTTTCTTTGTTTTCTCTTCCCAAAGGGAGGGAGAGGTCTCGTAGACCATCTCTCAGTGGCCGTAGGCTACGTTTCGTGGTCATAGGCTATTTTTCCCATTTGGAGACCAATTTCCAGTTTTTTGGAGCCATCGGCCGCACGCCTCGGTTCGGGACTGCTTAACTACCTCCGTTTGCTCTGGTTTTTGACACACATCTTGTTTCCTATCCCTAGAGGGACACTGTGGCCCAGGAGACCACCTTCGTGGTCGTACGCCACTTCCGGTGCTTGATAGTCAGTTTTCGGGGTACCCGGCTGCGCGTTTGACCCCCGAACCTTCGTTTTGCATCGGTGTGGGTTCATTTTTGGCATGGACCCTATTTTCATTGTTAGGAAGGTGTTACAAGGGTGGGAGACCACCTTTTCTTCTTGGAAACCATCTTTCTCCTTGGAGATCACTTTTCTCTCTCCTCCAGCCGGTTTTCTTGACAGAAAGCTGGTTTTCCTCACTTTTGGGCCACAATTTCTGGTCTCCCACCATACCCCTGTGTTGCATTCACCTGGGAGGCCACCAATCTGGTATGGCCGACCACCTTTTCACCTTGACCCTTTTGACCCCTGGTCGGCCGACCAGAGGGAGTGGTCGGCCGACCACCTTGGCTGGTCGGCCAGCCTTCTACTTTTTGGTCTTTTTTAGTGCATTACAGCTGTGCCAGCTAGAAGGCATTTGACCCACTCTCGGAGATTTCACCCTCTTGTTTGTCTTCTTAAGGAAGCTTTGGCCCTTTTTGCTTAGCTTCTAGGAGAAGCTTGACCCCTTTAGTCTAGCTTCCTCAAGAAGCTTGACCCTTTTGGTTAGCTTCTTTTAGAAGCTTGCACCCTTTACTTGAGGCTTCTCCAAGAAGCCTTGGCCCTTTGTCTTCTATAAGAGAGGCTTTCCTCTCCATTTGCAAGGGTTGAAGAATATGGTTAAGACACTTTGCATACAACCCTCCATATCTCTCCATCCCAAGCTCTAAACTTCATTATTCTTGGCCGTTTGCACACCAACCCTTAGCACAACATCTCCACCATCCATCCAATCATCTTGGAATTGATTTGTAGAGGTTGAAGGCTCACCATCTTGGTCTAGAAGTTGCTGGAGGTCTTCTCTACAAGGGTAAGTCTCTATTTCCCCCATTTTGACATTGTTTTGCTTCATTCTTTAGCCTTATTTGCAAGCATTTTTGGGTTTCGTCTTAAACTGAAAAGTGTATTATTTTGAGCTTCTCTTGAAGTTTGATTGAGGACACTTTTTTGTTTGATGTCATGTACCTCCTTGTATGCTCCATCCCTCTTTGTAGGCTTATTTTGCTTCCTATCTTAGCCTTACTTGCAAGCATTTTCAAGATTTGTCATAAACTGAAAAGAGTCTTATTTTGAGCTCCTCTTGAAGTTTGATTAATGGAATTTTTCTGTTAGGGGTCATCTACCCCCTTGTATGCTTGTTTGCATCTTGTTTTGAGCCTTGCATCTAGGCCTTTGTTTCGTGCTTTGTTTGGCCTTCTAGCCACTGAAATCTAGTGGATTTTCAGTGGGTATCACACTGTTTTGAGAGCCAAAATCAGAGAGGGGTGACCCCCTCTCTCCTTGTCTTGTTTGTTGGCCCTTTTGGCCTTCCAAATGGGCTCCTACTTGCATGTTGTGAAGTCACATTTCAGGCCCTATTTGGTAAGTTTTAAGGTCTGCCTTGGCTCTGTCCGGAGCCCATTTTGCCATATGAAGTGTCTATTTTGCATGTGTAGAGCAATCCCATCCAAGGCCTTTCAAAGGGGCTTTCATTTGTATGCTTCCTAAACTAATTTCAGGGTATTTTTGGTAGGTTTTAGGACCCTCATAACCTCTGTCCAAAGGTAATTTTGCCATTTTGTGTGTCCATCATACATGTGTTGAACAACCCCCTTATTGGCCTCTCAAAGAAGCACCTCATTCTAACATGCATTGACTGAGTTTCAGTGGTTATTTGGGCATATTTTGGCATGGCATACTTCTTTTTTTGGCTGGTTTAGTGAGCCCTCATGTGCTTCATATAGCTATAGTGTAAATCATGGTTCACTAGCTTTCTTTACATGCTTTGTTGACCCTTGATTCTAGCACATTCTGGCTATGCCTTAAATTGATTTTGTGCATATTTTGGACTGCCCTAGATCTGTTTTTGGGTCTCATGGTCGAATGGTGTTTGTTTTGCATGCTTGTGGTTCAATACACTTGCTTAGCTTTGAGTTTCGGGGTCCATTATATGCATATACTGAGGTGTGTTCATGTTTTGGACCCATTATACATCATATTTTAGAGCTTGTTTGAATGTCATATTGTCATGTTTTATACTCTTTAAATGTGTTTGAGAGTCGGGCTTGTACGCCTCATTTACCGACCATTGAATGAGCTCCATTTCGCTGCATTCCGAGCCATCATTTTAGGCCATTTCCCCACTGTTTCAGACCTGCCTAGGGTCTGTTTGGGGTTGTTTTTGCCATTAATGCATTGTTTTGGGTACCTCTAGAGTAACGCACTTCACTAGTTTCGATACCTGGGCCCCCTAGCTTGCATTGTGTGCCATGTTTGCATGTTTCAGGACCATTTTATATCATGTTTTAGAGCTGGAATTTGTGTGTTTGTACGCCATATTACATCCTTTTCCATGCTTTGGTAGAATGGCATTTGATGCCTTAGGATCGATCCCTTGCATCGTGCATGTTTGCATGTGTTTCGGTTGTCTCATTTCCATCATATGGCCACTGATGTGAGTGTGGCTGAGGTCCACTCATGTTGGTGTAAGTCCATCGTGCATCGTGTATGCCATTTTAGTCCATAGCATTGCGTATGCTAGGTTGCATGTTTGAGCATTGTGTGTGCCATGTTACATCACGTGCATCGTGTATGCCATTCTAGTCCATAGCATTGCGTATGCTAGGTTACATGTTAGTCGCATTGTGTATGCCATCTCATTTGCATTGTGTTTGGGGTAGGAGTTAGCCCGAGCACAGGAAACGAGGGACGTTTCGTACTCCAAGTGACGAAACGTGTCTCAATTCCCAGTCGTCGACACCCCGGATTAACCATGATGGTGTCTAGGCCTTGTTGTGTTTATATGTGCATTCATTTCACATCGAGTCGTGCAATTCGACTCCTCGGTCATCGTGCATCGAGATGCGTAATTGGTGGCACGAGGATCGAGGTGTGCATACATATGCGAAAATACTTTGTCATGCCCCTTTCTTGCTCTCTGTTGCAGCAAATCAGAAATCAGCAACTTTCTAAAGCCTTGCACAGCATTTCGGGATTAATTATAAACAGAGGCGAATCGGGGCATCGCAATGGATTTCTGCGCAAGGCAACTTGAGCATGCATCTTTCATCATTTGGAACAGAACTGAGGCGGTCCATAAATTTGCATGCTAGTTTATTTGTTTTCCTAGTTAATTTGTTAATTAATTAGGGTTTTGTAATATTTAATCATTCATTCGGACTGTAATTATTTATTCGGACCCTCCGAACGAGGGCAATGTTGTAATAAGTGTGCGTGTGTGTGATGTATGTCTTCCAATCCCACGTCTTTCTCCCTTTTATTTACCAGCTTATGATGGTTAGATTAGGGCATGTTTCAATTAGCATACTTATGCTTGCATGTTTGCATCATTCATCTGTATTGCATGCACCGGGCTCGGCGCATCATACTAACTGTATTGTATTTCAATTCCGAGTTGAATACTTGTTAGTTGTAGCATTTCACATGCCATCTTTCGAATAGTCGAGCCTATTGTAGTCGCATTCCTGCATGTGTTGCATTAGGCATTTCAGCATAGTTAGGGTCATGCATAGATTTCTAACTAGTTTCTGTTTTGGCTCAGAGTACTCGGTAAGTGTTTATGCTTTAGCATCCTTGCATGAGTGTAGGTGTTGCCATGATAGCATGCTTACCATGAAGCTAACTGCTTATGTGATATAACTGCCTAAATGCCTGTGGGTGAAGGTTGGATTATCTGAATTGGAATAATGCATTGACTGTGAGTTTTAAGCCCACTAGATAGTGGCAAAACCATGTTTTCTAAGCCCACCCGAGGGTGGCAAAACCTACATTTTAGCCTACTTGTGAGTAGCAAACCATTTTCGAAACAAACATGAGATGTTTTGTTCCAATTCAGGCAATCCAGTCTATACTTGTATGTTGTGCGCATCACGTAGTAAATCTAGGCTAATAACTAGAATAAGAGCACATAATGTTTTCAAAATTCGATATCATGGTTAGTAGAGGCCGATCTTTGATCGGGCGAGCGGGAGTGCTCACGAAGTGACCTTCTCCAATCGTATCCAAGTTCCCGAGCCGAGGCAACTTTGGTGATGACGGACACGTGGCCTTAAGCAAACGAGTCAGGGTTTCCTAAATTCCCCAAAATAAAATATTTAGGTGGCGACTCTGTATCTGGCAAAGCAGTCCATGTTTGACACTTCTTTTAAAAAATCTGTTTTCAAAAAAACGATTTGCCGGATTTGGACTCTTTGATGATTCATCGGTCTTGCATTGCACTCTGCGAGATTAGATACAGGACCGTGACATTTGAGTCCTGAGCTGTAGTGAGCCTAATGAACAAAACGGGGGGATCTCCTCCCGGGACGTTCGGGGATGTCTACACCCATGCACTGTTCCTGGTGTATCATTATTACCTACGAGCAAAAGATCTTCTGTAAGGTTTCTCATGGATGAGTTTGAGTATTCCCACAGACGGCGCAAATTGTAGAGTGATGGATTTGGAATACTCCTTTATCCAAGCAGATCTCAGAACAGTCCTTCTATAGGCACCTGAAACAATAACAGCTCCGGTCGGGGGTGCCGAAATTAGTACTCCGACGGTCGAGTTAGTATTCTCTTTTAACTGGTATAAGGGTTAGGTGTTTTTAACATACCTGATCATTGGGTCTTCCTCCTCCTTTTATAGAACTTTTCTTCTTAGGTTCTCTCCTCTACTACGCACCACATCTGGATCTCAATGCTTTATGGCGAGGAATCGGCAACCAACCATGATGTCAACTTATAATGGATTACTCAGCGTATGTATTTCAGGATTAAGAGATATCACTCTGCCAAATATATCCGATGGATGATGCCCAATGGGCCGATTTGCAATCTGGGCCCGATGGTATTGGGCCACATAAATTCGGCTCCCACAACTGTTCATAGGTCGATTTTGTTTGCAAACCATCATTCAAACTGACCACTTCGGGTATAGAAGAACACCACCCAATTTCAATTAATTACGCTTTGAAACCACGAAGCATCGGGTCTCTTTCAAGAGTCAGTTATCAGTTCGGATGAAAACACAAAAAAATAAAAGTAAAATCAGTGAGTAAGGAAGTGAAAGCAAATTTGTAGACACCTTTTTTTGTAATTTTCTTGAAACCCTAATAATAAGTATTATTTCAACTAAACTCTTGAATTTTTATATTCTCGCAAGTTTTACCCCAGGACTCCAAAACACATCGTAGGCATATTCAATTAACCTTAATCAATCCCGATAGCTTAAAAATTATTTTTTTAATAAAAATAACTCTAATATTAATTACTAAGGTGCCGTTTGGTAACACTTACGTTTTCAGTTTTCTGTTTATATTTACAAAAATTTTAAAAACTCAAATAAAAACTTGTTTGGTAAAATTTTTGATTTATAAATCAGTGGTCTCAGTTTATAAATTTGGCTAAAAAATGAAAACAAAAAAAATGTATTTCCATTTTGAGTTTTCAATTTTTTTTTTTTATCACCCAACATTAGCCACCACCCGCCACTATTTTCCACCACCGTCTTCCGCCACCATCACCCTCCACCACCACATGCCACCACCACTCACCACCCACCTGCTACCACCAGCCACCACCCGCCACCACCACCCACCAGCCACCACCCACCTACCACCCACTCGCCACCACCACCCACCCCTCGCCGCCGCCACCACCACCACCCACCTGTCATCCACCCATCACCCGCCACTACCATTCACTGCCCGCCACCACCACCCGCCACTTACTTGCCACCACCACCTGCCACCACCCATCATTCACCACCTGCCACTACCAGCCACCCACAACCACCAGCCACCTGTCACCCACCCGCCACCCACCTGCCACCACCACCCACCACTCACCACCACCACCACCACCCCCCACTCGCTACCACTTATCACCCGCCACCATCACCCACCCACCCACCACCACCACTACCCGCCACCTACCTGCCACCACCACCCACCACCCACCACCACCACCCACTCGCTACCACCTACCACCCGCCACCGTCACCCACCCACCCACCACCACCACCTACCCGCCACCACCAGCCATCCGCCACCCACTTGCTACCACCACCCACCACCCGCCGCCACCACCACCACCACCCACCACCACCCATCACCGTCACCCACCCACCCACCCGCCACCACCCACTATCACCCGCCATCCGCCACCCACCCGCCACCACCACCACCACCCACTCGCTACCACCCACCACCCACCACCGTCACCCATCCACCCGCCACCACCACCCGCCACCTACCCTCCATCGGCCACTCACCACCCACCATCCGCCACCTACCTGCCACTCACCACCACCCGCCATCCGCCACCCACCTGCCACCACCACCCGTCACTACCACCTCCCACTCACTACCACCCACCACCTGCCACCGTCACCCACCCACTCACCACCACCACCCACCCGCCACCACCAGCTACCCATCACCCACCACCACCACCTCCCACTCACTACCACCCGCCACCGTCACCCACCCACCCAACCCCACCACCCACCACCCACCGTCACCACTTTCTACCACCGTCTTCTGCCGCCACTTGCCGCCACTTGCCACCACTTGCCATTTCTCACTCTTTTTTATGTTTTTAAAATTTTTTAAACATTTTGTCAATTACCAAACGCATTTGTAGTTTATGTTTTTCTAAAAATAAACAAAAAATAAACAAAAACCAGTTTATAAAGTTTTTGTAAATATAAATTGAAAACGTAAACGTTACTAAACACACCCTAAACTCTTTAACTATAAATTAATCATTTAAAAACCCTTTTTTTGTGACGTTGATTTCACTCAGTTTCTCACCTTTTTTTGAAATTTAATTCGACGATATCCGAATTAATTTTTAAAATACTTTTTAATAATTATATATTAATTATGTATATATATCTATATCAAAGTTTCATAAATTTAGATTTGGTCTCTATATTCCTTTCTTTCTTTTTTTACTTTTTCAAAACTTAATTGTATTATTTTATTAATTAGCGTAGTTATGTCTATTATTATATTTGTATAATATACAAATATTTTCTATATAATATATATAGAGACCAAGAAGTGTGATAACCCTAGTCTGTGTTTTGCTAATTAATCCTGATAATGATTGTGATTATGTGTTTGATACGATTTTGAGTGCTGTTTATATGAATATATGTGGTTTTGAATTTCTATCTATTCACCGTAGGAAAATCTGTTTGATTATCTGCTTTAGAATTTAAATTGAAGGCCCTATCGGCCACAGAACCCGAAATTGATTACGTCATTGTGATAAGCGTAATTTTTAGAACCTACGGTGAAATTTAATTGAAAATTGATTCGGATCAAAATGATTAGTTTCAGAACGATTAATTAAGTACTATAATCAAATTGGATCAAGAGAAGGACTATATAAGGGCCTTATTACACTTAACTCTTCATTTTTGATGAACTCAAATCCGGTTATACACTCTAGAGAGAGAGAGATAGGCCGGTTCTAGACAAAGGAAGAGGGAGAATTGTGTATCTTGGCTCAAAGTTGTGAATTTGGAAGCTTAACTCCAAGAATTAGCTAGAAATGCGAAGCTTGGAACTCCAAGGTGAGTATTTGAGCATTGATTCCCAAATTGTAGTTGTAATTTTGAGAATTTGAAGCTAGATTGTAAACAAATGTGTGAATTAAGTTATATATGAAGTTAGATTGAGCGTGCATGCATAGAATTGCCATGAAATTGCATAATCAAGCATGTAAGAAGTTGAATACAAGAAATTAAGTGTTGAATCATACATGCAAGTATGGTTTTGCTGAGTTTCATGAGAATGGGCATCATTTGTGCCATTTGAAATGATATTGAGATCTATAATACACATGCATTAATGATCCATTAAGTTATGGAGTTTGGTTATATGTACATTGAAGTTTAATCATGAAGTAATGTGTTTTGGTGGTAAACTTGAGAATTAAAATCATGATTTTGAAGAATTGGTCTCATATTGCTATTGTCCTCATGTTATGTAATATTTTCCATGCTTTTGTGTCAAAAACATGAGTTTTGATCCTTTGAATATCAAGTTTGAACTTCAAGAACAACTCTGGAAATTCCAGAATTTCGCATGTCCGCTCAAGCGGGGGAAGGGCCACTCGAGGGTGAAATGCTAGTTCCCAAAAGTTTTGCAGACATGATGTCCACTCGAGCGGGGAGATTCATGCTCGAGCACCAAGCCATGTAGTTTGAATTTCAGCTCGAGCGTCCGAAGTCACGCTCGAGCGTAAATTTGAGGCAACCAGTACTTTTGCAGACCAAAGAGGTCCGCTCGAGCGGGGAAACCTACGCTCGAGCGGGGACCCCTGTTTCAGAAATTTTGTAAAGGTGTTCTGTGCTTCGTTTTCCGTTCTCTTTCATTTCTAAGCACTCTTAGGCATGCATTGAGCATCATAAATGAGTTAAAAGGATAAGAAAGAAGCCTAAGAGGGATGTATGAATTAAGAACATATTGAATTGTTTGTGACCCATTGTGTTCATGAAATGTGTTGGGTCGAGCTCCAGGACAAATCTGCTCGCAGAACACTGTGAGTAATATCTTAATAAAGATATTTTAAAGTATGTTATTTGTCCAATTACTTATTTCCCTATAAGTCTTATAAGTTTGTTAATTTGAATTGTGGACAAATGTTTGCTATGCCATATGGTTGGGCCTAAGGCCGTCTGTTATGAATGAAAGAATAAATGGGCCGAAGGCTGTCTGACATGAATGATAGTTTGACTCGAATGATAGTCTGACATATGAATGATTGGGCCAAAGGCCGTCTGACACGAATGATAGTCTGACATGAATGATAGTCTGACATATGAATGAATGGGCCGGAGGCCGTTGGATATGAATGAATGGGCCAATGAATGGGCCAGAGGCCGTTGGATATGAATGAATGGGCCAATGAATGGACCGGAGGCCGTTGGACATGAATGATTGGGCCAAAGGCCATTTGATATACATGAATGAATTGGGCTCGAGGCCGTTCGTCAAAGGACAAAGTGGGCCAAAGGCCGTTTGATATGTTCGGGCTTGAATCGCCTAATGTACTGAATAATACACGAAGTAGAATACTAAATGGGCCTAAGGCCGTTTGATAAATGTGAATCTCATTCGTTTACTTTCTTTATTTGATATTATTCACTAGGCTTTCGCTTACACTCATTCATGTGTATATAGGTGAGCCAAGGGATGTCCAAACCCAGCCTCGGTGAAATATGTGAGAAATAGTCAAGGTTTTGAAGAGTCAGCCCAACATCTCACGCACAAGACTTGTCTTCGCCTCTTTTATTCTTTTGTTATAGTTTTGTTACGTTGGCGAAAACATTGAACTACTTTTGTATATAACTTTGGGTTTGACTGACTTAGACTTGAATGATCATGTATGTACAGTTTATATGTTAACTTCCCTTTTGATGTGAGTTATTAACGAATACTTATGTGAAATGTTATGATGTGCATATAAGCACAGCTCTATGGACAAAATTTTAAATTTGCTTACGTTTGGCCCATTTACTCTGATGAGTTATGTCTTAAATGGTTTGAGGCCATAGGTATCCCTTGATTACTGGTCGGTTATGTCCTTAACCCATAGGAGCGGGTTTGGGTCATGACAGAGTGATATTAGAGCACGAGTTAATGACTCACACACTTGTCCAAATGAGCCATAAGGTGTCTAGAAAAGACTTAAGATGCATCCATTTGATAAGTACATGATGTAAGCATTGAGAACATATGATTATATGAGATATGAATTATTGCACTAATGTGTACAACAAGTTTGTTTTGTTACAATGCACATACATGAACATATGAATCATGAAAAGTTGTATATG
Organism: Camellia sinensis; assembly: GCF_055761805.1. Lineage (NCBI taxonomy): Eukaryota > Viridiplantae > Streptophyta > Magnoliopsida > Ericales > Theaceae > Camellia > Camellia sinensis. Next base: position 120,665,956 of record NC_138970.1, read on the forward strand.
TGCATTCGATTCTGCAAATAGGTGTTTATGTGGAATATGAATATGGTCAAATGTTTAATTATCTAGTAAGTGTTCTACACGCGATATCTAGTAAGTATGCACTCGTCTGTTTTGCATGTGATTAATTGTGTCTTGACGATACGTAAAATGAAAATATAACAATGTGCCTACGTACGAAAGTACCTACGCGTATCTGTGTTTATTTCTGTATTGGGCATTCCTGTATTTGGCATGGCTTAATAAGAGTTTGTGTAGAACATGAATAAAGTAAGGGCATATGAGTTGGCAGACTCTTCCACAGCCCAACTTGATAGACTGGAAATGATAGTACAAGAAATGGCAGGGATCTTAAGACAATAACATCAGTTGCCGTTACGGCAATAACCTTTGCCACCACCAGCGCAAGAGCACCAAATGAATGTGTTGAGAGTCACAAAATATGTTGAGGTGCTAGACCGAACACTGATGACCGAAACTAACATGAATCGACCATCTGAATGGAAAAGCAAGAGACATGGCTTTTCCTCAAAGAAGAGGTCATTTAAAAAGCAAAATACGAGATCATCGCGCACTTCAAACTCCACAAGGAATACAGCACCGACATGTAATGAATGTGGTAAGAAACACCGAGGAGTTTGCTATCGAATTTCTGGGGCTTGTTATAGGTGTGGTGGAATGGACCTTACGGTAAGGAACTGTCCCCGAACTGGACAAAATGTGAATAAATCTTCTGCCTCAACTAGATTCGTACCAATGGTAGGAATTGCTAATCAGGATAGAGTAATTGCACTCATCTCAGAAAGCGCTCAAGATACTGCGACCGTTATCCCAGGTATCTATATTGTTTATAAACGAATGCTTATGTGTTGATTGATTCTGAATTAGTGCATGTGTACGTCTTTGCTTGGGATATTATTTGATTCGGATCAGCATATACCTTCATATCTGCTGCATGTGTATCTAGATTGGTTAGACCCACAAGATCGAGACCGTATTCATTGAATGTATATGCTCCAATTGGGAAATTTGTGAAATACGTATTGGGATATCGATTAACTCTGCACATACACATATACATGTAAACCTATGCTTTTGTGACTGATTTGGAACCATTGCGTGACAAATCCTATATTATGTGTAACCGAGAAACCTTGTTTAATGTGTTACTATGCACTATGTACTTGCATATGAGATTTATTTGGGAACTGCTGTATTGATTACGATACATACCTCCTGATATGAACAACTGCATGCCTGTGCACTTACATGTGAACTTATGTGGACAATGTCATATTGTACATGACCTAAAACACTTCGATATGAACATTTGTGATGAATGACTCTAATATGACTTTGAGAACTGGTGAACTTAGGACAGTTGTGGAACTATTGACCATGTACCTAAGCAAACGAAGTATACCTTACAGAACCAAATGTACCCAATTTGAGAAAACTTTTATCTGATTCGATCTGATAGAACTTTTGTTTGATTTGGCCTGATAGAACCCTTGTTTGATATAATTTGATGGGACCAAGGTTCTGAAAAGCGGTTGCGGTCACCGTAACGGTGGCGGTGGAGCGGTTGCAGTTGCGGGGTGTAAAGGCCGTAGCGTAACGGTTGCGATAACCGGAACCGTGAATTTTTTTATTTTTCACACAATTTGAAAAAAACTTACCGATACGCACATTTTTTTTCCATGATCATATTTATTGGGTTTTAAAATAAATATTGATTAATTTTTATAAATTTTTTAGTTTGATCTAATATATTTTATATTTTTAAATCATAACAAACTGAGTTTTTTACATTTTATTTTAATAATTAATGACTTTATATTATACAAAAAATCAATCACTAACTATTATATATAAGATAAATAATGACAAAAGTAAGAGAATAAATAAAAACCTAAATATATATATATATATATATATATTAATCAAGCCAAATAGATAATGACCACACTTATTATTATTATTATTATTATTATTATTATTATTATTATTATTATTATTATTATTATCAAACAATATATAGATAGACACACACAAACAAAATGGTTGAGTGATAGCAGCTGAATATAATAGTATAAGTCTTACAGTTTCAACAAATCAATAACATGTTCTTCATCTTCCCTCTTCTCTCTCTCTATCGCTTGTTCCTCCATCTTTTCTCTTCATCTTCCCTCTTCTCTCTCTATCTCTCTTCCCCATTTTTAACTTTTTTTTTTTCAAAAAAAGCAATTCAAAACCGTTACGTAATGGTGCGTAACAGGCCGTTACGACATCGTTACGACCACTATAGTAGCCGCTACAGCCGATACACCTGTGAATCTCAATCACACCGCAAAAGCGGCCGTAACGGGTGGCGGTAACGACCACAACCGTTACGTAACGGCGCTATGTAACGGTTGCAGCCGCTTTTTAAAACCTTGGATGAGACCCTTGTTTGATTTAATTTGACAAGACGTTTACTTGGATTGATCTGATATGACCTTCTATCTGATTTGATTTGTTAAGAGGGATTACGAATTGCTTATAAATGAATAACCAGATTATTCTTGGCAAGGAAACTGATAGACCCAAAACTTGAATCCGTTTGGAATACTTGACTTATTTGAAAGACCTAATGTGGGCTATCAACAGATTGATCTAACCATGAACACCATTGAGAACCAACCTTCAACTATTGGGGACATATGTGTTATAAATGAACTGAATTGTGCAAATCCAGTGATTGGATGTTTAAGGAATGACTGCTTCTGTGTTACCGAATTCTTATCTATTTAACGCTATGGGAATCGATGGCGGCAAATCGACTTGATTATAAACAATACTGAACATTTATCTTTGACTAGTCGAAATATTTTTTGTTTTGAATGGGAGAATAGTTGCTTCAGTGTTATCGGATGTTGGGAATTTATGTTACGGTAATTGTTACCCGCGAACAGCCTTGATTGTGAATACTATTAGGATTAGAAAACCTCGATTATCCGAAAATGTGTGGATTTAGAGCGCCTTGTAAATAACTGCTCAGTGCCATTATATTCTGTAATTAGGGCTCCAAGGATGTGTAAATTGTGCTTAACATGTGATTGACTCCTTTGATATTATCTTTGACGTCATGGGGATTTATATATGAATTGCCTTATGCTCTTGACAACTATCAGATAATGTGGAGAGACTCGATGGAACAGGGAATTGAATACTGACCTGACTTGTAAACTGTTGAATGATTGAGAAAACATGTATTATGTTAGAAATTGATTACTCCAGTATTATTGCACTTTGCAATCAATGCTATGGGGATATGTGAACTATGTACATTGTATGGTCAATTGCCTTTGTTGTTACCTTTGTTGACTCGGGAATCAGTGTCTGGATCCACTTTAAATTCCTGAAGACTTTTGATTGACCTTGGAAAATTGTGATAAGTCACTGAACTAAATATCGAATTGGATTGGGGATTGCGGAATTATTGAAGAATGAATTGAACTTTGTGACAAGGGAATAGACCGAACTTCTATGGTAAGGTTAGCTGACATCTGAAATAAATGTGTTGGTGACCTACCATGAAGAGGGCAATTGGTGAATTTGTGTCCAAATGTTTTCGGTGTCAACAAGTCGAAGTTGAACATCAGATATAGACGGAACTACTTCAAACTCTTTCTATTTCGAAATGGAAATAGGAATATGTGACTACGAATGTGGGGCTACCTCGGACACCCAAGGTATAAGTCTCGTTTGGGTTATTGTATGTAGAATTACTAAGTTTGCTCATTTCCTCCCAGTGAAATTTTTGTATGATGCTTATAGACTAGCCACTGCTTACATCGATAAGGTTGCTTGTTTGCATGGGGTCCCAATATCTATTGTTTTAGACAGGAATCCTAAAATGTGTTTGAATTCTGACAAGCCTTCAAGAGGCAATGGGGACTGAATTGTGATTCGGCACTGCTTTCCATCCGAAAATCGATGTATAATTAGAAAAAACTTTTTAGGAGAAATGCTCCAAATATATGCAGTAGATTTTTCAAGGAATTTGGAAAATCTATCCATCGTTGGCAGACTCTGCTTACAACAACAGCTTACACTCTAGTAGTGTGGCACCGTGCAAAGCCTTGTATGACGGAAAAGGTAAGCCTCTGATTGATTGAGAATAGAGTGTTGCTTGATTTTGAGACTAAGCAAATAACTATCAAAAGGATATGATTGGAACCGTTGAATAAGAAGTATTTTGAATTGTTTTCGACTAAAGGCAAAATAAGTTTGGAGGACCAATCTTCCTAAAAGGGGGAAGACTGTGATAACCCTGGTCCATGTTATGCTAATTAATCCTGATTATGATTGTGATTATATGTTTGATACGATTTTGAGTGCCATTTATATGAATATATGTGGTTTTGAATTTCTATTTGTTCACCGTAGGAAAATCTGTTTGATTATCTGCTTTAAAATTTAAATTGAAGGCCCCATCGGCCACAGAATCCGAAATTGATTACGCCATTGTGATTAGCGTAATTTTTAGAACCTACAGTGAAATTTAATTGAAAATTGATTCGGATCAAAATAATTAGATTCAGAATGATTAATTAAGTGCTATTAATTAGCTATAATCAAATTGGATCAAGAGAAGGACTATATAAGGGCCTTATTACACTTAACTCTTCATTTTTGATGAACTCAAATCCGGTTATACACTCTAGAGAGAGAGAGAGGCCTGTTCTAGACAAAGGAAGAGGGAGAATTGTGTATCTTGGCTCAAAGTTATGAATTTGGAAGCTTAACTCCAAGAATTAGCTAGAAATGCGAAGCTTGGAACTCCAAGGTGAGTATTTGAGCATTGATTCATAAATTGTAGTTGTAATTTTGAGAATTTGAAGCTAGATTGTAAACAAAAGTGTGAATTAAGTTATATATGAAGTTAGATTGAGCATGCATGTATAGAATTGCCATGAAATTGCATAATCAAGCATGTAAGAAGTTGAATACGAGAAATTGAGTGTTGAATCATACATGCAAGCATGGTTTTGTTGAGTTTCATGAGAATGGGCATCATTTGTGCCATTTGAAATGATATTGAGATCTATAATACACATGCATTAATGATCCATGAAGTTATGGAGTTTGGTTATATGTACATTGAAGTTTAATCATGAAGTAATGTGTTTTGGTGGTAAACTTGAGAATTAAAATCATGATTTTGAAGAATTGGTCTCATATTGCTATTGTCCTTATGTTATGTAATGTTTTCCATGCTTTTGTGTCAAAAACATAAGTTTTGATCCTTTGAATATCAAGTTTGAACTTCAAGAACTGCTCTGGAAATTCCAAAATTTCGCATGTCCGCTCAAGCGGGGGAAGGGCCGCTCGAGGGTGAAATGCTAGTTCCCAAAAGTTTTACAGACATGATGTCCACTCGAGCGGGGAGATTCATGCTCGAGCACCAAGCCATGTAGTTTGAATTTCAGCTCGAGCGTCCGAAGTCACGCTCGAGCATAAATTTGAGGCAACCAGTACTTTTGCAGACCAAAGGGGTCCGCTCGAGCGGGGAAACTTACGCTCGAGCGGGGACCCCTGTTTCAGAAATTTTGTAAAGGTGTTCTGTGCTTCGTTTTCCGTTCTCTTTCATTTCTAAGCACTCTTAGGCATGCATTGAGCATCATAAATAAGTTAAAAGGATAAGAAAGAAGCCTAAGAGGGATGTATGAATTAAGAACATATTGATTTGTTTGTGACCCATTGTGTTCATGAAATGTGTTGGGTCGAGCTCTAGGACAAATCTGCCCGCAGAACACTGTGAGTAATATCTTAATAAAGATATTTTAAAGTATGTTATTTGTCCAATTACTTATTTCCCTATAAGTCTTATAAGTTTGTTAATTTGAATTGTGGACAAATGTTTGCTATGCCATATGGTTGGGCCTAAGGCCGCCTGCTATGAATAAAAGAATGAATGGGCCGAAGGCCGTCTGACATGAATGATAGTTTGACTCGAATGATAGTCTGACATGAATGATAGTCTGATATATGAATGATTGAGTCAAAGGCCATCTGATACGAATGATAGTTTGACATATGAATGAATGGGCCGTAGGCTGTTGGATATAAATAAATAGGCCAGAGGCCGTTGGATATGAATGAATGGGCCAATGAATGGATCGGAGGCCGTTGGATATGAATGATTGGGCCGAAGGCCGTTTGATATACATGAATGAATTGGGCTCGAGGCCGTTCGTCAAAGGATAAAGTGGGCCAGAGGCCGTTTGATATGTTCGGGCTTGAATTGCCAAATGTACTGAATAATACACAGAGTAGAATACTAAATGGGCCCAAGGCCGTTTGATATATGTGAATCTCATTCGTGTACTTTCTTTATTTGATATTATTCCCTAGCCTTTCGCTCAAGCTCATTCATGTGTATGTAGGTGAGCCAAGGGATGTCCAAACCTAGCCTCGGTGAAATATGTGAGAAATAGTCAAGGTTTTGAAAAATCAGCCCAACGTCTCACGCACAAGACTTGTCTTCGCCTCTTTTGTTCTTTTGTTATAGTTTTGTTACGTCGGTGAAAACATTGAACTACTTTTGTATATAAACTTTGGGTTTGACTGACTTAGACTTGAATGATCCTGTATGTACAGTTTATATGGTAACTTCCCTTTTGATGTGAGTTATTAACGAATACTTATGTGAAATGTTATGATGTGCATATAAGCACAGCTCTATGGATAAAGTTTTAAATTTACTTAAGTTTGGCCCCTTTACTCTGATGAGTTATGTCTTAAATGGTTTGAGGTCGTAGGTAATCCCTTGATTACTGGCCGGTTGTGTCCTTGACACATAAGGGCGGGTTCAGGTCATGACAAGAAGAGCGGCTGGCCATGTGATGAGAATGGCGTTGATGGTCTTTTGATGGAAAACATTGAAAAATTGTGTACCTGACCTTCCCAAATTTAGGTAATTTGTCCCCAATTCTAATCCTTTTCCATCCTCTATAAACACACCCCCTTTCATCCCCTCTTATACACATATGCAGTCGATCCCAAGGAGTGAGAAAGAGTGAATTTGATAAATATATATAGAGAGAGAAAGAAGGAAAGAAAGAAAAAAATAAGTTTGTTGAGTTTTTGCTTATCAAAGGTAAACCACCATCATCCCTTCTCTAAATTTCTTTTATAATTCATTTTCCCCTCCTTTAGTTCAATGTTAAAACCTTGGCCTAATAATTTTGATATTATGGGTTCAAATTTCGGGGTAACCACTTTGTACACTATGCCAAAGGTTATATTTGGAGGAATTTTATTAACTTATTTTGGCCTAATACATGCTATTTGTATATACATATATATTGTATCTAGGCCTACGCTCTTTTATTATTATGTATTAATCAAGAAATTGTGTATGGAGATATATGGAAAGATTTTGAAAGACATGGGAGTTATTGAAAGATATGGGAATATATGGAAAGATTTTGTAGCTTTATATATATATATACTTGTACCAATTTTCCTAAATAAATAAGTTTGTACATGAAGATCTTTATAAAATTGTACACAAAATAAGTTAATAAAATTCCTCCAAATCTTCATGATGGCCGGCCACCACCCCCCCCCCCCCCAGGATATACTAGGATGTACAAATGGAAACAAAATCCCTTAAATCTTGGAAGAAATAATTACTTTGGTACCAATTTAGATTTTGATATATATATATATATATATATATGTATGTATGTACTTGTAACTAAAAGGTGTTTAATTAGCCCTAAACCCAACTAGATCATAATTAAGTACATAATTAAGGTTCTAATCATTCCTCATTCCATTATATTCCAACTAAATTAAGGCATTATTCAATTGAATTGAAACCAAAGGCGAAATAGTCTTTTTATCACTTTTTTTTTCTATAAATATAACATCCACCCCCATTAGTTGAACACACATACACACTCACACACTACCCCACGGCTAAGAGAGAGAAAAGAGAGGAAGAGAGAGAGCTTGGTGGTGGAGGAGAGGAAATGAGAGGAAAGAATTGTGCAAACATCTAGGCAACAAGTAACCACATTACCACCCTTCCTCTATTTTCCTCTTTCAAATACATGTTCTTAGAGGTTCTAAACATAACTTTCAAATGTGTTTTAATGGTGTTCTTGTGTTAAAAATAAAAAGAGTTGAACATTGTTCCACCCTTGTGTTTTCTCCCAATAGGTGCAAAACTATCTTCTTTTACACTTACCCCACATAATTTCCAAAGGCACACCTTCAATCCAAATTTCTGAGTTTAATATATATTATTTAGCATTCTTTCATCACAATAGAAATGAAAAATTATCCATGGTTACGCTCTTTTCTTAATTTTTCTCTTATTTCAAGCTCTGTGCTCAAAGAACCGGTATTTACAAGCCACTTCCAAAAATTCTAGAAAAATGTAGAAAAATCTCCTTAACTTCATTTTTTTTTTCAAAACCTTCCTTTAAGTGTTATATTTCATGTAAAAAAAATTATGTCTGAAAAGAGTGAGTGGTTTGAGAGAAAACCCGATTTTCATAACAGTCAAAGAATCTGGACAGCGCTGAAGTATTTATTAAATAACTAAAAATCTAGGAAAGTTATGCCACTTCTAAAAAAAGTTCTAGAAACTAGATAAAATTATCTACAAATCATAGAAAGGCCAAGTTTAGGAAAAATCTAAAACTATCTCTTTAATTGCAATCTCTAAAGTGAACCAAATTTGAAAATTTACTTTTGTTGATGAACTTATGTTCTTCACTTCATGAATGTGCTTATTAGCACTTGTTCATGTCTTGGTATAATATTTGCATGTGTTATGGTTATGTTCCTTATCATAGTCCTTTGATGATACTCATGCTTATGTAGAAATTAATGTCTTGATAAGTTGTTATAACTTTAACTTAAAACATCTAACTCAAGGGAAAACTTAATTGGGGTGGTATTGGACTTTTGATCACTTGAATAATGATAAGATGATAATGTGTTAAGTATGAATTGATGGGACGTGTTTCCTAGTTGAAAGAAAAGTCTTGCGTGAGAGGTTGTTTCGGAACCCTTAAATGGACTGGTTGTATTTGGACCCTAGATATTCATGACGAATAAGGTTAGAGGAGGTTATAAGCAAGGCCCTTATTTTTACCATCTATTTTGAGGTCCTCGGTTGGCGGTATGTAACCATTGATAGACATCCAAGGTAAGTTCTGCAAACCAGCAAAAAAGGGGGAATACCGAATAATTCGAGTCCAATTCTTGCGATTGGGAGGATGAAATCTCTTTAAGGGATTTCTAGATTACTAATATCTAACCTTGTAATCCTTTGTTATTGGCTTGAATATCATACTTCATTACTTTCTTATTATAATTGTGATGGTATATTGGATTGGGAAAAATGGACGGGGTGTGTGTGCATTTACTGGGCATTCAAAAACTCATGGTGTTTCATGCCAAGTATTGACAAAATTTACGCAGATAACAGCGAAACAGAAACATTTGAAGACATATGGCTATTCTAAAAGAATTAGGAATTAGTAGTCATGTGTTTGGGATTGTAAGTGCTAAAACTCTTGTCGTAATTAAGATATGATCTTATAACTATTATTTTACTTATATATACGTATATCTTTTGTGAACTTATCATTATCCTTCCGTCTACTCATGTAGACCTTGTGTTAATATCTTGTTAAGATCTATAAAAAAATAATAATAATAATAATTAAAAAAAAAGGTAGTTTTGCTATCTAAGGAGATTGGATTTTGAAGAGAGGCTATATTGACTACTTCGATCTGTCTTGGGATCTTACTTGGCGACCAAAAGACTCATCAGTGACGTTTCCTAAACTCGTAACCTTAGATAAACCCTGTATTTATTTGTTAATTTATTCTCTAATGTACCCGATTTTTGGGGCATCACATTGTGAAATCATGAATTGTTAAGATTCATTTTGAGAAATGATGAAGAAATTGATATATTCATCCCTTTTGTTGAAATTCCATGCAAGAGAAAAATTGATGTTGAAAAAATAGTGAATAGTATATTGTTATACTTATCGTGAAAAGATGAAGATTGAGAATAATGATTATCATGTTGAGATTTCTTTGATTAAAAGAGAAAAAAAAATGTATTTGGTGATGTGTCACTACAACATATAAGACTTTTGGCGACCAAGTATTTTGGTCCCTAAAACCATTATTTTAGTCTCCAAATGATTTTTGTAACAAAATTAAATTCGTCACTAAAAAAGTTACAAAAAGTGCGTCTAAAAAAGTCTTTAGCGACGAATTTTTGAAAATGTTGCTAAAAATGACAATTAGCGACCAATTTTATATTGTCACAAAATGTTTGATTTTACAAGACTAAACATTTGGTCGCTAATACTTCGTCATAAAATGTCCTAATTTGATCGTAAAAAACAAAATAATGACATTTTTAACGACAATAATATTTGGTCGCTAAAAGACAAATAACTTTCTCTACAACACATTTTCGTCGCTAAAAATCAAAGTTGGGACAGCTAAAAATGCATAAAAATTAAATGTCATCCAATCATAAAATAAAATAAAATAATAATAATAATAATAATAATAATAATAATAATAATAATAATAATAATAATAATAATAATAAAATTTTTTAAAAAAAAGAAAAAAATTGACATCCACACATCAAAGGCACTATATTACCAAATCATAATGAGTACATAGCTCTGTATATTCAAAGTTTTCAAACTCAAAGCTTTCAAAATACTTTTAAAAAGTTTTCAAATTCAAAGATTCCAAAAATTGACATATCAAATACTTCTCAATCAACCGATAATCGTTGCTATCATGAGGAAGCAGAGCAATGTCACAGCGAAGCTTCTTATACTTTTCATCAAGGGACTCCTCGTTGTCAGCATCACAAACACCAAAGCTCCCTAAGGTAGAAAGAGACACAATTATTTAAAACCAAAATTTACCCTTCCTGCCCAATCTGCTCCTGCCTGGCATTCCTTCATCTTCATTGACACTAGAGAAGAAAAATGTGATAAACATTAGACAGTTACCTAGCCATGAAGAGCTCTAATAATCATCACGATTTGTCAATTGCTTAGTAAAATCTTAATGTTATCATACATCTATTCTAGCTACAATGATTTCAAGGCTTCATCTAAATACTCATTCATATAGGTGACTAAAAGTAAAAATGGTACATAATCGGTGAGACTAGTTTTTCCATATGAAAAGAAGTTTTTCAAAGAAAGATAACAAAAAGAAAAAGAAAAATATTAGCCTCAATATACTTGAATAGGTCCTAAGTTTCTTCAGGAGCTCTGAGGTGGGTGCAACAGGTTTATCGAATACCAAGCAAAACATCTGCAAGAACAAATTGAAAGCAACCTCAGCTGTAAGTTAGAATTGACCAAGCTTTTAAATTCCAATTGTGGTAGAGACAATGGGAAATGAAATCGTAAATTAAAAACTGATTAAACATGGATGTTCAAAACCCACAAAAAGGATTTAAATGTAGAAATGAAACTAAATGTTGAAGAATTGTTCTAAAACTTCATGCTAACTATTTTATAGCTTTGGTTATATGATATTTGTTGTATATGTACTATTCAATCTAGCTCTGTTGAACTAGTTTTTTGAAATTTTATTTTAGTTGTTCTAACAAAAACAACCTAAGGTATATGTTAGAATTGGCCAAACTTTTAAATTCCAATCCAATGAGACAATGTAAATGACAACCCAGGGCCCTGTTGAAACAATATGTATGTTCAGAACCCAGAAAAAGGATTTAGATTTGGAAAAGAAGCCAATCAATATTATTGAAAGTGAGGGAATCAAACCTTAATTGCATTTGGATCTTTCAAAAACCTGACAATGTAACCACAGTATGTCAGAGAGAAAGAGTTTTAATATAAGTACTCACATATAGAGCAAAGACAAGGTCAAAAGAAAAAAACATATGGAGCAAAGACATTCAACATATAGATTGAAATCATAAATTATAATTCTAAGATTGGAATTTGATAACTGATTCTGCACTGAATTGTTAACCTACTGAAAGATTTCCGGGCATAACTAAGAAAGACAAAGAGAATGCATTCCATTCTGCCAATTAATCAAAACAACTGTTAGGTATATGTCTGTGAAAGGATCAAAAGCACAGAACAATAATTAATTGTAAGGATTTGGATCAACAAGCTAGGTTAGGATTACAATGTTAAATTATCAAACTAAAATGAAAAGGAAGACCAATTTGTGTGTGCATGCATTATAGTAGGGAGGAGGGAAACAATTAAGACACTCTTAGAAGTTTGCAAACTAAACTAAACCATAAAATGAATTATGTTTTTAAAATTATGAATCAATGTTTTTGTATGACCCTATCACCTGTATTGTTCACAAAGTTACATAACAAAATAGCCATACCCATGGTCAGTTTGAACTATATTCAGTATTAACTAACAGAACATTTACCACAGGACACTCGCAAGAAAGCTTGACCACATAATTCTGTCAGAAACCGAGGAAACGGAGTTCTTGAAACTTATAAATGCTTTAAATGCAAGCTTATGAGAAGTCATTTCATATATACAGCATCCTGATAATACAAACATAAGATATGTAAGTGTACATTCAGCTAGATAAACTACAAAATATGCTAAGTTGCAACTTGCATTCGTGATTTCACATGCTTATCACTTATATATGTATTCATGATATTTGTTTTTCTAAATGATTCCAAATTCGTTAAATAGGACTTAGCTAGTTGTGGTTGTTATAGCTAAATGATATTTGTGATCCTAAATGATTCTATTTGTGCTTTGCATAGGATTGGCAAAGACATGTAACAAAACAAAGGACAGCTTCCTGTACAAAGTACAACACATAAAAGCAATTAAGAATAAGTATCTCTTCACATTATTGTCACTTGTCAAGCCAGTCTTAGGTTTTTGGCAATAAAACAAAATGTAAACGACTCAATGGCATGGACCCCTTTATGACAAGACAGAGGAATTCAATCTATGAACTACCATCTAATTAAGCTACACCGCAATGGAAGATTAGGATCTTTGTCATTGTAGTTGTGCACATGTAAACAACTCATTGCAGGCCTACAGGCCCAAGATGGACCCTTGTTGATTGGGATTCAATTTTGGATTGAAGAGCGTAGTTAAATTAATGGCATGATTAGAATCTATGAATAGAGGGAGTAACCTCTGGCAACATTTACACTTGCAGAAAGTAGCTTCCTACAAACTCGAAGCAGTATTCTCACACTATGCAGCAAAAATAGAGTAGCATCTAATATCCACTTCCACAAATAGATATAAATATGAGGAAGCATTATTGCTAGTAAAACTTTTTAAGTTCTATTTCTTGCTAAATTTTCTAGGAACAAAAACTCAAGCAATAATAACAAATAATAAGGAATGATGCTTATTGATAGTACCTTTGCAGCAATAGATTCCGTTGCATGCTTCCTCCATAGATTAGCTTTCCGAGCTTCAAATTCCTCTCTGCTCATGATGGGGTGTCCAAGATCGTAACAAGCAACATAGATCATACGAGATCTCAAACATGTTAAATGGAAAAGATGTTTACAAGATAGTCTTTTCGCCTTTGCTATTGGTTCCTATCATTTTCCCACCTATCAAATAGCTTGGAGATTAATAGAAAATCAAACAGGGAATCGAGAATGAACTAAGCTAACAAGCTCACCCTACAGATAGCACATTCATCATCATATGCTTCAATCTCCTTAGGTGTTGCATCTGGAAGTGCCCCATGAAGGGCACCTAAAGCTATCTTCAACCTAATAAATCCTTTGATACGTTTTACAATTGCACCTAACAAGGCCTGGTCACTAATATGAAGTGTTAAATAAAATAAACATGAAATAATAATGTTGAAAAGTCCAAGTCAAATGAATGTCAATATAGTGCTACGAAAAAATAGCGAGAAACTTTACACATATATTTAGGAAAAGAACTACATCCACAAGATGAAATTTCATGCCATGAAGCCACCAGATATGCACATAATGACAAAGTGCCATCAATAACAATTTGCAGACCAAAGAACCTTCAGCCTGTGTTTATTATATGCTCCACGGGGAAAATGTTACATGATCTATAGATAGATCTATACATTATGAAAATGAAAAGACTTCCCAATAAGAGTACCTGTAATGTCTCAAAAGCAATACTAAGAGGCTTGAAAAATAACAACAGAAACATATATGATTCTAATGTTCTATATATCACTAGACACATCTTTATCCTGTAAGCAGCCAAAAAAAAAAAAAAAAAACAAGAATACGTAAATGAGAAAATTATGAATAACCAAAAATTGGAAAAGGGAGGTGAAACTACCCTGGACATTAACTCTTGTGATTCGCCAGAGGGGAAAGTTTAAAAATCGTCATTCCTAATGTTTAAGATCAATTGTTAGAAGTTCAAAAATCGTCATTCCTACTACTACCGTCATTAGTTGAGTAGTAGGAAATATATTGTCATTAAAATCTCAAGAGTTTGATAGCAATACTACATACATATGGCCCAGTGAGAGACGATTCATTCATCATTCTTATTCCTAGTGAGAGAAAATAGAGAAGAAGGCCATATATATACACACACACAAGTTCAATCTATGTAATAATCAGAAATTGAAAATCAAAAAAAGAAAATGATAGTGTAACACCTACAAACTCACTGAAACAACAAATTAACAGCATACAAAATACAGTATTGATCAAACTATGCGAGAAAACAATTTTTCATCTCTAACACGCATTAGATTAGATATACATATACACACACACAAGTTCAATCTATGTAAAGAATTCTTCAATTCCAACACGCATTAAGATATATATATATATATATGCGCACAAAAAAAGTTCAATCTGTGAAACAATAAGAAATTGAAAGTTCGAATTGGAGCTCTTACAGGTCAATTACAGAGATCGATTACGATAAGAAATTAAAAGTTTGAATTAAAGCTCTTACAGGTCAATTACGGAGATCGATTTCGATAAGAAATTGAAAGTTCGAATTGGAGCTCTTACAGGTTGATTATGGAGATCAATTATGGAGAGAGAGAGAGAGACGCACCAAAATTTGAAGAAGATTGAGCTCCCAATCTAGCTTGGAGCTCCCAACTTTAGGGCTGAAGATTAAGCAAACCCGTTGAAGAGAGAATGAACAAGTTAGGGCTAAAGTGAGGTCCCGGCGTTTTAATTGTTAAAATGATAAAAATATTTGGTCTCAAAATGTTTTTAATCGATAATGACGAAAATATTTGGTCCCTAAAGATGATAATAATATATTAGCAACCAAACTTATTGGTCTAAAAAAATTATGTAAATATTAAGTGAGAATATTAATAGTTATTTTTACAATCTTATAAGTAAATTATCCTATGTTTAAATTTGTCACTAAAATAATCTTTTAGTGACAAATTTAGTTAGTCTCTAAAGGACTAATTTCTTGTAGTGTGTTTTTAACTATTTCTTGGAATATATATTGAGAAGAGATATAAAACTTGATTACAATGTAAGATAATGTAGATGGAATGAGAAGTATTGAGAAATTTGAGAAGTCCAAGGCATTAATATAGATATATATTGCATTGACATTTCATTTCATGTTCATTGTTTTCTCTTGAACTGGTATTATTAAGATCACTTTTGAAACGGAAATGGTTTTGTGGATCAAACATTGTTATTGAACCGTTTTGAGGTAAATACGGTAGGAAATCTGGTTAGGAGGTGCAGTTTGAAAATTAAATTGGCATGAGTATCCTTAGTGTAAGACCATAAACAAGTGTATGCGAGTGCCTAACCTCCGGTTAGAAGCTGATAAGATATGATTTGATAGTGCTTGATACACCTACTTGCAAACACTAGCCCTAGGATTTGCCTGAGTCGTATTTACCACTCCTTGTTGATATATGAAAATCATTGGATTGAAAATGTGTAAAATGTATGTATTAAAATGTGAGGGGGTGTATAATGAGAATGTGTAAAATGTATATATTAAAATGATATAGGGAAATCCGGTTAGGGGGTGTATAATGAGATTTTAAAATGTGTAAAATGTATATATTATATTTTCGAATACACATTTTCATGAGATTTTAAAAAGAGAAAAACTATTTTGAGCATGGCATGGTATGTGCATCCATCTTGTGAAAATGTGTAAAATGTATATATTTTGTTAAGAATTCTCTACTGGCCTTCGTGCTCACCTCTAGTGGATTTGTTGCAAGAAAGTTTGTTGTGATCTCGCCAAAGTACAGGTGTAGAGAATTGTTTTGAGAGTAAGAGGCTTTTATCTCTTGTTATTTTATTTTGATAAGCCAAGAGCTACATTTGTATGGATTAGAAAAGAAAAATGCTTTGGAGCTCTAATTCTTGAGCTCTAAAGCCAGCTCTAATGAGCTGGCAGTGGGTTCCACTCACTATTGATATGATGTATGTTCCTTTTTTTTTCCTTTTTTTTTTATACTCCATGCCAGCTCATTAGAGCTGCTGTTAGAGCAGTTCCTTTAGAGCTCTCAATCACAACTAGTTAGAAAATCATTTACCTATAACCGGGCTTAAGCCTCGGAACGTGTAGCCCGTAAGGGCATTATTTTGTGTTTTAATTTATGCTGAATCCTTGATACATGTTGTAAATTATTATCTTAGAAGTTATGAATGTATAAAGGCATACAGAACCTTTACATCACTAATATAAATATCTTGAATATACATATATGATTATTAAATTGTAAATGATTCATAATTAATGAGGATTGAGAATTATTGATAAGTTAATCAAAGTTATCAGATGTTAATAATTTGGGGGTGTTACAACTAGGACATTGTTAGCTCACAAAAACAAAAACAAATAAAAAACAAAACAAAAAAAGAGTCTCCTACACCTGGGGTCTAGATTAGGAAGTTGAATAACCAAGGAAAATGTCGTTGCATACAATACTCGAATTTCCAGCTACTCTGCTCGATGTCAAAGCATAGCCAATCTATCTTAACCCTGTAGATGGAAATACACGCCTCATATCCCCAAAACCAACGTCCAGTGATGCACTGGTACCTATGTCATGATGTCACTAAAATCAACTGTTTGGACATTGATAATGTCCTGAGAGAGAGGGATAATGGTGTGTATATTATCACTAGGAAATGCATTCCCTCTTTTTGCCACAAATTGTAAGGGTAATGGTGCCACCATGAAGTGAGGGTAGCCTACAATCTAAGGTGAGGCCCACAACTCTGGTTGGTTCTATGTATCTGCCTAATGTGTTGCTGTCTCTCCACCACAACAGCTCTATATCTACCGGGTCTGCCCGTAGGTATACAAGCCTATCCATAACGTAACAGCTAATTTTGGGTGACCGCTTAAGCAATCATTTGGTTACTCGAGCGTAGAATTGCAGCTCCTAGTATCTCGCAAGTTTGCAGGCGACTGTAGCTCTGCAAAACTTCTAAGACCATGTGTTTACTACTCGAGCGGTAGAAAGTTCGCTCAAGCGGTCTATTTGTATTTTGGCACTTCACTCAAGCAATGAAAAATTTGCTTGAACGGTCTGTTCAGGGCAGCAGAGTTATAAAGTGATCCAAACACTTTTCTAATTTATTTCTTACACACTTCTTCTCTCTCTAACAGCCCTCTTTCTAAAACCCTAGCTTGTAAACTTTAGATTTCATCTAGTAACAGCAAGAATCAATCTTTGGGCCTTCATTAAAGTTGTTACCCTAATCAAGAACTACGTTTTGAATCGATTAGATCGTGGTATTTCGGAAGTTCATCGCATAGATCTCCATCTCTCATCTTGCAACCCATGAGGTAAGAATACATTTACCCTTGTATATTTATACTTGGTTTAAATGTGTGTAAATCTTAATGTGTATGTGACTATTGAGATGGTTGTGTTGATGAGGTGTTTTGCGTGAAATTGATGATGGGTTTGGAATTCAATTATGGAAGAATGAGCAAATATATATAAATTAAGGGAAATTAATGCTTTGAAGAAAAAGCCCCAAATTTTAAAGGTGTAACCTTAAAGGTTGTTCTTGATTTTGACTTCATGGATAATTGATAAGTAAAATTGGAGGGTCCTTGTGATTTCATGCGTTGTGCTTAAGATGTTAATGTTTTGGAATGTGTTTGAGATGCCCACTTGCTCGATTCATGTGAGGACGACGAATGTGGAAATGTGTTTGAGGTGCCCACTTGCCCGTTTCGCGTGAGGGCGACGAATGTACGAATGTTATGAGGTGTCCACTTGCCGATCATGTGAAGATGACAAAAGTGAAAGGTTTGAGGTGTCCACTGGCCATCCGTGTGAAAACAAAAAAATGTGGAGATTGAATGTTGAATTATGTGTTGTGTGATAATTTTTAAACCAATGTAAATTCATGGGCATTGATAGAGGTCATGCATATTTTAAATCAAATATTTATATACTTGGTTAAAGTTATTCTCTACTAGACAATTGCTCATTCCTATTTACTAACATTTCAGGACATGAAGAGCCCCAAACTCGCCAATAAAAAAGAAAGAGAAAAACGACTATCTCTTTAAAAATCTAAATTTGTGATCTTGTAAGTGTAATGTAACAAGGAACTCTTTTCCTAATTTTAAGTTGAGTTTTGTATTTTTGTATTAAGGGGGCACAACGTAAATGTTTTGTAAGTTTCTCTAACTTACTGAACTGAGATCTGTATCTTGTAATTTTTGTAAAGTGAATCTATAGTTCAATAAGAAAGAGAAACATTTGAATAGAATTATGTTGTTTAGGTGTATGAGCATGTTCTTTAATTATTTAATGGGAATTATATATGGGGTGTTACATAAAAGTCGGTTAAGGGTCGGTTGTGATCGTTTAATTATGTCTTATGAATCTCCCTACTCCTTCGGCAAGTCTAGGAGATAGCTATTATGTCCTCCAAAAACCTCCTCGAGATTTGGTGGCTCAAGCCCATACTAGAATGAGTCACCGAAGTTAAGCTTTGACATTTGTTACATAACATGATGATCAAACTTAGCTATGGAACGTACAAAATGACAAACTTACGAACTAAAGTTTTTCCTCATCCTATTTCTTAATTGTGCACATGTCCTATGTCCCAATGATTTTTTTTTTTTAAACCATCGCTCTGATACCACTTTTGTCACAACCTAACCCCAATACCTAGGGGTTGGATATCGCAACTAGTCAATTTCTAAGGATCAATTTTAAATTAAACAAATTAATAACGTAGCAGGGTAAAATAAAAAGTGTAAATAAATATTTATTTTATTTAAAACGTACATTGGAGCTTTTATTCATTTAATAAGAGCTAGACAATAATTATAAATAAAAAAAAACACTATATCTGTTCCAAGCCTTGGTATTGCTTTATGGGTTAAAATCCCCTACCTAAGTTTCATTACCTAAAAAGGTATAACAGCTATAAGCACATAACAGTGTAAGAAATATTATACAGAGAGCACAAAGATACAAAAAATTACCATGGATAATTATTTAGGCTAAATAGTGAATAATTCAGTTCGAACAAATATATTCTTTTAAATAACAGAAATATAATGCAGAAATTGTATAAGCAAAATAATCATAACCACAGTATAGAATAGAACAGAGGATTAATGGGTCCATGACAAACGAGGGTCACTATGTGACTAATGACAGAGCCTATGGTTAGTTAAGTCCCCTAAGCATGGAACATCTGTGGTGGTACTTCCAAAATAGTTGCTCACATTATCAAAATCATACTTAATAAACAATTATATCAATGGGGTTTTACCGTTCAAACAAATAAGGTTCACAAAATAAATGACATATTTAAATTGCAAATACAATTTACAAAGCATAAAAGAATATATGGTTACTCAATGTATAATACAACTCACCTTTTAAAATTACCTCATATTGTTTTCTCATTTCCTGAAACCTCTTGCTAACTCTTCCTTTCCCATTGCTTTAGTTATCGTTTTTCTTTTTATGCTTTTAATTGCTAAGAACTTACCTCAATTCTTAATATGGAGGATTCCGAAAGCAAGACACTCTGCTGTTGAAACTAGGGACACCTTGCTCTTTAAGATATTGCCACCATTTTGTCTTATTGCACTTTAGCCCAATAATTTCACTATTACCTTTTGTGGGATGCCTTTGGGGTTACCAAGCATGCCTAACAGTTCAGACCCCGATTTCTGATGTAATATCACTAATGCAATATGAAACAGAAAATGAGAGTTCAGATCTAACAATTTTTACAGAAAATCCATTTTATTACAAAAACATTTGCCAGGAATGGACTACATTACCAGATTTCAGAGTCGCCACCTATTCTTCTGGGAAAAATTAGGAAACCCGTGACTCATGCCAAAGGCCACCATCTATCATAACCAAAGTGTCTCGACTCAGGAAACTTAGGTATGAGAGAGGAAGGTTATTAATTGAGAACCCCTCTTACCTAATCACAAGATTGGCCTCTACTAAGTCCTGATGTGGTTTTTATAATCAACATATATTCATGTTATGGTTTTAATAGCACTATCATTACTATCTGAGACAGGTAAGTATAGATTGTGTCATTTATTTTGGTTATGTCTTGATTTCATGCATTTTTGAAAAGTCTTTTTTGTACAAACTCAACAGTACAAGAAATCAACTACATTTCAATACAAGCAACACAACCTTTATCCACTGTCATTCAAATAGATACCTCATATAAGCACTTAGCCTCATGATATAGCAACAGATATGATAAGAAACATGCACATGCACATACAATATGCTAAAGCCAAAATTCCTCACCTAATACTCCGAGGTGGGTCCCAAGAAATGTTTAGATATATACACTTATATGCATGATCCTATATACAAACGACTAATATAATACATATATGACATGCACCTAGAAGTCCGAATACTAAGATATGACATGAATATCATCTCAAGACATAGAACAACACACGTATTTAGCTTTGAAAATAATAAATTCCATAAATGCGGATGAACAGGACCCGAATGCATAAAAAATGGATGCAATATATAGGTATGATCAATAAAACATGATGTAGTATTGAAAGCATGTAAATAAAAAGGTTAGAAAGACGTGGGGTTGGAAGATTATTACAACAATTCGAATGAGAAAGAAGGAGAGAGAGAGATTATTACAACAATGAATTGATTCAGCTAAACTTTTGTTGAATCTAACAAATCATACTAAATAATTCATCTAGAAGCTCAAGAACCATCCAAGGGAGCACTTCCCATAAACTGTTTGCTCTATTCTTGGAAGGAGATGTCCAACCAAACACAAAATGGGTCAGCCGAACAAGGAAGTGGTGAGCCGAATTCTTCCTGCAGCTGGGATTTAGGCTAGTGCAGAATTCCAAAACAAAGGCCAAAGACATTTTTTGGGAGGTACTCACCCCTTTTAAACCTTTGCTCACAAGGATCACTTAGGGATGAGATAAATGGGCTACAACCCTTAACAATGATATAAATAGATATATACAATAGATATTTTGCAACAAATTAACAAAGAGATGAATCAAAATCAAGAACCAATTCAAGTCCAAGAAATGGATAGGAACCTACATCTTCTCTTTGTGAATAAGGGTAGATCAATACCCAAATCTATCCTATTAAGTGGAGAGCGTAGATTAATACAAATCATTTCTTGGTAGAAGTTTTGCTTATTAAAACAAGGGATTCATCAAATTTATTAAAAACTCCTCATCTAGTCATAGAACAAGGATAGTTACACCCCTTTCTATGTTCATAACTAATTAAGAAAGAAGGTTTCAACTTCTTTTAACCCAAAATCTCTTGTTTTACTTCCAAAATGCTTAAAGAAAAGTAAGGACACAATTTCTTAGCACCAAATCCCATGGATCACTCAAGCAATCCTATGAAACAACCCTTAGCACCCATAAACATTGAGCAAAGAGTTGGAACACATGGATTGATGCAATTAAGAGATATGATAAATGAATGAGAGGAGTGTAATAATAAGAAAAGCTATTCTACTTATTGAACTTGCGAAGGGATGGCTAATAGCTACTCCCAAACACATCCACAAGGATCCAAGATGCAAAATAACAATGAAGTTAAAGCTAAGCAAAACAAGAAAATGAAGAAAAAGCTATTAACTCAATGGATGGGTGGCTAAATTCTATTCCCTCCACATCCATGAGGACTTACAACAATCACATGATTAAAATGAAGTTAGAACTAAAGAAAGAGTAGTGGAAAAATGATTAAAGTTGCAAAGAATTCACCTTTTAAAGAGGGTGAGTCTTTTTGTTCATAAGCTCCATTTTTGGTTCCCTCAAGAGCTTTTAGATTTGTTATTTAATGTCCAAGTCCTTTTGTCCAGAGCTTATGATCAAGCTTCAATGGAGCTTTTAATGTTAGAAAGTGAAGGTGGTAGGTAGAGAGTAAGGAAGGAAACGGGAGAGGTCCAAAAGCTTCTATAAGCTTTGGGAAAGATTTTTTAACCCTTAGAAAGGGCCTGCTGAGCTATATTTATAGAGCCCAGGGTATAAATATCTGAGATATTTGTGGTACATAAGAAAAATAAGCTAAAATTTTCAAAAATACTCTATACCCGAAACATTCAACCAGGTGTTCCTTTGGTGAACGACCAAGCATCTTTTTGGCCGACCAATATATGATGTCTGGCCAGCCAGTAGGCACACTGTTAGATAAACAAGAAAATGTTAGTCTAAATTGAAAGGAGAAACAAGAATTTCAGAGGATTTCATCCCTTTCATTCATTTCTGTTACATCCTCTGCTCAGTTTGTTTGAAAGGATACAATGCTTTAACTTTGAAAATATAAGCCTCAAAATACTAAGGAAAATGTCTGGAATTACCCCACTAAAAATTTGTTTTGAAAGAAGGTTTTTTATTCTGGCTGAAATTTGTCCAAAACAGGTATTGGATGGTTTTAAAGTTTGATCCTTAGACTTCTTGTAGTAGAACTTGTAAGATTAATGCATCTCGTCTTCATCATTGGGAATAAAAAAAGAGCGCCCAAGTCTTAAGGCTAGTCAAAAATGGGGAGTCTACACCTTTTTACCTCATAACTTAAATAAATAACTTTGTTGATAATACACAATGACCCTTATTATATATATATATATATTTTTTTTTTTTTTTAAAACACATTTTATCACATACAATTATAAAATCATATATATATATATATATATAATTCTAATCGTGATTAATGGATATTAGCATGGTGTTAAAATTAATTAAACATTTGGGTGTCACATTTTTCTCCTCATAAATAGAAATTTGTCCCCAAACTTGTCGTATCTTTATTTGCAAAAAGATATGAATATTTGACTCGCATTTGACTTTCAATTTCCCACGTAGCTTTTTCGACACAATGATTTCACCATAAGACCTTTATAAATTTATAGTTGCGTATGAGACTAAAGTTACAATTAAAATTTTAATTATACAATATATATTAACATACTAAAAAAAAGTCAACATTTTATTAAAATAATAATATCTACCACTACTGTTATAAAATATACCATTTATAGTTAGCTATTATTTATATTTATATTTTTTAAATATATAAATAACATATTTATCATATTTTTTTATACAAATTCGTCCACGAGGCTGTAAAAAGCGAGAAAGGGGCGGCTTTTTACATTATTTAATATATAAATCATAAATGTTAAACGAGTCAACTAACGATATGAGCTTACGAGTCGAGGTTTAGTATATTTGGACTTGTTTATTAAAATTTTAACGAGTTCGAGTTCAAAAAAAAGAAAAAAAAGTAATGAACCGAGTTCGAACGAGCTCTTACTGAGTCGAGCTCGAGCTTGTTCACAAACGGCTCTATTCCTTTGTAACCTTACTTAGGGACCATCACTCTACACCTTGATTGCTTCAGTTCTAGTTAACTTTGAATGAGCACCATTGGCGTTTGTAGTTAGACTTTAGCTGAATGGGCCACTAGCTACTATTGCATATTACGGAGAATGATTTATAATTAATAAGAGCATAAGATATAAGATGAAAAATAATTGAGTAAAAGATAATAAGAAATTATTAGAAAGTTTCATATGGGAATCAATTACTCCAATCAGTTCTATGGATTTTTTGATACATTGATAAGTCTTGTTTGTTTTGACAACCTTATCATGAGATCTTATTTTAAATTTTGGTATGATTTGGTGAACGTTTCTATCCTTTCTTATTGGAAAATGATATCTTAGGAAAGTTGGATCTAATTTTTGGATCACATTTCCATCACTTCAATGTAACACTCACAAAAACTCCTTAGTGTACTTTTCTCAAACGTAACATCTCAACACTTCAACGTAACACACTAAAAAACTCTTTAGTATATTTTTCTCAAATGTGACACTCTAAAAACGTAACAAACTAAAAGACTACGTAGTGTAGTTTTCCTAAACATAACATTCCAACACTAAAAGATTGTTTAGTGTATTTTTCTCAAATGTAACACTCCAATGTGGTGGGCAAATGAGTCATTAGACATCCCAAAGGACTAAATGGATCACAAGAAAAAATATGGAATTATATGGATCACAAGTCTAAAATATGGGGTTTATTGGTCCATCTCTCAAAATAATATTAAATATAGTATTTTAGTGTTTTAAT
Organism: Camellia sinensis; assembly: GCF_055761805.1. Classification (NCBI taxonomy): domain Eukaryota; kingdom Viridiplantae; phylum Streptophyta; class Magnoliopsida; order Ericales; family Theaceae; genus Camellia; species Camellia sinensis. Next base: position 120,690,630 of record NC_138970.1, read on the forward strand.
TTTATTATAATGAAAAAAGTAAATTATAATAAGTATAATCGAGGTAGGGTTGGGTAGAATGGGGTGGAGAAATCAAAATCCACCCTGCCTTATTTCCTCATCAAGGCATGAACTAACGGGATGAAAGAAAATGAACATCCTTAATTTTGGTTGAACACTTTAATTTAATAAAAAAATTATTATTATTTTCTCCCTATTTAAAATGATAAAAAAAGTACTTAAAATTGTAAAAAGTGTAAATTATAGTATCTTTAGACACAACATCTTATAATCAGTACTAATCTTCCCTTCTCTCTTCTTTATTCTCTCACTCTCTCACTCTCTTCACCTTGCATCTTCACTCAATCATACTTCTGTGAAGCCCCTAATTTTTGTAAACCCTATTAAGGCCCCGACTTTTGAATTATTATAATAAAGTTCTTAGTTTCTCGTTTATTCGTGAATTAAACCCTAGTTTATGGTTATTGTCGTTTTCGCTCAATTATGCACTTTTTATTCTATAGCAAAGTAGCGCAATCCTAATTATCTTTCCTACCTCTATTTTAATTAATTCTATATGTGAAATATTTATTTAATTTATAAATTTAATCCATGCCCTCATACTTTATTAATATGGCACTTTAGTCTTGATTTCATTACTTTATACATATATAAGTACACTTCATTATAATGATGCTTTTCCACAAATATTTACAACATAAATAAATATAATTGTACAAAAAAAATATGAAAAACCCTCAAAATCCTAGCACATGGCTAGCCACTCCATATTGATATACATGTGATGTACTTTTGAAAACATATTACTTGAATTAAGGAAGAAAAATTGAGTAAAACCTAGAATCATGAAAGCATGTTTGTACTAATAATCAATCTAGTTTCAATCAAACTAACCTATAACTCATGTTTTAAACACTACTTAAACCTCTTAAACAACCTCTATTTCTTTACCATTCAACTAAATCTGTTAATCCCTATGGTTTAATTTTGATGATGTCTAACATATTATTGGATAAATTATGATTTTTAATATACATATTTTTAAAATCATTTGACACAAAATATGTGTAACACCCACCTCCTTAATTAACTGTTACTTTTGTAGATTTACCTTAATTATGTGTTTATATGTGACTTATATGCTTATGTGAGTGTTAATTATGTAACTTGAACTATTTGAATTATGTTTTGATTGACAGATATGTTAGTATATGAAATAGACCTGTCTGAATCGTTAAACCATAAGGTTAAATTAAATGCTTGGACTAAGTAATTAGAGTCTAAATTTGCCTTAGCACAACTAAGTTTATTAGTTAGATTCTAGTGAGCGTTAATTTGATTTAAGGATAAATTACACTGACACCTCCTGAGGTTTATGTTTATTATAGTTTCCCCCTTCACCTTTTGGAAATTACATCTCCCTCCCTGAGGTTTAAAGTTTCATTACAGATTCCCCCCTCAGCAATTTAATTTTTTTAAATACGAATTTTGCCCTCACTGGATAAATTTCATTAACACCTCTCACATTTTAGAAATTACAATCCCCGCCCTAAGGTTTAAAGTAGCATTACCAATTGCCCCCTCGGTTAGTATTAGTTGGAAAAAAAATTCATTGAAAAAAAATTAATTGAAAAATTTTTTTGTTAGTAATTTTTTTTAAAATTTCTGTTTAAAAATCAACGCAAATTTATTTTTTGAATTTACGTTTTTTTCTCAAATTTACAAACTGAGACAACAATTTATAAACCAAAAAAATTATCAACACAAGTTTTTATGACAGTGTAGACACCCCATTTTTGACCGACCTTAAGACTCAGACGTCATCGTTTGAGCGCTGGATGATTGCGCATGTTTGTGCTCGTTTTGAGTTTCTGGAGTTTTCGGCTGAGTGCCTTGCCTCCGGGCCTCGGAACTCTTTGTGTTTTGGCTTGGTTTGTAGACCATGCCTTGTTTTCCCTTGCCTGGAGAGGGAGAGACGTCCGTAGACCACTTTTTGTGGTCGTAGACCACTTTTCTCTCTTGTAAGCTAGTTTCCAATTTTCGGAGCCTTCGGCGGCACGCCTTGTCTCGGGACCGCTTAACGTTCTCCTCTTGGCTTGATTTTTGGACCATGTCTTGTTGCCTTGGTCTAGAGGGACTCAAAAGTCCTGTAGACCACCTTTTGTGGCCGTAGACCACTTTTCCCTCCCGTAGACCAATTTGGGTGCCCGTAGACTAGTTTTCTAGGCTTCTGGTTGCGTGCCTTGTCTCGCGGACTTTCGTCTTTCATCCTTTTTGGTTTATTTTTGGCACAAACCTTGTTTTCCTTGCTTGGAGGGTGCAATAAGGGTTGTAGACCAGTTTTTCTCCCTAAAAACCACTTTTCTTCCCCGCCAGCCAGTTTTCTGGTCGGCCAACTGGTCTTAGTGGTCTTTGGACCACCAAAAGTGGTCGGCAGCTATTCCACCACTTTGCTTTCTTGGTGCAGACCACCTCTCCCCCCCTGCTGACCATTTTTTATTCTTGCAGACCACTTGTGCTGGTCGGCCGACCAGTACAAGTAACTGGCCGACCACTTAAAATGGTCGGCAACTTTCCTACAGTTTCCTGCAAATATTTTGGTGCCAGCTGTGACAACTGGTGAGCACAGAAACCATCCTCCATACACGTGTATAGAGGGATTGCATCTAGCTTCAAGCTTGTTTAACAAGCTTGAGGCTTGGTTTTCTATAAAAGGGAGGCCCTCTCTCCCTTCTCCAGGTTCAGAAAATTGTTTAGAGAGTTATAGATATACTTCTATCTCTATCTTTCTCCTTTTGCCTCATATTTGTGCTTGAAAGTCCCTTTTCTTCATACTTTTGCACACAAACACATAGTGAAACACCACACTCTTAGAGTTGAGGCACCTAGAAGTTGGTTTTGGTGTTTTTGGACTAGTTTTAGCTCAGAAAAGCTGCTGGAGTTGCAGCTTTGAAGTTGTTCTTCAAGGGTAAGTTTCTAACCCCTTAAAGCATGGTTTTTGATTAAGCCTTAGGCCACCTTTGAATGCTTATTTTGGCTTGACACTCAACTGCAAAAAGTTCTAATTTTAAGTGCTTAACATGTTTGTTTAAGGCTTTGTTGGTGTTGGGGGTGGTCCACTCCCTCTTGTGCCTTGTTTGGCCTTGTTTTGTGCTATCTTTTTAAGCTATTGGGACCACCTCTTTTTGACCTTCTCACCACTGAAACTCAGAGAAATTTCAGTGGTGGAAAGGGTGTTTTGAGGTCTCTCTCCTTGTATCTTGGTTGCTTGCCTTGTTGGCCTCACGTTTGAGCATGTTTATCTAGCATATGTTGGCCCCATCTCAGTATATTTTTGGCCTTATTTCAGTATGGCAAACCTCTGTTTTGGCTTAGTTTAGGCCACCCTTGCATGCTTTATACACTTGTAGTGTAATCCTTGCAAACTAGCCTTGTATGCCTCATGTTTTAGCATGTCTTGCTAGTCTATTTTGGCTCTATCTCAACATGTTTTTGGTGTTGTTTTAGTATGCCTTAGCTCTGTTTTAGGTTGGTTTGATGGCATCTTGCATGCTCCTTACACTTGTAGTGTAACCTTGCAATCTAGCCTAACATGCATCATGCTTTTGACCATCAATCTAGCATGCTTTTGGCTCTATTCAAAGAAGCTTTTGTTCATGTTTTACCATGCTTGAGCTCTGTTTTATGTTGTTTTGGTCATGCATGCCTTGCTTTGTATAGCCATAATGCATTCTAGCTCACTAGCCTTGAGTTTCCAAGTCACTAGCATGCATTGCTTGGGCTATTTGCATGATTTGGCATCATTTAGTATATAATTTCAGAGCATGTTTCACTGCCATGTCTTCACATCTTTCACTCTTTCAATGCTTTGGAGGGTTGGTGCTTTATGCCTTAAAAATGAGCCATTATGCATGCCACCTTGCCTAGGCTTTTGGGCCACCATTTCAGTGTGTTTTTGGTCTTGTTTTGCCATAATACAACTCTAATTTTTGTTGGTGAAGTCATCTCATGCTTGGTTTCGGTAGGTGTAGTATACTCCTCCTTATTGGCCTTGCATACTTCATGCTTCATGCCCTTCATGTTAGCATGTGTTTGCGCTAGTCCATACATGTTTTAGCATCATTTTGATATGCTCTAGGACTGTTTTGGGTTGCCTTGGCCATATGGTTCATGTATTGCATAGTTGTAGTGCAATTGGCCTTATTAGTTTTGAGTTTTGAGCACCATAGCATGCTTCATTTATGACATGTGCATGATTTGACATCATCTACCATGTTATTTTAGAGCATATAGCATTGCCATGCTCCACTTTTTCACTCTTTGAATGCTTTCAAGGGTTGTGCATTATTGCCTTGTTTGGGGACCAATGCGTATGCATGGTTGCCTAGACTTGTGAACTCCCATCTCAGCATCTTTTGGTCCTTGTTTTGACCTATTTGAGCTCTGTCCATGATTGGTTCAATCATTTGTGCCATGTATAGCATGCCTCTTGTGTAGTCTCCTTGAGTAGCCTTGTGTCTTAGGCCCTCTTGCATGACATACTTGGGTTGTTTGAATGGTCTGGCATCATTTCATACAGGATTTCAGAGCTTGTAGTGTTGTCACACTTCCATATTTGTCACTCCTTGCTCATGTTTGAGAGTTGTGCTCTTATGCTTAATTGGTGAGCCAATGCATGTGCATGCATCATCTTGACTTTCATACCATCCTTTCATAGCATTATGGCCACTGTTTTGGGCATGATTGAGGTCTGTCCATATTCGGTTTAAGTCCATACAGCATATTGTTGCATTACGTTGTGCTCGCATGTTGTTTGCATGTTGTTACATTGCATTGTTGTTTGCATGCATATGTTGCATTGCATTGTGTTTGCATGCCATTAGCATTGCTAGGTTGATTATGTTGCATTAGCATTGTTCGCATGCCATTAGCATAGATAAGTTGATCATGTTGCATTGCATTGTGTTTGTATGCTCATGTTGCATTAGCATTGTTTGCATACCTTTAACATCGATAGACTGATTATGTTGCATTGCATTGTGTTTGGATAGGGTGTTAATCCAAACACGAGAAACAAGGGACGTTTCATACTTGAAGTGATGAAACGTACCTCATTTCTCGGTCACCGACGCTCTTGATCATGCATGATACAGTTTAAGGCCCTTATACGTTATTTGTGCATTCATTTACATTGAATTGTGCAATATTGGCTTCTCGGCCATCGTGCATTGCGATGCTCGATTGGTGGCCCGAGAGTCGAGAACTACACTCCCTTGAGCTCAAGAAATGATAGGAAGGGTGGTTGTGCACACACATCTTGCAAATACATTGCCATGCCCCTTCTTGTTCTCTGTTGCAACAAACTGGAAGTGTGCAGAATTTTCTGGTCTGCAGCAAATGTAAGTGGTCGGCAGGTGGTCTACACCACCAATAAGTGGCCGGCAATGCTCCTGGAGGTTCCTATGATGGAGTAGAAGCTATCTGGAGGTTTGTGTAGTGATTTGAAATCAAATGCAAATAGATGCAAGTTTGGGCATAGCAATGGATTTCCGAAAGAGGCGACCGAGCATGCATGCACTTCTCGCCCTAAGGACCTCTTCTTTTACTGCTTTACTTAGTTTCTTTACTTAGCTAGATAATGCTTTGATGTTGTACTTAATTAGTTAATGCGCTTAACTATTCAATTTGTGTTGTAATAACTAATTAGTTAACTAGGATAAGTTTATAGTTTTGTGATGTAATAAGTAGTTTAATTAGCTTAGATTAGCTAGTTAGCTTATTATTCAGACCCTCCGTCGAGAGGGCGAACTTTGTAATAAGTGTTCGTGCGTCTGATGCATGTCTTCCAACCCCACGTCTTTCTCCCTTTTATTTACCAGTTTTTGATGGTTAGTTTTAGGGCATATTTCAATTAGCATACTTATGCTTTGTATGCGTGCATTCATTCATCTGTCTTGCATGCACCGGGCTCGACGCATCATTCAAACTACATTGTATTTCAATACCTATTTGAATACATGTTATCAAGTGTTGCATTCGTATGCCATCTTAGATAGCCGAGCCTATTTAGTTGCATTTTGCATGTGCTGCATTAGGTATTTCAAACATAGTTAGGATCATGCATTGATTTCTAACTGGTTTTCTGTTTTGGCTCGGAGTACACTGTAAATGTTTACGCTTTAACATACTGCATGAGATGTGTATGTTGCCATGATAGCATGCTTGCCATGAGGCTATTTGCTTAACTGCTATAACTACATGAATGCCTGTGGATGAAGGCTTTATTGTTTGAATTCGAACAATTCATCAAAATGCGAGTTTTAAGCCCACTTGAAGTGGCAAATCATCATGTTTTTAAACCCACTTGAGGGTGGCAAATCCGCGACTTAGCCTACTTGAGGGTAGCAACTTCAAACCATTTTCGAAAAACAAACATGAGATGTTTTGTTCCAACTTGAGCGATTTAGTCTATACTTGTATGCTGTGCGCATCACATAGTAATTCTAGATTAATAATCAGAATAAGAACACATGTGTTTTCAAAAACAACATATCATGTTAGTAGAGGCCGATCTTTGATCGGGCGAGCGGGGGTGCTCATTTAAAGACCTTTCCCTCTCGTACCCAAGTTTTCGAGCCGAGACAACTTTGGTGATGACGGACACATGGCCTTAGGCACGAGTCAGGGTTTCCTAAATTTCTCCAAAATAAAATATTTAGGTGACGACTCTGAAATCTGCAAAACAGTCCATGTTTGGCGCTTTTTGACTAAAATCGATTTTCCAAAACGATTTGCCAGATTTGGACTCTTTGGTGATTTATCAGTCTTACATTGCACTTTGTGAGATTAGATTCAGAACCGTGACAGAAGTCCGAACTGTAGTAGCTAGAACTACAATTCGCGCCCTCGCGCACGGAGCGGAATTCGGGTGGTCTACAGATAGTTTTTTAAAATTTTTGTAATTATAAATTGAAAACTGAAAACGAAATGGTTATCAAATAGGCCTCAGATGGTAAAAATATCGTAAAATTAACAAATAATTAAATAAGTTACCAACGTAAGAAATGACTTGTCAAAAGATTCTTAGGCTATGTATGGTTTAATTTTTAGAAATTTTTTTTAAAAATTAAAAATTAATTTGGTTAAGAAATAAAAAATAAATAATAATTATCATTTAAGGGTAAAAAAATAATTATCATTTTAACTTTTGGGCATGTTATATACATACCTATGGTTGTTTCAATTTAATTTGTAAAAAATTATTTCTAACCACGAAAGATAAAAATTATATAAAAATGATACACCCACTGTCTCAAAATAATGGTCCTTTTTGGGGAATTCAACTTTTTTTTTGAAGTACAATTATTGCACTTTAAAAAAATTGATTTTTCAAAATTACCCTTTGATAGTACATTTTTTGGGGAATATTAATATCATAATTGTACTTTTTTATGCTGCTAATAAATTTAAAAGAAGAGCAAAATGAGAAATTTATATTATTTTTGTACTTTATTTTTGAAAAGGGATTAATATTTTGGGATAATGAAAAATGGTATAAGGGAGTAATATTTTGGGATGGAGGGAGTAATTATTTTTTATTTTTTATTTCTTAACCAAATTAATTTTTAATTTTTTAAAAAAAATTATAAAAATCAAACCATACATAGCCTAAGAATCTTTTAATAAGTCATTTCATAAGTTGGTAACTTATTTAATTATTTGTTAATTTTACGATATTTTTACCATCTGAAGCCTATTTGGTAACCATTTCGTTTTCAGTTTTCAATTTATATTTACAAAATTTTTAAAAACTATCATAAAAACTTGTTTGATAATTTTTTTGATTTATAAATGATTGTCTCAGTTTGTAAATTTGAGGAAAAAACGTAAATTAAAAAAATGAGTTTACGTTGGTTTTTAAACAGGAATTTAAAAATTTTACTAACAAATTTTTTTTTCAATTATTTTTTTTTCAAATATTTTTTTTTCCAATTAATTTTTTTTTCCAACTAATACTAACCGAGTGGGCAATTGGTAATGCTACTTTAAACCTTAGGGAGGGGATTGTAATTTCTAAAATGTGAGGGGTGTCAATGTAATTTGCCCAGTGAAGGCAAAATTGGTATTAAAAAAAATTAAATTGCTGAGGGGAGAATCTATAGTAAAACTTTAAACCTTAAAGAGGGAGATGTAATTTCCAAAAGGTGAGGGGAGAACTGTCATAAACATAAACCTTAAGGGGTGTCAATGTAATTTACCCTTGATTTAATGTAATTCAAGTTTGATATTAATTGGAGATAGATATTTGGTTATATTGGGAACTCAACAATAAGAGAGAGAGAGAGAGAGAGAGAGAGAGAGAGAGAGAGAGAGAGAGAGAGAGAGAGAGAGAGTTCTAGAAACGAGCGAGAAAGAAAAAGAAGAAAAAAAAAGGGGTTCGAGCAAATCTCCATAGATCATTCATTCAAGGTAGGATCTCTCTCTTACTTCCTTAGACTTGAGTGTTCTACACTTTCATCCTCTTGAATTTAAGTTTGATTACGAAGAAATCATGCATAATTTGGGGTTTGGTGGTGTAACTTAATGTGGTAACTCATAAGATCATAAAAGGGCGAAATTTTAGGGAATAGCTCAAGTTTTGACATACATGCAATGATGGATCTAGGGGGGCGACCGCACCCCAAAAAATTTGAAAAATATCATATATTGTACTAGAAATTTTAAAATAATCTAAAATTATAGAAGTTCGTATCCTCAATTTTTTTTTAGATAATTTCAAAATTATATAGAGTAGCCCCACCAATTTTTTAAACTCTATAGTAGCCCCTCCAAAATCATAATCTTGGATCTGTCCTTGCATACATGGCATTATTTTTGAGTATATACTTGTTTTCTTCCGCGGTTTTTGAGTTTGAAATGATGAATTTTGAGCTTGGAACTCAAACGTTCATGTTTTGTGATTTTATTTTTCACTTCAAGCATTTGACCCTTAATTTGGTAACTTGAGTCTTGGTTTGGAATTATGATTTATATTTGAAGTTAGCTATGTTAAATTCATGATGTTTTTAAGGATTTTGAGCCTTGATTTGCATGAAATTGAAGTTAGATTTTGAAAAACTTGAGTTCCAAATTCAGAACAAACTTTTTGGACTAAAATGAACCCAACCCGCCACACGGCCGCACATGCAGCCAAGTCTCCATTGTTCCAATATTGCTTCTGTTTTAATTACACGTGCAGGGAGCACGTGTGGTAAGGCCCTCCACACGTCTGGTTTTTAGGACGGCCCTGGATTTGTTTTCTGTCCGTTATATACATATATCATTTTGTGTAGACCTATCTTTTATTTTCTTGTCAACTTGTATGGTCCTTGTGTTTAATACCTTGTTAAGATCTGTCAAAAATGTAGTTTTACTATCTAAGGAGATTTGACTTAGAAGGGAGGCTATTTGGGCTCCTCTAACCTTTCTCGGGATCTTATTTGATTATTGACCAAATGACTTATTGGTGGCGTTTCCTAAATTTCAACTCTTAGAATAGAATTTTGGGGCATGACAACTTCCCTTGAATCTATCATTCTCGCATTCCATTTCATATTGAAGTCAACAATTGAAAATAAATAAAACATTTTGAAACTGTTTCTAATAGATAAGGTACTTTTTTTGTTTATCTTCTTCGTTTTTGGGTATTAAATTTACGAACTTTGTTAGAAAATTTAGTACCAAACAAATTATATTTATTTGGAAATTTGTTTCCAAACAAATTTTACTTCTTTGACAATGTGTTTCCGAATTATTCAATGTTGCTTGGTATTTCATATCTGAACAAAATATATATGTTCGGCTTTGTATTTTCATACATTTCAATTTTTTAATGACAGTGGTATGTGACGATACTGTTGTTTTTGTTTGTTTGGAACCTCTGATTTGAGAGTTTGAACAATAATGAGGGTGTTGTCATGGGTAAGCTGGGTGCAATTTGTCGTGTGTATGGGGTGTCCTAAGAAAGCATCTAGGGTTTTTATTAGGGGTGCAACTCGGGCGGGCTCAACCCGAGCAACCCGAGCCCAGCCCGAGTTTTTTTAGGGTTTGGACAACTATATCTTGTAATCTGGACGGGCTTGGGCAGATTTTTGATGCCCGAATTGCAATTCGGGCCGGGCTTGGGCAGAACCAATAGCCAACCCGAGCAACCCGAACCCGAATTGAATTTAATAAATTATATAATATATATAAATTAAGTAAAAGAGTTAGTCTTAATTTTTATTTTTTATTTTTTTTTGGTTAGTCTTCTATTAAGTAAAAGAGTTAGTCTTAATTTTTATTTTTATTTTGGTTAGTCTTCTACCATTAGATTAGCATCTTTTATGTCTACCTTTAGATCTACCTACAGGTTTCTGGACTCGGGCAATTCGGGCAATTCAGGCTAACCCGAGTTCAAAATATAAAGCTTGGGCCGGGCTTGGGCAGCAATGCTCGGGTTCATGGTCGGGCCTGGGCGGGCTTGGGCACTGTCAAATACAATTCGGGTCGGGCTTGGGCAGACCCCCAACCCAACCGAACCCGCCCGAGTTGCACCCCTAGTTTTTATGGTCAAATGAATATTATTTGAATTGTTTAAAATAAATAAATAAAATTTTAAATTTAAGAATGTATTGTCCAAAGTATTAGAATATCGAATTAAAGTTTTGGAATAAATTTATATATGAATTTTTTTGTATATAATTAATTCTAGATAAATATTTTTTTAGCGTAATGTTATAGTATTATTGTTACATATTTTTATAATATATGTTACGTATTTTTGTGATAAATATTAATATGTATTTCTCTTGATAAAGTTAAAATAATTTATGATTAAAAAATAAAATTATATATTTTATAATAATGTTATTTATTTTTGTATACTGTTACATATATTTTTTATTATAACTTTTAATAAATTATAAATTATCCTAATTCTACTAAATAAAACAACATAACAACTGTTATATAGGTGACATGCACCATAAAAACACATAATAACGGAGTGTTTGGGGAGTGGGTTTTGGAGTGAAAATAAGGCAAGTTTGGCATTTCATAAAAAATTTAAAAAATCAAAAAATTACAATTATATTTAAGTTACATCATTTTATTTGAGTGACATCACCTCTCTATCACATCATTTCAAATCCAATTCATATTTCATAAAAAAATTAAAAAATATACTTATTTAGAACATCTTAAACAACGCTTAAAGACTACAAAAAGTAAAAAGTCAACCCACCAATCTGAGGATTAAAGTGACATTGCAGACTAGTGGGCACAAGGGGGGATAGGGGGCAGAATGACATTAATGTCCCTATTTTTGTATGCCTTGTTTAGAAATTACAACTATTTTATAGGGATATTTTCGTCATGGCATCTCAAATCATTACAAACACATTACCCCATACAAAAATTCAACAAAAAGTCAATTCATCTCTCTAAATATAAAAATTAAAATAATTTACTAAAATAATCAAAATACAAAAAAGCCAAAAAAGTAGTTATTTCTCAAACACCCCTAAAATTTATTTTAGAAAATAAATTAAAAGTTATCTTTTTAATTTTTTTTTTAAAAACATATATAATTACAAAAATTTAAAAATTAACTTTTAACTTTGTTAAAATCTGGCTAAGGTCTCGTTTGAAAAGCAACCTTTTTAGTTTAAAAGTAAAAAAATCACTTAAAAAATCAAAAAGTCAACAATTTGTACAAAAAAATCAAAAAATTTATTTTTATTCTACTTTTTACACATCTTTTTATAAAAAATTAAAAAAACATGATAAATATATTAACTTTTTTTACATCATATTTTAATTAAAAAATCAAAACTTTACTAAAAACACATTCCCAACGAGGCCTGAGTGTTTCCCATAGAAGTTGGTATTGTTTCGTTTAACAGGGACAGAGAGATATCACATTAACTTTTAACCTTGTTAAAATACGACAGAAGTTGGTATTGTTTCGTTTAACAGGGACAGAGATATCACCTCCATTACATTACCGCCGATCTTTGAAAGAAAGAGAAGAAAAAGGCACTCTCACTGATGAAGAACCCAAGATCCGATCAGAGATCTGCCTTACAATCTCTCTCCTTCTTGTCGCTCTAAACTCCGCAGATTCTTTGATCGATTATTAGCTGCAGAGCAAGAAGATCCATTTCATCTCTTGTTTGTCTACGAGGTCAAATGTTTTTGTTCATTGATTCCAATTTGTTGGATCAATGTGCCATTTCTAGGGTTTTCTTGACTTCGCAATTTGTTCGCTGATTTTGAGGGAAAGTTAAAGTTAGGGTTTTTGTATTTTGTCAAGAAATTTGTGCGATCTGGGGCTAGGGTTTATAAAGGCTCGTCTTTGGGCCTGTAATCGTTGTTTGTTGTGCGATTGTATGAAGATTTGGTGTTGTTTCTGTTTTGACGAAGAAGAAGACGATAAGAAACGGACAATGAGGGGGGGAATTTCCGGAAAAGAAAGCGAGGATAAAGCCAAGGATATGGAAAATTATGATTCTGAAGGTTTTTTGTTAGGGTTTTCGCTCGGGAGCCTCGATGAGTTGCAGTCGCAGGTGCTCGATGCGAGGCCGGAGCTTGGAGAGAGAGAAGACGGGGTTGGGGCTAGTGCCTGTGCTGGGTTTTCTTCCACAGTTGGGAGTTCGCAGGGTTTTGACCGGTTTGCTTCAAGTAGTGGTCAGGGTGTGATGGAGGTTGATTTGAGATTAGGTTTGGGTGAAGAGTTGTTGCCCTCTTCAGCTGCATTAGACAGAGAGGAATGTGATCGTGATTCTCACAATAAAAGGCCTAAAGTGCATTCCTTTTCCCTGTGAGATCTCCTTCTCTCTCTTTCTCTCTCTCCCCTTACTTTCTTATTTGGAGCTGGACTCTGATTAACATAGATTTGAATAATTAACTTGTTGTGTACTAAATCATACTAATTCTCTATCCTTTAGTATGGTTATTTATATACGTTTTTCTTATTAGACCAAAGTATAATCATATAATGATATAGGCATTCCAAGACTTCTCATTGATTGTTTAATTTTTTTAAAAAAAAATATTTTGTGGGGTCCCACGAGACTCAATCTGAACTGTTCATATTGTAGTTCTTGAAGAGAAGAACATATATGAAAAAAAAAATCAGTTTGTTTGGACATCGATAGACAAATTAACTATCCGTGTTTTGTTTTATGAAAAGCTATAATTGTACACTTTATAAAACGAAATAAAATAAGTTATGTTTTGTGTATATCTTCTTATCTTTGAGGCCTACGAGATGAATGGTTTGGATCATTGATGTGGACCCGATGGAACCCACAAAATAGAGTCTTGAGGGGTATGGAGAGGGTAGAGTCTTGAAGGGAGCTAGTCCCATTTTCTCAAATACTTAACATGTTGCTGGTTGGCAGCAATATCAAACCTTCCAGTAAATTGCCTTTTTTCTATGATATTTATGTATTGTAATACTAAGGATGGGTAGCTCTTTTGGTATGCCATTTAGATAAATAGTTCAAATCATCCTGGAAATACAGTGCTAATCGAAAAATGTTGTTTTGCTGTGCTCTAGTGTCCATATAATAGTGTCTAGCTTAATATGTTCTGGTTTTTTGTAGGCCCTTGCCCCATACCTTGAATCACTTAGGGGTTGTTTGGGATGTCTTAAATAAGTGCACTTTTTGACTTTTTATGAAATATGGGTTGTGTGTGGGTTGGGTTTGAAGTGATGTGATAGAGAGGTGATGTGACTTAAATAGAATAGTGACTTTTTGACTTTTTAGATTTTTTTGAAGATGCCAAACTTGGCCTTAGTTGAATTATCTACCCAGTAGAAACATGGAAACATAATTTACTGAGGAATTTGAAACATCTAATAGCACAATGAAGCGAAATTGGTACTTTAATGCATTCTTTTGAAATTGTAACTGGATCATGTTTTGATCATCCTGCTCCATATAGAAGTATGCCACAAGGTTAAAAGACGTAAAATTGAGGTTGATCAAATCCATTGTTTGAAATTGGGTGGGTCTAAAGTTCTATTTCACTTGAATAATCTAATCTAACCATAAGCATTAATGAGGGATGGAATTCTAGAAAGGTCCATCCAAACATAAGGGGTCTTCGATTCACATTTCTTGTTTTTGGTGTTGAGCATAACTGCTCTGTGTAGCGGTGGATCCATAAATTTCTTTATTTTATTATTATTCATCCTGTTTATCTAAAAACTGGTTTGGTGAAAAAAAAAATGAAAAAATAAAAACCCTTATAATTTTCATATATTTTTATCTTTTTTGGGTCGAAAATGAAAATATCTTTTTGGTGTTTATTTTCGTCAAATCAATTTTTATTTTTTCAAAATTTTTGAAAAAACAAAATCTGAAAATGAAACACAACAAAGTGATTATTGTTATTATTATTATTATTATTATTTTTTTTTTTTTTGGGGAGGAGGGGGGTTCGTAAAGGGTTTATCTTGTCTTTGCACACAATAGACCATACGTTAAAATCTAGATAAGATGAGTATTGCTGAGATGAGAATGCTAAGGTGGTTTTGTGGCAAGACTAGAAAAGACCGAGTTAAGAATGAGTATATTCGAGAGTAGGTAGGAATAGTACCGATAGAAGATAAGCTGAGAGAGAATAAATTGAGATGGTTTGGTCATATACAACGGAGATCAACTGAGGCAATAATGAAGAGATGCGATACAGTGACGGTAGATGGTAGTATTTAGGGAAGAGGTAGACCTAGATTAACGTGGATTAGTGTAGTAAATAGAGATATGTATCTCTTTAATGTAACTGATGAAATGGCCTTCGATAGAGTTGAGTGGAGAAGAAGGATTCATGCAGCTGACCCTATTTGATGAGACTTAAGGTTTGGTTTGATTTATTGATTTATTTGAATTTTATACCCAAAAATAATGTATAATATTGTGAGCCCTCTTGGTTAAATAAAAACTAAAGGATTGATTGAGGTTAAAATAATATATAATATGCTGGATAAAATTTCTTAGTCAAAATGGTGGAAACCTTTCAACACAACAATCATAAGTTTAAGAGATTTCTTGAGGTTCAAAGCTTAGTTTCAAGACTTCTTTGGATTGGTTAATATATATATATATATATATTTTGGATAAGAAATCTTAGATTTAAGTATATGATAGACATCAATAACAAATCAAAAGGAATAACTAATGAATAAAATAAATTTTATTAACCCTTGATTTTAATCAAACAAAAAGTTAGATAGTCAAAACAACTCTAGAAATAAAGAAGATCTACTCTACGTCTACTAGGAACCAACTTTGCGGCAGATACAAGTCTTGTTTGGATGATGATTATTGTCCTCTATCAATAGTTGTTAGGCTCTATCAATAGTTACGCTATAGTTACTAGTCTACCTATCTTTTGGTCCATTGTTTTTTTGAATTTGAAGTCGATACATTGGTCATATCCTTGGCAATTACTCCATTGTCCGATTTCCTATTTAGATTCTATACTTTTATCATGCATATGCTTATGTTGCATAGACTTGGGTATGTGTGTCAGGTGCCCTATTTGTCTATCGAATTTATCTAATTTCCATGTTTAAGAACACCATGACAGGAGTCGAGTTGATATTTTTTACATAATTATTTTTTGGTAAGATGATGTTTACAAAGTAACATACTGCCTTTTATCTTAAAATGAGAGTGTTGCTTTTTCTCTTAAAATGAGAGAGTTATGCGTCATGCCCCCAATATCTTAGTTGCACGAAGCGGATGCGGGGGTTGGAGTGGAAGCGGGAGCGGGTGTAGAGGAGTGAGTGCATATGGAAGTTTCTTAGGTTGGGAGTGCCTATAGCATCGTGTATATATTTATTTATTAAATATATGAAGATATTCTAAAAATTATTTTTTGCTGCTTAGTTGTAATATATGTAATAAAATATGAATAAATATTAGAGATTTATGTCAATTACAAATCGTCTTTGTTAAGTATAAATAAATAGGGGAAATTACAACGGAAAAAAAAAAAAAAAAATTCCAAAGTTTGACCCTTATAACAAAATAAGCCTTGAACTTTTAATTTTATCAATTTAAACCCTAAACTTTTGATTTGTTTTCAATCTAAACAATTTGCTTATATTCCTCAAGTAAAATCGATTGAAAAATGGTATTTTAATCATTAAACTCAATGAAAAAGAGTATTTTAGACATTTTATATATACCTACATTGAGTTTAATGACTAAAAAATTATTTTTCCCATCGGTGGATGGTTTAAACTGAAAACAAATTAAAATATTAGGGTTTAAATTGACAAAATTGAAAATTCAGGGTTTATTTTGTTACATGGTTCAAACTTTAGGTTTTTTTTTTTGGTTGTAATTGTCCCAAATAAATATTATGTACATATAAACTACTAGAATAAGTTTTACTTGTTTTTTTTTTTGTTTCTATGAGATTTTTTTGTTTGAGAGGTTTGTATCTTAGTTGGAAGTTAGTTTCTCTCTTGACAAGATCAAGTCTAAGTTACACGGACTCGTGTACGAGAGTCGGGTGTGGGTGCGTATCTAAGGGTCGGACACTTCAAAATTAAAAATTAGGGATACGTGCATATGGATCCAAATTTAGATATGAGTACGGGGATGCGTTAAATAGTTATTTTTTTAAATATATTTCTTATATGAAGATGAGTTAAAAAGTTAAGAAATAACAAATTTTGTTAAAAAAATAACAAATAAAATATAAATAATAAATAAAAATTATTTTAGACATAAAATAAATTATATTATATATGATAAAACAAATTATTTTTATTTTAAACATAAAAATTATAATATTTATAATATATTATAATATACAACATTTTTTTGAGTAAATATTATATTATATGAATACTACTATATATTATTATATTAATATATCATTTATAAATAAAAACAAGAGAAAGAGAAGGGAAAGGACGAGAAGACGGTCAAAGAAGAGAGAGGGAGGGAGGGAGGGAGAGAGAGAGAGGAGAAGAGAAGAAGATAGAAGAGACAGAGAGAGAGAGGTCGAGACCAGAGGGGAATCGAAGCCCTAGGGTGGAATCGGCTTTGAGATGTTGATTTTCAGATCTCCTTCGATTCGGCCTAGTTCGCGACTAGGGTTCGCGACTCGACTTGCTTCGCAAAGGCGAGTTTCACAGCCCCCCCCCTCTCTCTCTCTCTCTCAACAACCCTTCTTCTTTCTCCTCTCATGTTAGCCGTGTCCGAGAAAACCATGCCTAATCTGACACATATCTCACACTTGCACCCGTGTCGTGTCGTGTTGACACGGGTACTCTGCCCTAAACCGCCGAGTCCATGTAACACAAGATTAAGTTTCTTACTTGGGAGTACGGAATCACGTTTCTTAAAAAACGCCACTTGAGTAGAAGATTCTTGCTACTAAACCCAACATGCCATTTTAGCCCGCTCAAAATGTGGTGCAAATAATACCCCTTTGTCCATCTAGATCTGAATGATCATAGATAGGCGCCAAAAAGGGCACAACATTGTACACGTGGTACATACAAAATGGCTAACCAAATGTTTTGAGGATACTCAGTTAATTTGAGAATCCTTTTGGTGTTCCATAATGAAATATACCAAATGTTGAGAATAATAACATCAAAGTTGAATTTTTGGAAAAAACGATGACTTTGGTTTACTTGAGACATTGACATGTTTTAGTTTTGTAGAAACAAAGTCCGTCCTTAGGATTATTTTGTTTCAAATAGAAATAAAGAATGAGGGAACTAGAAAGATTGTGAATCACCTTCTTCTAGAGGGATCATATTGAAAGTGAGCCGTTTTGAATGTGTTAAGACAAAAAGCTAACATAGATGTTATGGGTACATATATATGTTGGGTAATTTCGTTCATATCTTAGACCTAGGAATCAAGGTTTTAAATAATGGTGGCGGTTACAGTAACGGTAGCGGTAGTGTTGACATGTGAACTGTGATTTTTTTAATTCTTCGCACAACTTTAGGAAAACATACCGATACACATGTTTTTATTTCAGAATCACATTTAGGCCTCATTTGGGAAGCGACCGGTTTAGCCAAAAAGCCAAAAAGTTACTAAAAAAATCAAAAAGCCAACAATCCATACCAAAAAGTCAAAGATTTCCTTTCCTTTCTACTTTTTGCACATTTTTTCGTAAAAAGTCAAAAAGTCATCCCAAACATACTAGTTTTTTTTACATCACATTTTAGCTAAAAAGCCAAAAAGTTAATAAAAAAGCTTGTTCCCAAACGAGGCCTTAGTGAGGTTCAAAATGATTTTTAGTATTTTTGTTTAGTATTAAAATATGATCCAATAGATATACTAATTTTTATATTAGTTATAAGTCGCTATGGATAATTTTCTTACTGTTGGATTTATTTAATTTTCTTTGCTTTACTAATATACTTATGGATAACTTCCAATTTGTTAAGAAAAAACATGAAGTATGTTTAATATTAAAATAATAATCTCATAAACGTGAGTTCAAAATACAAACGTAATAATGTAAAAATACATAATATGACATCTGAATTTTGCTCAATAAATTTAACATAGGAGAAATAGATATAAGTTAGGCCAAGTTTGGCAACCCAAAATAAGTACACACTTTTTATCTTTTTATCTTTTTTCCATCACATCATCTCTCTACTTTTCTGCACATCTTTTCGTAAAAAGACAAAAAGTGCACTTATTTAGGTCATCCCAAACAACCCCTAAGAATATTCAAATATAATTAAGTAAAAAACTCAAGTAAAAGTCTTAACTATATATGTTTTGAACGTTCAATCTTTTAGTTCTACAAAATTTCATTATTATTTAATTAGAAAATAAAAAGAGAAAATAGCATTATATACAAAATTTATTAAAAAAAATAAAAATTGAAAAATAGAGGTGTAGCGGTTGTAACGGTGCTGTAGTGGCAATGTAACGGCTGTTATGGCCTTTATATAACGGTTGTGGCCGTTGCGGTTGTGAATTTCTATCACACCGCTATAGTAGTTGTAATGGGTGGCGATAACCACCACAACCGTTACGTAATAAAGTTACACTTTTTAAAACCTTGCTAGGAATTTATCCATGTTTCATAAAGGTCAGATGAATTTGTTAATTAGCTGAATACTATTGAGAGAGTTTGAATATTGTGAAGTTTCTAAAGATAAAAAGGTGAAATTGATGTGTATACGCCTCAAAGGAAGAGCTGCTGTTCAATGGGAACAATTGCAAGTTAGTGGACACAGGAGAGGCTAACTAAAGATTAGAGATTGGGACAGAATGAAGAAGAGGAAAGAAAAATTATTCTTTCAACTATATGCAAACTAGTGTAGAATATATGGAAGCCTTCTATCAACTCGTTGCAAGAGTATTTAAGAGTGAAGATCAAATGGTTGTAAGGTATATAATTGAGTTAAGACCTTCAATTCAAGATTTCCTCAATCTACCAACTTCGTGGAGTGTTTTGGAGGCTTATAACATGGCTTTGTTGGTTGGAAAAAATACCAGACTGGTGTAATTCAAGGGTTGGACAACAATTTCTAGGCAGTTCCAGAGTTGGACAACAGTTTCCAAGCTATTTTGGAAAAAGTGGAGCTACACATTTGATCTGATAAGGCATATGATCCAGCTTGAAATCAGCCTAATACCAGCACTATAGGAGCTAAAAACCAGTCCCAAGAGGAAGGTTTTAAGTGCTTCAGGTGTGGGGAACTGGGTAATTGGAGGTGATTTTGGAGAAGAAGATGGTCTAGCTCTTATGATAAAGAAAACTTTTCTCATACTTAAGCATGACAATGAAGAATATTGGTTGAGAACCAATATCTTCTACACTACTGCAACATAGGAGGAAGTTTGTGATTTGATCATTGGCGGTGGTAGTTATGAGAATGTAGTCTCATAAGAAGTGGTTGACAAACCTCAAGTAGCACCAGTAGCACTAGTCTTGGTTGAAATGCCATGACTTGGCAATGGCATAGTAGCACCAATTTTTGTTGAAACGCTCACCTCAGCCACACTAACTACTTATACTAAAAAGGTGGCTGATAAATTCAACTGTTTACCCTTCTTTTTCATTATAGGACATGTGGTATATGTAAAATTTGAATATATTTGCAATGTGAAAAGGGAAGAAAACATACATAAATAAAAATGCATATTTATTTGTTGTCTTGTTCCTGCCGTGCCATTTGTGTGTGTTGGGGGGGGGGGGGGGGGGATTATGTGTTAATGTGACTATATTGTTTTTTGTGTCCTGTGTCTATATCCACACTAGTTTGGTCCTAGAGTTTCTTATGGTCTTGTTCTATGTAAACGGATAATGCATTGCATTCTGTTAGCAACTTGTGATTTGTTGACTGCTAAAAGAGGTGTCTGATACATTGGCAATGCTCTCAATTGTTTCCTGTTCTTTTCTATTATATGAAATCTGGAAACTGATTTCTTACTATTTTGATATAATAAAATTTAAATATAACTGCAATGTGAAAAGTGAAGAAAAAAAAAGATTATTTTCACATATATAAAATGTATATTTATGAATTGTTCCTGTTGTGTCGTGTCTTTTTTTTTTTTGTGAAAAATTATGTGTTAGTGTGACTATATTGTTTTGTATGTGTCCTATGTTTGTATCCATGCTTGTTTGGTCGTAGTGTTTCTTATGGCCTTGTTCTATGTAAATGGATAATGCGTTGCATACTGTTAGTGACTTGTTGAATGCTGATGGCGGGTACCTTTTCAGAGACTGGGAGTGCCATCTTGCAGCCACAACTTCTTTGGAAACCGACAGTTCTAATTTTCATACAACAGACAGCAATACAAATGGATCTTTCTTAAAAAATGAGACCTTTTATCTTTCTCCACTGTTAAATGGTGCGGTTGCTGACAGTGCTCTTGATTCTGTTGCTGGGAGAGATGGAGGAGATGCATGCAGTATTTCAAGAATGGAAGATTTGGTAGTTCGGATGGATCTTACAGATGACTTATTACATATGGTATACTTTGCTTTTGTGTTTTAGGATATTACTATTTGCTACTTGCTTCTAGGTCATGGCTCATGCTGACTCATATTATCTTATTGGCTGTCAGGTTTTCTCTTTCTTGAAGCACATTGATCTTTGTATGGCAGCCATGGTCTGCAGGCAGTGGCGGGCAGCAAGTGTTCATGAAGATTTCTGGAGATTTTTGAACTTTGAGAATCGGAACATATCTGTGCAACAATGTGAGTATGGTGTGATGTGTATTTAATCCTCAACTACTGTCCTATTTACTTACCATTTGTAACATTTTATTAGCGGCAAAGTTTGAGATTGTAATGTGCTGTGCCTTGGGAAAACTATTATCAGTTATTCTTACTTCTGATATTTTCCTCTCCCCGCCTTGCCCATAAGCTAAGTTTGTAAAGTTCTTCCGTCCCTTCTCACTTTATTGGGACTCAAACCGTGTTGCACCCAAAATGATGTCAGGGGGGTGCTACTTGAGCTGGTTAGCACGTGGTTTATAGGAGACCTTATCCAGAATATTGAAAGTGTCCCAATATTACCAGTTGATATCAATCTTGAAAATGGTTACAGTAGAAGTTTATAATGGGTATAGGTTAATGGGTTTCAATTCAAGTTTATAATGTGACCCATAATTGGTTACTGTCTCTCCAGGATTTGTGAAGAATCCTTAAGAAATTTCAATTTAACCCATGATTTTCACTTTCTGTGATAAGTGTGTCAATTTTTTTACAGAAAAGAGTGGGATAAGTAATTTTGAGGAGCAGTGGACTAATCGAACTAGGACCCTCAATTTTTATTTTTAATTTGTTTTAAATATTTATATTATCAAATTATTTAGCATATAAATTACTTTTAAGCACTTTATTGTTGCATGTGAGGGAAACTGTTATGTTACTAGAAACAATACGAATCTGCATATTCTGTGTAAAACGATGTTGATAGTTAACATTCCAGGATATTGATGCCTTACATGTGGGCATTCCTTGTGAGATCCTGAGTTGCCACAAATATTTTTCACCTATTAGGGATTCATTTGTCTAAGCGTTACAGGCATCCCCAATTGTTAATGCCTAAACTAATATTGTCCTGGATAGTAGACCTTATCTTAGAAAGACTTCCCTTCAGGGTTGATCTGCCACTTGCACTCTGGTGCTTATTGCTTGCTTCTGTCTGGAGCAGGCCTGAGGGTTCCACTGGGGCTAGGGTTTACCCACTGATTGGCCTTTTGTGGGTTTGATGAACTAGTGGAGAGATGTCCAAATGTGTTCTATGTTACATGGACTTGGATACGAGTGTCGGGTGCGGGTGTATATCCAAGCGTCAGACCTTCATAAATTTAAATCTTAGGATCTTGGGATACGGGGACACGTCATATGTACATATATATTGCATATTATATAATATTCTCAGATGAGATGTTTTAAATTTTGTAGAAATATATTAGAAATTAAATACGATTCAGAAAAAATATGAAATTTCTATATCTAATTCATGTGGGAGCCTAAAAATATTGCTTTACTAACAAAAATGAATTTCTTCTTCTTCATGTATTGTCACAAATTAAAGGATCTGAGTGTTTAAATTGGGTACGAGCGTCGGACACATATCCCACACCCTTACCAATGTCATATCCGGTGGACACGGGTATTGTGGGGGAAATAGAAGAGTCCGTGTAACACAGAATGTGTTAAAGACTGGTGGCTAGATTAGGGGCTAGTCCAGGTCACCTCTGTCAGTGGCCTTGCTCATAGTCTTTGAGCTGGTTCATGCATTTGCAACAATGGGGCTCAATGGTTAATACTATCTCCTTGAAATGTGCCATAACCACACTTGATTTGATTCATTCATCTAATTATGGGTAAGTCAATGATGACATCGGCCAAACATTTAGGCTAAGAAGCACAGACACTTCATGTTAGACACGGACACTCATCAAACACTTCCAAAAGTGTCATTATCCGTTATTATTTTAAAACCTGGATACACTTAGGACACTTGGGGACACATGCGTCTATTGCTTAGGCACATATGAAGCACATTGTAAGTTTGAACAAAATAACTTGGAGGATACAAGTTATGAAAGAAAATACTATAGATTTATACCTATTAATCCCCTTGTTTAAATTTTAGAATTTACTGTTATATAGCATTTGGTTTATTATCGTTGAATGAAATATTCATATATATGACATAATCTTAAGATGCATGGACACACAAATGAACACGGGACAAAATGATTTTGAAAAAAATTAGGATATGGACACGGTGGTGATATGACAAAAAATATTTTTACATATTTTATTTGATATGTATATGGATATAAATTTAGGATGTAGAGATATAAGAGGCATCAATGTATATGTGAGTGTAGTTTTTGTTTTCTTGCACTCTTCCTCTTTGTTTTCATATATTTTTTCTTTGAACCCAAATCAACTTTTTGAAATTATAAACAAAACCCACAAAGGTGTTTTGAGGCATGTCCAATCACATGACACACTTATTGTGAAGTATCCACAACTTGTCTTGCAAAAAATAATAATTGAAAAATTGGGCATGGCCTAGTCGACATGTGGACGTGTGTCTATGGTGTGTTGGTGTCCAATACGTGTTGGACATGAACATGGATACTTGGACTATCCGTGCTTTCTAGCATATAGTACTATATGTTTAGTGCATAACGTTCACGTGTCATATCCTTTATTTTTTGAAAATTTTCATGTTGGTGTCTCTGTGCTTCTTAGCATGCAGGCTTAGCAATGAAGGATGTAAGCTAGAAGCACAAGTTGGAAGCAAAAGTGTCTTGTTATATATGGAAGTCCTCCTTAGACAATTTTTTTTTATCTATAGGTCTCCTTGTTGCCCCTCTCTCTCCCTTCCTTCCCTTGCTCCGTTTTTGGCGTTGCCGATTGAGTTTTTCCTTAAATGTGTACATCTCCTTTATACAAACAACCTTGATTAATGTTACAAAAAAAGGCTAACATTTGTGATTTACGTTATGGAATGCATGTTCTAAGTGACATTGATGACAATTTTAATTAGGTCTAAATGAAACTGCTTAAGCCTTAACAAGTCTTGTAGACCCTAGCTCACCTTAAAAGCTTTTAAGGTTTACTAAAAGGAAAAGTTGCCCTAATATTCTATACTTGGGCTTGAGCATCATTATGTGTTGTGCAATTGCTTGTGTGGGGTGACTCCTTTGTGGGCACTTAAAGTAATGTTGTACCTTGAGCACTATTTTATACTTGGTTTTGTACAATGCAAAGTATCTACATAATGTTCCAAAGGTATTATGTTTTAAATGCTCATTTCATTCATATGCTATGAAAATCCATGGATGTTTACTTGTTTGGAAATATGTTTCGAATCTATATAGATATCATCTCTTGTGCTTGGGCCTCAAGTTGGCAATATTGAAACTTAAGCACTTGCTATGATGGCTATGGTACCATTGGGATTACACGTTTTATATTTCTATACTTCTGCTAAATGAAAGCAAAGTATTAAATAAATTTCTTAGATTTCCAAAAGCACCTT
This sequence comes from Camellia sinensis, assembly GCF_055761805.1. NCBI lineage: Eukaryota > Viridiplantae > Streptophyta > Magnoliopsida > Ericales > Theaceae > Camellia > Camellia sinensis. The sequence goes on from NC_138970.1 coordinate 120,715,183, forward strand.
CCACTTGGTATAGGTCAGCCTTGGTAGCTTGGACTATCGGCTGGTCAAGCCTTAATCCATCTAAGGTGGATTTGGGTCATGACAATTTCAAATTTTAAGTCTACAAACGTTTCCACTTTTATTGGGAAAGTAGAATCCATGTGGAATATTCATATGTACCTCGTCTTTTGTGTTATTATGAAGAAATTATATTTTTTACATCAAGCTATCGAAGAGACCAATCTAGCTGCAAACAAAATGACTAATGGGATTCATTTTTATTACCGGTGCAAATGTCTCTTAATAATCAATTCCATAGGTTATGGTCAATCCTTTGGCCACCAACTTAGCCTTGTATCTCTCAGCAGAACCATCTGCCTTATGTTTCATAGTGACCATCCACTTACATCCAACTGGGTTCTTCCCTTTTGGTAATTCAACCAACTCTAAAATATTCTTCTTCTTTAGAACATGCATTTCTTCACGCACTGCCTTCTTTCACTTGGGATCCTATAATGTTTCGTGGACATTTTGTGGATCATATATACAAAGATACATTAGAAGCTGAGAGATGATGCAAGGAAACAAATTAGAAATAGGATATTGAGTACACAATCTCACACCTTTACGAAGATCTATAGGAATATGAAGATTATAATCAAAATTAGGACCAAGGTCGAAATCAAAGAGTTCACAACTATGAACAAAACTAGAAGCTCGTTTGGAATTAGCTATTTTAGTTGGCTTATTGATTTTTTACAAAAAGATGTGCAGAAAAACAAGGAGAATGACGTGACAACTTGTAATGACTTTTTGACTTTTTTCTTTACTTGCCAAACGTGGCCTAGGATTACCTGAATTCTACGTTACACGGACTCTTTGTTTTTTGAGAGCTACCTGTGTCGACATGACATGACACGACATAGGTACGGGTGCGGAATACGATTGGGATACGACTAAATACAAACGGATACGACTGCTTTTTGTGGTTTGAATAGGAGGGTCAAAGAGAGAAACAGAGAGAAAGGAGGGGGCTGGCCCAACTTTGCGAAGCAAGATCGAAACGCGAACCCTAGTTGCGAACTCGACCCAATCGAAGGAGAGTTGAAACCCAACTTCACGAAGTCGATTCCACCCAGAAAACGACCCTACCTTAGTTGCACGAAGCGGGAGCGGGGGCGGGAGCGGGGGCAGGAGCTGGAGCGGGAGCGAGGAAGTGTGAGCCGATAGAAGCTTCTTAGGTTGGGAGTACCTCGAGGGGCGGTAATATATATATATATATATATATATTTTAATACACATTAGAATTTTTTTTATAAATATTTTTATTTTAATACACATTAATTATTTTATTTATTTATTATATTTTTTAAATAATGTGTTATTGTTAATTTATTTTTTATTTTTAATTGATATATATATTATAAATAAAAAATTATAATAAAATAAGGAATAAGAAATTATGTTAAAATAAATAAAAAGAAAGATTAGATATTTTATTTTATAATTTTTTTTTATTATATATGATTTAATTAGATTTCTTTTAAATAATTAGATGATTTATTTTATTATTATATATTAAAAAGTTAAGAAATAATAATTTATAAAAATTATTATCATATATAATATTTTAAGAAATAACAATTAGATATTTTATTATATATGATAAAAATTATAATTTATAAATTTTATTATATATATTATATATGATAATTATATTTATTATATATATTATATATGATCAATTAAAACATAGAGACGAAGAGAGAGAATAACGAACAGATCGAGAGACAAAGGGAGAGAGAAGCAGAGACGAAGAGAGAGAGAGAGAGAGAGAGAGAGAGAGAAGCACAGAGACGAAGACGATTGTGATCGATAGTGAGAGGAGAGAGTGACCAAGACAATCAAAGCCCTAATAAAAGTCCTAATCTCAGCCCTAATCCAATCAAACTACAAAGCTGCTACTACTGGTCCACTGTAAGTTTCTCTCAACAATCCTTCTTCTTTCTCTTCTTATGTCGACGTCGAAGGCTAGGGTTTCTCTCTCTCTCTCTCTCTCTCCCCCCTTTACGATCCCATCTTGGACTGAATCGCGTCTCTCTCCATAGAAACACGATTCTTACACGTTTCTAAGAAACACGGAATCGCGATTAGAATCGCCATCTAGTTGCACGATTCCTGCAACTAAGGTCCCTACGGCTTCAATTCAAAGCTGCGATCCATATGTTCTTGAGAGAGAGAGAGAGAGAGGGAGAGAGAGAGCCTACGATGGAGAGAGAAGACAATAAAAAATATTTCCTACTATCACGAGCTATTTATTATTTTTAATATTTTATGCTTAGTTATTTCACTTACTTTTATTGAAACATTGGTTACGTTACTAATGAGGTGATCCCACGTAAAAAAAAATTAAAAAATAAAAATTAACATCAAGTGTAATATTTTGAGTTGCCATCCAAAATCAAAAAACATATTTTGGATTTTTTTTGACGCATCTATGTTTAGTCGTATCCATGTACCTGTATATAATTTTTGGGAACTTTTTAGATGTATCTGTGGTTCCTTCATTTAGAGATTTGCTGAGTCTGACCCCTAGATTTATATACGTGTACCCGACATTCGTACCCGAGTTCATGTAACGTAGCTTGAATTAGAGGAATCTAATTGCAAGGGAGTGGAAGGGAGCCAGTCTTACCTTCAACATTCTCGTACAGGCATTCGACTCTTTGAAAAGAAGTCTCATGATCAAGTTCAGGTTCCTTATAAGTCTCATGCTTAGGTTTCTTAAAACCCTGACTAATGACACAAATGGTAGGGCAAGTGGAGACGAATCTTCACTCAACTGCTCTTTTGAAGAGAAGTCTCAAGAGGGTAATATGACATGGCCTTAAAAAATGTGACATCCATGGAGACAAGCCATCTACCACAAGGAGTATGATAACACTTGAAACCTTTTTGAGTGGGGCCCCAAACATCAGTTTGAATAACTATAAATTGAGAAGTACTTTTATTAATACTAATAGGAACGGCACTAGATGGTGTTTAGCAAGTTCACAACAAAATTTGAAAATATCTAATTGAGAAAATAAGTATGGAAAAAATTTCCTTAACAATAGAAATGAAAGATGTCCTAATTAGGGGTGTTCACGGGTCAGTTCGTACCGGTTCTAGTATTAATCCGTCACCCGAACCGATCATTGCGGGTAGAAGAATTGCACATCCGATTTCAACTGATAGGCAGTTCAATGTCGCATGCGTCGGGTCTCACGGTTTGTTGGTCAAATTTGGTCGAGTTCTCGATTCCCATTAGCAGCTCATTTTTATATGTCACACAAACACATATACAAACAGATTTGAGAGAGATGAAGAAACTGAGAAGACTGTTGTTGTGTGATGTTGACATGCATAACTATTCGATCTAACCCAAGACCATGGTGCTTGTTGATAACCGAATAGATGTAGATGCAATAAACCGTGAGGATTGAAGAGGGGTTGAGGGAGAGAGGGTTTGGCGAGAGGAGAGGTCGGATGAAGGAGAGAGGAATATCAAAGTTCCGCCAAAAGAAAGGAAGAGTTAGCATACATAAACCTTTGTATATTAGTATATATATAACCCAGACATCATGTATATCATAACATATGTCATGTATGTGTGGTGATATAATTATAATCATGTAATATATTATATTATATTATATTATATGTATGTAACCGTACTTATTAATCACATGTATCAATGCATAGAAAATATCAAACCTAAATGATTGTGTATTATAGGCTAGGGTTAGGCACTTTAGTACTGTACTATTGGTCAAGCATTTATTGGAGTGTTTACTTGCATTTGAAATTTGAAATGAAACGGTGAATGAAAGTCTGACAATTTTTTTTGAACCTTGTGCTACCTTCTCTGTAACTGGTACGGACTCAAAGTTTTAATGTTATTATTACACGAAGCCCCAAGAGTTTTAATTGCTATTTGACTATTATTTCGGACGGTCCGGGTTTATTTAGTTTCCAAAGGAGTGGAATCATCCACCGACTATAACATTGATGAATCTTGCCTACGGAATCCAAGCCGACCGTGGAGTGTCTTTGAAACCGACCACAATCATTCGGTTCGATTTGGATTGGTCGGTTTTATCGGGTGATTCGGTTTTTTGAACACCCCCTAGTCCTAATCTTCGATGCATGAGCCAAAGCTTCTACAATGATGGTAGAGGAAAGTGTTAGGGGAAGGGGCAAACCTAAATTGACGTGGACTAGTGTAGTAAATAGTGATATGAATCACTTTTATTTGATTAACCAAATAGCCTTTGATAGAATCAAGTGGAGAAGAAAGATTTATGTAGCCGACTCCATTTGATGGGAGCAAGGTTCTGAAAAGCGGTTGCGGTCGCCGTAACGGTGGCGGTGACGTGGTTGCTGTAGCGGGGTGTAAAGGTCGTAGTGTAACGGTTGCGGTAACCGGAACTGTGAATTTTTTTATTTTTCACACAATTTGAAAAAAACTTACCGATATGCATATTTTTTTTCCTTGATCATATTTATTGGGTTAAAAATAAATATTGATCAATTTTTGCAAATTTTAAGTATGATCCAATATATTTCATATTTTTAAATCACTACAAATTGAGTTTTTTACATTTTATTTTAATAATTAATGACTTTATATTATACAAAAAATCAATCACTAACTATTATATATAAGATAAACAATGACAAAAGTAAGAGAATAAATAAGAGTCTAAATATATATATATATATATACATATTTTAACCAAGCCAAATAGATAATGATTACACTTATTATTATTATTATTTTCAAACAATATATAGATAGATACACATAAACAAAATGGTTTAGTAATAGCAGCTGAATAGAATAACATAGGTTTTATAGTTTCAACAAATCAATAACATGTTTTTCATCTTCCTTCTTCTCTCTCTCTCTCTATCTCTTGCTCCTCCATTTTTTCTATTTATCTTCCCTCTTCTCTCTATCCCCCTTCTTCCATTTTTAGCTTTTTTTGTGTGTTTTTTCGAAAGAAACAGTTTGGAACCGTTATGTAACGGTGCGTAACAGGCCGTTACGGCTGTTACGGCACCGTTACGACTGCTACAGCCGACACACCTGTGAATCTCAATTACACTGCAAAAGCGGCCGTAACGGGTGGCGGTAACCGCCCAAACCGTTACGTAACGACGTTACGTAATGGTTACGGCCGCTTTTTAAAACCTTGGATGGGAGGCTTGGTTTGGTAAGACCACTAGCAGAGAGAAGATTATTACAAAGATTAGGAATGTGCAACATAGAAGAAAGAGGAATGGATGGAGTAACATAAGTTGAACCTTTGCCAGACACAAAAGAAAGAGTACCATAAGCTATTTAACATACCTGAGTGGGAAAAATCAGTCTTATGATCAGAAGCCTTTGAATCAATAATCCAAGGAAGGTAAGAATATTGTCAGGAACACTTGATGCAATAGAAGCACAACAATGATTCATCCCACTAAAAACATCACCACTAATAGCACTAATGCATTAAAAAAGTAAAAAAAAAAAAAAAAAATACAACTCCAAGACCAAAACATCACATCATTAATAACGGGACCCACTTGCCACCTAATTAGTGGGAGCACTAATTAGTGCTCCCAAGCATTTTTCATAGAAGCATTACCTGAGTGGGAAAAAAACAGATGTAGAGGATAAGATACCCATTTGTGGCATAAGGTGACGAAGGTTTCCACTTCGTCCTTGGTAAGAACCACAAACTCAGGCCCCATTTGGCAGCCAACTTTTTGGCCAAAAAATCCAAAAATAGCCAAAATGTCACATCGAAGGCGTGAAGAAAACACACTTGTGCGTTGATTTTTAGGCGAAGCACTAGTTATGTGCAACTCAACACCTCAGAGGCATTTGCATCTGGAACGGTTTTTGCACTTTCCACACATCAACGAATGAAGCGTACAAATTCGAATAAGAGGAAGATACAAATGCCATTAATGCTATTGACCTTCTTTATAGTCCAAATTACTTTGACTTCGACATTGACATGTCTTCTTCTTCAACGAAGTAGGTTTTTCACATAATCTCTCTCTCTCTCTCTCTCTCTATTTTGGTTGAATAGTCTTCAAACTATTTTTGTGACATGACATTCTCCGTATCTGGTGGAGTATTTATTTTGCCTAAATGACCTTGGTTGGACTCTTGTATTTGTTGCATAACTGGTCTCTTTTTTATTTATTTATTTTTTAGTGTTATTGTCTCGCATATTGGCTGATTTGTTAATTCTTTTTGCTTTTATGTATATGTATGAAATGGTTTTTATGAATTTTGTTTGTTATTCCCTATTTTTTATTCCCTATTTATTTATGTTTATATTTTATTAAAAAAAAAGAAACAGAATTCAGAAGGTTTATGCCTTGCATCTTCAGGTGTAAAATGCCTCACCTTGCACTTTCGCCTTTAAAAACTGTGCTTAGTATTGTGAATCCTGCACTTCAATTCATACACTTGTGCCATAGTCCCTTCCTTTGGGTAGGTCTGTGCAGCTGCATCCCAAATCTCCTTTGTGGTATCCATGAAAAAATGCCTGCAATTGATTTCAGGCTCTATAGAGTTGAGATGCCATGATATGGCAGCGGAATTCGGGAAGTCCCACTAATCATAACGTGGGTTGTTGTCCCTTGGTTACACAATTTGTCGAGTTACGTACCGTATTTTCTCTCTACTTTTGATAAACAACTTGGCTGATTGAAACCAAGACAAATAATTGCGCCCATTAAGCTTCACCATGGTACTTTGTAAGGTAGGATTATGCGTTACAGTTTGGAGAGAAGTAGCCAATGATTGTTGACTGTTGAGAAACCACACTTCATTCTGACATTTTTTAGCGGCCCAACAAATTATCACAAGTTTACCAAACTAAAAGGTTCAGGAGAGACCTGTTGTGTGCCAAACCAAAGAAGAGGGCCAATAAAAAGAAGTTGCTGCTGGGAAGGTTAGTGTACCAAAAAAAAAAAAAAAACAAACAAAAAAATAGTTCACTGTTACATTGCACAAGAAGCCTTAGACCAACAGCCAAATGCCTCAAAACACCTTCAAATCCTCAAAAGTCAGTCAACACTTCTCAAGAACCCTTGGTAATGCTTCTAGAGTGTAAGTCGGGCCCTTCTCTTATTGAAGAACCAATAAAATTGTTCCTAGAATGCTTCAATAGACAGATCTGAAAATACTCAATATTTTTTTTTTGCTAAAAGTAAGAAAAAATTGGGAAACCCATAGTAAGGCCTGTCCAATGGAAACACAAAAAATATTGGGTGAGTGAGCTCTCCTAGTCGATCACAGAAAGTTTTATCAGATTTGAAGAGAATAAAATAAGAATGAAAAAGAGAAGAGATAATGTTGTATGAAAATAGGAGAGAATGATAACATTAGGGTTTTCTCCCTTAATTTCTTATATTATACTTATCTATAAAAAATTACAAAACTAACCTTCTACCTAATATACAACCAACAGCTTATGCAATTGCCACACCATGATGGAGTTGAATTAATTAACATCCCCTAAGTTTAGGCAAGAAAACTTGTGTTTGTTTTCTTTAATACACTGAGTTTTCAGACCATGGGAATCTGGAAAGCATTTATGCATTGTATTGAGTCCTTCTATCTTGAACTTTAGGGACAATACATATTTATGGGTTATTTAGTTTCCAATATAACCAAATGGATACAGTAATGTTCACCGTTTATGTGCACCTGCAGTTGAGGATATGTGTCAGCGGTATCCAAATGCAATTGAAGTGAACGTATATGGTGCTCCTGCTATTCATTTGCTTGTTATGAAAGCAGTTTCATCATTAAGGTATATGGTCTTTCATCTTGTTGAAGACAGATAATTTTGTTAGGACCGCTGCTGATATATCTGATGTTTTTCAGGAATCTTGAGGCTCTAACTTTGGGAAAAGGACAACTAGGGGAAACTTTTTTTCAAGCCCTAACAGATTGCCAACTGTTAAAGAGTCTTGCTATTATTGATGCTACCCTTGGTAATGGTATTCAAGATATACCTGTATACCATGATAGATTGAGACAACTTCAAATTGTGAAATGCAGAGTGCTCCGTATTTCCGTCAGGTGACACAGTAGTAATTAATCGGACAGAAGTGTAATGTTTAGTTAACCTGTTCAATTTTTTGCTAAGTTTCATGCTATGCAGGTGCCCACAACTTGAAACTTTGTCTTTGAAGCGCAGTAGTATGGCTCACGCAGTGCTCAACTGCCCTCTTTTGCATGATCTTGATGTAGCCTCTTGCCACAAGTTTTCAGATGCTGCAATTCGTTCAGCAGCAACATCATGCCCGCTTTTAGAGTCTTTGGATATGTCAAATTGTTCATGTGTGAGTGATGAAACGCTACGTGAAATAGCCCTTACTTGTGGTAATCTCCATGTTCTTAATGCGTCATACTGCCCAAACATCTCTCTTGAGGTCAGTGATCTTACTTTTGACTATTCCTGTGCTGGTTATGTTTGGATATGCCTTAAATTGACACGATTTGTTGCTTTTGTTGAAGTCTGTGAGACTACCAATGTTGACAGTTCTCAAGCTTCACAGCTGTGAGGGCATAACTTCAGCTTCAATGGCGGCAATATCTCATAGTTACATGTTGGAGGTTTGAAGCCTCTTAATTGTCTCATAAGTTAGCATTGCCCAGGCGTTATTCAATGTGTGAATAGTAAATGAAATCAAAATTTTGTTGCGATGTAGGTCTTGGAGCTTGACAATTGCAGCTTATTGGCAGCAGTGTCGTTGGATCTTCCACGCCTGCAGAATATAAGACTCGTCCATTGTCGCAAGTATATTTTGCTGCTCTAACCTCATATTGTGGCAGGGGAACTGCTTAGTTAAATTTTTGGTACACTGTTGTGGACAGTAACTCATGTTATTATAATGCCTGCAGGTTTGTTGATTTAAATTTACGAAGTATCATGCTGTCATCTATTGCAGTGTCAAATTGCCCTTCTCTCTTGCGAATTAACATCACATCAAATTCACTACAAGTATGTCTTTCATTAAATTGTTTATTATTTTCTTTTTCTCCATGTTGTCCTTTGTTTTCAGAGAGGTATGAATCCTGAAGGTATGGTTGGTTTTATGTTTATGCAGAAATTAGTGCTGCAAAAGCAAGAAAGCTTGACAACTTTGGGATTCCAATGCCAATGTTTGCAAGCGGTGGACCTTGCAGATTGTGAATCTCTAACAAATTCTATCTGCGAAGTTTTCAGTGATGGTGGTGGATGCCCTATGCTAAAATCATTAGTTCTTGACAACTGCAAGGTGTGTGTGAACATAGTTCTTTGCATTTTTCTGTTTCTGTAGTTTAGTTGAAGTCCTTTGCATGTTCAATTGAGGATGTAGCTTTATATGATTTGTTGGGTTTTCATATCTTGCTGTGACTGTTTTTTTTCCTTTCATTCTCGTCTTAAGTTTTCATTTCTAATTTATGAAATGTAATTGTTTTTGTTTCTTAATGGAACTTTTTTTTTTGGTAAACAATTAAGCCAGCCACTTTGAGGAAATTTTGTTGGAGATACTTCTTTGGACATGTGTCACATATTCATTTTTTCTGTTTCCAAGAGCAGTGAACATTGTGCAAAAAGGTTGTGGATGTAGATGTACTACGTTAGCATATCTGGAAAGATTTCCTTTCATGTGTGTTTACTGAATTGGAGTTTCTCATTTCTAATTTTGGAAAATGGGATCAATGAAAATTTTGAAAAGCATTTTTTTCTTTTCTTTTTGGATTGTTTTTGTTTCTTAATGGACCACCCTTTTTAAAAAAAAAACAAAGAAAATTAAAAAGCAATGGAAGCTGCTTATGCACCACTCTGTAGAAATTTTGAGGTAGATATTTCTACTCACATGTGTCTCATATTCATTTTTATGTTTTCAACAATTGTAAACACTTTAAAAAACTAAACCAGACAGATGCAAAATGGTTATGGATGTACTTCATAAGCATATATGGGAAGATTTCCTTTCGTATGTGTTTACTGAATTTGAGTTCTCAGTTCTACCAGATGCTTCTTTTATTTGTTTATTTATTATTTTTGTTTAAGCCTGTGTGGTTGCTGCACCACATGGTGTTCTGTTAACTGCTTGATACGTATACTGCAATATGCGCTCTTTTTTCAATTTATGTTATGATGACTGAATGTGGTTAATTTTCCTTTTTCAGAGCTTAACGGCTGTGGGATTATGTAGTAATTCTTTAGTCAGTCTTTCTCTTGCTGGTTGTCGTGCTGTTACTTCTCTTGAACTCACATGTCCTTATCTTGAGAGTGTTTCTTTGGATGGCTGTGATCATCTTGAAAGAGCATCATTTTGCACTGTGAGTGGAAACAATTGCATCTCTCTCTTGAAATTAGAATGCTGTATTATTGTTGACTATTATATATGAGTTAGTTGGGGCATAAAAGTCACTATCACTGCAGTCCATCCTTTTATGCCTTTGATTTTATACATTGAGATGCTTTTGCATCAACCTTTCAAGCTCAAAGTGATTGTTTTTAATTCAGGTTGGTCTTCAGTCTCTTAATTTGGGAATATGTCCTAAACTAAGTGTACTCCATATTGAAGCACCACATATGAAGTTGCTTGAGTTGAAAGGATGTGGCGTATTATCTGAGGCATCTATTAATTGTCCTCTTCTAACTTCTCTGGATGCTTCCTTTTGCAGGTCTAACTTCTTTCTTCCCTTCTTTTTTTCTCTCCCTGTCTATGTCTCCTCAAGCTAACATTATTCTATTTCACATGCACAGCCAACTGAAAGATGACTGCTTATCTGCAACAACTGCTTCATGCCCGTGTATTGAATCACTAATATTAATGTCATGTCCATCCGTTGGTCCTGAAGGACTCTCTTCTTTGCGGCGGCTTCCAAATTTGACCTCACTTGATTTATCTTATACCTTTTTGATGAACTTGCAGCCTGTTTTTGAGTCCTGTTTGCAGTTGAAGGTGAATTTCATCATCCAAGTATATGAACCATAAACATGGATGGGTTTTGAGTTTTATGCCGACACGCATGCATAAATATCTAGATCAATATGCATTGTTCTGAGAGTTTTTAATTGCTTTAATGTTATAGTGGTCATATTTCATTCATACTATACTGCTAGTGGACCTTCATTAGGGCTTATAATTGGTTGGTTTTCTTACATCTTTCTGAGCAATGAGCATTAACAAGTGAGTCCGAAGATGGCACATTTCATGGAATACGATCACCCATGGTTGGGTTGATCTGTGGTTTCCATCTGAACCACTGGCTGATAGATAAATTTGCCGCCCCCGGGGGGGGTTGGTTTCGTGTAAGGCTGTCAACTAGTGATTGGCAGTGTGCAAAATTCCGTTCCCAATGATTAGCTCTGAGCAAATTGATGGGGATTGGCACCTTAAAGTTGATATCTGGGAAAGGAACAAAAGAGAAACAGCCATATGGTTCATTACTGAGCTGATGGGTCTCACCATTGACGTTATGTTATGGGGAATTGTTTTTCTAGCCTGCATATCCTCCCTACCAAACACAACAAATAAGTAATATTAATAGATTAATACAGCTTGTTAATCTCAACCAGTTAATTTTTCTTCCAAGGTTAGAATGCCTTTTCTTTGTTATTTTCACTTCAACTGCTTCTTTTCTTGTCTTCTGCAAGGTTATAAAGTTGCAGGCATGCAAATATCTTGATGACTCATCACTGGAGCCTCTTTACAAAGAAGGTGCTCTCCCAGACCTTTATGAGTTGGACCTCTCATATGGAAGCCTCAGTCAGTCTGCCATAGAGGAACTTCTGGCTTGCTGTACTCATCTAACTCATGTGAGCTTGAATGGATGTGTGAATATGCATGACCTAGATTGGGGTTTTAGTAGTGATCGGCTTTCTAGCATTTGTGGTTCAGCTGACTTGTTTTCTCAAGATGATGCCCACCTTCCAATGGAGCAGCCTAATCGTTTGTTGCAGAACCTCAATTGTGTTGGTTGTCCAAACATTAAAAAAGTTCTTATTCCTCCAGCAGCAGGGTGCTTCCAATTGTTATCACTTAACCTTTCTCTGTCTGCAAATTTGAAAGAAGTTGATGTTGTTTGTCTCAATTTATGCTTTCTTAATTTGAGGTACAATTTCTCTTTTTTATTTCTTTTTTTAATTTCTTATTTTTAAATACTGTTAGACCCTTTTTTTTCTTTTTACTTTTTTTCTAATTTTTTTATTTTTTATTTTTATGTTATGTTGTCAGCAATTGTTGCTCCTTGGAAATTTTGAAACTCAAGTGTCCAAAGTTAACTAGCCTCTTTCTTCAGGTATGCTTTTTCCGGTTATTATTATTTTACTGGATTTGGCTGTTTAAATAATTGTGCAGAAAATATTTTTGCCGAAACAAATGGAGTGTAAGAACCTAGTCATTCTTTATTAAACTCAAACCAAATGAGAGATCAATGGTTAAATAGTTGCTTGATCAACTATATAGAAAATGATGTGTTGGACAATGAGGTTATTATGTAATAATTCCAAAAAATGACACCTCGTTGAATACGATTGTAAAAGTTTATATATATCTTTTCTTTTGTTAAAACGATAGTATTTTATTAAAAAAAATTTTACTTGAAGGTGGAGAAGTTCAAATATTAATTAGCCTTTTTTTTAATAAAGTTTATGAACTTAATTTTTTTGAGGGACCCCACCTATAAAATTTTCTGGAGTTGCCACTGGTGGTGTGGGGAGGGGGTGATGGTGCAGGGGCAGTGGTGTGGGGAGGGGTGATGGTCAATTGCAATGGGGAGCTAGTGGGAGCTGGAGGGGGTAGACCCACCGTTGATTTGTGACAATGGAGAGAGATCAGAGTATGAGATAGACTTAGAGAGTACCTGTGATCTATGAAGCATAGACACTATATGTAGGACAACGCGGGAATTTAGTGTTTCAATTAATGAATGAAATGAACTAGGTTTAGGGTTGATGAAAGGAAAGGAAAGAGATCAAAACAGGGGTTGTGGAAGTGTTGAAATTTAATAAATAAAGAAAGAAGAAAATAGTTATAGGAATCACTCTTAGAATCTCTTAAGCATCACAGTTAGGTTTGATTGTATCACACCATTTATAAAAAAGCATCAAAGCTTTTGAAATTCTCCAAAACATCAATTCTATTGAATTATAATCATTATATGACTTTATATGGACTTAAGAGACTGACTATTCAACTAGAACCAAAAAAGAAAACTACATAAATACTTTGACTTCCAAAACCAATTTAAGACCAAATAAAAAAATCTAAGTAAAAATCAATTAAATAACTTAACTCCCAAGACAACTCATGGGTGATCCTTACAACCCATGTTAGCAAATATGAAAATTACCAAAATACCTAACCTAAAAATAGTAGAAAGCATAAAAATGATCAAAAATTAAGACTAATAATACTAGAAATATAATTATGTATAGTTCCTATTGGTTTTTCTTTGAAATCATGACAATTTTCAAATATTGCCGCTTCTTTGAATTTATTCATCCTTGAGCTTCTTATATTCTTCATCACATGGACATGGGACACGGGACATGGATATGACATGGCTTGACACGGACATGTCGACACGGCAAATTCCAAAAACGTAGGATACAAACACAGTTTGGGCACGCCAATTTTTTTTTTTTTTTTTTTATCTTGATATTATATAGTTGTATATGTGCATAATATATACAGAATTAAATAATTACTTTATATTAAATGTTGTATCTAATTCTCTTGCATGAGTTTTTGAACTATAGCAAACATATATAATTGTGACTTTTGCCTCATCCTCAGCCATCTACTATGACATTTATGCTTCCTTTTGCATTTTTCATTTAATTTTTTGTGAAACTTCTATAGAATTATTCTTAATAATTATAATTTTTTTTAAGGATATAAGATATTTATGTGAAATTCTCAGAACTTTGAAAATTGTACGCTAGTAATGTCCAAGAAATGTTGGTCTCATGTTTCTTTTTTAGTGATGCACATGGCCAAGAAGTGACAGATTCATTGCAAAATGGTCTGAAACTTATATTTTTATTTTTAATTATGGACACAGAAAAAAGAATATCCGACACTTGTCCGAGAGTGTCCACGGAGTGTTGGTTTCCGACACGTGTCCAACATAGACACGTCACCTTCTTATAACTGTTGGTGCTTTTTAGGCTGTGATCGAGTCTGAGTTGTATCTAGAATGATCTAAATGATCTTTGAAGTTTAAATGATAGGGTTTGGGTTTTGGTTTTGGAGTGAGGAGTAATTGGGTGTTAGGATGGTTTAAAAAATATATATACAAGACGTAGTACAAATATAGCAAGGGGGGTCGGCACGTGTTACGCTATTTTTAACTGCATGTTCAACAAACATGCTGAAAAATAGATCAAAACTGCCCAATCTGCATGACCAACCCTCCCAAACTGGTGGGGCCGGCGAGAAAAAGCGGGCCAGGCAGGGTTTTGCACAGCCATAACTATATGATAGTAGTTTTTTTTTAATCCCTTATATTGTGCGCACTTGTATCTTACCTTCCACTTGCTTTTCTGGAGACTCCTCTTTAAAGGTTTCTCTCCCGCTCACACGGTGGTTGTTGCATATGTTTCCGCGGTATGACTTTCATACACAAGTTTAACTTCTTCCTTGGTAGAAAGACCCTTGTCATTATGTTTGGACCAACATACACTAGTTAAACTTCTTCCTCGGTGGAAAGTCCCATATCATTATGTTTGGACCACCAAAATTGGCATGATGTTGTGTATTTTGTTATTCAATGCAAGCATACTTTCACAACTGATTTTTCACAGGACATTTTATAGGACTCTGTAACACATGGCCTTGGAATCTACTACTTGTTTTTGTGTTGCTTTCTAATTTTCTTTTTAAACTTTGGTGGCTGCACTATCTATTATCCATCTGGTCAACCCTTAGTCGTGCAACATCGATAAAGCAATGGTTGAAGCTGCTGTATCACAATGTAACATGCTGGAGACCCTTGATGTCCGCTTTTGTTCAAAGGTGAGAAAAATCAATTACAATTTCAATGATTCTCATTTTTTTTTTGGTGTTATATTTTGCTTACATGAAAAGTTCCTTTTTTTTTATTATTTATTTTTATTATTAAATAAATAAATGAATATTGTGATGTTGTGTATAGATATGCCATGAGAGCATGGGGAGGATACGGGCAGCATGCTCAAGTTTGAAGCGCATCTACAGCAGTCTCTCACCCACATGATGATGATGACGATGATGATGGTGTGATCTAAGACAATGCTTTCGTATATCATTATTTGCTTTGTTTTGTTTTGCATGCTCTTAACTCTGTCTTGTAAATTTGTGGCCTCCATTTTGTTGTGGTGTTTGGCTTGTATGACTACTCCATGTTCTATGACTGCTACATGTTCTGGTCTAATATATGTGGTGCAATAAATTTTCTCCATTACTTATAAATTATTGTTTTTTATTTAAAAAAATGCTACACAAATTTACAAACTTTACTTGGCTCACATATGTGGCAAGCAGTAATATTACTTCAATATTTGAAACGGGCCTTGGTAGAATATTGTGATAGAAACAACTAATGTAAGAAAGTTTTGTAAAATTTGTTTGTTCATATAATGTTCATCTTTTTCGAGAAATAGTTTTTGTCCAAGTATGCCAAACAGTCCATGTTAATTTTTTTTTTTTTTAAATTTAAATCAAAATTCAGGGTTTTTTTTTATTTTTTAATTTTTAATTTCAACAGATGTTAAATTTTTTTTTTTTTTTTAAATCTAAATCAAAATTGTCAGGGTTTTTTAATTTTTCAATTTCAACAGATTTAACAAATTAATTCAGAATTAAAAATTCAATTAATCTTGGGTAAATTACAAATATATTTTTTGAAATTTTCCTAAAATATAGATTGCCCTTTTTGACTTGACAATTTTTAATGATATTAAAAAAATATTTTAATTCACAATTCAAATAATTTTATTGTTATAGAAGAGGGTAATTTGGTATTTTATTCTTTTTATTAATTTTATTAAATAAAAAATTATAACAATAAAGTATTTGTAGTTTTTAAAATCATAAGAGTCAATTTATAATTTAAGTGAATCTTTGGTGTGACAATTTTTAATGATATTAAAAAAATATTTTAACTCACAATTCAAATAATTTTATTGATATAGAAGAGAGTAATTGGGTATTTTAATTTTTTTATTAATTTTGTTAAATAAAAAATTATAACAATAAAAGATTTATAATTTTTAAAATTATAAGAGCCAATTTATAATTTTTAATTATAAGAGCCAATTTGTATTTTAATTATAATTTTTTTATTTTTAAAATATTTATAATTTTTTTTTAATTATAAGAGCCAATTTTTAAAATTAATTTTTTATTTACCCACCGCCGTGACCTCTGTAATTTCTTTTTCTTTTTTTTTTAATTATTATTTTGTGGTAAGAAAATCTGATCTTAGAGCATCTCCAATGGTGGTTGCTATATTGCTATTGCTATTGCTATAATTTGGTAATGAATAGTGTTATTTTGCCAAATTATAGTAATGATGCTCCAATGGCCATTTGCCATTTTTGGCAAATCTCAACCAACTTTCCCTCTAAGTTTACAGGTGTTGTTTGGATATAAGTTTTTTTAAATTTTATTTTTGTTTATTTTTTGTCTTTTGTGACATTTTTTTACCTGTTTGCTAAAAATATATATATATATTTATATTATTCCCAACTAGACAAATATAAAAAATTAAAAAAAAAATTAAAAATTAAAAAAAATTATATATTTATATTATAATGTCTTTTTATTATAATAAAATTATCTTCATTTAATATCAGCTAATGTATTTTATCTTTTTATTGCCATCATTTGAAAAATATATTTATGTTTTTTCCATTATACTTTATTGATGTTGCCCCCGTGTTACTCACGTATAAATCATTCTTATTATATTGTTATTTATGTTACTAAATTCCTAAATTACAAGCATGATTGGATACAGTTTTCTTCTCAAATTCATCTAATAAAGCAAAGGAAACAATGAAAGAGAGTTCTATGCACACACCAAAAAATCAAAAATGAAATTAAAATATACTACAACATATAAGGGTTTTTAGAGATTAAAAAGTAAAAAATTTGTTACAAAAGACATTAATGTTGGTAGCATTTGGTAACATTTACGCTTTTTGTTTATGTTTACAAAAATTTTATAAAACTGATTTTTGTTTATTTTTAGAAAAACATAAATTACAAACGCGTTTGATTTGAACAAAATATTTAAAAAAATTTAAAAACGTAAACTAAAAATTATGTTTGTTCAGACCTAAAATATTTATATTTATTTTTATTATTTATAACAATAGGATCACACATTATAATTGAAAAAAATTAATTAAAAATAATAATTGAAAAAAATTAATTGAAAAAAAATTTAATTTGAAAAAAAAATTAATTGAAAAAAAATAATTTTGAAAAACAAAATATTTGAAAAAAAAAATTTAATTGAAAAAAAAAATTGAAAACTGAAATTTTTGAGTTTACGTTTTTTCTTCAAATTTATAAACTGAGACAACCATTTATAAATCAAAAAAAAATTATTAAACAAGTTTTTATGACAGTTTTTAAAATGGGAAAATTAGTCTAAGGTCCCTCTCCCACTTTTAGTAATGAGAAAGGTCCACGATTTTTTTTTTATAGTCTAAGGTCCCTTCATATATCACGCTGAGTCTCTCATTCACTCTCTCTCTCTGTCTCTCTCTCGTCAAACCCTTCGTCTCTCTTCTTTCTTCGTTACATCCATGGCAGAGAGATTAGGGGTTTGGCTCGACGGCGACGATCACCAACACTCCTGCTAAAGATCTTCTCACTGTTGTTGCGACCGATTCCATCTCCATTCTCGTTGAAGCTGTTACAAAGAAGTTTCTAGAACTCTGTGGAGAACATATGGATCTTGCATCAACAACAGCGATGTGAACGACATGTTCACCCAGGCGCCTTCCTTCAGGATCAAATCCAGCTCCGGCAAGGTTGACGCATCATGTCACGACCCAAACCCGGCCCTATGGGTTTAGCACCGTAACCGGCCAGTAATCCGAGATTACCGAAGGCCTGCTTAACAGTAATACAGTAAAGCAGAGTACAGGGCCTGGCGGGAGCCAATACAGTGATTAAACAATGTCCAATGAGCTGTGACAGTCTGTATGCCAAAAAGATTTTTCATGCATTCATACATATACAAACAGTACAGTCTATACAAAATTTACAGTCACACAGTACAGGGACCTAATCCCTTGATAACAGTACAGTTAGCAACTGACAGTCTATACAGTAATCCAAACAGTATGGAGACAGACGGGGGAAAACAAACAAAACACCCCAAAGCCATAGCATGGCAACTCGGAACCTCGCAGTGAGGCACAAAGGCTGGCTTGACAAAACTGGAGTCTAACCCACGCTCCTAGCTCCGATCTGGTGGCTGAGCACCTACATATATATATATAAACAGTGAGTTAAAGCCCAGTGAATAACATAAAGCGTAAAGGGGTTTAGAATGAATGTCCTTACAGTAATGAAAACAGTTCAATTCAATCAGTATTTCAGTTGTTCAGTACAGTAAACAGTCATATGTGGTACATCCATTAGCATAACAGTAACAGTAGGTCTTAACAGACCGAACAGTAATGATGGCCATCAGTCAGTAAACATTAGTGGCTCCACGAGGGAACCGACAGAGATCTCTGTAACAGTAACAGTAACAGTAAACAGTAGGTACTAAGGATGCCACAGTACAGTTCAGAAATAAAGGACATACATTCATTCAGTAATACCAGTTCAGTAAACAGTTCAGTTCAGTATTCAAAAGATATCAGTTGAACATATCTTTACACAATTGTTACTCACAGAGTTTGGGCTACGGTATGCTAGAGCGTGCCTCCCCAGTCGCCAACCCTACACAGTTCACAGGTTGAACACACACTAAGCTACCCAATTGGGAACGGTAATAACTTAATTCCTAATGCCTCGGTGTGTTCTACATCTATATCCTCAACAAGATGCCTTAAACTAGGCCTAAGAATGCCTAGAATGGAATGAGGATGCAAAGATGTACATTTAAAAGCATTTTCAGAAAAACAGAGTTCCGCTCGAGCTCAGGTTTCCCCGCTCGAGCGGACATGCAACAAAGGTACACGCTCGAGCGTAAACTTTTCCGCTCGAGCGTACTGTAAAAGTACTGGATGGGTGAAATCTCCGCTCGACGCCCGCTCGAGCTTGAGACATGACTCCGCTCGAGCGCCCAATCCTCCGCTCGAGCGGACTGCAAAACAGTGCAGAGAGATGCTGGTTGCTCGGATTCCACGCTCGAGCGTAACTTTCCCCGCTCGAGCGGAAGTGCGAAATCTGGAAAACCCAGATTGCACCTCCAAGCTCAAACTCAAGTTTAAATGCATCAAAACCAATCCTCTTGGGCCCATTTTCTGGAAAACATTTATAAATACATAGAATAACATGTTTCAAAGCTCAATTTTAAGAAATCAAAGCCCAAGGGTGTTTAATTCAAACTCAATTTAAACCATTTTTCAAGCACAAGATGAACATGCAAACATGCATGAATTCAAACCATTTCAAAGCTTCGATTTGATGCTCTAAAGAGCCAATTCTTTTCAAAACATGATGAAATCATGGACTACACTCAAGACATGAACATGCATGTAACATTTTGCCATGAAAACAACTCAAAATCCAACAATACTACCATGTATGCAAAGATTGGGCTTCAATTCACCATTAATGAACCAATTCATGACTTAGCTCTACAATTGGACATGAACCATGCATGAATCAACTTAAACACAAGTCAAAAGGATGAAATTCATACCTAGGTTCCTTGAATGCAAGTCTAGAGGTTCAAATTAACAATCCACACTTCAATCTTCAAGCAATTCTACCAATGAACTCAAGATCCACTCAATTCTCTCTCACTCTCTATCTTGGTCGGTTGAGTCTAAGGAATGAGCTGATGGAATGTGTATGAATGAGTGTAATGAGGCTCAAAGATGATTCAAGTAGTGGGCCACTTAAGTGGCATTAAGGTAATTAAGCCTAACTCTTTAATTAGCTTATTTTAATCTAATCTAATCATACCTAATCAATTTTCAAATAAATATACCATAAAATTACATTAATTATGAGGGTCAAGGAACATCAATCGGTTTCTAATTCGGCCGCCGATATGGCCTTCAATTAAACGCTCAAACATGAACAGATAAAATAAACAATCAACAGATAGAATGCAATTCAAACAGATGTATTCATTCAATTCAGTTTCAATTTCGGTCAGTCAGTTCAGTACTTTAATCAGTTCAACTATCAGTCATAATCAGTCTCGGTTAACAGTAATTAGCAGTTAATCAGTCATTAATCGGTAAACAGTATGAGGGTTGTTACAGTCTCCCCTCCTTATAAAGAGTTTAGTCCTTTAAACTCGAGTTACCTTCAGTCTGGAAGAAAACAGGGTTCAGTGGAAACAGTTCAGGATATCTTTTAGCCATGTCATCTTCCCTTTCCCAAGTGGCATACACGCCACCGTGGTTTTGCCAGTCAACTTTCACTAACGGGATCTCTTTGTTCCTCAGTTTCTTGATTCGTCTGTTACAATCTGTATAGGCCGTTCCTCGTAAGTGTAGTCATCACTCAACACTACACGAGTAGGCTCTATTACATGGAAAGGATCCCGAAGATAATCTCTTAACATAGAAATGTGGAAAACATTATGCATGTGTTCCATTTCAGGAGGAAGCGCAACTTGATACGCCACCGGATTGATTTTCTCCACGATCTCGTATGGTCCGACGTATCTCGGTGCTAACTTGCCTTTGACTCCAAAACGAGTCTGGCCCTTCATTGGTGTCACTTTCACAAAAACGTGATCACCCACTTCATACTCTCTGTCCCGTCTTCTAACATCTGCATAACTTTTCTGTCTACTCTGTGCAGTTTTCAGTCTCTGTTGTATCAGTTTCACTTTCTCAGTTGTTTCATAAACAATCTCGGGCCCAAGCAAAGGCCCATCTCCAACTTCTGCCCAGCAAATCGGAGATCTACATCTTCTGCCATACAATGCCTCGAAGGGCGCCATACCAATACTCGAATGATAGCTGTTATTGTAGGCGAATTCAACTAATGGCAGATGACTTTCCCAGTCTCCCTGAAAATCAAGGACACACATTCTCAGTAAATCCTCCAGAGTTTGGATGGTCCTTTCTGATTGGCTATCTGTCTGAGGATGATAGGCACTACTCAGCCTCAAATCAGTACCCAATGCAGTCTGTAGACTTTGCCAAAACCTCGATGTAAACTTCGAATCCCTGTCAGAAACAATAGACACAGGCACTCCATGCAGTCTCACAATCTCATCAATATAAATCACGGCCAATTTATCCGCATTATAAATTGTTTTGACAGGTAAGAAGTGAGCAGATTTAGTCAGTCTATCAACAATAACCCAAATTGAATCTATACCTTTTCTGGAGCGAGGTAACCCAACGATAAAATCCATCGTGATATGCTCCCATTTCCACTCTGGTATGGGTAAGGGTTGCAATAATCCGGCAGGTCGTTGATGTTCAGCTTTGACCTGTTGGCAATGAAGACATTTGGATACAAAATCAGCAATTTCTTTCTTCATTCCCGGCCACCAGAAATTTTGTTTCAGATCTTGGTACATCTTCGTATTCCCCGGATAGATAGACAATTTCGAATTGTGGCCTTCTTGCAGAACTCTTCTTTTTAGTTCAGTATCATTCGGTACACACAGTCTTTCATGAAATTTCAGTACATTGTTCTCAAATTTGAATCCCGGTCTCGGTTTAGATTCTCTTTCTTCGATGATCTTTTTCAAGAAGTCATCCAGTTGTTGTTTCTCTTTAATCTCCTCAATCAGCGCCGGTTGAGCAGCAATAGCCGCTAAGATTCCACCTTGTTCTCGTAAAACAATTTCGATTTCAGATTTTTCAAGGTCACAAAGCAACTCTTTCTGTCCTGTAAGCAAACAGGCTAAGTTTCCAATCGATTTCCGGCTCAATGCATCGGCAACGGTATTGGCTTTTCCCGGATGGTACAATATCTGTAGGTCATAGTCTTTAATCAGTTCCACCCATCTCCGCTGTCTCATGTTCAGTTCTTTCTGTATGAAGAAATACTTTAAGCTCTTGTGGTCGGTGTATACTTCACATGTCACCCCATACAGATAGTGACGCCAGATTTTCAGTGCAAACACCACTGCAGCAAGTTCCAGGTCATGGGTCGGGTAGTTCTTTTCATGTGGTCTCAACTGTCGGGAAGCATAAGCAATAACTCTCCCATTCTGCATTAAAACACACCCCAAACCCTTATGAGAAGCATCACTAAATACAGTATAGCCATCCGTACCTGAAGGTAAGGTAAGAACTGGTGCAGTCACTAATCGAGTTTTCAGCTCCTGGAAAGCAGATTCTCTTTGGTCAATCCAGTCAAATGATGTCCCCTTTTGAGTTAACTGAGTCAATGGTAGGGCAATTTTGGAGAAATCTTTGACAAATCTTCTGTAATATCCAGCCAGTCCCAAAAAGCTTCGGACTTCAGTCACATTTGTCGGTCTAGGCCAGTTCACTACAGCTTCAATTTTCTGCGGATCAACAGAAATTCCATTTTTGCTAACAACATGCCCCAAAAACATAACATGGTCAAGCCAGAATTCACATTTAGACAGTTTAGCATACAGTTTCTGTTCTCTTAAGGTTTGTAGGGCAAGTCTCAGATGATGTTCATGCTGTTCTATACTTTTGGAGTAAATCAATATGTCATCGATAAATACAACAATAAAGTCATCAAGGTATGGTTTAAAAATTCTGTTCATGAGGTCCATAAAAGCAGCAGGGGCATTCGTGACTCCGAATGGCATAACTAAAAATTCATAATGGCCATACCTTGTTCTAAAAGCAGTTTTATCAATGTCTTCTGGTTTAACCTTCAGTTGATGATACCCCGATCGGAGATCGATTTTGGAAAACACTTGTGCACCCTGTAACTGATCAAATAAATCATCAATACGCGGTAATGGGTATTTATTCTTTACAGTTACCTTATTCAGTTCACGGTAGTCTATACACAATCTCAACGAGCCATCTTTCTTCTTGACAAACAAAACAGGCGCACCCCATGGTGAGGTACTGGGTCTGATGAACTTTTTGTCTAACAGCTCTTGCAGTTGCACTTTCAGTTCTTTCAATTCAGTTGGAGCCATTCGGTACGGAGCTTTAGAAACCGGCTGTGTTCCGGGAACCACATCAATAGTAAACTCAATCTCCCTGTCAATCAAATCACCTGGCAAATTGTCTGGAAAGACGTCTGGGAATTCTCTGACTATAGGAACACAGTTCACATTAGCATTATCATCAGTAGATACAGTCAGTACAGAGCACAGATATCCCTTACACCCCTTTCTAATTAGTTTAACAGCTTTTACTGACGAAATCAAATACGGAGGAGGTACTACTCCACTCCCATTAAACACGAATTCAGGCAAACCAGGTGGACGGAAAACAACTTGCTTGGTCACACAATCAATAGTGGCATGGTATTTTTGTAACCAATCCATCCCCAATATTACATCAAAATGATCAATGTTCAATGGTAGTAAATCAATAAACAGATGCATATCCCCAACAATGATTTCACATGCGGGGTACATATAAGCACATGTCATGGATCCCCCTACGGGTGATGATACGGCTAGCAGATAGTTCATAGGTTCTAAGGGTCTATTCAATTTCCGTGAGAAAGCATGCGATACATAAGAATGTGTAGACCCCGAATCAATCAATACATATGCATTTTGTGTACAAATAGAGAGAATACCTGACACAACGGTCTCAGTATTTTGCACGTCTCCCGGTACTAGGGCGAACACTCGGCCCTGCCTCATGGGCTCTTTCCCGGTAGCTCTGGGGTTAGGCTTTGGTGCTACAGTTGATGCTGCTGCGCTTGGTGCAGCTTTACTACTGGCTTGTGGAGCAGAGGGGCAGTCTTTAACCATGTGGCCCACCTTGCCACACCTGTAACAGGCTCCAGATATTCTGTAGCAGACCCCCTTGTGCTTCTTGCCACACTCAGGACAGGGTGGTATGAACCCACTCCCTTGGCTGGGGCTAGTTGTCGACCCCGTATTCTGTTTCTTGTTGGCTGGGTTGTGCTTGCGTTTCTTGAATTTGAAACCCTGCCTTTTACCATGCCATTCAGTTGTTGGTGTTTCAGATTGTTTCACTGCTGCAATGTTCGACTCGGCCATCAATGCCCGGTCGAGAACACCCACAAAAGTCGGTAGTTTCAAGACATTTATTCGATCAAGGATTGCAACATTAAGGCCACCTTCGAATTTCCTAGCCTTCTTATACTCAGTATCCACCATATGCGGTGCATAACGGGCAAGTTCAGTAAATTTTGTTTCGTATTCGGCAACCGACGTGGTGCCCTGTTTCAGTTGTTCAAACTCAGTTACTTTCCTATCCCTGACACATTGTGGGAAGTACTTTTCAAAGAAGGACTCCTTGAACTGAGCCCAAGTCATAACAGTATTTGTATCACGGATCAACATCCACCACCTTCTAGCCTCTTCTTGTAGGGTGAAGGTAGCTAACAATACTTTGTTCGCTTCTGAGCACGGAAACACTTCGAATAATTTTTCTGTTTCCAGAACCCAAGCTTCAGCTTTTAACGGTTCAAGGCCTCCCTGAAAGGATGGTGGTTTCATTTTGCTGAACTTCTGGGTCAGAGCAATTATATCCCCATCATTCACATTCACATTAGGTTCCGGCTGAACCGGAGGAGGAGGAGGCTGTTGGTTCTGTTGCTCAAGTCTAGCAGTTATCAGTTCCATCATTCTTTCCATTCTTTCCATTCTTGCCTCAGTAGATGAGGACTCAGGTTCATTTGCATTGTCCATTTCACTATAAGCAGTTATAACAGTTTTAAACATAAGCAGTCATTTGTTTAACAGTTTACCACATTAGTATGTATTCAGTCATAACATAACCACACACTTATCATGCTCATGAGATGCCCTAATCACTTCTCTAGGACACCCTATAGCTCATTTGGACACGTGTGTGCGGTATAACTCGTGGTAAGTATCGCTCTGATACCACTCTGTCACGACCCAAACCCAGCCCTATGGGTTTAGCACCGTAACCGGCCAGTAATCCGAGATTACCGAAGGCCTGCTTAACAGTAATACAGTAAAGCAGAGTACAGGGCCTGGCGGAAGTCAATACAGTGATTAAACAATGTTCAATGAGCTGTGACAGTCTGTATGCCAAAAAGATTTTTCATGCATTCATACATATACAAATAGTACAGTCTATACAAAATTTACAGTCACACAGTACAGGGACCTAATCCCTTGATAACAGTACAGTTAGCAACTGACAGTCTATACAGTAATCCAAACAGTATGGAGACAGACAGGGGAAAACAAACAAAACACCCCAAAGCCATAGCATGGCAACTCGGAACCTCGCAGTGAGGCACAAAGGCTGGCTTGACAAAACTGGAGTCTAACCCACGCTCCTAGCTCCGATCTGGTGGCTGAGCACCTACATATATATATATAAACAGTGAGCTAAAGCCCAGTGAATAACATAAAGCGTAAAGGGGTTTAGAATGAATGTCCTTACAGTAATGAAAACAGTTCAATTCAATCAGTATTTCAGTTGTTCAGTACAGTAAACAGTCATATGTGGTACATCCATTAGCATAACAGTAACAGTAGGTCTTAACAGACCGAACAGTAATGATGGCCATCAGTCAGTAAACAGTAGTGGCTCCACGAGGGAACCGACAGAGATCTCTGTAACAGTAACAGTAACAGTAAACAGTAGGTACTAAGGATGCCACAGTACAGTTCAGAAATAAAGGACATACATTCATTCAGTAATACCAGTTCAGTAAACAGTTCAGTTCAGTATTCAAAAGATATCAGTTGAACATATCTTTACACAATTGTTACTCACAGAGTTTGGGCTACGGTATGCTAGAGCGTGCCTCCCCAGTCGCCAACCCTACACAGTTCACAGGTTGAACACACACTAAGCTACCCAATTGGGAACGGTAATAACTTAATTCCTAATGCCTCGGTGTGTTCTACATCTATATCATCAACAAGATGCCTTAAACTAGGCCTAAGAATGCCTAGAATGGAATGAGGATGCAAAGATGTACATTTAAAAGCATTTTCAGAAAAACAGAGTTCCGCTCGAGCTCAGGTTTCCCCGCTCGAGCGGACATGCAACAAAGGTACACGCTCGAGCGTAAACTTTTCCGCTCGAGCGTACTGTAAAAGTACTGGATGGGTGAAATCTCCGCTCGACGCCCGCTCGAGCTTGAGACATGACTCCGCTCGAGCGCCCAATCCTCCGCTCGAGCGGACTGCAAAACAGTGCAGAGAGATGCTGGTTGCTCGGATTCCACGCTCGAGCGTAACTTTCCCCGCTCGAGCGGAAGTGCGAAATCTGGAAAACCCAGATTGCACCTCCAAGCTCAAACTCAAGTTTAAATGCATCAAAACCAATCCTCTTGGGCCCATTTTCTGGAAAACATTTATAAATACATAGAATAACATGTTTCAAAGCTCAATTTTAAGAAATCAAAGCCCAAGGGTGTTTAATTCAAACTCAATTTAAACCATTTTTCAAGCACAAGATGAACATGCAAACATGCATGAATTCAAACCATTTCAAAGCTTCGATTTGATGCTCTAAAGAGCCAATTCTTTTCAAAACATGATGAAATCATGGACTACACTCAAGACATGAACATGCATGTAACATTTTGCCATGAAAACAACTCAAAATCCAACAATACTACCATGCATGCAAAGATTGGGCTTCAATTCACCATTAATGAACCAATTCATGACTTAGCTCTACAATTGGACATGAACCATGCATGAATCAACTTAAACACAAGTCAAAAGGATGAAATTCATACCTAGGTTCCTTGAATGCAAGTCTAGAGGTTCAAATTAACAATCCATACTTCAATCTTCAAGCAATTCTACCAATGAACTCAAGATCCACTCAATTCTCTCTCACTCTCTATCTTGGTCGGTTGAGTCTAAGGAATGAGCTGATGGAATGTGTATGAATGAGTGTAATGAGGCTCAAAGATGATTCAAGTAGTGGGCCACTTAAGTGGCATTAAGGTAATTAAGCCTAACTCTTTAATTAGCTTATTTTAATCTAATCTAATCATACCTAATCAATTTTCAAATAAATATACCATAAAATTACATTAATTATGAGGGTCAAGGAACATCAATCGGTTTCTAATTCGGCCGCCGATATGGCCTTCAATTGAACGCTCAAACATGAACAGATAAAATAAACAATCAACAGATAGAATGCAATTCAAACAGATGTATTCATTCAATTCAGTTTCAATTTCGGTCAGTCAGTTCAGTACTTTAATCAGTTCAACTATCAGTCATAATCAGTCTCGGTTAACAGTAATTAGCAGTTAATCAGTCATTAATCGGTAAACAGTATGAGGGTTGTTACACATCACAACCAGCCCAAGTGTTTGAGAAAAAGTTTAAGAGACATAAAGAGCTTCTCAAGAACCTCACTGAAGCTACTGTGTAGCCCAACTGTTCAAGTGTTATGAATTTTCAATCTATGGTACTTTCTGTTTGCACCAGTAACACAAATAATTAGTTGGTAATACAAATAAACAATGATGAACAACTATGAGAGAGAGGATTTTTTTCTTCCCCTTCTATTTTTCACTCTCATTGTGCTGTTTACATTGTGAATTCTTGTTGTGATGCTTTGTGTTGGCTTTTTGATCAATTTTCTCTGGTTAAGTCAAAACACAATTTTCTTTGGTTCAGTCAAAATACAGAGAAAATTGAGAATAAATCAAAGAAAATTTTAATCTCTTTCTTTCAACTTAATTATTTTGTCTGACACTGGACCTTCTTCGTTTAGAAATCCATTTGAGTGTTCGAATACCCAACATTTTTCATCTCACGAACAAGTTCACATTTTGTTTGTAGGTTCCTTATCTATATTTCGGAATACAGTACCTTCTCAAATGTAATCACGTGTTACTTATGCAGGTACTCTTTTGAATATTTAGATAGGGTTGAGATAATAGTTGCCCATATGGTGGGTGGAGTTGATGCTTCCCTTAAGATGTCTCAAGGTTGGCCAGTGTCAAATCATGCATTAAAGTTGATATCACTCAAGCACTCCAGTCAATATTCAAAGGAAATTTCACCGAGCTTTCTCTGCAAGGTTGAGGTGAGCTGTATTGTCCATTTTGCTCTTGCTTTAAACGAATAAAATCATTCACTTGACTTCAAAAGTGATCTTTCAAAAGGCACCTCTTAATTTGGGTCATCTTGCCCAAGTTGTTAAACATAAATATGCATTACTCTCCAAGAAATTTCAGCAATATATATTATTTTAGTTCATTTTTTCACTATTTTCTTCACCTGGTTTGTTTGGTCTGGCCACATGGCAGTACTCAACTATGCATTCAAACACAAGTTCATTTACTGTCCTACTATTATATCATTTTTTCACTATTTTCTTTACCTGGTTTGTTTGGTCTGGCCACATGGCAGAACTCAACTATGCATTTAAACACAAGTTCATTTACTGTCCTACTACTATATTTACAAACTTGTTGTATCCTTAGTCCAAAACCAGAGAAATTTTAATTTTCTCTGGATTTTTATGTGCTCTCTCAAAGAAATTTGTGTCTGATTTTATAATGCTTACACATCTCCAATACTAGATATTTAATTCATACTTGAATGGAGAACTCTACAATTGTTCTAGAAATGTAACTTGAAACGTGTATAGAAACATGCATATTCATCTTCCACTCTTTAACTTCCCTGTAGGATGCATGAATCAAGTTTAATTTTAAAAATAAATAAATCTAGTGAGGTTTGAATTTAAAACAAATTAGATTAATTGTTACTAAATAGGATTAGATTTGTGCAGACTTGACAGACAATTTTGATAATCTATCATTGTTTCTGGTTAATAAAATTTTTATTTATTTATAGTTATTCTTGAAAACCCATCATTGGACCTTCTTCAGTTCAAGAAAAATATTAGCTTCATTTCATACAATCCATGAAAGCCTAGCTACATATGCTATAACAGAATCATATAACTTTCCCATAGTGGATATGCCAATTAATTCTTTTCACTATATACTATGATTCAATTTATGATTCTGCTGATTGTCTTCAAACTCAGAGAAATTTCAATTTTCTTTGGTTTGAACCCAGAGAAATTCTCTACATGTAATTTTGTGAATTTTCTCTAGATGTGGCGGCGGAGGAAGAGGAGGAAGAGACTCGTCGTCATCATTGACAGCATTGAGATCAATCAAACCACACATCTTTGTGGGGAAATTTTCTAGAAGAAAAGAAACTGTGGAATTGAAAAGAAATGGAGAAGAGATTGAAATTTGTTCATATATACAAATATAGATATACTGTGAGCAAATCAAATTAAATTTTCTCTGGACTGTGTGAATTTTCTCTGAATGTGGGAACTGTGTGAATTTTCTCTGGTTGTGATCATTGTTTGTAATTTTGTGATTTTTCTCTGACTGTATAAAATTTCTCTGGTTGTATGAATTTTCTCTAGTTGTATGAAATTTCTCTAGTTGTGATCACTGTGTGAATTTTTTTTTTCATTTGAAGTTGAAACCAGAGAAATTCTCTGGTTTTTGAACTGAATTTTCTCTAGGTTGAAACCAGAGAAATTCTCTGATTTTTTAACTAAATTTTATCAGGGTCCAGAATTTCTCTGGACTAATTTTCTCTGTGACGTGAGATGATGACAATGGTCATGATCCGACGCTAAAGAAGTTGCAGAACTCTCTCATTAATGGAAGACTGAAGCAGAAATATAAAGGCCACGAATTGTATACGAAACACAATGGTAGAAAGAATTTTGAATTTACAGCCAATACATTGTTTTTTCTTAGGAATTAGGAAGAACTTGCATCAGGTGATAAAAGGGAAGGGGAAAAAAAAAAAATCATTCGTAAACTTCTTCAAGATAAAAAAGACATTTCTTGATTATCAGTGCACAAACATTCACCAAAAACATGCATGGTGTATGTGTGGCTCCCTCTGCATAAAATTTTGAGAATAATTAGATTTTCCAGAGAAATTTGGACTGAAATTTCTCTGGACCAATTTTCTCTGGACTGAAATTTCTCTGCACCAATTTTCTCTGGACTGAAATTTCTCTGAATCAAGGTTGAGGGACCTTAGACATTATGAAAATATTGTTGATGGACCTTAGACATCATAAAAATATTTGATGTCCTTTATGCTATAAAATCATAATATCAAGGACCTTAAAAAAAAAAACCCTTTTAAAATTTTTGTAAATATAAACTGAAAACTAAAAGCGGAATGGTTTCCAAACAGGCCCATTGTGTTTGGTTGGGGGATTTGAGAAGGAATTTGGAAAGAGAAGAGGAAAATGTGTGTGAAACTAGGTGAAATATAGACATATTTTATTCACATTTCACCTACCTTTTCTTTTTCCTTTTCTAAATCCCCCAACCAAACACAACGTTAGGGACCAAATCTTATCGTTACAAGAATAATCGCTAAAAGGTCGTCCCGAAAAGTCAAAAATAGGTTTTTTAGCGACAAAATTTTGAAAATGTCACTAATAAATATACTTTTAAGGACAAAATAATTTGGTTTCAAAATGGTTTATTTTTTAAGACAAAAAATTTGGTCCCAAAAGGATAATAATTCATCACTAATGTTTAATTTTCGTTGCTAAAAATATAATTACGACATTTTTTGTATCAAAAATATTTGGTGCCAAAAAAATAATTTTACCTCTAAATTTTGATTTCTAAAACCTTATGCTATGTTTGGAATGATTTCCAAACTATGATTCTACTCCTACATTTCAACATGATGTTTGGATAGTATTTTCAAATCACATTTTCACAACATTTACAAAACTCTGCAGAAAATTCTGTGTGAGGTGCAATTTAAAAAAAAATTAAATTAAATTTGGTCTAACCGGTCGTCAAATCAAAGAAAGAGACCCAAATGAGTTGTGTGTGCCCTAAACCTAAAACTAGATGGGTATTTAAAGGGGAATTCTCCATGCCTTTTGGGTGTGAAATTCCCGTTTTGTCCTTGTTAACATTATTTCATAAATGGTAATGGACCCATAATGTCATTAACTCTTATTGTGAGTAAAGAAGAGATTATGTAAATCCAGTCTGGGAATTCAATTAATTACGTTTAATCTGTGTGTGTATAGAAATCTATAATTTGTTGAAAATTAATGAGGCTGGTTTAGGGACCAGTCAATGAACTCCACCAAAATATATATAGAGTAATGTTACGCATCATGAAATAAATATTATGAAAAGTTTCATAAAATTAATTTAAAGGTAATTGCATAACGTACAATAAAATATTACAAATTAATTCAAGGGTGAAGAATCTTCGTGAAGGTTTTTCATTACATTTCTTTCATAATACCTAGTATTACTGATATATATATATAATAAATAAAACTTTTAACAAATTTACAATAATGCAAGAAACATAAATAAGATTCACCTAATATTTTGTTTAATTGGCATATTTATTGGTACGTTTAATTAGTTTTTCTAACACTATTGAAAAATTTATGAAATCTAAAGAAATTTCAGGAAACCATAGGAAAACACTCCAAAATGCATAAAAACTTGTGGGAACTATGTTTAGATGATATTTTTAAAACCTTTTGATATCATTATTTATGGACTTTTCTTTAATTTTTCTTTGCTAATTTTAAATCTAATTAAAATGCATTTTATATAGTTGGAAAGCTTTTTCAAATTACTGAAGTATGTTCAATTTATATATATTTCACATCTTGACCTATTTTAAGCCCAAAAAATCATTATCTAAGGTTATTTGATTTCCAAAATGAACTATGAGACGGTGTTCAATCGTCGGATTTGAGTAAGAAAACATATTTTGTTGCAATCTTGTTGAAATTTAAGTCATTTTATTTCTCATCATCAGGAATATGCTATAAGTTTATAAAAATTTGGTGTCAACAAATTTTTTTGTAAATATATTTTTTTTTCAAAAGCACAAAGGCATGCGGACAATATAACAACAACAACAACCACCAAAAAAAAATGGGGCCTATTACCTCACCCGTTTAAATAATCTTGTGGCAATTCGGATAAAAGATTTTTTAAGAAAATTCTTAATTCTTTAAAAACAAAAGTATTTCTAATAAATGCAACAATGGTAATCCAAAAAATAAAAGAAAGTAAATGCAGCAAGCAACCATTAACGATAAACGACAAAAGAATAAATGCCACTACTACATCATCCGATCAAAGGATCTTGTGATAGTTTTGATTCAGAACTTTGTACAAATCTTCGAATAATTCGAAAACAGAAAGATTAGGACATTTTCAAATATAGTGAATGACAAACAAGAAATTTGGATAAAAGATTTTTTAAGAAAATTCTTAATTCTTTAAAAACAAAAGTATTTTTAATAAATGCAACAATGGTAATCCAAAAAATAAAAGAAAGTAAATGCAGCAATTAATCGTTAATGATAAACGACAAAAGAATAAATGACACTATTACATCATCCGATCAAAGGATCTTGTGGTAGTTACGATTGAGAACTTCGTACAAATCTTTGAATAATTCGAAAACAGAAAGGTTAGGACATTTGCAAACATAATGATTGACAAACAAGACGTGACAACAATAGAACAAATATGATCAAAATTAATAACAAAACGACAAAAGACAAAATAAGCATATTACTTCAGTTGATCAATGAAGTGGCAAATTTGAAGAAAAACTTTATAGAACTTCTTGAAGCATTCTTTAAAATAAAAGGGTTCTAATAAATGCAACAACGATAATCCACAAAAGAAAAGAAAAAAATGCAGCAATCATCAACAATTAATAATAAACGACAAAAAAATAAATGAGACTGTTACATCATCCGATCAAACAACCTTGTGGCAACTTCAACAGAGAACTTTCTACAAATGTTCGTCTATTTAAGACGAAAACGTTATAAGATTTTCTTTGAACAACAAACAAGGCTGGACAACAATAGAATAAAATGTGATCAAAATTAATTACACAAGGTCAAAAAAAAATGCGCCTATAAGTTGATTCAATTAAGCCGCTAATAAATGGAGCAACGGCGATCACCAACTAAAAGAAAGATAATGTAGGAACCAACAATTAATAATAATCATTACTAATGAAAAATAATAATTGAGACTATTACATCATCCGATCAATGGATCTTGCGACAATTTTAACAAAGTCTTTTTGAAATCTTCAAAAAAAATTCCCAGGCAAAACTTCTAAAGCTTTCAAACATAATAAGCAACAAACAAGTCATTACAACAATATAATAAAAGAATAGATGTGGCAATCAATAATTTTATTGAAAACTTTCTAGGAATTCTTGAAACTTTTGGGGAAAAAAGGGCTTATAAAACTTTTAGAACTCCAAAGGAAATTGGGCAGACTTTAAGAAAACACTTTGAAATGCATGGAAACTTGATGGAATTATGTTCAGATAAATTTTCTTTTTCTTTTTCCTAAACCTTCTAAATCATTTGCTACCGTTATTTTTTTTTAAAATAAATTTTTATTTATTCTATAAGATCTTTGACTTAGTTTCAGGCACAACTAAGTCCAGTTGGTGTTCTGTCTATTTGTTCTGTTTTGGCAGCAGCAGGTAGGGCTTGATTAGTAGTTTTGTTGTTTCCATGCTATGGGTATAGACAAATGTTATGGGGATGAGTTTTTTTTAGGAGGTCTGCTGCTGTTTGATGCTGTCTCTGAGGTTGCAAATCTGTTTATGAAATTTTGGGCTTTGTTCACTTTGCTGCTAATACTTTGGTGTTGTTTGATTTGGTGCTGAAGCTTGTTGCTGCTGAAGTCTGCATAGTTTGCTAATTTTCTGCTTATGTCTCTGAGGTCTGCTGCTATCTGGTGTTGTTTGATGCTATGCTGAAGTCTGCATAGTTGTTGCTGCTTCTGTTTGGTGGTCAAGG
This sequence comes from Camellia sinensis, assembly GCF_055761805.1. Lineage (NCBI taxonomy): Eukaryota > Viridiplantae > Streptophyta > Magnoliopsida > Ericales > Theaceae > Camellia > Camellia sinensis. The sequence continues at coordinate 120,749,365 of NC_138970.1, forward strand.
TCATGATTTGGTGCTGGGGTTTTTTTTGCAACAGGTCTGGGGGTTTTTTGACCTCTATTTTTGCTGGTGGCTTCATGCTGTGTGCTGCTGGTGTTCTGTGGATGTTTTTGCTTCAATGGTGGACTGATGGTGGATCTGTTGAAAGTGAGAGGTTGTATGTCATAGGTCTGGTCTCTGCAGAAATTAGGTGGGGAGTGCTTGTGCTGTTCTGTTTTGGTCATAGGTCTGGTCTGCTTGTGCTGTTCTGTTTTGTTTTTTCTCTGTCTTTTGGTCTCTTCTGATTGGTTTCTCATCAATCTTGGATCAAGTGTTAGCAAATGATTATGCTTCCTAAGCGGTGCTAACCTAGTTGGGATCGCTAAGTTAAGTGTTGATGGTTTTTGCACTTCCCTCTTTGTTGATGTAAGTTGTTTGCTACCTTAATCAATGAAGTTTCTTTTGCTGATTAAAATAAAAAAAATAAAAAAACTTTACTAGTATTATTTATGTATTTAACAAAAAGTAGCTTCTTATTCATTTATCAAAAAATTACCCTTTTTCTTGTTTCAATTCCAGTCTATCCATCCATGTATGTGTCCTGCTTCCACAAAACTACTTCGAATTACCATTCATAAATAAAATACATGTGTTTTGATTTCTTGATTGAGCTATCATATGATTAATTGTTATCAACACATTTTTCATATTAATATGAACTTTTGTTATTTTTCTCTCTCAAAATCTCACAAATTTTTACAATATAGATCTATGCACAAAACATTATAAACTTGGAAACAACCCAAAACTTCGCTCAAGCTTCAAACCTATTAGCATGCCCTAAATATGTTTAAGACCTAAGGAAAAGCTCTAATCTTCTTTTGGCTAGCCACTTCAAGGTTTTGTAGCACATTTGCTTCTTTTTTACCCCCTAGTAAAATTAAAACTAAGTTTTTTTTTTTTTTTTATATAGTTTTACATTGTTATTAGATTTGCCAATCATATATCCACAATTGGGTGCCCATTTTTTTCTCAAATTTTACAGAAAAAGAAAGGAACCATTAACAATAATGCTGCTGTTTTATTCATTATTAATAAGACTCTAACATAATTAGGGAACATAGGAGAAGCCATGATATAGCTAACAAACTACAATCACAACCAACATCCCTAAACAAGACTCGAGACAACCAATAAAAAAAACAAATTTAAGATTTGACAGCAGCAATAACACATATAACATCGATTGGGACGATGACCACGACTGAATCTATTAGAGACATTATGGATTGGGCTGGATTGGCTGATTATCCGGTGATGCAGGGAATGGCCCGGGATTTTCAACCTCCAACCCGAGCTGAATCATTCTCGCAATGATAAACTTATTCAGCTCCTCCAGTGCAACTCTCAATTGTTCAAGTTGTCATCGTTAAGCGTGCCCGAAGGAGCTGACAACAACCAGTACTGATGACGACAATCTAGCATTGTCTGTTCATGGTGAGCCTCAGGAAGCTGAGCCTCGGGAAACTGGTCCTCAAGGTCTTTGCTAGGAGGGTTCCAGCACAAAAACATGAACATGGCTAATTCAACAATAGGATTATGGAATATTGTGTAGAAAGCTCACTTAACTTGTTAAAGAGCGTGAAGAGGTACTTGTAAGGATTTTGTTCATGTATTTTTGTAACTGTAATTCCAATTATGTTCTTATTCAGGTCCATTTGAACTCACACCATGTACTACACTAGTGCTCACAAACATTATTTTTAGTCAAAGAAATGTTGTGAATCAATGTGAGTTAAATTAGATACTAGTTTTGGAGGTTTTAAAGTCTGTCTGGTCACTTTTTTTATACCAAAAATATTGAAGATAATAGTGATTCCATTCAATGTAATATTACGTAATATTACTTGATAAAAAAAATTCACAAATGAGATTGGATGAACCACCCCCTTCTCCCAATAATATAATTATATAGCTTCACTACCACATCGTAAAATTGTTAATTAAATAATGATATCACCACATAATATTCCATTATATTTTTTTTAGTTCCAATGCTTAGAAGTTCAAAGCCAATTTAGAAGTGCAAAACACAGATGCAAAAGGCCTCCTTTCAAACACAAAATTTAGAAGTGCAAAACCAATTTGCATACTCAAATGCAAAAGGCTTCTTTTCAAAAAAAAAAAAAAAAAAGTCGCATCATACAAAAATTGCATCATATAATTGTACAAAATTGTATAAAAGTTTTGAAAATCATTATCAAAAACCCGTCTCTATGACACCTATTATTAAAACTTGTTTTTCTTTTCATTTTTCTCCGGAACTTCAATAGTTTCTTTTCTTCTTTTTAAAGGAAAACATTCTATAAGCCTATGAAAATACCTATAATGTTAACATTGTGTTAACAACGTAATAGAACTTAGAAATATGTTTGATAAATTGCTTATTTTCCATATTTATCAAATCTTTATCCCATTCTTAACCAAAAAAAAAATTTGTTCACTGTTTACAATATTTATTTTTCATGTGACACTTTGTGAACGATAATAATCATTTTTGAAAGAAAAATTATTTCATAATGAAGTTCCCTTTCTATTTTTTTCACCATATTTCCCATTTCTCAACCCATGCATGCGTACGTATCCATGCTCATTTGGCATGCATTTTCTTGCTTCTTGTAGTTATGTATACGTACGCGTACGGTAGCCATACAACACCCATAAAATCTCATCTAATTCAATTATTATTAGCTATTTAATTATGAACTATAATTAGATTTAGTTATGCTTAAGAAAGTAGTTAGGATTAACAAAAAATTAATGCCGTATTCCTGTGGACTTGCTTTTTTCTGAACCTGTACTTTTTCTATTTTTCCAAATAAAACCCATTGAAATTGAAGATTACACAAAAAATTTAAAATAATCAAAAATATTTAAAAATAAAATAAAGAAGTAAAGAGCAAAATGTATAGAAGAAATCATCACAACGGTTTGTCACCACGAGATTATGATTACATAATCACTTTAATAACAGTCAATTTTAGCTGGACTAATTCAAAATAAAGACCTTTTTACAATCTTTTAACATGCTTCACAATTTAAAATAAAAAATAAAAAACACTCATTTTGGCTTTTTGTCCTTTTTGCAGGCTGTTCACTTTTTTTTTTTTTTGATCGGCAAAAAGAAATACTTTATTGATGATAGAACCATACAAAGTATGAAAAGATACATCACTAAAGAGGAACTTGGAGCTAAGCAAAGCTCCAATCTCCTAGTTGGTGAGAAACCAACAAAGAAAAAAGAGCAGAACAAAATAGAAAGCCCCAAACCCCAGCAGAACAAAATAGAATGCACCAAACCAGAAGGAGCAACAAGAGCAGAATAAAATAGAATGCACCAAACCCCAGCAGTGCAGCAGCATTAGAGATAGAAAGCACCTAACCCCAACACAAGTTATACCCCAACAGATGATGATGCACCAGAACAAAAGAGAGACAATAACAGCAGCAAAAAAGAGGCTCCAGCAAGAGCAGAGAGGCTCCAATAAACCCCAACAGTATAGGTTCCCCAGCAGATCATGATGCACCAGAACAGAACACAATCTAAACCAGACGCACCAGAACAGAACAACAATCAAAACCAGAGAGGCAGCATAACAACATCACATTAACATCAGCAGACCATCATTAGCAAAATATAGCAGCAGTTCACAGGTTATATCCATCAGGGCATGATGCAGAATATCACATTTTGCAAATTAAACACCAAATCATCAACTGAATAACAAAAAGAAGGTAATTAAAATTTACCATATAAACATGTTTAACCATATAAACATATAACCTAAAAGAAGGTAATTTAACCATATAAACATGTTTTTATCAAAAATAAACAATTTGAAAGGTAATTAAAATTATTTAAAAAACACTAACTAAATGAAAAAATTAGTAATCATGCCATTGATTTCATTTTGCCATATAAAGTATAAACCCAAGTCTTGCTAGAATTTGTGACATTGTTACAGGTTGTGTAGATTTCAAAAATCTTTTCTTGGATTACATCAGCATTGAATATTTCTGAATAGGTTACTATCTAGGTTGGACTTTTATAGCTTGTATAATTAATTTACAATTCACAACACACTGAGCAAAATCTGATTGGTATTGCTTTGTGTGAAAATTGAAAATTGCAAAAAAAAAATGAATTAAAAAAATTATGCATTATATAATGTATGGTTTTATACTTAACCACATTCATCTATACGTTCAACTCTCCTTAAGGGGAAGTTTAATTAAGGAGGCAAGCATTTAATACTTTGCAAGAGTAGAAATGTTTAACTTCTATAAGTATTAATCTGACAACTAATAATTGACTTTTGTCAATAAATAATAAATAAATAAATGTATTGGCTTGACCTAGTTGTTGTTTAGCTGTACAAGTCATTTTGCATTCATGAATTGTGCCATCGCAGAATTGAAAAAAAAAAAAAAAAAAAAAAAAAGATTTGCCAATTCACGTGTAATATATTTTACATGAAAAATTAACTCAATTTGGTCAAACTACAATCAAATGATTAAGGAGTTTTGACATTCTAAAGAAACTTTTAGAATGATTTCTCAGAAGGCATAAAGAATGCAACAGGTAATTGTAAGAAAAGAGTTTTCAATAAATCGTCATTTTTTCCTTCAATAAACCTTTTTGGTACATAAAAAGTAAACTTTACGTAAGTAATCAGTCCCATATGAAATTCATAAAACATTCATATTTGACACTTGAGAAGGTCACATTTCTTTAATCTCCTCATACAATCCATAAAAATATATATATATAAATAAATAACAAAAAAAATGAAACTGTATATATTTTCTATGGATTATTTTTTAATACATCAAATGACTTGATTTCAAAGAAGTTTCTCACAAATTAAATACCTCAATGTCAAACTATCTCTCACATTAAATTCTCCATTCATTTTATTAGGAATGCATTCAAGTTCATTTCCCGCTTTGAAATCGTAATGACTTTACAAATAAAACTTCATGAAATTTGAGATTAATTACCCTGCGCAGCGATAAGATTATCGTTGAAGATAAAACATAACAAAAACTCAACTCTATACATGTTGGATTGATCAAATCACAAATCCATATGTCTTTAACATATTGGCATTGGTTCCTTGCATATTGAGTGTTTATCTCCATTCAAAAAAAAGTCAAATACACCTAGCAAAATAATAAATACACAAATAAATGCAGATTTTTTTTTATTGAATGCATTATCTTCCTAGCTGTCATTCAGTCCTCCACTGTAAATATTATGTGAAGTTTGGATAGTATCAATATTCACAGATGACAGATCAATACACTTCATCATTTTAAATTGAAGAACCATTAATCTTAACAATAATTAGAGAAATTTCACCGTTGCTTTGCTGTGGATGGGTTCTTGATGAAATCCATTTTGTTTCTTTCTTCTCTTTGTTCTGACCCATACATTGGGATATAAAAATAAGATTAAAAGACCAAAAAAAAAAAAAAACAAGAGAGATAATTTGAAAGCAATGCTAGATGGCTAAGATAATTTTTCCTTCTCAAATTAAAGGTCTGTTTCACTAGAATGAAAATTATAGAAAGTGAAGAAAAAAGAAAATTTATTTTCTGGTACTTATTTGGTTAAGATAGGTTTTGTCTGAGAAAGTAATAAGAAAATTGATAAATGAGATAACAATTAATTACTTTCAGGAGGAAAAAATCATATAATATTGACAAAAAAAGAAAAAAGAAAAACTGTGTACAATGTAAAAAACATTAATATAAATCAGCCATATGCTTCTAGTAAAAACCATGACCATAGCCATGGTTAAATTCATAAGGAGCCTTCGAACCACCAGCGTGTAGAACCCTACCATCAAATGGAACAATGCCATTGTTGTCGCTGCCACCACCACCTGCTCCAAAAGAACCCGGCCCTGCACCAAATGGTAAAGCACCAATACCAACACCTCCAGCAAAACTCGGGCCCGCCTGAAATGACGAGCCACCAGCACCACCACCAAAAGAACTCTGCCCGTCAAGAAATCCACCACCACCACCACCAAAAGAACTCGGCCCTGGATGAAATCCGGCACCTCCAGCACGACCACCAAAAGAAGTCGGGCCCACCCCAAATCCAAAGGGATTGGCAGGCTGTTCATGCACAATCCTATCAGCGCGGATTCCAATCCTAGTCCTGAGTTCCATCATAGCAGCCTTAAACTGAAGAAGCTGTGGCAGATTCATCTCCTCAACCGGACCCTCCCACCAGCGATGTTCGCCCTGACCCTCGGCCATCTTGAGCTGATCTAGGGCTGTGCGGCGCTGCTTCTCCACGTCCAGAAGGGCCTGGACATGAGTCAACTGCAGGTTAAGATCCCGGACACAGGCGCTCCTGTGGGCCTCCACCAGCTGGTGGGTCCCACTGTGCAGAGGAGCGTCTCGGGACAGAAACCTATCGATGATCATATCCACAGCGGGGTGGCCAAAAGAGTAGGCCTTTTTTCCAGGAGAGAATGCAATGATTCCCACCTCAGCACCACACAGGATTGAAAGCTCGCTGGCTTTCTTGAAGAGACCAGATCGCCGTTTTGAAAAGGTGACTTGGAGGTTGCTCTCGTTCTCCATTTTGGTCATGGTGATCTTTTGGCGGCCTTTGCTCTTTCTCTCCATGGCTAGGGTTAACACAAGGAAGGAAGGAAGATAATGACGTTGGGTGGGTGTGTGTGTTCTAAAACATGTGGTTCAGAGGGGTATTTAAAGAGGTTTGGCCATACCTTGTTGTGGGGCTTGTTTGTTTCATGGTATTAGTGGGAAAGGATCTCTGGTTTTCAAATTTTAGGTAAGTAGGTGTTTGGATGAGTAAATTTTAGCACCAAGGATCCTCTAGAGTAAAATTTTCTTAAAGTTTCCTAGAGTACTACATTGTGTGGTTGAGATTTACTGGCAAGTCACATCAGAAAAATTGATGTGACTTGACAGTAAATCTCAACCACACAATGTAACACTCTAGGAAACTTTAGGAAAAAATCACTCTAGAGGATCCTTGCTCAAATTTTAGGTAAGTTGTGTTTGGATGAGGTATATTTCTGGAGAAAATAATTAATAAAAATAACATAATTATAATTATAATTCTTTTTGGTAAGTAGTTATTTGAATTATAATTTCTGATAAATTTTTTTTGGTAAGTAGCTGTTTGAACTATATTTTCTTCCCAATGCCTTAGATGCATATGCGGCAGTAAAACAAAATAGAAATGAAATATATAAATCTCGAGATATAATTCAATGATTAGAATAAATTTATAACTGCCGAATAAAATCTCGCACCAAAAGTTTAGGATTCCGTATCTTATGGGCCCGCATAAAATGCACGAGTTTTTTTTGTGTTATCTAATTTATCATTTTTCGATTATGAAATCGGGATTGATAGTCTCATACCATTTCTAATCTTGCAAAATAGTAAAATTACCAATACTTGTTTTGCCACATTATTTTTTTCACAAGTAAAAATTAATCACGTGACATTTGCATCGTATCATAATTAAACATAATTCAAATATTTTCATACCATATATAATCCCATTTAATATTTAGTATTACTAATCCTATTCATAATATCATGGTATTATGTGGATCTATGATTCTTATAATCTCCTTATTAATGTTATTGGTAGGTGAAAAGAAACTCCTAATGAGAGTATTATATAATATTACAGCAGTGATTTAGATCCCTTCAAACTTCAATCCCTACCACCTCACACACACGTGGCGGGTGGTGATTAGAGGAGGAGAAAAAAAAGTAAAAGTAAAAGAAAAAGAAAAAGTGACGAATCAAAAAAGAAATGGGATCAAAAGGGGGTGGAGAAAAGGGGGTCCCAATCTTTATTCATAATATTATTAGAAAAATATTTGAGAATTGTAATTGAATATCCTCAATCTATTCCTAGTTATGTGGAATGGACCCCGCTTTTCAATTATTATCCTTCCTCTCTCTCACATCATTAAATGTTAATATGGGATGATATATTAAGGGATGTAATCTTCAAGGGGATAGATAAAAAAGACTTGTTAGACATTTTAGTCAATATAATTCTAATTTTGGACTCCAATGGACTGGCTATTAGGTTAGCTATTTTACCATTCTACCTTTTGCTAGCTACAATTAAAAAGCCCCATAGGCTCTCCAAACTAATATATATGTATATGTCTTGAATTTTTGTATATTTATGTCTTAGATTTGAGATTTTATATATGCATGTGTATGTAGTTATTTTATATGTTCTTTCAATTCTGTTTGATAAATTACGAAATAACTTATTTTGTATTTTGTATTTTTTTTCTCCTTATTCCATAGGTTTTGTATGCTTGTATGAGCAAATTTATTATTATTGCAAATTTACATTAGTAAAATATCAACAATTTGTATTTTTTGTTTTAAAATTTAATTAAGTTAGTTTGAATGATTAGCTAAAATAAAGAGTATGGTTGGAGAACACAATAGTTAAAGTAATTAGGTAAAATAAAAAGTATACTTTTTTCGTACTTTAACTAGTAAAAAGTAGAGAGTGTGGTTGGAGTTGCTCACCACTCATATTATTTATGTGATATCACAATAAATAAAAAACTGCAACACACTAAGGTCCTATTTGGAGACTTGGGTTAGTAGTCAAAAAATCACTATAAGTTATCACACAACTCTCTTTATTTTTGTACATTTCTCCACACGTCTTTTTGTAAAATGTTAAAAAACCAACTAAGTCTATATTAGCATAATACCTATTTAATTACTTGCTAGTTATAGAGATTTCAATTTCTTTTTATTTAATCTATGTGCAATGCTACTTGCCTAAAACCAAAAAATCTATCCGGATTTATACGATTGTCATGAATTCATAGCTGTCTTGGTTGGACTAAATTAAAATATGCTGAGGGACATCAATTGTATTACTCACCAAATTCAAATGTCAAGATAAATTTCAAAATGAAAATGAAAATAATTATAGGATGGTATGCGACATTAATGCATCACCATCATTACACACTTGATGAATAGGTAGATGATTTACAAATATAAATAAATAATGAAAAAGCCTTCTATTCATTTTTTGTTGAAATTGTTGATATATCATTGATTTTTTATCACTATTTTATATCACTATGTAAATTCTCACAATTAATTTCTTATTTAAAAATAATTACTAATAAAATAATAATGACAAATACTGTAATATTTTATCATGTAATTTGATAATATAAAATAATAAAAAAATTGGTGAGATAAACAGAAGTGATGCTAGAGATCTCTAAATTCAGCCACATTAACATGGTAGGGGGTTAAATATTTGGTTGATTTTTAAACAAATCAACAACTAACATGCAAAATAATCCACATTACCAAGGATAATTTAGGAGATGATATTTTAAGGGTCATCCCCTAAATTTACACCCTAGTAACATAGGCAGTTGCACATCAATTGTTAATTTGTTTAAAAATCAACTAAATAGTTGAACGTCAATTTTTAAATTATTTTAAAATCAACTTAATCCCTTGTCACGTTGGTGTAAATAAATTTAAAAATAATATTTTAAAATTTTCTAGCAGAACTCTTTTTTATTATCCCTCAAATGACACAAATTAATTGAAAAACAAATACTTCTTTAGTCTGTATGCAAAAGTGGGAAAATGAAGAGTATGTAATTTAAGAAAATGTAAGACTTATCCTAATGATGGGAATGCAAAATCGAGATACTTTTGGCTTATGAGAGCAAATTTAGACGTTGGAGAAACAAAGCAACTCTCAATATTAATGTTTAAATGTGTGCATTTATGCAGCACAGTTGTGGCTTAATCTTGAATGTAATGCTTATCCAATGAAATGTATGTCTAGATTTTTTATTTAAAATACTTGGATGCCATTAATCTAGACAGCAAATACAAATTTAAAACAATATGTAAAACAAAAGCTTGACAATAATGCAAAATCTAGAAAACTCATCAATATATGTAATTTGCTAAGTTGTAGTAATTAAAGTCCTATTGACCATTATTATCCTTTGAAGAGAAGATGAAAATTTGTGTAAATTTATATATTAACTTTTTTTATTCATTGGAGTTTGTTAAAAGTTAGTGAGATTTATTAATTTGCATGATATTTTTTTTGAATTATTTAAACCAAATCAATCACATCATTCTATATAAAATTTCATAATTTGAGTAAATTACACTATTATTCTCTATAGTTTAAACGAAATGTCACTCTGTATATTAAATTTAAATCCTATACTTTCAGTTTTGTAGCAATGCGGTCCATTAGTCATTTACTATTATAATTTTGAACTTAAACAGATCATGTGCAATTTACGTGGGATTTTTAGTAATTTTCACACAAGAAAAACAAATTAATAAATTATATCAATGGTCTCTATAGTTTATTTTGAATTTTATGTAGTCAATCTAGTCATAACAGAGGAATAATATTATAACAAAACTAAAAACATGATATTCAAATTGATAATACAAGGACTAAAGTAACACTTTGCTTAACATTTTGGATAGAAAAACAATACGTGCAAAGTTAGAGTAAGCAAAATAAATTTGTTTTAAAAAAAAAAACTATAGGAATCACCAGTAAAAAATAAATAAATAAACTCTTGTATGGAAATTGTTAAAAAGACCATATATAACTCACATGGGATTGCTAAAAATTTCACATGAGTTGCACAGTATTTTTCATTTAGAATTGTAACGATAAGTGAAATTGCTAAAATCCCACGTAAGTTGCACATGATTTTTTTTCCATTCAAAAATTCTAATGATAATTGACGGAATATTCACATTATAATAACAAAAATGTTTAAGACCCCCTTTGCTTTTGATTGGTCTATTTTTTATTTTTTATTTTGTTCTCTCCCAATCCCCAACCCCCATGTGTGTGTGGGGGTGGTAGGGGTGGGAGTTTGGAGGGGGTCTGTATCGCTACTATTATAATAAAACTGGAAATATAAAATTTAAATTACTCGAATAGAAACTATAAGAATCAAAATAAAACTCCACTCAAATTAGATAAACCAGCTATATAGGCTATGTTTAGCATGTAAGTTCGAGACTATTTTAGTCATAAAAAGATAATAAGTTAAAAAGTTAATAAGACAAAATATCACATTCAAATCATAATCATTTCATTTTTTCTTTCACAAAAGTTTTAAAAAAAATCAAAAAACTCCGGACTAAAATAGTCGAAAAGTCAACCTACTTTCCAAACGAAGGCATAATATACCCTAACTTTTCATTTTTGAGAGGGAAACCATAATGGCCCCGTTTGATAGAGCTGTGGAAAAGTGATTATAAATTATAACTTAACAGATTATGACTTATAACTGTGAACATAAGCTGTTAATCTGTTTGGTGCAGTTGTGGGATTATGAATTTAAACAGCAGAGTAGTGTTTGGTTAATAAGTTGTAAAATAGCTTTTTACTGTATAATTGTCATTTCTGCCCTTATATGATATAAAAATGATTATTTTGTCATTTTTTTTCAGTTTTAATTTTAAAAAAATTATTTCATTAATAAAAGTTAATATAATTAGTATCAATTAATATAAAAATTGATACATTTGATAAAAATGTAATGGAAGTATTATTGTTACAATTTTTTTCCATTATAAATTAATTAGTATCAATTAATTGCTTAATTAGAATCAATTAATACTGAAATTATTAATTAGTATCAATTAATAATTAATTCAATACAAAAGTATACAATATTAATTTATTAATAATTAATTCCAATTAATATTGATTTTTTAATTAATATTGATTTTTTTCTTTTTCTTCAGAAATATACAATTTTTTATTTTTTAATTAATATAAAAATATTAAATATGAATTTATTAGTAATTAATACCAATTAATATTTATTTTTTAATTAATATTGATTTTTTTTCTTTTTCTTCAGAAATATACATTTTTTTATTTTTTAATTAATATAAAAATATACAATATGAATTTATTAATAATTAATGCCCATTAATATTGATTTTTTTCTTTTTCTTCGGAAATATAAATTTTTTCTTTTTTAATTAATATTAATATTAAAATTTGGGTATTGACGAGGGCATTTAAGTAATTTTAGCCCCCCACACCAACTACGCGCTTAAGTCGAAAATTTAAGTACTCCCTTACCAGTTTTTGAGATAAGTTGAGAATAAGCTGGTTAACTGAAACTGCACCAAACACAACATTTTACCTTAAATTAAGCTAAAAGCTGAAATAAACAGTTTATAAATTCTACCAAACAGGCCTAATATCATAACAAGTGATTATAAAAGCTTGACTTTCTTTTTCTGTTTCTTTTTTGAATTTTTATTTGTAGAAATGACGACCTTAATAAGGGGCTATTCCTTTGGTTCTCATCAATAAATCTTGTTTTTTATTTCATGTATTATAACAATATCCACTCACCCTTCCAAACCTAGTCCACATGAAAAATTATTTAATTATTTTTGGACACAATTATCCAAACGATTTGTAGAAATGCTATACAACAAACTTTCCTTATAAATTTTATTTACAAAGTAATATGACAGTTAAATTACTCTTATCAATTAATTTTAGCAAGTCTATTTTAAATACCAATACTTTGTTACGATATGTCACATCAATTTCTACAAAATAATAATAATTATTATTATTGTTTAGAATCCCAAAATCAACAAGAGCAAGTGTTTCAGCAAGCAGAGGGAAATAACAAAGCTCACTCTTGTCCAAGTGCAATGTTAAACAAAAGGAATTGAAATCTTTTTTTCATCTGAATATATCAATTACACAGAGTTTAGAAGTCTACAATAATAAAGATTATTTTAGATGTAGCCAAAATCATTCCAAATATACATATTAAAATATTCCTCACAGAGCAAAATATGGATGTACCCAAGCTACTGAACCCCAAATTATCATTACTTTTAGTTAAGGAAATGACAGATGTGAATTCCTCAATAACAGAAGGATAAGTATTCACCCAAAAAATAGAAGGATAAGTAAAATGAATAAGAAAAACTATTGGGTCTTCAATGAAAGATCCTTTAATTGCTGAGGATCCACCTCGGAGGGTGCACGAGTAAGGGCGCACTGGGCTGTTGTTGTCTTGGGGAAGGCAATGACATCCCTGATGGAATTTGCACCAGCCAACATCATCACCAATCTATCCAGCCCGTAAGCAATTCCTCCTGCATCACACATACAGATTAACTGACATGAAAACCATTCCTGCCATAAAACCATGCTTTGACATAACAATGGAATAGGATTCTAATGAAGGACAAACAATGGAGTTGTGTATGGTCAAGTTAAATTCATTCTAAGGAATCAGTCTTAATTCCAGACTAGACGATTCCAATATTAGATAACTGTTGGCCTGAGGCCATGGTCCAAATAATGTTCAAGGGAACTCAAAAATATAGACAGATGAGCAGTAGTTGGACATCCTAGCATTAAAAAATCCTTGTGTTCATCAATAGTGCAGAACGATGATTCAATCTAACCAATACAGGTTTAAATTATGCATCACATTTACTTCCAGGCCAACAGTGAATAAATTATCCCAAAATGATAGTAATTTGTTGTTATGTTAGATATAAGCTAGCAGTTCATACCATGTGGAGGAGCACCCATGTCTAAAGCCTCCAAAAGATAGCCAAATTTTGCTTCAGCCTGTAGACAAAACAGAGCCCATATTACATTTGGGTCAATAGTTCCTAGATTTAACATCCGGCTACTCCTTTCCTTGGGAGCAATAAGTATTAACGCATCAATCTAAGGAAATTCAAAAGTTCCAAGTGGTGTCCAATTGGAACTCACCTTTAAATGGTAAATATATGTGGTTGTATCTATCATTTCAAAAATATTTTAACTAAAAAGAAAATAAAAATCAGAAAGTAGTGTGCAAACCACAGTGATCTACCCAAAACTTGCCAGGAACTATTTTCCCAAGTGCCAACATCACATATGTGTTTCAATTCAATGTAGTGTACACACCACAGTGATCCAATATCTTGAAGAATTGGTCAATGCATGAAAATATATCGATGGTTGTTAGTAGTACAATGAAAGTTTTGGCCCATAGAAGTATGAAAACCATGATAATATTAATATCAGGTAATTCAAAAGATCTACGTACAAGAGGATACTTTCTCCAATTTGGTACTTACCTATTGCATTAGATGGGAATATAAAAACAATTTACAACGGAGGAGATAAAACACGGCCCTAGTAATTAATAATTGAGCAACCCAACCAGTATTTGTCAAGTGTCTCCTCACCTGCTCAGGGGAAATGCCAACAATTTCCAAAACCTTTTCTGGAATCTCACGCTTATAAATTCTCAAGCTTCCTCCACCAATCTAATAGCACCACAGCAATTAAGTATTGCACTGTTGAATTTCACATGTTAAGTATTGGCAAAAGATCAATATTGCAACTAACAGAGAATAGAGTACATATTTATATACCTCAACTCCGTTGTAAACCATGTCATAAGCTAAGGCACAGGCAGAGGACAGATCCTTCATATCTTCAGGGTTTGGGGCAGTGAAAGGGTGATGCAAGGCCTGCAACGGAGCAAAATTACCATGATCTCAACAATTAAAAAGGAAGAACCAGAACATAAAATGACTTGTCATAACTACCGCAGATGCTAAAAACATAATAGCACAATGACCTTTAATTACTACCAAGAATAAAATAAGTCGGCACTTTAGTCTCATCATTCAGAGAGAGAGGGAGTTAGCACTAAAAAAAATTCCCTCATCAGATTAGCAGCTGACAATAGATACCAGGTAACCAAAGAATGCTAAAATCAAATCATATAAATAACCCTTTTCCCGTATACAATGCAAATTTTACTTATCAAATCCAAGGTAGACAGCAATTCCTCAATTATTACATGGTAATAATAGCAGGAATCTATCCCCATGTACGATACAAGTCTGACTGGTTAACCCATCAGGTCTAAATATCCCAAATAAAGCAGCAAAAGATTGAACATTTTTTGTTAAAGAGTTCGCCGAAGATTTTCTTGTAGCCGATCCCACATGATTGGGACATAGGTTTAGATTAGTTTGGCTTGGTTCACTGAAATCGACACATGTAACACTCATTTTACTAGAATTGCAAAAGAAAAACTAGACATGAGATTCTTCATGAATACAGAAAGAAGTTCAACAACAAATTTCACAAATTGTAATAACAAAAATCTACTTCATCACAAATGGCTTGAGAAATTAAGTTTTAAATTCACTAGAAGAAAGCACAGGAGAAGATCACGACATACCATTGAAAAAACCCGAATACCACTTCTTCCATGAATAGAAATCATAATATTTAAGAAACTAGAAGTAGAAGTGCATAAGCATTAAACAGACCTCAAGCCTCTGTTCTAAACTGTTCCATTCAAACATTGGGAAATCAGTCACCCAGAGAATTGAATGCCTGGACTACATGCCAGAAAACAAAAGAAACAAGGAGAGTCAGTACGAGAGGGAAATGTGAATTAAAACTTTCAAAATTGAAGGCATACTACGAGCTTACTTGGTCAATCAAGCCCAACTCATGTGCTACATATACCCGTAGCCGGTCTAAGGTTTTATTAACTGAGACATGGTGACCCAATGCAAACAACATCAAATCACCTGATCCTGCAGAGCACCGTGTCAGTAACTGCTCCGTTTTTGTAGGATCCAAACTTGATACTAGTGCAGGGATCCCCTCAATGGCCCCTATAAGTAAAATATGAGACCATCAGTTGTGAACCATAAAATCTCTTTACAAATATCAGGATTGTCTGTTTTCAGTTGTTATCCAAGACCTTTAGGAAAGGCAAACCCTTAGCTCCAGATTTGATTGCTTCATTGAAAATATCACCTTTCTTAAGGGCTGTGTTTGAATAGCTTTTTGATCCTAAAGGCACACATAAAACTTTTATAATTCCCCCACTTGCCAGGGTATCTGTAAAAACCTTGAAGGAGGAATCTGTGAAAATATCAGATACCTGAAATTCCAACAAAGGCAACAAACATTGGAATGAAAACTCTTTCAAGAACGCAAAAACAAAGAGGAAATTATTCATGAATATCAAATAAATTTTCATCATAAATCACGAACTATATGCTCAATATTGTTATGATGCTATATTAAGCCAACAAGGAACTTCCATTTGTGTGGCAATAAAGTAAAAAATAAAACTTACTTTTAGATACAAATCCAAAATAGAACAGGAAGTGTTGGCAGTATCTTAAGACACATAGTCCCGTACACATGATTTAATACACTTAATAGAAAGTCGATATATATCACACATCTGCATGTTATGTATATCTAAAAATACCCATGGGGACATGGTGCACAACATGGTCTATGATGTTTGATATGTACAATATGTAAATGCTTTGATTTTCAATGGTAAGCATTACTTCCCAAAATTGATATTGTGCAAAAGGTCCGTCAAGATGAAAAGGGATTTTTTTTTAATTTTGCTTTTGCTACCTTCTCAGAGTTTCTACTTTTCTGGTATTAAAAATATAATGCCATTGGAAAACGCCCACAAGATTAGTATTTTTGCATTGCAGTGAAGTTTTTGAATATTTTGCATCAAACTTATGTAGTCTAAAACTCCTATTAAATATACTTTGTTGACATCATGACATAATAATGCAACTAAGTTTCACATCTTTTATAAGATTTAGCTTATATCTTCACAATTCATATTAACTGTATTGTGTTGATTTCTGCATGGCTTTAGCTCCAAGAGTCATGCTTTTTATCATATAATCAATTATATGTTGCTTACTGCTTGTAAGAAATAATGTATAGAGAAAGAGAGAGAATAAATTGTATGTATTATTATTGATTGATATATTGATTTATATTACAATGATTCATGATTCCTATATATAGAAGAGGGTGAGTGTGTAGTAGGTAAGGAGTAGGTGAAGTGGAGGTGGTAGTGGTGTAGTGGGTTAGGTTTAGTAGAGTAGGTGAGGTGGTAGTGGTGTAGTGGGTTAGGTTTAGTAGAGTAGGTGAGGTGGTAGTGGTGTAGTGGGTTAGGTTTAGTGGAGTAGGTTTAAGTGGGTTAGGTTTAGTGGAGTAGGTGAGGTGGTTTTTAACAGCCCCCGCAAACTCAAGGGGGATAGGAACTAACCAACTTGAGTTTGGAGAGAGTAACAAAACAAGAAAATACATAAAAATAAAAAAGGATAGGAGACACTGTATGGTCGTGTCAGACCGTTGGTGAAGACACTGGATGGTGGTGTCATAACGTTGTAGAGGACACTGTATGGGGGTGTCATAACCATGTAGAAGACAGTTTATGGGGTCATGTCGGACCGTTGTAGCAGACACTGTGTGGTCGTGTCAGACCGATGTAGAAGACAGTTTATGGGGTCATGTCGGACCGTTGTAACAGACACTGTTGTGACAGTTGTTGTGACAGTTTACGGAGTCTTTCTGGACCCTTGTAGAAACTAACCGGAATCAATGTCGGGACAGTTTACAGAGTCTTGTCGGACCCTTAAAGGAGCTAACCGGAATCAATGTCGGGACAGTTTACAGAGTCTTGTCGGACCCTTAAAGGAGCTAACCGGAATCAATGTCGGGACAGTTTACAGAGTCTTGTCGGACCCATAAAGGAGCTAACCGGAATCAATGTCGGGACAGTTTATAGAGTCTTGTCGGACCCTTGTAAAAGCTAACCGGAATCAACGTCGGGACAGTTTACAGAGTCTTGTCGGACCCATAAAGGAGCTAACCGAAATTAATGTCGGGACAGTTTATAGGGTCATGTCGGACCGTTGTAGAAGTTGCACCCTCAAAAGGTGTGCCCAATTTTGTCAAAAGGTGTGCCATCAAAAGGCGTGCCCAATTCATCAAAAGGTGTGCCGGACATGATGGCGAGGCACGTGGGCGCCTTGGCTTGCGCGCCCGTTTTGTCGTCTGGTGGCAAGAGGCACGCGATACGCGTGGCTGCCTCGCTATTTAACCAAGGTTGATGCTGAGGCTGAGGCAGACAAAAAAACTTCTGAAAATCCTCTGAAAACAACTCTTCCTTTGCTGAGAAAGAAACTCTGTAATACTCTGTAACCAACCCGTCTCTGAAACACTCAGCAACATGGCCTCTTCTTCCCGTCCAGCTACCCAGAACATGGCCTCCTCTTCCCGTGGTCTGCTCACGCTCTTTCCAGAACTGAACGAGTCCACAAGAGAAATAACTGGTGCGGTGGCCAGTGAACCTCAACCAAACACCTCTGGTTTTGCTCCGTTGAACTTTCCGATGCGGTCGGTGGAGCAAAAAATGACGGTGCAGTCGGATGTGGAGGCCAATCAGTATACCTTGAAGTCATGTGTGGAAACCATGACTGCGGTTACAAATTTGTCGAACCGGCTGCAGAGTAGGACAAATGAGGTGCAGCAGTTAAACGCCCAACTGGCTCTGCTCCAACGCATGTATAAGGATGCGCGAGCAGAGATAAGTGTGCTAAATGCGGAAAACAAGGAGCTGAAGCGGAAGGCCAGTTTTATGTTCCGATTTGGAGGGCCGCCATATGCTGCAGTGGAGGAGCTGGGAGTAGTGATCATGCCCAGTGGAGTGGGAAACACGGAGGCAACACCGGCAAGGGCCGCCCAAGACGGTGGCAAGAAGAAAAGACCGGCAGAATAGGCGAGAAGAAAAATCCCACTGTTCCGATTTGTGTTGGTTGTGTTTTGTTTTGTTTTGTGTTTTTTTTTTATTTTTTATTTTTTTTTTATTATTATTATTATTTTTTTTTATGGTGTAAAATGCTGATCGGGGTTGATCCCCGGCATGAAGAAATGACAAGTTTGTAAAATGTTGTTTTTTTTTTTTTTTTTTGGGAGTGTTTTGTTGAAAAAATAAAAATAAAATGAAAGAAAACAAGGGAGAAAGAAAATAGATAAAAAATATTTATAGATGGATTATATGAAAAACATCAGTGCGATTGTTTCAAAATAAAGTGGGGTATTTAAAAAAGAGGAAAAGTGACTTGGAAAAAATAAATAAAAATAAGTGATTTTTGAAATCAAATGGAGGAGAGAGAGGGACAAACCCATGTGATAAAGTGGAGAGAGAGTCGGTGAGTGGGGTGCAAAAGGTGAAGGAGAAATGATGGATTGAAAATGGTTTGGGTCAAAAGTGGACACTGTTAGTGGGGAACATGAGTGCATTGATTATTTGATATAATAATAATAATAATAAAAATAAAAAGTTAGAACAGTTGGAGAGAATGAGTGGAGTATGGTAAGGGTTTCATCCAAAGCCAAAATTCCTGCAGCGAATCACTTCGCAAATCCTAGCATGAGCTTTTTCTCTTTCCAGGCTTATTCATGAATTTCCTGGTGATTTCAAGAGCCTCTGGTGGCATTGTGGCAGAGAACACCTCAACCTGGATTTTGGGTGGCAGCAACTGAGAACACCCCAACCTGGATTTTGGGTGGCAGCAACTGGAAAATATCATAGATCTGATTTTTAAAAACCTCGTGACAGCATTTCATCAGCTTCATCCAAGACAAACATTTTGATGTAAACAGGGCGAAGTGATTGTCTCCGCAACATGTCAAACACACGACCAGGAGTACCAACAACAACATGAACCCCACTGGAGAGAATGCGCTGATCTTCGCGCACACTAGTCCCTCCAACACAAGCATGAACCTTCACACTTTGCTGGACAAGTTCAAGAGTGGGTGGAAGAACCAAAGCTTGGCACTCAACCAAGCTATAATCTAGCTGCTGCAGAATTCCAGAGCAGAATGTTGCAGTGTTTCCAGTTCCAGACTGTCTCGTCATATGAGGTGAAGAATTCTTCTCCATCAGCCTCACACATGACTACAGTTGCACAAATCTTTGTTGATTTTATCAGCGGAATAGGTTGAGGTCCGGCGGGCGGCTAAGGTGAGGTTGCCGCCCGCCGGGGAAGCGAAAATACTAGGTTTTAAACCAGTTCTGATACCATGTAAGAAATAATGTATAGAGAAAGAGAGAGAATAAATTGTATGTATTATTATTGATTGATATATTGATTTATATTACAATGATTCATGATTCCTATATATAGAAGAGGGTGAGTGTGTAGTAGGTAAGGAGTAGGTGAAGTGGAGGTGGTAGTGGTGTAGTGGGTTAGGTTTAGTGGAGTAGGTGAGGTGGTAGTGGTGTAGTGGGTTAGGTTTAGTGGAGTAGGTGAGGTGGTAGTGGTGTAGTGGGTTAGGTTTAGTGGAGTAGGTGAGGTGGTAGTGGTGTAGTGGGTTAGGTTTAGTGGAGTAGGTTTAAGTGGGTTAGGTTTAGTGGAGTAGGTGAGGTGGTTTTTAACACTGCTTCATCCTTGTAAGATATTTTCTTATTTTTAAGGTACTTAATTTTGCTACACATTTCTGAGGATGTAAAAAGATCTAATGATATACGATACAATACAATGTGTTTTATAAAAACAGGAAGCCAATACAAGATATGTATTCTGATTCGACAACTATTATAACAATTATTGTCACTACATTATTTGTTGAAGAAAGCAGGAGAATAGTGACAAATAAAATTATATAAACCTCCCACGTCATATCTTAAAATTAAGAGGACAAAAATGGTTAACCATTTACACTGGCTCAGCAGAGAAGACTAGGAGGCATGGAGCATTTTAATGATTAAATACCTTCATCACATGACCACGTAAAGGATCAGTAAATGTGAAATGAAGTAAAATGTACTGGTAGCAAGGTTGGCCTGTCATAAATGTCATGTTCATTTTTTAAAGTGGTAACTATGCATTAAGTTTATGATAGCAGCTCAACTACAGTATAAAAAATCAAAAACCTAAGATAATGAAACTGGAAAGTAGTGCAGTTAAAAACAAACACTCAGCAAAGTGCATTAGTTTTCTCAGGATCCAATCAGAAACACTGTAGAAGCCTGATGTTGAACAATATAAGTCAATTTCTTCCACCACCACCACCAAATAAATAAATAAAAAATAAACCACCCAAACCAGAGAGAGATAGGGAGGGAGGCATTATTACATCTCTTAATTCAAGATCAAATCGAACATCTGGCCTGTCTGAACCATATTGACTCATTGCTTCAGCATAGGTAAGCCTCGGGAAAGGATTGGGTAGCTGAATACCTTTGATCTCCAGAAAAACCTACAATAAGCATATCTAATCAAACCTCATAGTGACATTGATCAAATCAAGTTTCAGGAACATAAAAATAAACTAAATTAATAAAAGAATTATATAACATATAATTTATAACTTGATGCAAACAAGCTCTGCTGTGTGCAAGCAATCTCCTGGCCTGGACTCTACTAGGTGCTCAATAGTGTGCACACCAACTTCATGCACTAACAAGTTTGGTTCACTACAAATCAAGATTGAGGAAAAATTTTAAGGTTCAAAAGGTGAGCTCAGGCCATAAGCCAAGCCGAGATGGGCTCTGCTCAAGAAGAATTTGACTCGGTCATTTCTAGGACAAATTAGCACTGTACACAAAATGTACAAATTGGATCAAGTTAGATTATGGCCTCAATAGTCTATTCCTTAGTAAATGCTATAGATTTTAGCAGCTAGATTTGGGTTTGAAGCTTTGAAAACCTTGCAATATATCAATTGAAACTCTTTCATCCCACCTACAGACATACTCTAAGCTGAAGAAAGCCAACCCCAGCCTATCAGTGTCCAAGAAAAATTCTAGTGATTACGCATCAGCCTAAGCAAAGACCTCAAAAGATTTCATGTCACAATGCTGATAAATGCCACAGAAAATTAATGTGGTTCAGGTTAATTCATTAGCAGCTTTTAGTCTCCGAAAATTATTGGCCTGTCAAAGGGTATTTTGAGATAATTTGATTGGATTCATTTTTCTATATTAGATGTCATAAGTAGGCATGACATAGAAAAAATGATGTGAATTTAATTAATTTAACTGAGCATATAACCATAGACAGAGCATAATAGCGAAAAATGATTCATGCAGCCAACCCCACTTGAGTGGGACATGAGGCTTGGCTTGGTTTGGTTTGGTTTGGTTTGGAAGTTGTAAATAGACATGACAAGGTTTCACTCTACACACCATATAAAAACATAAAGAACATGTTCTGAAAAAGCTGGCATATCATATAATTTCTCAGTTCTTTAATTTCAATTTATGCTGCGAGTTCTCCCAAACTGATAGTGTGACTGGAAGGAGAACATTAAATTGCTTTTGGTTCATGTATCTCACTCTTATTCGTCATCCTCTTCTCCATCTTATTTGTTGATCTTTTATCAGGGTGCTTCCCAAATCCAATTAGAATTTTAACGACCTGACAACTAACTTACCTGTCTAATCAAATCTTCACTGAGCCTCAGCATGTTCTCCAAAGGAGTGAAAGCCATCTCCATATCCAGTTGTGTAAACTCAGGCTGTCTATCTGCCCTAAGATCTTCATCTCGAAAACATCTGCAAAGGAAGAAAACCAAAATGAATTTCTACCATAATTTTGGTAGGATGTCTGCCCCTGAAAATCTAATTTTGATCTTCTTCTACTATCTAACAGGAAAATGTTTATTCTTCTATTCCCAGTAAGTTGGATCGTTTTGTAGGTCAAATCTTTTTGTATACTCTCTTTCATTCTTGAAATCAGTACACCCATCATTTTGGTATTCAAGAAAATCACATTTTTACACAAAAAAATTGTCGATAAAAAAGAAAAGGAACAAAAGAGGAGGTAAAAAATTAAAAAATAAAAAAGATCTAATAAGTTGAAATGTTTATTGGCAGAATGCTGAAATCACACCTAGCACAACAACTAGCAGGGCAGTCGAACCAAATTTCAAACGGCCATTAACTAAAAGACCTACCTCGCTGTTTGATAATATTTATCAAAACCGGAGACCATTAGCATCTGCTTAAACAGCTGTGGACTTTGGGGCAAAGTATAGATGGTTCCTGGCTTCAACATACGCATTAGAGTGAATCAAATCTCCAAGCCATGATGGCATGAAGTAACTCAAGTGACAAGTAACATTCAGATTCCTCTAGACATCTCAATAAAGTGGCAGACCTGAACTCTTGAAGGCACCAAATAATCTCGGGCACCTTCTGGAGTAGATCTAGAAAGTATTGGTGTCTCAATCTACCTTACAACCATGAAAGGACAAGATCAAAAACAAGTATGAATGTAGACCACAAATGCAAACTGAAAAAATTGTTTTCAATAGAGAAGTTAAAAGGTAAATTCAAATTTCCAAATGCAGTACCTCCACAAAACCGTGAACATCCTCCAGGTACCTGCGAATGAGTTTCACCACACTATGTCGCAACATTATGTTTGAATTCATTTGTGGCCGGCGCAAATCAAGGCAACGATATCTAATAACATGCATTTGAGACCTTTCAATCAGTATCGATGAGAGAATTACGCATCAAAATTCACACGCACATGGACAAGGTGAGGGAAGTCCTTTTGCAGTTTCTACTCCGTGGAGAATTACAAGCGTTTATAGACAGAAGATTATAAATTTCAGCACGCAATGAACAGAATCATCTTCATAACCTGAGCGCATATTTGAGGCAGCATACAAAAATTTTGGTAGGAAAGTCTACATTTGTGGGGAGAGAAATGATCTTGTACTAAAAAAAGATACCTCAGAAAGTAAATTTTCCCCAACTATCAATTCCATCACCAGTAATGGTCTGCCCAATGCAAGGTTTCAGCAAATGCGAAACACCAAAAACCTTACAGAATCTAGCAGCACCATGACACACTAACAATAATAAAGCTGAAAGGCAAACTCCAAAGTTTGATTATTGCTTGTGTAATTTAAAAGGATATGTGTTAAATAATTAAGTTTTTAAAAGGACTGATTTTTCAGGAGATTGGGGGGCAGGGACATCTAAGCAATTCATACTACTAAAAGGAAAAAAGTAACTAACATGCTCTTATATTTTGGATAAGTATCACCAAAAACAGGCAATCAGTAGGATGAGAAGGAATTAGGTCGTTCACTACCTCTATGTTCTTTCTTAGTTTCAAAAGAGGATGGAAGATAAAGGATCTTTAAGCTTGAGGTAACTACAGACAAATTAAAATAATTAAAAACTTAATTAGCATTATAAAATAAGATGTATTTCTCTATCCTAGACTAACAGCAACTTAGTAAAGCATCACCTCACCATGGCCAAATGCCAAACATAAAGGATTTCTTAATCTAGATAAGATCAATTTGAAGCTAGCTACCTTAAACGGATTTCCTCTTTAACAGAATCTTTTACATCATCTGCAGTAGTAACCAAAAATGGCAATTTAGATCTCACAGCATTCAACAGTTGAACATGCTCTGCAGCAACCTGCCATGCACAGCCAGAATAACGTTAAAATAAAAAACAAAAAATTGGCAAAAAGACTAGCTAAATGGTAGAAAAAGTAAATAAATCACATTCCATATGTAGAATAAACAACATAACAAGCTACATTGAGATAGACAAAAGAGTAGAAAACTGATGCATTCCAGTTGCAAAGCATTGAATTATTTGAATTAACTATAAATTAGAATTAAAAGTCCAATTTGTCAATGAGATGTAGTGTATAATGCCTATTGTATGAGCATGCATTCAAGGTTAGTTAGAGGGCCAAATGTAGATGCTCGCACTTCTTCCTCCCCAAAATATGATTGCATTATTATTTTTTGTTTACTCTACGTGCCAAAAAGTGACGACCCAGATTCAATCATTTATCTTCTTCCTTTATCTATGCTATATGCATCTCTAATAATGAGAGCAAGAGAAGCAAATGAAATACATCCTTCATACTAGATCCCAAATTTTCCGAAGATATAATCAGAAACACCTGATGAATTGACAGAGCTCGTGATAACTTACAATCAGCATTCCAATGAGAGTGCATCAGGTTGATACAAATTTGAGGATGGCGAAACACCATAAAACTTTGATGGTCATCAAAAGAACTTGGCCACACTTGGGCAGCATACCACGAATTGACAGAGCTCGTGATAACTTACAATCAGCATTCCAATGAGAGTGCATCAGGTTGATACAAATTTGAGGATGGTGAAACACCATAAAACACCTGATGAATTGACAGAGCTCGTGATAACATATAATCAGAAACACCTGATGAATTGACAGAGCTCATGATAACTTACAATCAGCATTCCAACGAGAGTGCATCAGGTTGATACAAATTTGAGGATGGTGAAACACCATAAAACTTTGATGGTCATCAAAAGAACTTGGCCACACTTGGGCAGCATACCACGACCTGAGTTTGGGAAAGAAGCCTTATTTTGTAACGGAATGAACTTGAGCTTGGGCAAGTTATATCTACTTCAGACTGATCTTGGTTTTTCCAAGGCTGCTTCAGTCCTGCCTGATTGACAGGCCTACTAGTACCAATACGTACCATAAAACGAGCAAAAACAGTACAATGACAGGTACAACTGTGCAAGATTGATAACTATGGTCTTAAATCATAGTACCATTTAGTCCATTTCTCTATTACCTTCCCAACAAACTATTTGACTGCACTCACGCTTCTCTATGAATATCAAACTTCAAGCTCAACATGGGCCTACAATATCAGAGACAAAACTAACCCTACCTACATATCTGAGGGGAAGAGAATGTCCATAAAAAACTAAAAGGCCATTTGTCTTACACAAATGCGAAAAATAGCATACTCTTCTATTAGTTAAACCAACAATTTAGTGTTTTTAACAAAGCAAAATTGCCTTACCTCTATCATCCCAGTCTTCATTTTCTTATTAACTGACTCACTGGGCCTAGGCCGAACAACACCTTCCACAGTAATCACAAACTCAAGCCTCAGGTCATTAATAATCGAATGTGCATCAGGGAACTCATCGGGGAGTGTGGTAACCTGAAAGTAAATAATGCCAACATCAACTAGGATAAATTACTGGTAAATTTTGCAAATTTATTATACAAGTCGATGAAGTTGCATGCACTAAAACAACAAATTTTAATCAAACATTCTGTGGCATCAAAAACAACTTGAGACAGAAGCATTATCCACATAATATAACAGAGAAGGCCCAGAAACCAGACAACATTTTATAATTATTAATCCAAATGACACTGCCACTATTCTTCCTTTAATCCAACAATAATAATAAAAAACCTTCATCGTTTCACTAATATCAAAAATGCTCTCGGCACATTGAATCACATTCTCATACATTCATGTTTTGTGAGAAAAAACATAGGCTGGAATCAAATCAATACATATATATGAATTCAAAATTGAGAAATTATTTAGCATCAAAGTAGTTCACACTCAATGACTAATCTTAATTACAAAACATTATGAACTATAAATTATATATAGTACTGTTCACTTTACAGCAAACTGAACACCATCATTGTATGAACTTCCAAAAAAACCCTAATGCATCGTCACTGTTTTTAGTTGCTTTTTTTTAAAAAAAAAAAAAAATCTAAAAAATGATGCCTTTTGGTTATTGCTACAAAAATTGCAATTTTTTTTAGTGAAAAAGTTGATGTTTTTAGCTAAGACAAACAATCAAGTGGAATTTTCATCTTGCAAACCTGCACAATCCCAGTGTGGTCTCTGAGGTTGAGGAAAGTGAGACCACCATGAATCCGGTGAAGCGCGACCCACCCGCAAAGCCTGACCCGTTTACCGACGTCGTTTTCAGACAATTCACCACAAAACCCGGTTCTGCTGACCCATTCAAGAGAGTCTTTGAAGGGTATTGCAGGCTGTTTAGGGTTAGAAATTAGGGTTTCTGATGAAGTAGATGGAGTTGCTGAAGCAGAAACGGAGTGAGTGGTTCTACTTGGATATTTTCTGGGTTGAGTGAGTGTTTGCGAGTTAAGGTACAAGAGGGGGATAGATGAAAGAGAAAGGGGTTTGGAACGTAGGGCTATAGTGGGCAGAGCTCGGAGAAACATGGACATGGTGATTCTTGGGTTTGTGGAGAGAGAGACCGAGAAGTGGCAAGGTCGATGGTGAGAGAGGCCTATCTGAGGGCTCTAGGATTGAGCCAGAATAGACTGCGTACAAGCAAAGCGGCGCGAACCGGCCTAATTCGGTTTATTAAAATCCACCCCGAAATAAAAAAATCTAAATTTAATACACTATTATAATATAAATTTTGTTAGTAATTTATTACTCAGATGTTATAAATCAATTATCTAAGCATCCAATCGAAAAATATTGGAAGGAACTAATATTTCGAAATAGTATATCGGGCTTGGGTAACTTGTTCTTTCTAAGTATTAGTATATTGAGCTTGGGTAACTTGTTCTTTCTAAGTATTTCGGTATTGATGTAATTTAAAAAATACAAAAATTGTTATGGATTGAATTATAATAAAAGACAAATTATACTAACAGTCCCTATAGTTTAGGATTTGTGTCACTTTAGTTCTTGACTTTTAAATTGCGACACATTTGTCCCTTAATTTTAAATCTTGTTTCAAATAAGGACAATTAACATACCATTGCTTAATTTCAAAGAAAAAATCGTCAATTTGATAAAATATAAACTAATTTGACAAAAATAAATGTCAAAAAAATATTTTAAAAATTTTAAAAATTATTTCTACCTACTAAAAATAAAATTATGTAAAATTGATAAAAATTAATAAAAATTACATGATTAATTTTTAAAATTTAATTTTACATGATCATCATACAAATACATAATAAAAATTAATTTGGTAAAAAAAAAATGTCTAAAAGATTTATCAATTTTATATATTTTTATCTTCAGTAGGTATAAATAATTTTTAAAAATTCAAAAATAATTTTTCAACATTTATTTTTGTCAAATTAATTTATGTTTTATCAAATTGACGATTTTGCCCTTGAAAAATCCAATAATATATTCAATTGTCCTTGTTCTAAAAATTCAGGGTCAAATGTGTTACAATTGAAACGTCAGGGACCAAAATGACACAAGTCCCAAACTATAGGGACCGTTAGTATAATTCACCCTATAATAAATTTTGTAAGTCAAAAAATGAAGATAAGTTTATATGTAATATAAAAAATAATTGTGTTTTGAAAACGTGATTCTACACTTACATTTAAATATGATGTTTGGAACGAGTTTTGGAATTATATTTCCAAAACTCTGCAGAGAACTCTGTCTCAGGCGCGGTTTTCAGAATTTTTTTTTTTCAAATTTTGCCTAACCGGTCGTCCCACCGGTTGACCGGAATAGTGATTTTATTTTATTTTTTTTTTTTTGCAATTGATATGTTAATTTTTATATATTCGAAAACAACATTTTCTGAATTTTAAAAAAAAAATTATGTGCTTTAAAATAATTATGAGTTGTGTGTTTGATTATGAGTTGTAAATTTTTGTATCAAATATCAAATGTCACATCAACAATACCCCACTCAATTCAAAACTCTTTTCAAAACTATTTTCAAAACTCTTTACCAAATAAATTTTCCACGCTCAAATCATAATTTCAAACCTCACAAACTCAAAATACAAACTCATACTCTCAAATCATAGTTACAAAACTCTACCAAACGCAACCAAATTACTCGACCTTTACTTTTGTTAAACTCATTATAAACTTATTTAAAATCAATTTGTTGCGTAAATAACACAGTTTTTTTTTTTTTTTTTTGCAACGAAAATAAAAAATAACAAAGAGACTAAGGCCTCGTTTGAGAACAGGTTATTTTAGTAATTTTTTGACTTTTTGGCTAAAATATGAGGTAAAAAAAACTAGTATGTTTTTTGTGATTTTTTAGTTTTTTACGAAAAGATGTACAAAAAATAGAGAGAAAAGAAAATTTTTGACTTTTTGTATAGGTTATAGGCTTTTTGGTATAGGTTATAGGCTTTTTGACTTTTTTAGTAACTTTTTTACTTTTTAGCTAAAATGTTAACTTGCCAAACGAGGCCTAAGCTCGTTCCTTAGATATATCCCTACCATGTTTGCAACAAGGAGACTTCTAATTTCAATTGGTGGTTCATTCACCACCATTATATCTTTAATTTGTTCTGCTCCAAACTTGACTAAAGCATCAACACATAGGTTTCCTATTTTCCAAACATGTTAAAGAGTACACTTACATCCTCTAAGCAAGATCTTGGCATCTTCCGCCAAGTTCTTAAAAGGGCATTTATCCCCTATTTATTCCGCCATCAATTGCACTACCTGAGCTACATCTGTTTTAATGATCACACTATTTAAGCCTTTTTGAAGTATGACTGTTAGGCTCTTATACAGTGCCCATAGCCCAACTTCAAGGCTGGTTCCTTGTTGTAATCTACCATAGTATCCATACACCATTACTTCTCTTTCATCTCAGATCAACCCTCAAAATCCTTATCCTCCTCCTACTTTCCTACTACCATCTATGTTGAGTTTTAGGGTATGCTTGGTTTGGCTTTGAGAGAGTAGTTTTTAAAAATTATTTTGGAGAGAGAGTTTAGAATTTTTTTTGGTTTGTTTGGTTGTGTATTTTAAAAGTAGTTTTGGAGTTCGGAAGTTTGGAATGGATTTGATGTTTTGTTGTAATTGAGTAGATGTGCGTAAAAGAAAAAATGATTGAGAATGAGAGAGGAGAGAGAAAAAGTGATTGATTAATGTGTAAGAGAGAGAAAGTAAATTTGAGAATTATTTTGGAAAAATTACAAACCAAACAAGTTTTTTAAATTTTTTTTTCTCAAAATCACTCTACAAAGCCAAACCAAACATACCCTTAGTCTTCTTGCAGGTGGTAAACTACAAGTGATTAGTCTATAAGAAAGTCTGGAGATAGGTACAGTGTAAAGGAAAGCTTGATGGATTTCTCTAGAGTAATCCAAAATGAATTTGGCACTCTATTTGTTACTCATAGATTTTCTTCTGACATAAAATCATTTATGTTTTTCCAATTTTTCCATAAAGCAACAACAAAATAGTATATCGAGAGAAATCATCATTAAAGTGTTTCTTACATTTAGCATTACTCTTGATCCAAACTGAGAGGGTAAAAAGCGTAAGTCTGGGCTGAGCTAGAACTGGGAAGAAGCGCGCTGAGCTATGGGCTGAGTAGAATGGGCTTCGCCACTGGGCTCTGTTAACCTGGTCATGGATGACTAAAGTTAGCTCGGTTTAGAGTATTCTAAACTGGGATATAAGGAGTTGCGTTATGCAAACAAGTTGATATTGAGCTAGGTAAAGCAAGGTAGAACCGAGCTAAGGAGAGTTCGGCGAAACTTGCCACGTTAGCATATGTTAGCCCGGTTGCTCTGTTATCCAACCGTGGTAAAACCATCTCACTTGGTTTAAGCAGTGAGGAGGGTGTTGAAGGATAAGCATTCTCTTTCAGGAGTGTGATTCCTAGGAGGACTCTACATTGAGGAATAAAAGTCCTACTAAGATTGTGCCAGGTAAAACCTACAAAAGCTCATAACATTTCTATGTACAGGTAACACAACTTTCATTCTCGAATACACAGAGCTTTTGTCTATTTGACTATCTTGCTAACTTAGGCATCAGAGAGGTATTCGACACACACCCACCGGCAAGCTCACGTTTGTGTTTTCAGGGAGTAAAGCGATGACGTTTGGAGGAAACGCAAACTTGATCAACAGGATTATACGAGAAAATAATTTTGTGCTCGTACAATTGGTGCCGTCTATGGGAAGTCCACAAAGAACAAAACCTCTTGATCAAGCTTTCCTCTCTAGTTAGAAGCAATGGTGCACAATGAAGACTTGCCGCAATCAGCTATTGTTGGGCAAACCCCGGAGGGAGGTGGAAGGAGCGAAGGTTTGCCTTTTATCCCTCCCATGGCAGATTTAGAACCCCAGCGACGAAACTCCCGGAGGAACGCAATGGAGAGACGGGGCACTAGCCCCCGTCGCTTTCAAAGTCCTGATAGACAGAGGTGGAGGCTGGATCCTCAAGTTCTAGAGGATCGCGTGAGGGAGCAGGACAAGTTAATTAGGAAGATGACGGCAGACATGGAGACAATGAAGCGCCAGATAAAAGGAAAATGGGTGGTAACAGGAGAGGGGCACAAAGGCAACACGCTCCCTCGCCACTTGGAGGATCGTGATAGGCATACCACACCATCATAAGCATAAAACAGGAGCCTTAGAACAGGCGACACTCAATTAAGGACTTCCAAGACTCGTCACTTCAGGTCTGAGAGAACGAGGACTGAAAAGTCTTATATAAAGAGAAGCAGCTATTACCCCTCGCACACGCACCAGACGACATCCAAGCACACGGAGTTGCCTAGGTCAGCGGACTTACAGTCGGTACTCGAGGAAAGGGCCTGACGGAAGGAGGACTCCAGGGCCCGTGACCCCCGCAGGATTTTGGCTCTACAGCGATTGGCCCCTAGGACACATGGAAGTATTGAAGTAGGGATGCCAATGCCACGTCTTGCTTACGAACCAACGGATAAGGTATTAGCAAGCTTGCAGAGCTCGCCGTTCGTTTTGGTAATAGAGAATGCACCAATACCTTCGGGCTTCCACCAGCCCAAATTCACCACTTATGAGGGGAAGACAGACCCCTACATGCACTTTCGCCACTTTCATCAGGTTATGGTAGTGTACTGGCAGAATGAGGTCCTGATGTGTATCATGTTCCCATCCAGCCTTGGCGACCTAGGTCTAACCTGGTTCGAAAGGCTACCAGAAAGCAGCATCGCCTCCTAGACACAATTGGCAAAGGCGTTCGTGACTAGGTTCAGAACGAACACCAAGACACCAGTGGAGATCGATCAATTACTCTCTATTGACATGGGCGACAAGGAGACGTTGAGATCCTACAACGGTTGGTATTGGGAGACTTTTAACCAGATAGGAGATTGCCCCACAAATCTCGCCATCGCGCAATACAAAAGGGGTCTACCAGTCAGAAACAAGTTGAGGGACTCAATTACTATGACGCCACCCCTCACGATTGAGGCCCTAATGGAGAGGGTGCACCAACATATCCGCGTAGAGAAAGATAGCGCCCAGGCTAAAGCAAAATCTGGCTCAACAGTAATGCCAGACAAAAAGACTGCAGCAAAAGTCAACACAGTAAAACAACCAAACAGGAATGGACGAAGCAGGCGAGCCTACAGGGAGGACCCAGAAAAAAAGAGGTTAAGAGTTCGCACTGCCATCACCACCATGTTCAATAAACCCATCTACCAAATTCTCAACAAGATAAAGAATGAACCCTCGTTCGGCAGCCAGCCAAGTTGGGAATAGCACAAAGGGGCTACGACGAGAGGTCTCGCTGTACCTTCCATGATGAGAAGGGGCACTTAACTGAAAATTGCGCACCCTTGAGGCAACATCTGGAAGAATTAGTAGCTGCTGGTCACCTAGACCAGTATATTGAAGGGGGAACACAGCCAGCCCCCCAGGGCCTCAACGGGCCAAACGGGATGTCGGTGAACGGACCACCCTAAGGCGTAATCAATGTTATTCATGGGATCATTGAACCTGAGCGGGTATATGAACTTAGGGGGATGATAAATAAGGCAGAGCACTTGAAAGAGGTACTAAGTGCACAACCCGTCATCACAAAGGGCAAAATAGAGGCTACAAACGTCATATCCTTCTCAGACAAGGACCTAGCAAGGCTACATTGCCCTCGCAATGACGCACTGGTGGTAACTTTACGTGTCAAGAACTTCGACATCAAGCGAATCCTGATTGACCAAGGAAGTTCGTGCGAGATAATGTATTATGAAACCTTCAAACAGCTGAAACTAGAGGACAAAGATTTGGCCCCTGCAACATCCCCCCTAGTTGGCTTTAACTCAATGCCAGAATCGCCAATAGGCAAGATAGTCCTCCCAGTCAAAGCTGGAACCATAACTAAACAAGTGGAATTCTGGGTATTGAAGGTCCCTTCCACGTACAACATAATCCTGAGAAAATATGGCTGCACGCCATGCGATCGGTAGCGTCAACCTACCATTAAGCACTGCGGTTCCCCAACGAAACCCGAGTAATTGAAGAGGTCTTGGGAGACCAAATCATGTCAAAACAATGTTTCGTCACAGTAAATGGCAGCCGGGCTGCAAAAGGATATGTACAGATGATAGAAGAGCCAGAGAGCAATGAACTATTTGCGGATGTTGACAAGGCAGCAGAACAAAAGGCAGTGGAAGACTTGGTAGAGGTAAAGAAAGATGAAAAGAACCCAAAAAAGTTCTTTTTGCTCGGTTTGTCTTGTCTTTGTCCAGCACTGAGAGAATAAAGATCATAGAATTCTTAACCTCTAATATCGAAGTGTTTGCATGGACACCATATGACATGCCTAGCATTGACCCAAACTTTATCTGTCACCAACTAAATGTCCACCCGACTGCTAGACCAATTGTACAGCATACTCGCAGATCAGCACTCCACCACGCGGAGATAGTGGCGGAGGAAATAGGAAACTTGCTGGAGGCAGGAGCCATCAGAGAAGTACACTATCCCAGGTGGATATCCAATACTGTAGTAGTGCCAAAGAATAATGGAAAATTGCGTGTTTGCGTGGACTAAAAAATAGTCAACAAGGCATACCCAAAGGATAGCTTTCCCTTACCCAGGATAGACTAACTGGTAGACTTTGCGGCAGGGCACAATCGACTTAGCTTCCTTGATGTGTATAGAGGTTACCATCAGATCGCTATGTATGAGCCAGACCAGGAGATCACATCTTTTACAACGCCCAGAGGATTGTATTGTTACAAGGTCATGCCCTTTGGCCTAAAATATGCAGGGGCCACATTCCAACGGATGGTCACCAAAATGTTTGAACCATTATTAGGCAAAACAATGGAGGCTTGCATAGATGACATGGTGGTTAAAAGCAAGGATGAAAAAGACCATCTCAGGGACCTAGACGGAATGTTCCAAATCCTAAAAAAGAACAAGTTGCGTCTAAATGCATCTAAGTGTGTGTTTGGCGTAGGATCAGACAAATTCCTAGGCTTCCTGGTGACCAACCGCGGTATAGAAAGCAGACCCCTCTCAGATCAAAGCAATCCAGGATCTAGAGAGGCCTAACACAGTAAAAGAGGTGCAACATCTCACTGGCCTAGCTGCCATACTTAACCGGTTCATAAGTCGGTCATCAGACAGATGTCAACCATTCTTTCAAGCGTTGAAGGCCAAATTTGAGTGGGATGAAGAATGCGATCGCGCCCTAGAGAGCCTGAAAGACTACATGACTTCTCCTCCATTGCTAGTAACCCCAGTACCTAGAGAAGAACTCTTTTTGTACTTAGCAGTTTCACAGCATGCAGTCAGCGCAGTGTTGGTCAGAGCGAAATGAATCCAACACATGCCTATTTTTTATGTTAGCAAGACCTTGCTGGGGACAGAAACCAGGTACCTACCATTGGAAAAACTGGCCTTAGCTTTGATGATGGCCTCAAAGAAGTTATCACATTATTTCCACGCCCACACCATAATCATCCTGACAGTTTTTCCCTTAAAAGCTTTGTTTGAGAGGGTGGACTTTTCTGGACGAATCTTAAAATAGGCGGTGAAATTAGGACAGTTCGACATCAAGTTTCAACCCAGAACCGCAATAAAAGCCCAAGCTCTGGCAGACTTTGTGGTTGAGTTCACACCAGGAAGCCATCACATCTGCACAGTTGACTTAACTGATACAACCGAAAAGGGGATGGAAAGTGCCGCAGGAATTGCACAACCCCCAAAACAAGATGCCCAGCCACATCCCAAGGCATACCGGATTGAAGAAAGGGAGGAAGAGGCAAACCGTGCTATACCCGGCAAAGACTCATCAACAAGTGAAAACTTGGTACAGTCAGATAGTGAAGAGCAAACCCCAACAGTAGGCATAAACTTGGAAGAAAACATCAGCAACACTCATGATCCCAAGATATCATCCGACCCCTCCACTTTCTAGAAGCTATTCGTTGGAGAGATGTGGAAGCTCTTCATGGATGGAGCATCCAATAGGCACGGTGTAGGACTTGGCATAGTCCTTATCTCACCAGATGGCCTGATAGTGGAACAAGCAGTCAACCTTGGCTTCCCAGCATCAAACAATGAGGCAGAGTACAAAATACTTCTAGCAGGCCTAAAATCATCACTCTTCATGAAGGCCACTGAACTAATGGTTTATAGTGACTCCTAGCTGGTAATAAACCAGATTTCAGGCGACTACGAGGCAAAAGATGAGAGAATGGCTAAGTACCAAGAGTTAGTCAGAAAAGAGATCATGAAGTTCGAAGTAGTACGAATAGAGCAGATCGGCCGAGACAAAAACAACAGAGCAGACAAACTGGCAGGTTTTGCCTGTATGGCAGACACATCTATCCCACATCCATTACTGATCGACTTTTTACCCAGACCAAGTATTGAAGAACCCAAAGTAACAGAGGTATGTTGTGCCAAACTAGGCCCTTCAGGGATGGATCCCATTATTGTATTCTTAAAAGACGGCATCTTACATGAAGAGAAGAAAGAGGCCAACAAGATCAGAGCAAAGTCACAGCGATTTTGGCTCTCTCCGTCATTGGCGTTATACAAAAAATCCTTCATAGGACCTTACTTGAAATGTGTCCATCCTAGCTTATATTGGCTGTTTGAAATGTTTGGATATAGTTCAACCCTATCATCCTGAAAAGGTTCTTAAACAGTTTGGTAAGGTTCAGACCATCCCACCTGCGCCACTCGACCCTGTTCGTGCTATTAGAGGTGTCACAGCAGGCCAATATAGAGTGATGTATTAGTATCTTGATCAGATATGAGAGGGTTGGGATAATCATGTTTTATTTGCTCAGAGAAGAAGTACCCCAGTCAGACGTCCAGCTGATTATGTTGATGGTTACATGTCGTGGTATACAAGCATTACACACTTATATATCCAGAACCCCACACATCGGTCTGGTCTTGACCCACGTGCACAGGATAGTCGATCTGATGTGTAGGATGCTGAAATATGACAATATTGCGCACACATCGTTTACATTTTTTTTGAAGATTGCACGTGTTAATTATAAATGTATTT
Source organism: Camellia sinensis (assembly GCF_055761805.1). Lineage (NCBI taxonomy): Eukaryota > Viridiplantae > Streptophyta > Magnoliopsida > Ericales > Theaceae > Camellia > Camellia sinensis. Next base: position 120,785,413 of record NC_138970.1, read on the forward strand.
GTTCTTAATGCAGCGTATTGATCACGCATTACGGATTGCACATCTTATCATTGAGGCGGGCTATGATGCTAGTGTTCGTGAGCCATATAGGTTAAATGAGGCCATTGAGAGGATAGCATGTGTTCTTCAGGATCAACAAATCGATGAGGCTGGACCTAGTTCTATTCTATTTCAAACGTACAATCGTAGCAGGCGAGTAGACGATAGGTAGTTGGTTATGTGGTAATCTTGTTTTGTTATTTTGTAATGGAAAAGAAGTACTCTTTTGATGTTTTTGTTGTTTTGTAATGAATAAGAATTACTCCACTAATATTTTGTAATGAACAAGTATTCATGGCTTGTATTTTTGGTAATGAACAGGAAGTATTATGCCAATGCGTTTGATACACCGCAATGAACAAGTAGTATCATGTGGATTAAATTAACTCAAAGCTTAATCCAACTCAACTATTTAATTGTTGATCATTAAAAAAATGTATTAGTAACTATTTGAATTGCATAACTATAACTCAACTCAACTCACATACATCATTACTCATCAAGGTTAATACAATCAAATGTCTCTCTAGTAGCTACCCCTGAATGAACAACTTCTTTAAAATGCTTAATTCGGCGACTATATGCAGTACCCCATCCAGCCGAACAAGAATGATGAAACTTGCACCAATTGGTAGCTATCGGTGGAACTGGATGACCCGGTAACATGAACACCTACATTGACAAAGCTTTTAAGTATGAGAGCGATGTAATACAAAATGATAAATGTATTACACAAATCATAATGCTATACCTAGACAAAATGATTCCCATTAACAAACCCAATAGCAATCTCACGCCGTTGAACTTGTGATATTGGCACTGATCGTAGGGGGAGAAATGTAAGGCATTGTTGTGCAGATAAGTGGTACAATACCACATTATAACAAGATGCAATAAGATGACCTATGTCAGGCATAGTCATCCAACGGTGATACCCTAGATTGGGCTCAAAGTATGATAGAATATGGGTCAGCTCTTCAATCATGTCATGTGAACCATATAGATGAGTGTAATGGTCTATGTGTGTGCAATTCCTGTAGGAGATCACGCCTGACTTGATCCCATTTGGCCTCTGTAAGCCCCATCAAGCCAGCAATGGTCCTAAATCCACAATTGCCATCGTCATCTACATCCTTGATAAGACGTATGTACGGTTTCAATCCAATTGGGAGGGCATCAACATATGAATAAGTCGTAATTATACGAGTCTGATATGCCTATTTAACAGGGAAGGCATCAACACATGAACAACAAAACACGTAATTTATTATCAACAAAAATGTAAGTAAAAAATGATTACATGTACCTTCTCTTCGGCAGGCTGTTTTTTATGTACTTTGACAGAATCCCTGTGTGGGGATTTGGGTGCCCATAGGTGAGTGGTTATCATGTCCAAACTGAACCAACTTAAATGCACATGAGTCTCGATGTGTAGATACATCTATCTTCTTATGTCCCTTACCTCGAGGGTTGGGCTTCACATCCGGCTCAATGAGAAAACTACTTTGCAGATTTGCAATCTCTCCTAACTTATGCAGAATTTCCAACTACATAGTGTAATCAGATGTATTGAATTACTTAAGTATGAGATCAAACTTTGGTTCACAACTCAATTCCATTTTATCATTCTTCAACTTTTGTATTAGCTCAAGAGTCCTCCAATGTGGGTTAATGTTATCAAGTGGTATTGGACGACCCTATCGGACGTAATCTGCAATCTCATGGGCACAAGGTAACCCGTGTGTTCATCGAACAACACATCCACATTCTGAAGCATCAATGCCAACATCATTCACTCGCTTACTCTTCGCTAAGACATGATCTAATGCAGAAATAGAGATATTACCTCGGAGCTCTCTAAAATGGGATGGTTAGAACTAGTGTTGTACAACGGTTAAACTCTTCTTAAACGATGCCTTAATACCAACATGCTACAACTTAAGCAAACTATGGATCTTGGTCCAAGAACACTCAAAATTGACTTAGTTAGAACCAAGTTGCCGTTTAAGTTTTGCATGTGCACTTTCAACCCTGTGTACAATGGAAACAATTAACATAATTAAGTTTAAATAATCAAAATCATAATGACTAATAGTGCAAGGTAGACAAATATATATTACCTGTTGGTTGAAACATTCCCGAAGTGCATACAACTATCTGTCCATACAACAACAAACTTATCCTTATATGGAATTAACCAACTTTGTGACACATATTGCACTGTCTCAGGATATGTATCAAAATTCGCAAGTAGCCTAGCAAGGTGTTCATTGTATTTAAGCTCAGCTGAGGAGAGTACTAAGAAATTCCATAAGGAGATAAACTTGTCCCATTCCTCCTTACTCTTTAACATTTTCTTGCATTTCACCAGTACATTTCTACTAATATGCCATCGGCATAATAAATGTCGAGATGTAGAAAATACCCTGTCAATAGCATTCATCAAAGCAAGCTCCCTGTCCGTGACAATCACCTCAGGAATAGCAATGTCTTCCAAGAGACTATGCAATGTAGTTAACACCCAAACGTAGTTATCAATCCGCTCAAATTGGAGATATGCAAAGGCTACGGAGAATGACATATCAGTGGATGTCACACCAACTATCTCAAGAAGAGGAAGACGACATCGATTTGTCTTATATGTGCAGTCCACGATCAACACCTTTGGAAATGAACGGAGCAAATCTAAACTGACAGGATGTGCCTAAAACAAGTCTGTGACAATCATCGTGTTGTTGTCACACCTATGCCGCTTAATGTAATTATGCTTTTGTAATTCACCCAACAACTGTTATGTTTGTGATCTCCCAGCTTTCTTAATAACATTATTTCTATGATGTACATTATAAATGGTTTTCATAGTGGTTACATTCAAGCATCCTTTTGTTTCAAGAAAAACAAAATCTCTTTTGGTCTGACCATATTTTTGGACATATCCACTAATAATGATGTTTCTTCCTCAGATAATCTCTCTGCAAATGAATGTCCTTCAAAATGTTTAGCAAGAGCATGGTTATGCATTCCACATGCTACATCTACTATCCAATCATCATCAGCCATCAACTTATGAGCTCTCAACTCAAAGGGACACCCGCATTTCTTTGTACTCGTTATCTTCACAATTTTTTTGTTTGAATCATCTCCTTTTAATTTCTTATGAGCTCTATATTGACCACTTCTCTCACAAGCAAGATATATCATTGGTGTCTTATGACCACCACCACAGTTCGATGTCTTGATGACAATCACAAACCTATTTTTCCTTTCAACGTCTCGTACCCAATTGAGCAATTCTTCTTTGCTCTTAAAAATCTACAAGTCAAATTCACCAAAGTCATTAAACATGCAAAAAGAAAAAGAAAAAAAAAATACTAATTTTTGATATGAGACTGCCTCATTAGTAATAAATTGACTTGTGTAGTCAACAAGACCCTAGATCCAACATTATTGCATTCCATGGATGCACAGTTCTGGAAAAAAAAAAAAAAAAAAATTATAAGTGTTCGGTAGTACCAAGTCGAATTAAGTGAAACTGTTCAACTTTTTCTAACCGCACATATGGTGTTTGTTCGATCTACAAATCGAATAATTGGATGAGGTTCGACATTATGAAACTGAATAGGTATAATTTGTTCGATTGTAGGTAGTCGAATATTGATATATTATTCGACTCTGGATAACCGAACTAATACAAACAGTTTGCTACTCAGCAAGTAAACGAAAACGGAGAAAGAAAGAAAAAAAAAAAGAAAAAATAACTTTTCCTTGTTCCTTTGTTCCGAATCAATATTGTCAAATACATCCTTCATTGAATCCAATTAAAATCTTCAATAATACGTATATTTTTAGTTATTTCTTTAAGAGTTTTTGATTTTATTTTAAAATTTTTGAATTCTTAATAAACAAGATACATAAGTAACAAGCTTAAAATTGTTGATATGCATTATATTCATTAGTCCCTTTTATGATAATTATACGAATTATTGTAATTCTTTATTGTAATTCTTTTACTTAAGATTAAAATTATAATAAAAAATAATTTAATTAATAATGTACCAGGTGATGCATAAATAGAATCTCTCCGTCACCGCAGGTCAAATTAAAACTCAGGGCCCAAGAAAGTTTCACTTCCTATCGCGGGGAAAAAGCTACGAAAGTTTCACTTGCCAGCACCGTCTCTGTCTCTCATCTTTGAATTGCTTTATTCCTCTCCAAACCCTAATTATAAATGAATCAATCGAAAAGCCTGTTTCATACTCCCCCACTTGTTTCTTCTTCTTCTTCTCCGAAATTCACACTGAACATTCTTCGCACCTGCTCACCCACACTGCTCTCTTCTCTTCCTCATCAAAACCCTAACCTTTCGACCAATCAGTCTTTGAATTTAGACTGCAATCGGTGTCACAGTTTATAGTTTCGGTTTAATTGGAGACCAAGATTGTGAAAAAGACTCGGATATCGTTGTGATCGGGGGCTGAAAATGAAGAGACTGAGTGAAGAAGCCGGTGCTGCTGATGATGGGAATTCAAATTCTGAGGACAAGATACCGAGGCAGAAGAAGAAAGTTAGGGTTTTGGATCCAGTTGGCGAGGAATTTGCCTGTTCAGAAGAACCGGGTATGGAAATTGAACGTCAAGAAAATCAGGGAACTGGGTCTCAGGTAATTTGCGTCCAACAATCTTCTTCTGTAGTTGAGGGAATCAGGGCTATTTGCACAATTGATGTTAGTGATTCAGAAGAGCCGGATAGGGGAATTGAAGGTTGCCAAAAAAATCATCACATAATTGATGTAGAAGAATTCTTTTTAGAGGAAGCTAGGGTTTTGAGAGGAAGTGAAGGTTGTGGAAATGGGGATAGAGGGGAAGAAGAGATTGATAAGGGTGATCATGGCAGGGATTTGGGGAATATGGGGCCTATTACTGCTTGTGGTAATTCGAATCGGAATTGTGAATCGATCATGATGGTTGATCATGGCACGGGGAAGGAAAATTCAAGTTGGGATTTAAATTTGGGACAAATGGAATTTGACCTTAATTTGCCAGCTATGGAGGCAGACGAGGGAGGAAGTGAAAGAGGATTACACGAACATAGTCAATTAGGACCCGTAATAGCTCAAAGGGTGGATATCATTCACATTTCATCTGATGAGAGCGAGGATGAGGATCAAAAACTTCCTGATGAAAGAGATACAAGAAGAAAAGGTAAGGAAATTGACGAAGGATTTGCTGATGAAAGTAATGGAAGTATTCATATGGGTTCGGTAACATTGGAATTAGGAACAAGTTCTGATGGATGTGTTTCAATGAGTAGTGGAAAGAGATATACCAGAGAAGAAAAGGGGAAAGGTAAACTTGTTGACCCCTGGTTATCACTTGCCCCAAATCTCATCCCCTTCGATTCGAGACCTGGAGGGCAGGAGTTGATCAGATCAGCAGATTCTGGTGGTATCCAGCTAAATGAAACTAACCATCCAGAGGAAACTATCCAGCTATGGGGAACTGAAAATTTGGAATTCAGAAGGGAGCCCGAAAGAAGAATTGCGAGGGCGCCTCAAATATTAAATCAAAGGGCAGATACAAATAGATACCGTGAAATTGCTCGTCATCATGCTTCTCGGCTTGCAGTTCCTAATTCTCAGCAGGAGGATCCCCAGGAGTCTTTTAACAAAGAAATGCAAATGCAGCCCATAGAAGCTGGTAAAAAATTCGAGAACTTTCTGGGTCCCTTTTATACTGAGATGAAGCTAATTAAAGAGCGAAATATGAAGCATAGTCCTCAAAAACTGATCATTTGGAAGCCCTCAAAAGATCGTGACCGTAACATTTCCATGCCATCAGTTCCTTTGCTGTTGGATCTGTCATTGGAAGTCCTTGCTAAGAATGCTGAGGCTATAGTTTCTCTTGAACATATACCAGATGCTCTGAAGCATAGACTCACTGATTTGCTCTGTGATTCGCGTAAAATGAATATCCATGCCTTGGACCTCCTTGTGCAAGGGTCTCCAACTGAGATACGCATAAAGGACTGTTCATGGATAACAGAAGAACAGTTTACCAAAAGATTTGGGAGTTTTGATCCTAAGAACTTGAAGGTAAACAGTTTTTCCTTATCATTTGTTAGCTATATACCTGTCTGTTTGGTTTTAGTAAAGTAGCATAAAGTAACAGAGTAGTAGTAGCCATATTTGCTAGCTTACTACTCATTTACTTACAGTTTACGTTCAGGTGGATTATATTTCTAATTTGAATGACTCATGCCCAGCCAAGAGGGTTGGTCACTTGGCACCTCAAGTGCTTGGTTTGGCTCCCCCTGGCTGACCACCTTATATAAATGGGACGACCATGCACCATGCTCCTCTTATCATCCGCAATGGGAACTTTCTTAGCTATTATATTATATATGGCACTGCATGGTGATAGTCCTTTGGGTCTAACTTCAGGACATGCGTCAAGGGCTCTTCCCCGTCCCCCTCTTCTGAATGTTTTTTGTAAGGATGGACATCGACTAGGCCGGGCTTAAGCGAGAAAAAAATCACGTGTCCAAACCCAACCCTACCAAACATTAGGCCTAAAAATCCCCTCCCAGGCTCGGCCCTAAAATTATATCACAATCCTAAGCCCACACAAGATAAAAAAATAAATGTTAAGAAACTAAATAATAATTTCGTAATTGAGTTAACACAAATACTTGGTATTTACTCGTTACATCCTAGGTTCAAACCTTAGTGGGTGTATTTTTTTTCTTAAGTGCATTTTCTTTATCTAAACAAAAGCGAAACAAAATAAATTATACATGGTCTGTGTATTCTATGCGCATGTTGTATATAATATATTTTATATGCCTTGTATATAATTTATTAATAGTTGGGCTTGATTGGACTAGGCCTCAAGGACTATTCCTAAGCTTGGCACATTTGGTAAATGGGCTTAAAGATTTAGGGTAATTCTACATACACCACAAAAAAAAAAAAAAAAAAAAAAAAACTACTACTCATTACTCCCTTTAATTTCTATTTTTTCTATCACAATTTTATCCTTTTGTGTAAAATTACCAATTGATCCCTAAACCCTAAAAATTGAACCACCAATTTCTTATCCCACCCATCACCCTTCACTCTCTCTCTCTCTCTCTCTACTCTTCCCCCACCTTTGGCAGCCCTCCCCCTATTGTTTCCCACCTCCGACAACTCTCTCCCAACCCCCAGCATTCTTTCCCCTACCTCCGGCAACCCCCCGCTACTTCTCCACCTCCCTAAAACCAAGGTTGTTAAGATCGGGATCCTACGCAGGATCGTTTTGGAGGTCTGCTAGATCGGATCGTAGGATCAGATTGAGAATCGTAATATCTTACTAAAATGATAAAAGAAAGTAATAGGCTGTGTTTGGTTGTGTTTTCAAACTATGGTTCTACAACTTGATTCAAGTATGATGTTTGGAACGTGTTCTGAAATCACGTTTCCAAAACTCTGCACAAAACACTCTGTCTTAGGCTTGGTTTTCAAATTTTTTTTTTTTCAAATTTGACCTAACCGGTCATCCCACCGGTTGACCGGAACAGTGAATTTTTTTTTTTTTGCAATTGACATATGTTAATTTTTATATATTCGAAAAAAATATTTTCCGAACTTTTAAATATTTTTTATGTGTTTTAATAGAATTTTGAGTTGTATGTTTGGTTATGAGTTGTAAGTTTTTGTATCGAATATCATATGTCACATCAAAAAATTCTCACTCAATTCAAAACTCTTTTCAAAACTCTTCACCAAACAAATTTTCCACACTCAAATCATAATTTTAAAACTCACAAACTCAAAATACAACTCATACTCTCAAATCATATTTACAAAACTCTACCTTTATATGACTAAGTAATACTATCAAAATGTATATAGAATAATCCCCCCCCCCCCCCCAAAAAAAAAAAAAAAAGAAAAAGAAATATAGCAATTAAAGGTAGCATTCAAACATTTTTTCTTAAAAAAAAATAAATAACATAATAAAAGAAAATACCAACACTTGCACAACATTCTCATTGTTTCTTAATGAAAAGAAGACAACTTAAATGAGGGGAGAACAAATAAAATAAGTCATGATTGTCGCCAATATTATCATCATTGCTGCAATCAACATTAATGTCATTGCCACAATCATCATCATCACCCTCGGTGTCATCCAACTCCTCAATGTCTTCACCAATAGTAGCATTTTTAAAATTAAAAGAGCTTTTTTTCAGCATAAGTTCAGGGAAAAAGAACCAAAGTAGAAGAGGGGGAGAAAAAAAACAGTACGCAGCAAGAGGGAAAAAGAACGAAGAAGAACCAGGAAAAATGAACACCAGAGAGAGAGAGAGGAGCACCATTCTAGAGAAAAGAAGTCGAAAGAAGAAAAAAGGATGATTCGATTTGATTCAAATCGAATAGAGAGAATAACAAGAATCAAACAGAGAGTAGAAGAAGAAGAAGAAGAAGAAGAAGAAGAGCAGCGAAGAAGAAGAGCAACAGAAAAAAGAAAAAGAGAGGGAAGATTAGAATAGAAGAAGAAAAATAGTACCTGGTTCTAGAAAATCTGAAGCTTTCCAATCTCTTTTTCCCTAACTTGTTTTGCCCTAATCGAATGTGTTCTTCAGCTTAGATAGTAATATTTTTGTTTCTTCTCTTTTGATGAGGGTTATTTTGAGTTAAAGTTAGCAAAAAAGCCCTCTTAAACAGAATCGCAAAGAATCGCGATCCTAACACGATTCCAACGATCTCGCAACGATCCTGACATAGGCCTGATCCAAAGTATGAGTCAGATCGAATTGTATATATTGGATCGTACGATCTTACGATCCGCATCGCGATCTTAACAACCTTGCCTAGAACTGCCACAATCCTTGACGACCCACCTCATTCCTCTGCGACCAGCAGCGACCAGATCTTCCTTCTTCTTCTTCTTCTTCTTCTTCTTCTTCTCCAAACCCTAGATTTGAAACTCTCTCTCTCTCTCTCTCTCTCTCTCTCTCTAGGTTGCAGGGATAGATTCACGATGATGGCAGCTGCAAAGGTTGGGTTCACGGGCGGTGGTGTATGGCTGCGGGATTTGGTTCGCGATGGGTGGTGATCGTGGTAAGTGATGGTCGCTATGGATGGCCGGTGGCTACGGTTGTCGTGGCGGCGTTAAGGGGGATTGCGGTGATGAGAGTCGAGTTTCAGCGGTGGTGGCTGAAGGTGGAAACAATGGTGGGATGAAATTAGGGTTTCAAATGTGAATAGGTGTAAAAAGATGATGAATTGGTAAGGATGAGGATATATTAGGAATTATGGATAGTGTAATGAGATGAAAGGTAGTGTAATAAAAAATAGGGTGTAAGGAGATAAATATGTGGTGTAGAATTACCCAAAGATTTAGGCCAAGTTTGGCTAAACTAAAAAAGTGCACTTATTTCATCTTTTTATCTTTTTTCGGTCACATCAATCAACATCTCCTCTCTATTTTTTCTACACATAATACAAGAAAAGTCAAAAAGTGCATTTATTTAGTCTTCCCAAACAAGGCCTAAGCTCTGGTCTACAAGCTTAAATATCAATCCCAAAGCCCTTAAAAAGTTGGCTCGGCAGGCCACCCCACCCTTAGCATTTTGAAGGACCATCGTTCTTAAAACTTTTCTCGAATTTACATTTTTTCCATTTTTGTTCCCAGGTCTATTTTTTCTGGTTTCGGAAGTGTAGTTGGAGTCGGGGTGGTCATGGGCTTGTTGAACTTGCAAAAATCTAGGTTGTGGCAAAACTACCTGTGCGGGGTTTGGTGCCCCACGTGCGGAAGTGGTGCCACATGTGCGGGAGGGTGAGTTGCACTTGCAGGGAAGGGGAGCTTCAGGCGGTTGGTGACTAAAATAACCGCACGTGCAAGGGTGAGTGTCGTACGTGCAGGGAAGGTACTGCACGCGAAGAAAAATGCTGAATGTCTGAAATTTCTTCCTTTTCTTCTCCTTGGGCTAAGTGTATTTCATTTTAACTCATCTCTCTCTCTCTCTCTCTCTCCCTCTCTCTCTAAAATCACTTCCTCTACCTTCTCTCTACAAACACCCAACAACCACATTAAACGCTTCATTTCTTCAAATCCATTGAAGTTTTGACCCAAGTTCCTTCATCAAAGTTGGAGCTATGTTACTAGAAAACGCTCATACCCTAGCGAATTACGTATTGGTATGCACGTTCCGAAACATGGTACACTTTTGTTCCAAAAAGATAAATTTAGTGATCCGAAACGATCTCAAAAGTTTTTTCCAATATATTTCTTTAAATGTTACCTGAGGAGACAAAAAAATTAAATATATGAACTAAAATCTAAGGGGAGTTAACTTTTGACAAGACAAAGACATAAAAAATGGGTCATAATTTTAATAGAAATGATTTGTTACATGAAGGGAAAAAAAATTATTGGACACCTAATAGTTAAAAGAAAATTACTTTAGAAGTACCTTAAATTCTTAAGTGTAATATATATATAAGTTTACTCCAATCGTACCACATTTTAGAGCATGTGGGGTATCACGTTCCCGTTCCATGTACTAGAACGATTCACTTTCTAAGTAATAGAGTTGGAGAGTTGACCTAGGGCTACATTTTGTGCGGTGGAGATCGGGTTTCATCACTGTTGATTTTTGGAGTTTTTCTCATCTTCCTTCTCCAAATCTTGAGGTAGGGATTTTCTTAGAATTATATATACCTTTTTGGAAGTCTATGGCTATTTTGATTTTGTTTGGAGTGTATTGATTTAGGGTTTCATTTTATGAGATTGTGTTTTGTTTAAAGAGGGGTTTTCTTAAATTTCTCACTAAATCCTTTAATTTATGAATTATGAGTATGTATTGGGAGTTCCATGAGCAAAAATCTTTCAAGTATAAGGAAACCCCTAACTTTTGCGAAAACCTTAGAGTTGAGGAAAATGAGGAAAATGTTGTATTGCAAAACATATATGAGTTGCGTGATAGTTGGGATTTTTTAGAAGTGTTAAAGCTTTCTAAAGAGAAACACAATTTTTTTTTTTTTTTTTTTTTTTTTTTTGAAAAGCCTAGATTTTGGAAATTTGGGAAAATTTAGGGATTTTGTGAGATCATGTAATGTTGAGATCCATTTTGAGAAATGATGAAGAAATTGTTATACTTATCCCTATTGTTGAAATCCCTTGTAGAAGAGGAATTGATATTGAGAAAATAGTTAATTGAATATTGTTATACTTATCTTGAAAAGATGAAGATTGGAAAATGAACTTTCACATGTTATTGTGTTGATTGAGATATTTATGGGATTGATGAATTTTGTTGTTGAGAAATTATATGGATAGCATGATTTTATATATGGTTGGACTATGAAAGGAAAATGAATAATGATTGTGAATATGGAATGGTATCAGATGTCGCATGAATATGAATTTTGGATATGATTTTGAGAAATTGAGAAATATGGATTATCGCATTTCACATTGAGTAAATGTTGAGAATTGTGGAAATTGTACAATGAAGCTATATATATATAATTACATCTCATTTCATTCATTTGCATATCTTTGAATATTGCTTACAGTAGCTATGTTTGGAAAATTGATTTATTGTTTGAGGAAAACAATTGTTGACTTTGGAAATGTTTTGAGTTATATGGTGGGAAATCCTGTTAGGGGGTGTAGTTTGAGAACTAAGTTGGCCTGCGTGTCCTTGGTATAAGACTAGAACACTTGCGTGCGGGTGCCTAAGTCCTCCGATTAGAAGTTGGTAAGGTAGGGTTTGGTAGTGCCTGATAAGCCTACTTGCAAACACTAGCCTTGGGGATTTGCCTGAATTGTATTTACCACCCCTTGTGATAGATGGAAATCATTGGTTTGATTATATTTTCGAACAAGTACTGTGCATGAGATTTTCAAAAGAGAAACTATTTTGAGCATGGCATGGCATGTGCATCCATCTCATGAGACTGTATAAATTGTATATACTCTGTTAAAAATTCTCTACTGGGCTTTGTGCTCACCCCTAGTGGATTTGTTGCAGGAAAAGCTGTTGTGGTCCTGCCAAAGTAGATGTGTGGAGAATTGTTTTGGGAGCACAAGGCTCTTATCTCTTGTTGTTGTATTTTGTTAAGCTAATGGCTATTTTTGTATGGGTTAGAAAACCATTTACCTGTAACTGGGCTTAAGCCTCGGAATGTGTAGCCCGTAGGGGCATCACTTTGTTTTAATTTCTGTTGAATCCTTGTTACATGTTGTAAATTATTGTCTTAGAAGCTTTGAAAGCATAAAGGCATGTGGAACCTTTACATCTCTAACATAAGGATCTTGAATATGCATATATGATTTTTAAATTGTAAAGAATCCATAATTAATGAGGATTGAGGTTTATTGAGGAGTTAATCAGAGTTTTCTGAGGTCTATTTATTTTGGGGCGTTACACTAGGAAAGTATCAACTAATAATTTGCAATTTAGTATATACAAAGGTGGTGAAGAAATTTCTAAAACCGTGGTGTTTGCAAATTGCAAGTGATAGAGAAAAGAATAAAAACAAAAGATAAATGATAATGATCTGTGGGAATGCACTAAGGATGATAATAACAGGGAATCCCTTATTCGAGGTTTGTAGTTTAGGGTGAGGTCATTGGTTCCATTCAGTGTTTTCCATCTTGACTTGAAGAAGGCTATGCATTATTTGATGCAAGAGATGAAAGGCCTTTGATAGAGTTCATAAGTCAATTGGATGAGAGAGAGATGGTGCTTCGTCTATTTCATGTCTTAAGAGAAGAAAATCCTTTGGAAGAGAACATATTTTATGGAGGAAATATCATTTTTCCCCGAACTATCACTCAAAAATCAATTCAACTTCTATTCTTTTAATAATATTAATTTTACACTTAAACTATTTGATTTTGGATCAATTTTATCTCCGATGTTAACTGCTAGTTATAATCAAACATAAGTTGCTCACAGGGCACTTAAATTTCGTTTGAAATTTCATTGTACCCCCCAAATTATCTCCAAAATATCAATTAGACCCCCAAACTTCATTTTATTCAGGGGTCTAATTGATATTTTGGAGGTAATTTGGGGGGTAAAATGAAATTTCAAATGAAGTTTGGGTGCCACATCTGCAACTTCTGTTTGATTATAGACGACAATTGATGGACGAGGTAAAATTGATGCAAAATCGAATAGTTTCTGTATAAAATTGATATTATTAAAAGAACAAAGGTTAAATTGATTTTTAAGTGATAGTTTGAGGGGCAAAATGATATTTTCTCAATTGTATGAGTACAAATTTTAGGAGCTAAAGCAAAAAATCCTATGGAGCTGCCAATATTTGAATTGGAATATAAGAAATAGAAGATAAGACATGTTATTTAAGAAGTACAGACAATTGACACAACACGAACACACGGACACATGTCCCACACCCTTGTCCGAGTGTTGGGTGTTCGACATAGGCATAACATATGTGTCGGGTACTTTTCAACGGATACTTATTACATAACTATATATAACACTATTATTATATGTACATATTGTTGTATAATTGTTATAAATGTCTTTTTGACATTTTAAGTTACATATAGCATCATTTTATCTCACATACTTGATTAAAAATATAAAAATATGACATTTTTTTTGTTGAATCCGCATACCCTTAAATTTATGATTTGATAAGTCCGACCACTAGATACATAGCAGCGGAGTCCATGTATCATAGATGTAACATAAACCTAGATTAAAGGTACTCTTTGTTTTTGTTGGTTACTTGGTCCTATGACTCAATTCAATTATAATTTATAATATATATATATATAATTTTAATAAAAAAAAGTAGGGTATAGGTAGAGAAATACAAGTTGCATGCCCTATTACCCTTTGGTCTTGTATTGTTGAAGAGTCCAATGAACGGGTTATGTATATATGCTTGACAGGTGTTTGGAACTTTGATAGGTTATTTCTATGCTTTCTTGTTTTTTTTGTGTGGTTCAGATGTGTGATTGTGCATGCATGTGCGCATCCATGAGTGCACGTACTTTTAAGGTGTAACTGTTAATCAGTCAACTTCATAACCTAGCTATTTTTGACAATTAAATTTGAACAATGGAGTGATACTTCAGAAAAATTTTAGCCTCGTGAAGTATCTTTTGTGCTTTTCCACACATCTATATCTTTCCCTTTTGGCACATTACTGTACAGTGTACAAGTTTCATCTCACTTCGGATGTCTTTTTACATTTCTTTCAGTTGATTATTGTATTCTGATCTAACTTAATGTTTCCTTTCGTTATGAAATCAGGTTCTACAGCTAGACCTATGTGGGCAATGTTTGCTTGGTGGTAACTTGGTTAAAACCTTAGCTCGGTCTCCAAATAGCTTACCTGATTTAGCTATCATATCCCTGAAGGGTGCATGTCGTTTAACTGATATTGCGCTAAAAGAACTTCTTGTGTCAGCACCTGCACTACAGTCCATAAATTTGAGCCAGTGCTCTCTTCTCTCTAATACTGGCATCGACATTCTAGCTGATTCTTTAGGAGCTATTTTGAAGGAGCTCTATATAGATAATTGCCAGCGAATAGATGCTATGCTTATTGCACCTGTAATGAAGAAATTTAAGCATTTGGAAGTGTTGTCAGTAGCAGGAATTCAGACTGTATGTGATGAATTTCTCACTGATATAATCCCTGTTTGTGGCCGAAATCTAAAGGAGCTTGATTTGGCTGGTTGTCTGTAAGTCTATTTGACCTGTTTCACTTTCCTTTTTGGATAGATTTAGACTTGTTCTCCTTTTCGATTATAACTAACTTTCATATTTTTTGGTGATTTTAAATTTCTCCAATGATAGAGGCTCTTTTTAAATTGATGCAGGAAACTAACCGATATTTCTACAGAAGTCATTGGAAATACTTGTCCTGGAATGTGTTCGCTTAACATTTCGAACTTGCATAAATTGACGGATTTGTCGATGCAATATCTTGCCAATGGTTGTCAATCAATTCAAACACTCAAACTTCGCCAGAACAGTTTCAGGTTTCTCTCAATTGGTTTCTGTTTATTTCTCAGTTTCCAGCTTAATTAGTGAATAAAACTATATGCAGTATCATGTCATAGTCAGTCTATTGGTTATCATGTCATACAAGTAAGGCATCGGTTCATACAATGCCTCTAAAAAACGTTCTGGGATGCCTTGAGTTGTTATATGTTTTCTATATGTTTTATATTTTGTTGATGTGTTCTAATTTGAATTTTCTCCAATTTTATATAAGGGGTGTTTTGGTAATTTCAGAATTTGTTGGCGATTTGGCCCATGGATTGTAGTACAGGTCTCCTGCTATTGGATCTTTATATATGGTTTTTAGTTTGGTTATAAGCTTTTAGAAGTCAGATTTGTTGGTTTCGAATTTGGTGAGTCAATAGTCCTGACTGGTGTAGGAAGGGGCCATTGATTGGTGTGAGAATGCGGTTCATGTCTGATAGCAGCCACTTAATGTTGGATTGATATCTAGTCACTTAAGTTCAGGGTCTAGCACTGGGGAATGAATGGCTAGTCTTTGTTAGTGTAGGGTTGTCCTAACATGTTCATGTAGCTATGTAATGTTTTTAACAAGTTCAAGAAATTTTTCCTGCAAGTATGCTTTCTAATCATTGCGTGATGCATTTCTAATCCTAAGTGTGATACAGATTCTAGGTGTGGTAGTTAAAATTTTCTTCTTCCTCTTCCTTTCCCCTGCCCCCCCGCGCTTTTAAGCCCATAGGTCTCCAAGAGGTCTCGTTTGGGAAGTAATAGTTTTAGTCTAAAAGGCAAAAAGTTACTAAAAAAATCACAAAGCTTATAACCTATACCAAAAAGTCAAAGATTTCCTTTTCTCTCTATTTTTTGCACATATTTTCGTAAAAAATCAAAAAGTCATTTCAAACATATAAGTTTTTTTACCTCATATTTTAGCCAAAAAGCTAAAAGTTACTAAGATAGCATGTTCCCAAACGAGACCAAGTCTTTCCCCTAACTATGGGCCCTTCCTCTAACATTAAAAACCCTAAACAATAGGTGCTCTCCATACACTACAACAACACTTTATTGAATTTCTTTTAACCTCTGAATCCTAGCACCCAAAATTTTGCAAAAACAGCCCCTTAATTACTGTTCATGGGTACTGCTTCCAAACCCATAAGGACCCAAACAATTTTCATTCATTATTGACGTAATTCTCCAAAATGTCCATGTAAACCCTTAAATCTTCATATTCTTACTGACCTTTGGCCACACAACTAATTATTGTCAGTGCTAGAAATGCGGATTTGCATTCCATGAGACTGACATCATAGCATAGCTTGTTGGGGAATGTAATCTGGACTGACCTACATTATCAGGGATGCTTCATGCTTGTCACACAATCACCTCACTCACATTTAAATGAAATTGAAGGGCTTACATGGAATGTACCATAGAGATTTTATTTTTTTGTTTATTTAATTATTATTTTAAGTTTTTATATTAGTATATTTAGTATTTTATTTTAATTATAGTTTTAATTTGGTTAGGATTTTAATAATATTTGTTTCCCTAGTCTATTAGGATTAGTTTCCTAGTTTGTTTAGGTTTCTTGACTTACTGTTATTAGAGTATACATTGTATTATTTATAATTTGAGATATTAGGCTGTGGCCGTTTGTGTTAGGGCTGTGTCCGTCCCTCTTCTTCTTTGTCCCCTTCTCTCCTCTTTCTTTCTAGAAGGCATCCTACATCAAGGAGTGGTCTATGATTATGGTGCAGCTGTGTGGAATGCATCATTAACATTCCAATGAAACTAGAGAGATGGATGGTCAGCGTCTATTGTGCAGCCATTTGAAATGCAGGGCTGGGAAACTTGAGGACATATTGCTAGGGTTGCTAAGACGAGATGTTAAGATGAATAACTGAAAGGTTTGGATTAAATTTGTTAAAATGTTCACATAATGGAAATCCAAGAGTAGAATACTGATTTTTTTTTGTTTTTTTGTTTTTTTTAATGGAATGTAAGAGATCTGCCACTTGTCATGCTTTAAGAGCATGACTGCCTTCTGACTTTACCACAAATAGTTGGAAGGAGGCACTGTGGATACTGAAGATGTATTACATTTGTTTCTACTGACAATGCTTCAGCTTTCTAGATTATAGGTCTTATCAGAAGTTGAAGTTATATTGAATAGCTGGTTGCAAGCTTGCTTATTATGAGTTCTTTTGTAATTTTTTCTTTCAGAATTTTTATTCTTCGGTTATGTGATTCTGCTGCAGATGGTGAATCTTGCCACCGGATTTTTTTTGTTCTTTTTTCTTTTTTTCATTAAGCCAGTGATCTAATTGCTGGAATTTTTTCACATGACAGTGATGAAGCTATTGCTGCATTCTTGGAAGCTTCTGGAAAGTCTCTAAAGGACCTTTCACTGAATAATGTCAGAAAGGTAGGAACAAACACGCTTTATCTGAATTTATTTGTGTTGTCTAGGGAAACCTGTCGTCAAGCAATATTGACCTCCATGATATGTTAAACTCGTCATAGTTTCTCAGACCTGTTTATTCTTGCGTTTATTTGGGATGTGCTCCTCAATCTTGGTTTTAGCTTGTAATGTAAAAGGTGCATTTGCCCATTCCATTGTGTTTATAAAGTGCGAGTTAGTTTCTTTGTTCTGGCAATATGGTGTACAGGCTAGCAAATAATCATGTTTTCTAAATGTCTGTTTGGACTTTCAACCATTTTGCTCTCATCATCACTTCTTATATGTTGTGATGTAGCTCCAGCATCAGTTATGCTGGCTGGAGTTTAAATCTTGGAAACACGTAAGCCTGTAATAATAAGCCTGCTTTGGTTATTGTTCAAGACTAAAAATTGAGTATGGGTGTTGGACACATATCTCACACCCTTAGCCTTGTCATATCCGGTAGACACGGGTACTTTGGGTGAATTTCTTTAGTCCATGTAACACAGCTCTGTGAGGATTAAACTGGCCCATCTTTTTTGTCATCACCATCAATGCAAGCAGATTAGGCTTCAATTCTGCTCCGTTCTTGAAATATCATTCTTAAAATCAAGTATGATTGACATTAGACTATGAAGTGATAACTAGAGAAGCCAAAGAACATTTTCTTATAATGATATTGTATTATCTTGTGTTCCAAGTCCTTTGTATTATTACAAAAAAATATAAAACAATCCTGTCAGAATTGGGCTGTCTAACAACTGTGGAATGAAAATTGAAATGCCTATACAGGATCAAGAACCATATGATTCTATGATTTTGATTGTAATACACATACATCTGCATTTATTTGCATGTTGCTCATAATTAATGAGTAATAAGTAAACAGGTTGGCCCCAACACTGCCTTGTCGCTGGCCAAATGTTCGAAGGAGTTGTTGAGTTTGGATCTGTCATGGTGCCGTAAAATTACCAATGAAGCACTGGGATTGATTGTGGACAGCTGCTTGTCACTTAAGCTGCTCAAGATCTTTGGATGTACGCAGGTATGCATGTTCAACACCTATTATATACATTTGCAAGAAACGTAGGTATAGTATAAGCCTGCTGAACATTTTGTTTTGAACATGCTGTTGTATTTTTCTAGAGTTCTTCTGGTTTCAGTAATATCTACACTGAGCCTTGCAGCTTCTTGATATTCTTAAATGATTTACTCCGCTACATCGCAGCACAATCATGCATGCTGACAATATGATATCTTTAGTATGGAGACACCCCTAGATGTTGATACTATCAAGATCTCATTTAAGAAAATATTTGTTTAAAGTAGTCTTGCATTATTAGTATTCAAGTTATAGATTATTGAAGTTTTAGTCTTTTGACTTGCATCTCATGCAACAGATAGCTTAATATTTTTCTTTCTATTTTCATTTACTTATAACCAAACCAAACTAAGCCTTGTATTTGTTCAAAAAAAAAAAAAAAACTAAGCCTTGTATCTCACTCAAGTGGGATCACCTCATGAATCATTTTTTGCCATTCTGCTCTGTCAAGAGTCCTGCTCAGTTGAATTAGATAGATTCATATTTTGTTTTTTTACTACTTCATCTGATGTGAATTTAGATCTCCCCCGCCTTTAACATTTCTACTTATGGTGATTATATTGCTCTTCATTACCATTGCATCTACTGGTCTTCATGGTACATGACAAAACCTTCTTTTATCTTGTTCTCTCAACTTATCTTCAATTACCATTTCATGAATATATTCTTTTCTAATCCTATCTTTCTTAGTCTTATCAGACATCTATTTACGCATTCTCATATCAGCTACACTCCCACCATTCTCTCCCATAAAGCATTATTGGCCTGATAAAATTATTCTTTCAATTTTCTTGGTGATTGTCGATCTCATAATACACCAGGCATACTCCACTACTTGAGCCAATTATGGATCACATCATTTCCATCCTCACCACCCTTATTAATAATTGAACCTAGATTTATTTATCAAAAAAAAAAAAAACCTAGATAATGAAAATGTTCACAATTTATTATCTCCTAAATTTTTTTCTCTTATAAATTATTTAGGGCTGGTTTGGGAATAGCCTATTTTAGTAACTTTTTGACATTACATATGCTAAGATTGTGGTTGACATGTACTCATATCTTCTGTAATTTGAGGAAAAAATAAAGAGTGAAAAGATTTATAATGTCCTCCTGTAATATCATCTGTTGTGACATCGAATGCATATGCATGGCCATACATGTAGAGGCCCAATAAAGATTTAAAAGACCAACAACACATTAACAGTGGTTAAACTGCTGTAGAAACCTCACATATTACGCTAGAACTTGACCTGAGCAAAATGACAGAGAATTCCAGTGGTGACTTATACTCTTGATTTAAATTACAATGGGGGAACTGGTTAGGGGATTGCTGGGTGGGAGGTACTGCTTGAGTCAATGCCTCAATTCCCAAGTGCATGATGCATATCCGGGTACAAGATGCCGCATTGAAAAGGAAAACTAATACTATCAACTAATCAATTTTGACTGCTCTGTTAGCAGACCACAACAACTTATACCCTATAATCTTGATGAATTGGTTAGATGTAGATACGTGGGTTAGATGTAGATATGTGCATTATAGGAGGATCCCCCATACCTTGTGTTTTTGACTTCCCACATTGCACGTCATTATTTGTAGTTAAAAATTTGAAATGCTACTCATCTTTTGTATCACATGTGCTGATTAAATTAAATTGCATTAGGTTTAAGCTGTTCTTGTGGTGTTTGCAGATCGGTGATGAATTTTTGAATGGCCACTCAAACTCCCTAGTGCAGATTATTGGATGCAGTATGACTCCAGTATTGGATCATCTTAACATGCTTGAACCTGATAAAGCTTTGTTGCGTTACTCCCCTCTGACGTTTTCATCTCATCCTCCAAGTTCAGATCACTAAGATATTTGATGTATCTAATCTGTAACTGCATTTCTGCTGTAAATTCATTTCTCTCGTTGAATCCACAATGGGAGGTAAGAAAACATGATTGATGAAGAAGGATTGGCAAAGTGGGATAAAAAGTGAATAATGCACCACATCATTTGGTATGGCATTTTTTTTTTTTTTTGGGTAAAAGCTTGAATTGGAATGCTCTTCTATTATTATTATTTGCTTTTCGACATTACCGTTATTCTAATATTTCAATAAAATACCAATAAATATTACTATACAATTAGAACATAAATGACAAATTAAATACAAGTAGAAGCTCTCCATCATCAACCATACTATATATATTAGATCGATCTTACTATAAATATTCAATAGGATCTTATTATTACATATTATATCTGCTAAGGTTATGTAGAGGTAGTTTAGTAGGTAGGTAGCTGCATGAGAGAGGCAAATTTTGGCTTTTCTCTACATACTTGCAGCTGATTATTCATTTCATGCATCTATATTATTCATTCTATTCGTATACATGCATACATGGATAGAGTCAGATGTTTGCGGAGTGGGTGGTGGCGGCGAGCTTTGCAAGAACACCAACAGCAAGTGAATTAGTGTATGTTGTTGGCTCAGTCATGGCTGACTCAGAACGTAGGTCTTTAAATTTATCATAGCGATCAGGACCGCCTACGATGGCGCCTGTAAGTTCATTTGCGTTGGGAACATTTTTGTTGAACCAGTTAACAAAGCTCATAGGGCAACTGACTTTAGCCAGTGCATCCTTGGACAAGTTTGGGACAGAAGCACCTCTGTGGTGGGCTTGTGTCGGTGGGTTGTTTCCGAACCCAACCATGTATGATCTTTTTTCTGGGTTTTCCCCCAGTAGATAATCCATCTGCAGTGCAGTGCACTCAATATGTCAAAAACCAAAATGAAAATGGTCATGTATAAGTTTTAGAAATAGAATATATATATATTTTTTTAAATTTTTATTAGAGGAATTAGTTATTTAATAAAATTACCTGTTGCTTGGCGAAAGCCATGAGGTGATTGGAATTGTACTGTTGGTTGCCGCAGGTGACCTGTTGGTTGTGTTTAGCCAACAGATCACTGTACACACTAAACAGGAAAGCTGTGCTTGTTACGTATTGTGAGTTGGCCCCATCTCTTAGGTGAACCAAGCCACCTGATAATCAGATTAATAAATATTTACTTAATTTAAGGATGATTTTAACCGCACCACATTCATTCATCCATCCATGTGGAGAGAGAGAGAGAGAGAGAAAGAGACCTGGAGAGATGTAAACCTGGTGGTAGGGACTATAAGGAAGCACAGAGCATATGTAACTGTCAGCCTGCTGCTTAAAGGTCTCGAAACTCGTCTGCCCTTCCCAATACAACTGATGAATTTCATCAATTTCAATTAATTTGAGAGAGAGAGAGAGAGAGAGAGAGAGAGAAGAATAATAATAATAATGTGACATACTTGAGAAAGCAGAACTTGAGCACCGGCATATTTAAGGTCCCAGCTAAACTCAGCAACCTTAGCGCTGATAGAGTTGTCCTCTATGTAGTCTAAATAGGCCGACTCCCTGGTTGCAAAGTATAGCCATGTTGCTGCCCACAGTAGCTCGTCCTGCATTCTTTCATTATTGTTATACTTAAATTCACACACACGCGCACACAGAGAGAGAGAGAGAGAGAGAGAGAGAGAGAGAGAGAGAGAGAGAGAGAGAGAGAGAACATAACAGAACAGAGGAACATAACAGAACAGAGGCTCTCACAACACGTACATTATATCCAGAGTAAGAACAATAGAAGGGGCATTCTCCATCAAAAGTTCCTTTATGTGTTTTGGCAAATTCAAAAAGCTGCAGGGAAGCATTCAATGGAAATGGAATTGATTAACAAAAGAAAAAATGAAAAAGAAAAATGGAAAAAAGGGTGTACCAGCTTGGCTTTGTTAAGGAGGTGAGTAGCATAGGTTTTATTGAAGTTTCTAAAGACAATAGAAGAAGCAGCCATAGCTGCACTTGTTTCAGCTGCAATCTCTGTTCCAGGTTTCTTCTCATCTATCTCTAGTACACTTCTTCCCCCTTCTTCCATGTTTTCCGGCTTCATCCAACATTCATGGTCTGCTACCGGATTTCCTACCTTTAATTATTTATTATTAATAATAAAATCATCATCATCTGAATTTAAAAAATAAAAAATAAAAACATGAAAAAATAATTTACCTGGACATACAAGTGGTTAAGTTTAGAACTGGCTTTGAGAAAATAATCAGTGCCCCAGCGGATAGCGGAATGGACATTACTGAGCTCTCCAAATGCTTTCAACTGCGGATGATAGAAGATGGCAGCCCAAGACAAGGTTGTTACTGTGAATGCCATTGGTAGACCATACTTCACGTTGTCTCCGGCATCGTAGTATCCCCCAACAAGGTCCACCTATTTTATATTCATTCATTCATTCATTTCTACGGTAATAATAATAATAATAATTAATCAACTCAATTCAATTCAATTCTTAAATTTAATATAATTTGAGAGAGAGAGAGAGAGAGAGAGACATTAGCAAGTTTTCCATCTTGAAGAGCAGAATCTCCTCTCCAAAGAGGC
The DNA here is from genome assembly GCF_055761805.1 of Camellia sinensis. Lineage (NCBI taxonomy): Eukaryota > Viridiplantae > Streptophyta > Magnoliopsida > Ericales > Theaceae > Camellia > Camellia sinensis. The sequence goes on from NC_138970.1 coordinate 120,808,475, forward strand.
CTATGTTTGGCAGGCAGCTTTCCAGACCTCTGTGCCTCCAGAAATATAATAGATTTGGTGAGTGCTTCTTTGTAATTTAATTCACCATTCACCAAATATCCTCCTCCAAACACCACCAGCCAAGCCACAATCCACCACCACCCACTCCATACTCTTACACACATTCCCATTCTTATTCTTATTCTTTTATATATATATATATATATAATATGTGTTTGTGTGTGTGTGTGATATGAACACTATAGAAAAACCAAAATGAATTTCAAACTCAGAAGAAATAAAGAGAGATTTGTTGTTGTTGTTGTTGTTGTTGTTGTTGTTGTTGTTGTTTTCAGGTAAAGCCAATCAGTTATTGGCAGTTATTTGGAACGTGGGGTTGGAGAGGAGAGACCTTTGTTTGACTTTTTACCCAAAATGGGTGGCAAAAATCCGTGTCTCGCTAACAGCCGCATAACTTTGCTTAAATATATCAGCCGTCTTCTTTTTATGCGACCATGATGCAAATTATAACCAATTAAAAAAAATTGTACTCATACAAAAAATACTATAACAATGATGTAATAATACTGTTTTTGTAAATAAAAATTACCTTCATGGATATTTGAATAAATTTAGGAACACAAAAATCAATAACAAAATCAAACACACATGTATGTAAATAAACTCTCTAAAATCTTATCCATTCATGTGTTGTGTTCACGGTAGAATTATAAAAATTTTGTTTCAAAGTGAAATCTTTTTATGAAATTCTTTTGAGGTGTGTATCATATGTCCCTAATTATAATTTTTGTAGTCTTTAATTATGACCTGTTAAGGTGTTAATTATCATTTAATTATGATTTTTGTGACCTATTGAGATATGAATTATGACTTAATTATCACTTGATTATACATATTATGATATTAACTCCGACATTTGTGATAACCTATCCTACAAATATTATAACTCAGTTTTTAGAGTGATGCTACATGTACCAATTAGTGTACTAACTAGTGTACCAACACTAGTTATAATATTATTAGTGATCCCACTAATTATATAAATTACAAAAGTGTACCAACACTAGTTATAATATTATTAGTGATCCCACTAATTATATAAATTACAAATACCAAAAATATTTTAAATTATGTCACATCATCAATTGATACACTAATTAATGGACTAATTAGTATATATATATATATATATATATAGCATTCATCCAATTTTTATTGAGCCACATTATTTGTACAGAGATTCTGTAAGATAAATGTTGGTGCATTTTTAATATTAATTTATTATATTTATTTTACGACCTTTCACATGATCCCCAGTGAGAGGTAATCGACATTGATTAGTAGTTGGTACTTGGCATTATGAAGAGTCCCGCATTGACCAAAGCTATGTTTAGTTTTGTCTTTTTAGTTAAAAAAACATAAAATACATAAGTGAATAAGATAAAATATCACATATAAATGATAATTATTATATTTTCTTTTTACAGAAGTCAAAAAAGTCAAAAACAAAAACCAAACAAGACTAAAAAAATCAGGCTAAAATAGTCAAAAAACCAAGCTATTTTAACTCTTCCCAAACGAAGACTAAAAGAGCAGATGCAAGAGGTATATATATATGTGTGTGTGTGTAATTGAGATCGGGTATAATTTGCAAAAATTGGATTCAACTCACACGCCAAAGAAAGGTGTTCTTTTTGGTAGTGCTTCGGGTTCACTATTTTGTGCAAATTTGACTTGATCCATAAGACGATCAATCAGGTTATAGTAGCTTGGAAGAGGCAAGTCAGAGTACTGTGAATGATGCATTGGTGTTTGAGCTCTCCTTACCGCAATGGGCTTGATCTCCTTAAAGAGAATGGGGTATTTGTGCCTCAACTTAATCTGATTATATCTCTTTTTTTTTTTCTTTTTTTTGTAATTTTCCTAATAAAATATTATTTTATTGTATTTTCACCAATAATTTTAAAGAGATCAATATGGAGCAAGTATAAGAAAAAATCAATAACTGTGTTGGAGATTTCAACAAGGCTTTTCGGTTCAGGGGAGCTCATTGGAAGAGGTTGAAAGGAAAAGTTATTTTTCTACCTAAGTCTCCTTGCAGTTGCATATGTTCTCATCAAAAAGAACCAAAAAAAAAAAAAATATCCCACCAATGAGATGATTGATGAAGAGTATGAGGAACATGAAGAAAAGTGGCAAAATATAATATAGATGAGTATAATTGATGCTTTTATCTCTTGAATTGCCTTATTGATCATTTTTATGATTATTATGATACCACTTACACTTCAAAAAAAAATTGAAGAGCCTTACAGACTAAGTATGATAGTAAAGAGGCAAGAGCAAAGAAGTATGCAATTAGTTGATTTTTTCGCTACCAAATGGTGGATGCAAAATTTGTTGTGGAGCAAACACGAGATTTTCAAATGATTGTTGCAGACGTGAGATATGAAGGCATCAAGATTGGTGACAACTTGGTAGTATCGAGAATTATAGACAAGCTACCACCATCTTCAAGAGAATTCCAAAAGATCATGCACCACAAGCAAAATGAGACATCCTTAGAGGCATTTATCACTTGCTTCCGCGTAAATGAGGAAGCTGGAGGCCAAAATGTGTTGATAACACGAGGGTCATGTCAATTCCACCACAAAGGTAAATTTTGCTTAAGCAAATAATAACCTACCCAACGGTCAGAATTCCAAGAATGCTTATTTGAATACTTATAAAAAGAATATGAAGAATTATGATAAACCTCACAACAAATGATATAATCAAAGACAGTAAATTCTACATGATTGTTCCGTAAATCAAGTATTTATGGACAGCCACTTAAATGATGCCACCTACCATCTAGTATGGAAAATCGAACAATACCATTCGAAAGTCTAAGAAAGGATTATCACATCTAAAATAGATTTTTCTCCAACTTTAAAACCTCTCCACGCTGCAATACTGGTGGGGAATGAGGGGCAGGCCATCGACGATGGGGATAGATGAGGAGAAAAGCTGGCAGCGGCGGTCCACGGTGACAAAGGGAGGCGGTGATCGATGATAGCTTTGGAAAGATGAAGGGCAGCAGTGAAGTAGGGAAATGAGGAGGGACTTGATAATATGTGTGAAGGTGTATAGATAAAATTTTGTGAAATTCAATTTTATATGAGATGGCACTATTTTAATGGTGGACCGTAAACTCTTTATTTTATAGACTTACCGTAAATAATTTAATCTCAAATCAAAATAAGAACCAAGGACCACCTCTATATAATGAACAAAATATTGCATTTTTTGTCTATGGAAATGTAACAATTTGTTTTGGGAGACCGCTCGACCGGTCAATCGGTCGATCGAGTGGAGATGCTAGGCTTCCAGTATCTTGCTTGTTTGCAGGCAGTGCCGCTCGAACAGTAGTTTGGTCACTCGAGCATAGAAATGAGACTCCTAGTATTTTCACTATAGCTCTGCAAAAACTTCTGAGACCTTCTGTTTACTGCTCGAGCAGTGGAAAGTTTGCTCGAGCGGTCTCTTTGATTTCATGTACTTTGCTTGAGCATTGGAAAGTTCGCTTGAACGGTCTCTTTGGTTTCATGTACTTCGCTGAAGCGGCGGAAAGTTCGCTCGAGCGGTCTGTTCGGGACAACATATTTAAAAGTCAATCTAGACATTTTTTCTCTCACTTTTCCAAACCTCTCTCTTTATTCCACATTTCCGAACCCTAACCCTAAAAGCATTTGACTTTTTCATAATTTTACCCAAGATCCACCTTAAATCTTCAATGAGGGTTGAATGAAAAGCTAAATCCTCAAGGTCTACCGATTATTTTTCATTTTCTCAAAGATTAGAGTTGGGTCTTCACCTTTTGCCTTCAATCTCGAGGTTAGGGGTACTGTTAACTTGTTATATCTTTGATTTGGCACACATATGTGGTATTTTCAATATATATATATATAGATTTCAAGATGTATGAAAATTTTGTATGTTATCAAATGGGTTTGATGAAAAGGGGTTGTATCTCATGATTTTCTCGAAAGGTTTATGTATATATATGATGATGATTGTGTTATGGATGATGGGAATAGGCCTTTATATGCTTAAAGAGGGAAAAGCCCCAATTTTTCTCAAAACCCTAATTTTTAAATTTGTTCAATAAAGGAGTTTTGGTTCAATTGGTCTCCTAACCTTGAAATTGGCTGTATTGACTTGGTTTTTATGTTGGAAAGTGAAATGTTGGGAACCTCTTATCACAAAACCTTAAGATGAAGATGGGTATGACTTGGGGAATTACCTTCATTGGGAATGTTTAAATTATCGGATTGTTGGGAATTGAAACTGCCTTAGGAAATTGAGATTTGTAAACTCATTCATCATGTCCATTCATTAATTATACATTGCGGGTTGGAAATTGTTAATGATTGGAAAATGGTGGAAGGGGATAATGTCACGACCCAAACCCGCCCCTATGGATTTAGCACCGTAACCGGCCAGTAATCCGAGATTACCGAAGGCCTGCTTAACAGTAATACAGTAATACAGAGTACAGGGGCTGGCGGAAGCCAATACAGTAAATAAACAATGTCCAATGAGCTGTGACAGTCTGTATGCCAAAAAGACTTTTCATACACTTATACGTGTACAGTACAGAACAGTATGTACATATATACAATCATTCAGTTCAGTTCAGGGACCTAATCCCTATCAAACAGTACCGTAACAGTCTATACAGTCATACAGTCATACAAAACAGATACAGAGATAGACGGGGAAATTAAAAACACCCCTAAGCCATAACTTGACAGGCTCGGAACCTCGCAGTGAGGCACAGTGGTTGGCTTGCAAAACTGGAGCTTAACCCCGACGCTTTTAGCCACGGTCTGGTGCCTGTACACCTACATATATATATGAGCAGTGAGCTAAAGCCCAGTGAATAACGTAATGCGTAAAGAGGTTAAGAATGAATGTCTTTACAGTAATGAAAACAGTTCGTTAATTCAATATATCAGTCATTTAGTCATATGTGGTACATCCATTAGCATAATAGTACAGTAAACAGTAGGTCTTAAAAGACCGAACAGTAAATGATGGCCATCAATCAGTAAACAGTAGTGGTTCCAACAAGGGAACCGACAGAGATCTCTGTAACAGTAGCAGTAAACAGTAGTTGCTAAGGATGCCACAATACAATTCAGAATATAGGACATACATTCATTCAATTAACAGTATCAGTTCAGAAAGCAGTACAGTTCAATTGTTCAGAAGATAATCATTTTGAACATATCTTTACACAGTTGTTACTCACAGAGTTCTGGGCTACAGTAAAGCTAGAGCGTGTCCCCAGTCGCCAACCCTACACAGTTACAGATTGAACACACACTAAGCTACACAGTTGGGAAAATAATAACTTAATCCCTAATTTGCCTCGGTGTGTTCTACATCTATATCCTCATTACGATGCCTTAAACTAGGCCTAATAATGCCTAGGATGAGATGAGGATGCAAAGATGCACTTTAAAAGCATTTTCAGAATTTTCAGAAAACAGGAGTCACGCTCGAGCGTAGGTTACTCCGTTCGAGCGGACATGCAGACAAAGGTTTCCGCTCGAGCGCAGACTTATCCGCTCGAGCGTTCTGCAAAACAGTCAAAAGTGATGGATAGGTGAAAATCACGCTCGATTGGGCGCTCGACACCCGCTCGAGCATGAGACACGATGTCCCGCTCGAGTGTCAATTATTCCGCTTGAGCGGACATCAAAACAGTGCAAAGTACTGGGAGCACGAATTTCACGCTCGAGCGCCAGTAACCCCGCTCGAGCGTGAGTTCAAAATCTGGAATTTCCAGATTTGAACCTTAAGCTCAAATTCAACTTTTAAAACACATATTTCGATCCTCTTGGGCTAGTTTGCTGGAAAACACATCAAAACTCATAGTTTAACATGATTCAAAGCTCAATTGTAAAATCAAAGCCCCAAAATGAAGATCAATTCAATTCAATTTGAAACCAATTTTCATGAACATAAATCAAACATAACATGTATGAATTTAAACCATTTCAAAGCTTCAATTTCATGCTCTAATGAGCCAATTCTTTCAAAGACAAGGTGAAAACATGGTTTATGATCAAAACATGGACATGCATGTGGCAAATTCATGAAGAACAAGCTCTAAAATGCAAGAGTATGCCATGCATGCAATGATTAAGCTTCAATTCAACACTTTTGAACTAATTCATGACTTAACTCTTTAATCTACCATGATCCATGCTAGAAGGAACTTAAATACACAATTAAGAGAAGGAAATTCATACCTAGGTTCCTCAATAACAAGTCTAGAGACTCAATTATGCACTTAAGCTTTCAATTCTTCAAGATTCAAGCCAAATCTCTATGTTGAATTCACTACTCTCACTATCACTCTCTCTTGGTCGGCTAGCAAGGACAAAGGGGCTGAGGAAATGTTTTTGTTTGAGTGTAATAAGGCTCAAAGATGTCCTAGGTAGTGGCCCACTCACAATGACAATTTGGTAGCTAAGGCAACCTATGTATTTTACATTCTTTAATTTAATTTAATCATACTGAATCACATTTTAACTGTATATGCCATAAAATCACATTAATTCTAAGGATCACCAATCATCAATCAATTTCAGATTCGGCCGCCGATAAGGCCTTCAATTCGCAATTTAAACACAAAGGCATGAACAGATAATCAAACAGTCAACAGATAGACATACAATTAAACAGATATACTTAATCAATTCAGTTCCAGATTTCAGTCAGGCAGTTCAGTACTTCAATCAGTGCAGTTACCAATCATAATCAGTCTTAGTTTAGCAGTAATCAGTGGTTAATCTGTAAACAGTGGCGATGGTTGTTACAGATAAATAGTGTATGAGTCTGGGTGATGAATCGTATCTTAGTTTGAGTTGTGTCATGTATTTTGGTACTCGCGTAGGGAGTCAAGGTGCCCAATTGCCATATCTTGTGCATATCACTGAATGAATGTAGGAAAGGTTTTAGGGTGTCCACGAGCATGCCATTTTTAGAATCGGCGAATATGGAAAACTTTGTTTGGGTGTCCACAAGCTTGCCGTTTCTAGAGTTGGCAAATGTGGGATTATTCTCTCTCTCTCTCTCTATATATATATATATATATATTTGTACTTGTGGTATACGAATCTTGTATCAGGGCGTCATAGCGTATTTATACCCTATGTTTTGAATGAGAATTTGTTATTGACATTACTCAGTTTGGCATCATGGTTTTTACGAAAGAACAGACACAAGTTTTTCTCATCTCTTGCATGGCATGGTCATATGTGTTTCGATTAATTATACAATTTGTTAATTGTATTTCCTACTGGGCGATTGCTCACCCCAAAACTAACAACCTTTTAGGAGATGATGCAAATGTACTGCCAAAGTGAGTTGGCAATGGATGACCTTTGATTTGGAGTACAGAGGCTCTTTAATTGTTGATTATAGAAGCCATCGGCTATTTTGTGTTGGAGATATGACTCCTTTTTTTTTTTTGTGTAATCAAGAAAAATCCTTGAAAAGATGTGAGCAGTTAGGGCATTTTATTTTGTATTATCTCTTATGCTTTGAACTATTTACTCAATTGATAATGTATTAATACAATGATGTAATCACATGAATAGTTCAAGGGGAAAGAGATAACTTGTGAGAACATGTATCAGATTATTAAATGCTTAATTTATCGTCATTAGTTATAATGTTCTTATATCAGCATTGTTATAACAGTTTGGATTAGACCTGATACTTTCATGTTATTGGATTTGAGATTCGATGCTTTTATTGTTGTCTATAATCCTTTTTATCTTGTTGTTATTCGGATTTAGTTGTTTGGAGTTGTTGGCTATGTCTTGAACAGGTTGGGAGTTAGTTTTTCATAGGGATTTTTGTCTGTTTTTTTTTTGTTTGCTCGAGCGATGATTTGGTCACTCGAGTGGTCTTTGAGTTCTCTCAATACTTTTGCAGATCCGCAAAACTTCTGGGAGTAGGGTGATCTTCGCTCGAATGGTCCTTTCTTTGCTCAAGCGGTTTCTTGCAGGTCTAAACTTCTAAGAGGGGGTCTTTGTGCACTCGAGTCATGTTTTGGTCACTTGAGCGGTGTCACTCATTGTATCTTGAGCGGTGTCACTCATTGTATCTAATGTTCGAGTGGTGGTTTGGTTGCTCGAGCGATCTATACGTATATCAGATCGGGGAGGAGCACTTTTTAGTCTCTTTTCATTCCTCTCTCTCTCTAAAACACTTCTAAACCTAATTTCTTCACCCTCTTTCTCTCTCTCTCTAACTCATACCTAAATAGCTCCATACACCCAAATCCATTGATTTCTCCACATAGTTTCTTGGAGAAAATTGTATCTTTGAAAGCTTCATTTTAATTAGAGAATATTTTGTTTTCGGCTCCGTCATACTTCTACTCTTGTTCTCATCTTCTTCTAAACTTGAGGTAGGGATTTCTTCGACCTTTTGTATGATTCTTAGCTTGGTTATTTGTTCTTTAAAATGGTCTAGTGATTTGAGGATTTGGGGTTTGAATCTAGGGCTTGATTTTGAAATGTAAAAGAGGGGTTTTTCAAATGAATTCTTGAGAAGGGTTATGGGAGTATAAATTTTGTTGAGTTTTGTTGAAATATTGGAAATTCTTTCCTTAAATGTGATTTTGAAAGTAAATGATATTTTATTAGAAAATCATTGATGTTTGATTTATGAAAGAAAAGGAAAAGATGTTGGGTTTGAAAAGATAAGATGAATGTATTTGTTGATGATAAGAGTGGAGTTAGATATAATTATCGCTTGCAGTTTAAAATTTATGAGATTATATCTGTTGTTGGAAATTTATCTGTTGAGTAGGGATATCTGTTTGGGCTATCGATGGAGGATAACTTTGATTGTTGTAGAAATTACATGAGGATTAGGATAATGGAGACTAATTACTCATACATCTTGCATTGAGCATTGTTTCATACTTAAACATTGAAAATATGTTATTTTGAGAAAAATGAATGTATATCTTGGTGAATCTGGTTAAGGGATGTGATTGTGGTTTAATATGTTGGCTTGTGTATCCTTGGTGGTTAGGTGTCGATCCTTCCGGTTAGTACTAATAAAATGGTTTTGGTAGTGCTTGTATAGCCTACTGGCAAACACGTACCTAGAGATTCTCAGTGTTTGGTATCCACTGCCCTGTTTTCTGATATAAAAAGTGTTATTTTTAGGAATTAATATATAATATTAGCATTGCATTATTTTGAAAGAGAATGTACAATGTTTTGGTAAATTGCATACATATGCATTCACCATATAACTTTATTAAGCTTCATACACTGTGTTCTAGCATCTATATTGGGCTTTAGCTCAACATACGTAGAAAACAACTTCTAGGTGCTGATGATATGCCTCCACCAAAGATGTAACTTGGGAGGACTTGAAGCCGAGAGCTTCTTTTGTTTCTTTTGTGTAATTATTTTGTGCAAGCCTTGGGCTTTCTATATATTGAGTTTAACTCACTTTTGTTGTACCCAAGCATTAACTTGAAAAGATGTAGCATTTGCGGCATGAATTTATCTGTACTTCCTTTTGTTCCAATTCAGTTACACATGTCATATGTTATAGATTCAGGATCTAGGATTTATGAATGTATATATACATATGTCATCTGTTGTATGGTACAGAACATTGACGAAAGGTTAATTATATATAATTCGATGCTTTTCCATTGAATATCGTATGGTAGTTTGTTGTTATTATTTTGGGGCATTACAATTGTGAATTGATGATGAAATATCGGGCATTACAAATTAGTATCAGAGCTAATTGAGTTTGAATACCTAGAGCTTGTAGCATGTGGCTTATGCTATAATGGGTTTATCATGTTGGAATAGGACATGAGTGTCTTATATGTTTATGTGTTTATGTTCTTGTGTGGCTAGATAGGTATAGGGTCAAGTTTCTAAGATATGACTTGCGTCCATTACACTTATCGAAGTCCTATTGGAAAGGCACCTGATCAATGTTGTTTCCACTTGGAAGTCCTTAAGCGTCGTAGGCCAAGTTGATATCTTAAGAAGGTGATCCGTATGTGCTCTATGTGTTTATGTGCCTATGTGATTTGCCTTATGTGAAATAGATACATGAGTAGAATTGAGATATTTCGGGTGTGATTTGTGATATAGCGTATGAGTATATGAATTGAGAGTTAATTTTATTCTGCATTCACTTTCATATAGGATGTCTGGACGTGACAGAGACCGTGGTAGACCTCGCCGGGGTGGTCGGGGTATTCTAATCCAGCAAGATCTTCCTCTCCAAGAAGAAGGGGTAGGACAAAACAATGTGGCAACTCCTCTGGCCCAAGATGCAATGGGGCATTAGCCTGAGAAATGGTTGGGGCTCTTTGAGAGTCCATAGACATACTACCAGTCGAGTAAGCGGCTAGAACAGTGGAGGGGGAAACTAGGACCTCATTTTTGAATGAAGAGTTCTTTCATTCTAATCCTATTAAGTTTAGTGGCGGACCCGATCCCATGAAAGTCGATGAATGGTTAGAACAAATTCTTAAGTCCTTTAAAATCTTGGATATCCGTAAGGAAGACCTTCAAGTTGCGTTATCAACTAAGAGGAGAAGTCGGTCAATGGTGGAAGTCTGTTAATCATAGGGTTGAGCACACATGGAAGGCATTTACTCATGCCTTCTAGGAGAAGTTTTTTCCTCCCACTGCTAGGGAGAGGCTGAAGAAATAGTTTGAAGAGCTCAGACAACTTGATACACTACCAGTTTGATACGTTTTGCACCCGAGCTGGTGGCGATCGAAGAGCATCGATGCTTGGAGTTTGAGAACCGTTTGAGGCCCAAGATCTTGATAAAGATAATGGGCAACATGTTTATGGAGTATGATAGGCTTATTGAAGTCACAGTTCATGTGGAGATCATGTTGGAGGTCGAAGAGTCTAGGCAGAAACACAAGAGGTCAGTGTATGTGGAGTCTTGAGTGGACACGAGGTCATCCAAGAGGTCGAGGGGTTCTTTTTCTTCCTTTCAATCTTTGCCACAACAGACCAAGTTTTCAGGGTCTGTTTCTATAAGGAGTTCAGGAAATATGGGTGTGAGTCGTATCACTTGTTTTAAATGTGGCCAATAAGGTCACAAGGCTTCTAAGTGTAGACAGAGTTTGGGTCAGCAACAATCAGCTCGTTCTTAAAGCTAATGTCAGGGGAGGGGTGTAGACGCGCCCCGAGGGCCTCATGCCTACAGTTCGGACTCAAATGTCACGGTTCTGAATCTAGTCTCGCAAAATGCAATGCGAGACCGATAAATCACCAAAGAGTCCAAATCTGGCAAATCGTTTTGGAAAATTGATTTTTGTAAAGAAGTGCCAAACATGGACTGCTTTGCCAGATACAGAGTCGCCACCTAAATATTTTATTTTGGGGGAATTTAGGAAACCCTGACTCGTGTCTAAGGCCACGTGTCCGTCATCACCAAAGTTGCCTCGGCTCGGGAACTTGGGTACGATTGGGGAAGGTCATCTATGAGCACCACCGCTTGCCCGATCAAAGATCGGCCTGTACTAAACATGATATCTTGTTTTTTGAAAACACATGTGTTCTTATTCCGGTTAATTAGCTAGAATTACTATGTGATGCGCACAACACACAAATATAGACTAGATCGCCTAATTTGAAGCAAAGCATCGCATATCTATTTGTTTGGAAAATGGTTTGAAGTTTGCTACTCGTAAGTAGGCTAAAATGCGGATTTCAATGAATCATTCCAATTCAAGTAATCCAACCTTCACCCACAGGCATTCAGGCAGTTATATCAACTAAGCAAATAGCCTCATGGCAAGCACGCTATCATGGCAATCAATGACACACATGTAGTATGCTAAAGCATAAAAGCTTACCTAGTACTTCGAGCCAAAACAGAAACTAGTTAGTAATCAAATGCATGATCCTAGCTATGTTGAGATGGATAATGCAACGCATGCAAAATGTGACTAGAAATAGGCTCGGCTATTCTAAAATGGCATATAAGATGCAGCAATTGATACATGTATTTAACTTGGAATTGAAATATGATGCAGTTAGTCTGATGCGCCGAGCCCGGTGCGTGCAAGATAGATGAATGGATGCAAACATGCAGGCATAAGTATGCTAGACAAATGAACGGATGCAAACATGCAAAGCATAAGTATGCTAATTGAAAAATGACCTAAAACTAACAAACAAAAGCGGGTAAGTAAAAGGGAGAAAGATGTAGGGTTGGAAGACATGCACACACGCACGCACACTTATTACAAAATTGGTCCTCTCGACGGAGGGTCCGAATAAATAATACATGCCGACTAATTAACTAACTAACAAGCTAATTAATTATTACATGACCGAATTGAATAACTAGCTACAACTAATTATTACAAAACTTAATTAATTACAAAAATGAGAAAGCAACAAATAAAGCTGCTCTAGCTCTGTTCACAGAAGCAGAAGGGTATGCATGTTCGCATTTGGTTTCTCGCCTCGAAATGCCCTCTGGTTGCTCTTTAGAGGCTCTGTCTGCAGGGTGTTCTCAAGGAATTCCTGCTGAACCTTACCAAAAACATGCTGGGGAGTGCATCAGCGGCCTGCCGGCCAGGGGAAGCCACTGCCGACCAAAAATGAAGGGGTGCCGGCCAACAACGCGGCACTGCCGGCCACTGATGTGCTGGGACACCAAGCTGCAGTAGAGCACAAAACAGAGAAAAGAGAGGGTCTTCCAAGGGTATGTACGCACTATGCCACCCATATCATCTCAAAACATCAAGGGAGAGGCATAGTCGGATCTACGACCATCAATCATGCATCCCGATGCATTATGGCCAAAGATCCAACTTGTGCAAATCAATATGAAATGAATGCACAAATAAACACATAAATGCCTAGAACTCTATCATGGATAATCAAGAGCATCGGCGACCGAGAATTGAGACATGTTTCATCACTTGAAGTATGAAACGCCCCTCGTTCCTCGTGCTCGGATTAACACTTTAATCCAAACGATAATGCAAAGCAAGCATGGCAAACATGCAATATGACTATGTGGCATACTCGATGCTAACTTGAACATGCAATCATGCAATATAACTTAAGCATGCAAAATGCAGTGTGATAAACATGCAACAACATGTAATGGAACTAGCATGCGACAACATGCAAAGACAGAGCAAGCATACAACAATATGCAAGACGAGCATGCAACAACATGCAAGGATGGTATTAAACCAATATGGGCAGCCCTCAACTATGCCCAAATTAGTGGCCATAAGGTGCTAAATCGATGGTACAAAATGCTAGACAAGCATGCATGCCAATGGGCCCAAGAATTAAGGCATAAAGATGCAACTCTTAAACACACTTGAGGAGTGAAAAGCATGCAAGTATGACAATACTACATGCTCTGAAATGATGTTAGGAATGATGCCAAATCACACACATAACACAAGCATGGCATGCGTGAAGCTCAAAAGCTAAGAACTAGCAAAGGGACTTAAGCCATGGCCATGCAAGGCAAGCCCCAAAGGGCTAAGGGAACCTAAAACAGTCCCAAGGCAGGTCCAAACAAGACCAAAAACAAGCTCGAAGCTAGCCAACACAAGCTAGAACATAAGGCCAAAATCATGGGGCATGCAAGGCTACAAAAGAGGCAATGCACTACACCTATTAAAATCAAACATGGCATGATTTGGACAGCATAAAACAGAGTTACATCATGGTATAACAAGACCAAAAATGCACTGATATGATGAGCCTAAGGCTTAGGCTTAATGGCATGCACAATGATCCATTCATGAGGCATAAAGAGCCAAGGCTCCAAGGCATTAAAAGCATGTCAAATGCAAGTGTATGGCCACATTTCATGGACTGAAACAACATTTAGAATGATGGCAAAGCATGCCAACATCACATGTATGGCATGGTAGGGGCCTCAAAACCCAAGGCTAGCCTAAGCATTTGTGCTATAGCTATACAAAGCATGAGTGATATGGCCATGACAACCCAAAACAGTGTTAAAACACCTCAAAATAAGAACAAAATCATGCTGGAGCAAAGCCAAAATATGCTAGGATAATGAGTCAAAGCATCATGCACATAAAGCTAGTAAGTAAGATTTGTTCTACAAGTATATGGAGCATGCAAAATACGACCAAACCAGCAAAAGATAGAGTCATGACATGCTAAAAAAATGACCAAATACATGCTGAAATGGACTCAACATAAGCTAGGATGACATGCTAAAGCAAGAAGCATATAAAGCTAGTTTATGAGATTTGCACTACAAGTGTATTGCACATGCATGGAGTGACAAAACCAACCCAAAACAGATCTAAGGCATGGTAAAACATCACCAAAAACCTACTGAAATGGACTCAACACAAGCTAGGCAAACATGCTACTTTGATGAGCTACAAATGGGATTACACTACACATACAAGATGCATGCAAAAGGTGACCAAACCATCCATGGACAGAGCCAATGCAGGTCCTAAAAGTCACAAAAAATGGCCTGAACCAAGCCTCAAAAGTACAGAGAGGCATGCTCCTTTGGAAGGCCAAAAATGCAAGCAAACAAAAACCAAAAGAGAGGGGGCCACCCCCTCTGATTTGAGGCGTCAAAACCACATGCCTACCACTAAAAATCCACTAGATTTCAGTGGTTAGAAGGACAAACCAAGGCTAGCTCGGAGGCCTTAAGGCATGGCTCAAAACAAGGCCAAACAAGGCCAACAAGAGGGTTGAAGACCCCCAACAGCCAAAAGACCTTTAACAAACTTCAAAAGAACTTAAATACAAGACTTTTTTCAGTTGAAAGAAAGGACTAAAACAATATGAAAGGGTGGCCAAAATGAGGTACAAAAAAGTGCTAAAAAGGGGAAGAAACTCACCCTTGAAGATCAACTTCGAAACCAACAACTTGAGGGGGTAAAACCTCACTCTCATAGCTCAAGAAGTCCTCCCAAGAACCTCAACCCAAAGATGGTGGTGTATCTCTATGTGTTGTAGTGTAAAAGTGCAAGGAAAATGGACTTCAAGGCACAAATGAACAACAATATAGAGAGAGAAAGAGAGATATTTCTTCTCAAAAATGCTGAACCTCTGCTAAGGAGAGAGGCTCTCTCCTTATATAGAAGAAAAGCAATGCAAAACTTCTTCAAGAAGCTTGGCAAGAGCTTCATCCCTCCATACACGTGTATGGAGGGCAGATAAAAGGATTCCAGCTGGCTCAAAAGATCTGGAGTGAAACCTGCTGAGACAAGGGTGCTGCCGGCCATCAGAGATAGCCGGCAGTGGCTCATTGATGGTCGGCAGGCTCAATCAATGGTCGGCAGCAACAAAGTGGGGGCCGGCAGGGCCAAAAGGTGGCCGGCAGTGCACCAAGAAACACATTCTGAAAGGACCAAGTCATGGTCCAAGAATGGGGCAGAAAAGATACAGGGTTTGGAAGGCTCGAACCTGTGACATTCCACCGCAAAAGTCGAATACCCGATGAGCAATCGAACTTGTGTCCGGATGTACCTGCAAGCACAACCGAGTCTTGAGGACGGTCAAAAATGGGGTGTCTACAAGGGATCAGTTGCCCATGTGTTATTATTGCGAGCAGTTAGGGTATATGAAGAGATCTTTCCCTCAATTAGTCGGGATGGTTGGAGCTTCAAGGTCCCGATAGGTAGGAGATTATCAAGTAGGCCAGAGTTAGAGGCCGGCTCATCAGCCAGCTTAGTCTGGACAAGTATCGAGATCGGTGCATGGGGCCAACTTATGTTTAGTGGGGTGATCAGATAGAGTAGGGACCATAGGGGCGAGTTTATGCCATTACTCCGTCCGAGCAGTCATCTGGACCATAGATACCAGTGCATCTCCCTCATTCATAGCATCTACATTTGCATCCATTTTGGGGTCAGAAAGTGAGCAACTAGAGTTTCTACTTATGGTAGAGTCACCTATTAGGGGTAAGGCTATTTTGAATCGGGGATGTCGTGGGTGTGTGATTGAAGTCGCTGATTGCCATCTTCCTTTTAGCTTCGTGTTATTAGATATGTCAGGTTTTGATGTCATCCTTGGTATGGATTGGTTATCCTTCTACTGTGCCATTATAGACTGTTATCGTAGGAGAGTTATTGTGTGCATATTAGGTGGCGATTGCTTCTCTTTTCGGGGGGATAGAACTGATAGATTGTTACCGCCATTGTATGACCCACGTGGTCGAGGCAAACTTAGTTTCCTTCTCGTAGCTTTCATAGATGATGGGAGTAACATAGTTTGGGGTGCATTTCCTAGAGTGGTTTACGATTACATAGATGTCTTTATAAAAGATCTCATTGAATTGTCACCTCACCGTGAGGTCGAGTTTTCCATAGGCTTGGTGCCTGGTACGACACTCATCTTCATGTCACCCAATAGATTTGCGCCAGCAGAATTGCTCGTCTTAAAGGAGTAGTTACAAGAGTTATTAGACAAGGACTTTATATGCCCTAGTACTTCGCCATGGAGAGTACCGGCTCTCTTTGCCAAAAAGAATGATGATTCCTTGCGGTTGTGTATTGACTACCACAAATTGAATAGGGTCACCGTTAAGAACAAATAACCATTACCTAGAATAGATGACATTTCCGATCAACTCAAGGGTTCTTGCTATTTCTCTAAGATAGACCTAAGGTCGGGTTATCATCAGTTGCGTGTGAAAGAGGAGGATATACTGAAGACGGCCTTTCGTACATGATATGGCCACTATGATTTCCTTGTGATGTCGTTTGGTTTGACCAATACCCCTGCCACTTTCATGGACTTGATGAACCAGTTCTTCCGAGAGTATCTCGACAAATTTGTAATGGTTTTTGTAGATGATATCCTTATTTATTCACCTTCCGATGAGGAGTATAAGGGATATCTCCATATTGTCTTGCAGTTTCTTAAGGAACACCGACTGTATGCTAAGGAAGAAAAATGTGAGTTTTGGCTTTCCAAGGTAAAGTTTTTGGGTCATATTGTTTCCAGGGACGAGGTCACTGTTGACGCTTCGAAAATTAAGGTCGTGCAAATTGGAAACGACCTAAGAACACCTTTGAGATTTGTAACATTTTGGGTCTTGCTGGGTATTATCGACAGTTTGTGAAAGACTTTTCCATCGTAGCATCGCCATTAACTAAGTTAACCCGAAAGGGGGTAAAGTTTGTTTGGAGTGAGTCCTATGAGAAATCCTTCTTGGAGTTTAAAACTAGATTAACTGCGGTGCCAATTCTAATCATTCCAGAGAGAGGGTTGGACTACACCATGTATTGTGATGCTTCCAAGGAAGGTTTGGGGTGTGTCTTAATGCAAGAGGGTAAAGTTGTGGCATATGGTTCGCGTTAGTTAAAGACTCATGAAAGAAACTATCCAACTCACGACTTAGAGTTAGCCGTGGTCATCTTTGCTCTAAAACTTTGGATGCACTATCTATACAAGGAGAAATTAACGTGTTTTCGGATCATAAAAGCCTTAAGTACCTATTTTCTCAAAAAGATTTGAACCTACATCAAAGGAGGTGGATGGAGTTCATGGAATATCATGACTTTGATTTGAATTATTATCTAGGAAAGGCCAATGTGGTGGTCGATGCTTTGAATAGAAAATCTGTGAGCACCGTTGCTAGTCTTGCCATGAAAGAATGGGAGATGTTGGGTGACCTGGGCCAGTTTGACTTACACCTTAGCGAGTCTCCGGAACATGCTACCTTGTTTACTATCCTTGCACAACCAACGCTCATAACACGGGTCATAAAAGCACAACAGAGTGATCTAGAGGCGGAGGTAATCTGAGGGAAAATATCTCAAGAAAAGTAAGAGAAGGGTTTGGGGGTACATTCTGATGCTAGTGTTCAATATCTAGATCGTTTCTTTGTGCCAGAAACTTGTAGAGACGAAGTCCTTCGGGAATTTCACCATTTACGCCTTGCGGTGCATCCGGAAGGCACAAAATGTATCTTGATCTTAGCCGTCAGTTTTGGTGGAGAGGTATAAAGCGAAATGTGGCATTGTTTGTGTCTAAGTGTCTAACCTACCAACAAGTCAAAGCAAAACACCAAAAGCTAGCCAGGTTATTGCAACCTTTACCTATGGCTGACCGGAAATGGAAGCACATTACTGTGGACTTTGTTTCAGGCCTTTCTAGAGCTTAGATGGGTAACGATGTGGTTTGGGTAGTTGTGGATCAACTAACTAAGTCGGCCCATTTTCTTGCTATATGTATGGGGGATTCGGTGGATTTCTTGACTAATCTTTATGTTCGAGAGATTGTCCAGCTTCACGGGGTTCTGGTGAGCATTGTCTCATATAGAGACCCTCATTTTACCGCACGGTTGTAGCAGAGTTTGCAAAATACTATGGGTACTCAATTGACCTTTAGCACCGCCTATCATCCTCAAACTGACGGGAAGTCTGAGCGCGCCATCCAAATTCTAGAAGACATGTTGAGAGCTTGCGTGTTAGACTTCAAGGGTTCTTGGGAGAGGCATTTGCCTTTAGCAAAGTTTGCCTACAATAATAGTTATCAAGCTAGCACTAGGATGGCACATTTTAAAGCTTTGTATGGGCATCCATGTAGATCACAGGTGTATTGGACTGAGGTGGGGGATTCACCCATGCTTGGACCCCGAGTTAGTTCGTGAGACCACTGAAAAAATGATTCTTATTCAGGAGAGGTTGATCATGGCTCAAAGCCGACAAAAGAGTTATGCCGACCGAAAATGAAGACATTTATCCTTTGAAGTAGGTGATAATGGGTTTTTGAAGATATCACCTAATAAGGGTTTGATGAGATTTGGGCGAAGTGGGAAATTATCCCCTAGGTTCATTGGTCCATTTGACATTATAGAATGAGTGGGAGAGGTAGCCTATCATCTCGTCTTACCACCATAACTATCTAGGGTACACGATGTGTTTCACGTTTCAATGCTTCGTAAGTATGAACCCGATCCTTCTCATGTTTTAGATTGGACAAACTTGGAGGTAGATGAAAATGCTTCTTATGAGAAGAGGCCCATAAAAATCCAAGATTTCCTAGAGCAAGTTCTGTCACGCCCCAAGCCCCGTGACAACGCCGCACACTCATCTAAGTTAGCATGTAAGGCTAAGAGTCCAATAAAATAAACCAACAATATAAAATACTCAAATTAAATCTTTAATTATCATAATGCCAAAATCCATAAATAATAAACGATCCTCATCATATGAAATTGTCCACCAAGTCCACTAATATAATCCATTAACAAAATAGCAATCCAAGTAGTTTAAATCATAGTCCTACTCTCGGCAGTCCCACAAGTAAAAACCTGCGTAGCTCTACTCCTCAGAATCTGAAAAAAATAAAATAAGGGTAAACTAGACAACGCAGCAAATAACCAACCATCACTGATAGTTGGATCAAGTATACCAAAAAAAAAAAAGAGTCGATAACCAATAAATATATTTTTGCTACAATTCAATAAATGAACAATTATTTTGTTAGATGGTTTCATAGCTGAAAATAAATAGTGTAGCAATACATTTTAATTGAAAAGACAATGAGATAATTCGAAGAAATTTCATTGTTCAAATTGATGGTTCAATATTAAGATGGTTCAATGATTCAATTCATAAAGCTCAAGTCTTGGTGACTACGGTCACTTGGCCCGTGACAAGGCCCAAAACCACACATAGGCCAATGGTAAAGCCCTAAAAGAAATTAGTTTATACGCCAATAAATAACCCCCATTGGCTAGGGTCTAATCATAGTCAGACTAGAGTGATGTTCAGAATTCAAATAATGCACACCTTTTAAATAAAATATTTGATATTTTCAAAATAAACATTTGGTATAATTTCTAGAATAGTTTCACAAAATATTTAAATAATTTTCATAATAATATCCGATGTTTTATACTTGACCCGTACTTTATTTTAAGAGAACAGGAAGGTTATAAATAAATATTTATAATTTCAAACGATTCAATAGGAATAAAAATGAACCAACCGTGATAAAGGATTACTTACCTCAAACAGCTAAAATAATATTTCCCAAGCTAATCTCAAATTATCAAGATCTACCTCAATCTCACAAACCTAATAAAATATTACGCCACATAAACAATTATTATTTGTACCCATCATTCTTTTCTTTGTAACAACAATAGAATAAATTAATCTTATAGTCTAACTGAAACTCCCACAGTCATCACGGCTTCGGAAATTCTCAACTTATATTATTCTATTGTTGTTTATATACATCTATAAATTTGTAACTGTTTGTAGTCAATCTTGTATCCCACAAATACACCACCATTAAACTTAACCCATCACATATCAATCCCAAAATACAAACCACCCAAACGGAATGCAAAATACACTCTAAAGTCCGGCAAAATCAACACCCCTAACATAGACTACATCAATATATTTATTTAATCATATATGCCCATACAAATCATCTACTGATATATTAAAACTAAATTCATAGATAGGAATACAATAAAATAAATCTCACCTCTAAGAGATGAATAGATCAAAATCACCACTCTATGAATCTTCCCTCTTCGTCTTCTTCTTTTTCTTCTTTTTCTTTTTCAAACCCTGCGGCAGCCTTTGAAACCTTCCCAAGCCCTCTATTTTCCTCGTAGTCTTGAAGCAAAACATGTTGGCTTATTAACCTAGTTTCCCAAAATTATGAAATTACCCATCTAAGTTATAGAAATTATAATGCCATCTCATAACTAATTCCTTGATATTACTAAATGACCCATACAAATTAGTTTATTTACTAATCTATTAAAAAAATAATTCTACACATAACTTGGGTTTTACAAGTTCTGAGGGGCAAAACCATCCTTCTAGTTAAGGTGTTATGGCATCATCACGGGGTAGAAGAAGCTACTTGGGAATGAGAAGCCGAGGTCTATGAGAAATACCCAGATTTGTTTAATGATGTGTAATCTTATTAATTTGTTGTTTGACTTGACTATGTATATTTTGATTCGTGAAGTGAAGTAATGAAAAAGTGATACCTTCCTAGAAACTTAGACTTTCATAGCATAAATTGAATTGTGACTTGTTTTCATTCTCAATTAACGATATTGTGACTGTCGGGATTGTTGTTATTACGATATTCGTTCTCCTTTAGGTTGCTGGAGTCGTTAATGGTAAGAATCACGAAATATCAGGGACGAAATTCTTTAAGTGGGGTAGATTGTAACAATTTGTTCTGGGAGATAGCTCGAGTGGTCAATTGGTTGCTCAAGCAAAGAATCTAGGCTTCCAGTATCTTGCTTGTTTGTAGACGGTACCGCTTGAGCGGTAGTGTGGTCGCTCAAGCATAGAAATTAGACTCCTACTATTTTTACTATAGCTCTGCAAAAACTTCTGAGACCTTGCGTTTACTGCTCGAAGAGTGGAAAGTTCGCTCGAGCGGTCTCTTTGATTTCGTGTACTTCGCTTGAGCGGTGGAAAGTTCGCTTAAGTGGTCTCTTTGATTTCGTGTACTTTGCTCAAGTGGTGGAAAGTTTGCTCGATCGGCCTATTTAGGATAGCACATTTTAAAGTAGACATCTTTTCTCTCACTTTTTCCAAACCTTTCTCTCTGTATTCGTCATTTTCAAACGCTAACCTAAAAGCACTTGACTTTTTCATAATTTTACCCAAGATCCACCTTAAATCTTCAAAAAGCTAAATCCTAAAGTTCTACTGATCATTTTTCATTTTCTCAAAAGATTAGAGTTGGGTCTTCACATTTTTCCTTCAATCTCAAGGTAGAGGTACTTTTAACTTGTTATATCTTTGATTTGAGACACATATGTGGTATTTTCAATATATGTATATATATATATATAGGTTTCAAGATGTATGAAAAAATTTGTGTGTTATCAAATGGGTTTGATGAAAAGGGGTTGTATCTCATGATTTTCTCGGAAGTTTTATGTATATATATGATGATTGTGTTATGGATGATGGGAATTGGCCTTGATATGCTTAAAGAAGGGAAAACCCCCCATTTTTCTCAAAACCCTAATTTTTAAATTTGTTCAATAAAGGAGTTTTGGTTCAATTGGTCTCCTAACCTTGAAATTAGATGTATTGACTTGGTTTTTATGTTGGAATATGAAATGTTGGGAACCTCTTATCACAAAACCTTGAGATGAATATGGATTATAACTTGGGTAATTACCTTAATTGGGAATGTTTAAATTATGGAATTGTTGTGAATTGAAACTGCCTTAAGAAATTGAGATTTGTAAACTCATGCATCATGTGCATTCATTAATTATACTTTGTGGCTTGAAAATTGTTAATGATTGGAAAATGTTGGAAGGGAATAGCGTATGAGTTCGGGCGGTGAGTCGGATTTTGGTCTGAGTTGTGGCATGTATTTTTGGTACTCGAGCGGGGAGTCAAGGTGCTCAATTGCCCTGTCTTGTGCTTATCACTGGATGAATATGGGAAAGGTTTTAGGGTGTCCACGACCTGCCATTTTTAGATTCGATGAACGTGGAAAATTTTATTTTGGGTGTCCACGAGCCTACCATTTCTGGAGTCGGCAAATGTGGAGGAGTAAGGCCTTGGGTGCCCAACGCCCCACCGTTTTTGAAATCAGCAAATGCGTGATTATTCTCTCTCTCTCTCTCTCTCTCTCTATATATATATATATATATATTTGTACTTGTGGTATACAGCTCTTGTATCGGGACATCCTAGCTTATTTATTCCCCATGTTTTGGATGAGAATTTGTTATTGACATTATTCAGTTTGGCATCATGGTTTTTACAAAAGGAACGGACACAGGTTTTTCTCATCTCTTGCATAGCATGATCATATGTATTTTGATTAATTATATAATTTGTTAGCTATATTTCTTATTAGGTGATTGCTCACCCCAAAACTGACAACCTTTTAGGAGATGATGTAAATGTACCGCCAAAGTCAGTTGGCAAGGGATAACTTTTGGTTGGGAGCACGGAGGCTCTTTAATTGTTGATTGTAGAAGCCATGGGCTATTTTGTGTTGGAGATATGACTCCATTTTTTATTTTATTTTTTTTGGGTCTAATCAAGGAATATCTTTGAAAAGATGTGAGCCCTTAAGGCATTTTGTTTTGTATTATCTCTTATTCTTTGAACTACTTACTCATTCGATAATGTATTAATACAATGATGTAATCACATGAATAGTTCAAGGGGGAAGAGATAACTTGTGAGAGCATGTATCATATTATTAAATGCTTAATTTATCGTCATTAGTTATAATGTTCTTATATCAGCATTGTGAATTAATAATGAAATATCGGGGCATTACAAGAAAAACTGGGCATATTACTCAAACTTGCAAGTTTCGAAAACATGCACTTGTCTTGTAGGCCAATGTTACCAATAAGCCATTTGTGACGATGATTATAGACATTTGCATAGTTAATTATGTAGAATGGTAGTGGGAAAACTCTGGTGCTAATAGGCATGTCTGCTATGATTAAGCTAATTGATGAAGAGAAAACTATTATGCTTGGTATTTCTAGTCAAATACACATCATCTATGAAGAAGAACATGATGTCAAGTTATTTGTTGAAAAAGATTGGCTTTAAGCAAATTGTGGAATCTAATCAATATATGATTACCAAGAAGGGTATTTTGTGGGTAGGGCTATGCTTGTGATGGAATTTTTAATTGAATGTTGAGATTAATTGTGATGGAATGTTCAAATTGAATGTTGAGATTAATAAATCATCTACCGATTTAGTTTATATGTTCTCGTTCTATTATTTTTTGGCATGCTCACTTTTGTCATACTAATAGTAAATGTATATGAATCATTTAGGATTAATTCCCAAATTGACAAAACATTTTGAGAAATATGAAGTTTGCAAGAAAGAAAAAAATACAAAGTGGCCTCACAAAAGTGTTGAAAGAAATAGCAATTTGTAGAATTATTTTATATTGATTTGTGTGAGTTTGAAGAAATTTTAACCCGTAGTGGTAATCGATATTTTATCACTTTTATCGATGATTTTTCAAAATAATATTTACATACATTTGTTAAAAAATAAAAGTGTTGATTTTTGTGAAATTCAAAAGAATTCCTTCTTGAAGTTGAAATTCTATTCGATAAAAAGATTAAGAGAATTAAAAGTGATAAAGGTCAGGAGTATGAATCTCAACTTTTTTATTCAATCGTTGGGACTTATTCATGAGGCTACTCCAACATACTCACCTGCATCGAATAACAAGGCTGAAAGGAAAAATAGAACGTTAATTGATTTGATGAATGCCATGATTATTGATTCAAGTGCTCCTTAAAATCATTGAGATGAGGCTATTTTGATAGCTTGTCATGTGATAAATAGAGTGCCACACAAAAATATTATAGTCATACCTTATGAGTTGTAGAAAGCATAAACCAAATATAAGATATTTGAGGGTTTGGAGTTGTTTAACTTTTGTAAGGCTTGCAGATCCTCCAAACAACCAAATTTGGGTGAAAGAGCAACGCATAATACAACCTATAGATTTTTAAATAAGGAAAGAAATATTATGTTAAACTCAGGTGATGATATTTTTCATGAAAATAAACCTCATTTTTAATATAAAAATAGTAGAAGTAAAATATTTTCTAAAAATATTTTATTCACGCCTAGCACTTCTACTCCATCTCAAATTTTTCAAGATCAAGAAAATTCTCAAATTGCATTGACTATTATTTTTATAACGTGAAGGAAATTGCTCTTACTGTGCAAGAAGTTTTATCATCACTTGATGTTATTTTTCAGAGAAAGACTGTAAATGATGAGATTGATTCACTACTTTCAAATAAAACATGAAAGTTAGTGGATATACCTTTGAGTTGTAAAACAATTGGGTGTAAATTGGTCCTCTGTAATAAACTCAAATCAAATGGAATCATAGAAAAATAAAAAGCGAGACTTGTTGCTAAAGGTTCTAAGCAACAAATTGATTTTGATTTCTTTGATACGTTTTCTTTGGTTGCTAGAGTTACATCCATTAGACTACTAATAGTAGTGGTTGTGATTCATGATTTAAAAATTTATCAAATGAATGTGAATTTTTTTTTTTTAATTTTTAAATGGAGACCTAGATGAGGAGATTTATATAGATCATCAACACAAGGGCTTTGTGGAGCCTGACGAAAAAAGCAAATTGTGTGAGTGTGGGCACCACGTCTTTTGGGCTGTTTTTGATGTCGAATTTCACCCTCTAGAATGTGAATTATCGAGATCTAAATTGGTAATAAATCATTCTTCCCACAAGTCATTAAATTCCATTTTATATTTATCAATGGACATATAGTAACCCACAGTAGCCAAAAATAGACTAACTAACAAAAGGTAGGAGCCATAACCTAATTTTTAATGGGAAAAGTAGGAAATCCTAACTTCATGTTAATTTAGGCTACTGATTCGTTACTACCAAAAATCTTAATTTAGAAGTTTAGGTATAAGACTGGAAAGTCATTAATTAAGCACCCCATTTGCCTAAGCTGAAGGATTGACCTTTCTAATTCCTTTAGAAATTTATTTCCATATTAGGTTCATGTTCCATTTTTTATTCACCTATGCCTTTAAACTAACCTAGCAAGTGATGCACAAAAGTGGACTATATCACCTCTATTAGAATTTTTCTTTCTAAAAACCACTTTAGGAAAGTTTCCAAAAAATAAAAACTTATTGTGGATGTCGTGCCTTTTTGAAAGTTTTCAAGGGCGCATTTCCACACATTGTACCAAACTCTATCATCTCACATTAAATGTGAATCTTATGATCTATAATGATAACAAATTGTTTATCCTACAAGTTATCAAAATAGATCGATTTACGACAAGGAGTCACCACTTTTTTGGGGAACTAAGAAATCGTTTGACTCTGAAAATAAAATATAGGCATTAATCTGTCATAACAAAATATCCTCGGCTCAAAAACTTAGATACGAAAGGAGAAAGTCATTAATTGATGCACCCTCTCTCACCCAATCAAGTGATTGGCCTCTAATAATGGTTTATTTCATGAAATTATTGCTTTAATAGATTTCACAAACTCAATTATTAATCCTAAATCCCTTACTAAACCTAACAATTATGTGATTGAATAAACTTAGTATTGCATAAATTGGATTCATGAATAAAACCATGTAAGCCAATGATTTTGGATAAAACAATGATTTTCTTAACAAAATGGTGGCTTTAAACATCACATGGTTCTAAACATAACCCAACTCAAGTAATATCATGAAAATATCCAAAACACACAATTGAACAATCAAACCACATATAACTTGAATTATTGTAAACAATGCATCAAGTAAACAAGCAACATGCTATGAAGAACAAAGGACTTATCTGAAATCTGCCACAACATGACAATAATATTAATGCACTAAATAATAAACATCATGCCCTAAATATGCTACTACTAACACAAGCAACATGAACATAGCCCAGTTTAATGGATACTAACATGATGATTTAACGAAAATAACAACTAACAAATAAAAAGAAAGACATGTTGAGATTATATGATGATTAAACCCGACTATATGCATGGTAATATCAAGATTAAACTAACCTAAACATGCTACTAGTATACACAACCTAAAAAATGCAAAAGCAAAGCGAAAAGTTGACAAAAGTGCGCATCTACATGTCATGCATGCTTTCTAACACTAACCATTATCTAATATAGAAAACACGATTAAATATTATTGAAATCAAAGGAAAACAGTGAACTTACTTCCTAGTTTAAAACATACTGAAGAACTCAACCGAAAAGGCGAGAAACTGGCTTGATTGCTTCCCCCAAGCTTCGACCAAGGATTGATCAAGCTTCTTCAACCTTAGAGCTACCTTAGAACACTAATATGTTGCCTCCAGGGTTTAGGAATTTCGGATTTAGGGCTAGTATAACAACCCTCATTCTGGTCTTAGTCGTGCTTATATGAATTTATATGATTTTGCCTTGTTAAGATTGCATTTGCAGACTTTGATTTGTGATGCCTAAGTAAAGCTTCTTGCCTTGTTTTGTGATAATGTGTTTTGCCTAAGTATTATATGCATGCTTTGTTCCTTGCTTTGTGCGTTGAGCCTAGGCTGCCTACCGTTGTTACCCCATGCCTAGGCCACACCTTTTGAACCTCTTACACCTAGGCCGTTGAGCATCAACACCTAGGATCATCTTGGAACCATCTTGGTTGACCTCCACCTTCACCCTGGCATACTGGCCGAGATGTTCATTATCTAGGCCGAGGTGTGTATCACCTAGGCCGAGATGTGTATCATCTAGGCCGAGATGTTCATCATATAGGCATCCAACATCTTTGATCCTTGCACCTAGCGATCTTGTTCCTGGACTAGTATAACCTAGA
The DNA here is from genome assembly GCF_055761805.1 of Camellia sinensis. Classification (NCBI taxonomy): domain Eukaryota; kingdom Viridiplantae; phylum Streptophyta; class Magnoliopsida; order Ericales; family Theaceae; genus Camellia; species Camellia sinensis. Next base: position 120,835,907 of record NC_138970.1, read on the forward strand.
CTGAGGTGTCGCACATCTAAGCCAAGTGTTATCCTTCCTAGCCGAGATCAGGGAAACCTTACTTACCCGAAGCCCATGTTTTGATCCAGGATCTTTGCCTTGTCAGAGTGCCCATGCCACCTTACTTGTTATACACACTTTGTCATACTCTTGTCTTGTCACTCTAGCACCTTTTTGAGGAGATTTGATCAGATGATGCCACATGTCCCAGTAGTGGTTTAAGCCAGCTAGCAGTGAGGAACCTATATCATTTTACCATATCTTTGCCTTGTAAAGAGAGAAGCTCTAGGAGGAAGAAGAAGGAGTTCTTAGAGTAAGAATTAGATTTCCAAGCTTGATCTTCATACCTTGAACCGTTGGATTTGTGTTTTGAGGTTAGAGTCTTGATCTATTCTTGTTGTTCTTTATGTTAGTCTGATCACATTGCATGATCTAACATGATTCATGAGCCATATATTGATTTAAAGTTTCGTTTTAGAAAGAGAAAGTAATATTCTTGTGTTCTTGAAGAAAACCATGTTTTGATCCAAAAGTTCATGCCAAGTTCCATGTTTTTGTGTTTGTTCTCATGAAATCTTCATATATGGGTACCCAAGTCCATATTTTTGAACTCATCTCATGAAATCTCAGATTTTGAATAGAAGCTATGATTTTTGGCATTCATGTTCTTCATGTTCTTTAAAGGGGAAACCCAGATTTCTAGACTTCACTTCCCTAAGTGTGGTCACTGAGACCCACACTTGTCCAGTCCTCACACCTAGGCCAAGCATTGCATCTCACATTCGCCTACCTTGCATGATCACTTGCACCTAGCCTATCTTGCCTGCACACCTAGGCCGACCATGGTACACCCTTGCCAGCACTTTGTGACATCTCGGCAGGCAGCCGCACACCTAGGCCAAAGAGACCACACCTTGGCCATGACCTCCTGAATTCACCCAGCTAGACCATTTCAGCCTAGCTCATCTCTGTGCATCCATTCCAAGACCTGGTTTGTACCCAGCATGCTTTTCTTAGAAAAAAAACATTGGTTTGACTCATAGCACATGTTTTGCTTTATCTTGACTTGGTTTTAGAAAGAAATGTCGGGATCTATTTTACCCATTTGAAAGCTTGTTTTAAGAGTGCACTGCATACCCATCTTTGAGCATTTCTTCTTGCTTTCTTAAAGTGCATTCAGTGGACTTTGCCATGTATTTGTAGGTCTTGGATCCTTGCCTTAATTCCCTACATCCAAAGAGCTATTGTGAGTGGTATTTTTAATAAAGCTATGTTATTATGTTTTGATAAAAGCTTTGCTTTGCTTTGTTTTGGAAAAGTATTTGATCAAGTATGAATGATTATCCATTAGCTTTTGTATCAAGTATTATCTTTTTTTTGATGACATTCTTGGAAGGTCCTTTCGTGCTAAGGGACGTTAATACATGTAGCACCCACGTTTGAGATATCTCCTTTGCCACCAACGGCCGTGTATGGGTGGGTTTGTCTAATCGATTCTGAGTCGACCACCGACGGTCATGAACGGGTGTGCTTTTGATTCCGGATCGGTTATTCCTTTGTTTTGTCAGGAATGTCATCCTTTGTATTATGTAGATGTTAGTAAACATCCCAAGAAGCTTTGAAAGACTTTGATTGATGAACTCATCCCATGATTTGTTACAAGCTATGATATGTATTGTTTTGATAAAGATCTCAGATACCATTCATTCAAACCTTTATTACTTATATCATTCACTAAGTTTTTAGCTCACCCCTCTCACTTATATAGATGTAGGTGATGAGCAAAAAGGCGGTGATGCCTAAGATGCTATTTGCAAGTTGTTTTTGGATTCATGTTTTGCTAGCATCTTGAAGATTATGCTTCTTAGTTTGTAATTCATTTCCTTTGTATGCTTTGGCTTGAGAAGTCTTTTGATCAAGATGTATAATTCACTTTACCTTATGTTTGTACTCAAGTTGTGAAACCATGTTAAGATGTATGCCATTTCATTTGATATATGCATACTCTGTTTGTGTGAATCTTTGTAAGTTGGCCTTCAGTAATCTCAGATTACTGGCGATCACGGTACCATTCTACTAGGGGCGGAATGGGGTCATGATAGCTAGGGTTTGAACACTTCACACTTCTAATTCAACTAAACAACTCAAAACCACTAAAACTCTTTGTCCCTCAAAAGGGGATCAGGTGAGCTGGGGATGCTCAATTTATGACATTCTCTTCTCATGCCTAAACTCCTTAATCGAGTTCTCTAGTTGTGCCGAGTGAATGATCTATATTGGTCAATGTAAGGGTTTTCTAATTTCTCTAAAAAGATTAGGAGGCAACTCTAAATCTAGTTATATTGTCTCTATTTGGCATTTCGCTAGATTAGCGAAGTTTTTATGTTATTGCTAAATCTAGACCCTAACTCATTTCACATTGCACACTTTTGTGAACAAGACGAGAGGGCGAGTTGTCGGGCCAAATTCCCTCTAGGGAAGACATCCCACAACCACATCTCATCTCTCTCTCATTGTACTCTACGATCTGATAGGATTGATCTTGAAAGAGAAGTCTTTCTTTCTAGTTATGAAATTGCTAGATTGAATAGCAAGTTAATGATGCCATAAATCAAATGGGCGGGTGAGGCAAAAGTCTTTCACTGCCACTCACTAGAGAGAAGGGATCATCTCATCTCCAATGTAGTTGTGAGGTCTTAACCCCATATTAGTCGCCAAAGTGAAGGCCAGGTAATTTAATAAGCTAAAACTTGTAACAAAAGCATCGAATACTAGGGAATACGCTTCAACGCCGATCAACCTTCAAATTTATTATTTAATTTAATGCTTAAAAGGCTAATATAATTCTATTTTAAGATAGAAAATCACATTCTTAGAATTAAATACTAAAAATATATTGTAAAACTAATCAGATCAGGATGAAATAACACTAAATTGAGGTAAGGCAGGTGAGGAGGTGTAATGACCCGACCCTCTTACATGCTTTACGTCTTTAATTATATGTGTGATTATAAGCTTGATGTGAAATTCCATGTGAAATTGTGTTTAATTATGTAAATTATTCGATTATGAAATTATGTCCGTCAGTTATGAGAAAATCTATTGAAATTAAGACCTTTGGACTGGGAATTGAAAGCCTTAGAAGCGCAATAACCCGAAATTTACTTAAAGTTATGATTAGCATGATTTTTAGGGCATAATATGAATTTTTGTAAAAATTTAATTCGCAGCGAACTAAATTGACTTAATTTGGGTTTAAGCCTTAATTAATCTATTTAGAACCATGACTCAAGGTTGATAGATATAAGAAGGCACTTATATGAGCCTAGAAGACTTAGTTTCATCAAACACTAAAAATATCTCCTGGAGAAAGAGAGAGAAGATGAGAAAAGAGGAGAGAACTCAACCTGAGTGGAAGATTGAAGGAACTTGAGGAATAGTTCAAGGATTGGCTCAAGGTAAGTGTAAATCAACTCTAATACCTTAAATCTTTCCTCAATTGATGAGAATCAAGCTTCAAAAAGAAGTTATGCACTTATGTAAGTTAAGGTTTTGACATTAAGGTCTTGTTTGAGAAAACATCTATGGAAATCATAAAGAGTCATTGTTCTTGCTGTTTTAAGAGTTGAACCTTGTATTTTGAGGTTAGTTTGATCTAGCTTGAGAGGAACTACCTTTTAATCTTTAATTTTTCATGTTTTGGCTCCTATATGCATAAATAATTGTATCTATTTTGATTCATCGTGCAAAGATGAAGAAATGAGTGAAATGTGGTAATTTGATTTATAAATGTGCAATTAAGATGAGTTATGATTTACTTGGGCTTGAGATTCATGTTTATTGTGATTATATATTATATGTTTGAAATGTAATTGTTTGGATTAGGGCCTTGAAATGCCTTTGAAAAGCTAAAATTGTTGAATTTTCGGACTACTCAAACAGAGCCCAAATCGCACGTGCAAAGCTCATGGCCGCACGTGCGGAAAACAGGGGAGCCAGATTGAGCATTCTGAAATAAAAACACGTGTGGCACCTCTTACCGCACGTACGGTGGGGGACTTCCGCACGTGCGGCCAGTGAGGGAAAGCTCTATCAGCTTCTTTTTCTTCTGTTTAACCCTCTAGAATTATTAACGTGTACATTTGATCCTGCCGAAATGCTTAAACATGAGTGGAAATTTAACGAATCGGACGAATGATTAAAGAGAAAAGACTAAAGAAAAGTGACTTACTTACAAGTTGTGTGTTATGTGTAGGTCACGTACAGGAAAGGATTGTTGTTCATCCACATCATAGTAAGTAATAGTAGTGTAACGATATGTTTCATTTATGTATTGTGATTACGACTCTTCTATTGTTACTTGTGAATGGTGCATGTTATATCAATTGTGTTTTGGTTGAAATAATGTGAATGATTGAACCATGATATATGAAATGAACCCCAAGCCATTCCGCTTTGATTGTGAAGAATGGGCTTGAGGCCGTTATGATATGGACTACTTATGATTCAGGGCTCAAAGGCCGAGGGAGGTGGAGACATGTCGATATTCCATCTATCCTATAATGTTCCAAACAACTGTTGTTTTGTTGGGCCCAATGCCGTTTTGTTATTATATTGGGCCCAAGGCCGTTCTGTATTACGTTAGGCCTAAGGTCATTCTGTCTTATGTGGGCCCGAGGCCGTTCAGAAATGAGAATATGAATAAGACCGACTTATGACTTATGACTATGCTTTACATGATTTATGCATATACACATAAACCTCCTTACATTGCTATTATTCATTGAGCCTTGCTCACTCTATTTTTATGTATATTTATGTAGGTGATCAACTCGGAGGCCAACCCTAGTTTGGCTCCAGGAGCCTTTCGTTGACCATGTTGTGTCAAGCCTGTCAAAGAGGAGCCTTTTGCCTTTTGTGGAGTTCCCCTTTTATAGTACACATTGTTGGGTCATTGGTGATTTTGTCAAACATTCTTTTAATATGTATAACTTTTGAATCCTCAACATTTTGGCTATATCCCCATGAGTTGGGCTTGTATGTCTATGTGGACTCTATATGTAATATGGACATGGGATGAAAAATGTTTTGAGATCCTGGCATTTAGACACTACTCAATTGGCGTTTCATTTTGTTACTGTAATTGTTTTCGTTTAGGCCCCGATTTGGTATAAAATATGTGTTGATCATTTGGTTTTGAGGCCTAAGTTCAAGCCAGTCATGTCCAAACTTTTAGGGGCAAGTTTGGATTATGACAGGAGGGGTCTCTAGGTGTTAAAATATGATTGTGTCATATCATCAAATTAATGTTTTGTAGTTCAGATTCAATCATATTTGCACTTTAACTCAAAGACTAAACATTCTCGTTTTATCTCAATGTAAATAAATAGAATGCTTACTTGGTTAATGCCCATTGCATTCGATCTCTTCTGTTTCTATTTCTCAATCTAATTAGTAAAAATTACCTACCCAATCCTTCTCATTCTCTGTAAACCATATCGAACCTTATTCTTCTCTCTTTTATCTCTTTGCAATTTTTTATCGGTATCTTCTTCCTTGTAGTAGATGGGTGGTTCACGGATTGTGAAGTAGGATTAGGGGTCTTAACTCTCCTAATCAACTGCAGTTCTAAAACTTGAATTTCAAACATGGATCAACCACTGTCCAAAAGAGGGGAGATATGGAACCACCCATTGAGTTTAAAGAAAACATTCATGAACGATGTTTGCTTTGACAGTACAACTTGAGCAAAGCACAAAAATCTGACATTGAATTTTTATTTTTATTTTTATTTTTATTTTTGATGGGAGTGAACAGATTTTATATACACAATCATAAACTAAAAACCAAGATCAATTTTCCTTTTTACAAACTACATCAAACCAGATTATGGAAGCCTTCATTTCCCAAAAGAGAGAATATCAATATTTCTATCATTCACATTGTTGGTCTCAAGTGTGTAACGCCGCTGGTGATGTAAATCAGAGACATTCAGGGATGGGTTCATGGAGGCAGAGAGAATGCTTTCTCCCTCCGTTAAGAAAAATTGGCAATGTCGAGCTAGCTCTGTTTCCCGGGAATGTAAACATATTGTTTAGGTGCTTAGTTGGGATAATACGTGCATGAATGTCGCAATCTAGATCATTAAAAAATAAATTTGTGCCGGGTCACAATCCCGTTGCCGCTATTTTAGCATCCAATGTATATTTAAACTGCAGAGAAGCTGTCACTCTCCATCTTATTTGGTTTCCGCTTATCTTCTTTTGAATAAATGCAGCAGCCCATCGGCCAAAAGCACCAATAATTGGAGGTTTTTCCCAATATAAGCCTTTTTTACATTGTATTTTCAAAACTAGGCCGACTTCTGATGGAATTCCAAAACTAAGCTAAAGCGCCATTACTATTCGCGCTTTTACTGTTAGGAGCGCAAAAGTAGATGAACAGGAAAATCGCTATTACAAATAGCGACTTTGATTAAGAAGTCGCTGTTACAAATAGCGCTTCTAGGGTTAATTTTTTTCCCAAGGAAAACGCTGTTAAGAACAGCGCCATTTTTCCCAGAAAACGCTATTACGAATAGCGATTTTAACATGAATAAACGCTATTACAAATAGTGATTTTAACAGAAATTTTTTTTTTTTCGCCCAACGTTTTTAACATAAACTTTGTTGGAATAAAACACTATTTTCAAGATAAAACAAAAGAAAAAAACATAAAACATATTTTAAAAAATATATTTACACTGTATATTTTAGTACTTGGCTTTACTAAAGCCATTATCATGTTAAAATATGTTTTTTTTTTCTTTTGTTTTTGTTTTTGTTTTTGTTTAGAATGTATAATTCATAAATTTTACATAATATGAAAAAAAAACTCTTTTCATATATTAATTTTACATATTATTTTTCATATATATAATTTCAAAATCATATTCATGTAGATATTATTAAGCCAATCATGTTTATTTGTCATGTTACATTTTTCATTTTTTCTTTTGTCTTTGTTTTGATTTAAAAAATGTAATTCAAAATTTTTTTTCATCTTCACTAAAGTTGTTTTCATGTAAATTTTTTTTTTGCTTATTGTTTTGTGTTTGTTTTGGGTTAGAAGATGATACTGTAAATGAAAGCGTTTTCATTTAAGTGAACTCGCTATTAGCAATAGCTTTTTTCTGGCAAAAAAATTTAGTGTAAAATCGCTATTAGCAATAGCATTTTTCTGGCAAACAATTTTGTGTAAAAAGCGCTGTTCTTAACAGCGTTTTCCTTGGGAAAAAAATTAACCCCAAAAGCGCTATTTGTAACAGCGACTTCTTAATCAAATTCGCTATTTGTAATAGCGATTTTCCTGTTCATCTACTTTTGCGCTCCTAACAGTAAAAGCGCGAATAGTAATGGCGCTTTAGCTTAGTTTTGGAATTCCGTCAGAAGTTAGCCTAATTTTGAAAATACAATGTAAAAAAAGCTTATATTGGGAAAAGCCTCCCAATAATTGCTTTAGAATCAGCGAAGTTTTCCATTCCGTTGAATATTATATTCGCAACATTGTAAGGATCCAAAAAATAATAAATAAATAATGAAGGGAACAACAACCAAAACAGAACAAGTGATGCCAGCACAGGTAATGAAAATGAATCTCGTAACGACAGAGTGTTTCTGTTTGTTGTTTAAATCATCCATTCTTTCCCATATCGCGACAACTTGTGTAGATGCATATGCATGAGATAAGTTACATATATCAAGTGCCCGAACACAAAACAAACCTAAAAAAGGGCCATTACATAAGTTATTAACAACACATCAAGCATGAAATCTGCAAAACTCAAATACATACTCATGAACAAATGATTATAATGAGATATATGGCTAATTTAAGGTTTGGAAATACTACAGATGGCACATTTGTGCTCCTCTATTACTTTGAAATCAGTTACAAGAGCAACACACACCAGAGCATAAAAATGCACTGACATTTGACAGCGCAGCAACTATGCAATGGGGTATGCAACATAAGCAACCAATTGTCCGTGAAAAAAATCTGGACAATGGAGACATGAAATGAACCAACTTCTTAGCATCTCCTCATGATACTAGCAACATTTCTACCAATCTCTTCTTTAGTTTGCTCAGAAACAGGAACATCTCCAATGTACATATCAAAGAAAGCCCCTGGAAATTAATATATATCTTTTTGAGAATCATTGACTATATGCTATTTCTTACATATATACTGAAGACATAAACATATATATATATATATGTCAGAAATGAAAGATGAAAAGATGAATTTGAAGAGAATTCACTTACTGCCCAAATCCTTGCTATAGACTGTTCCAATCTGATTACCTCCAACTGCACAAATACAAATTCCACCTTTAAGTTGGGTAAATGAGCATGACCCAAAAAAAAAAAAAACAGACCACATTAACATATCTTTACACTGATAAAAAAAACTTTTCCCTACAAGTATACTCACTTTCAGTAATTAGTTGTCCATCAGCTGTTCTCCGAAAATCTATTATTGTTCCCTGAAGAATTTCAATTTTTAAGTCGGGCGTTAAAAATTCATGGCACCCAAAATTAGAAAAAGCAAACAATAGATTGAGAAAGGAAAAATGACTCATTACCACATGTAAAGGGATATCTTGTGCGAAAAAAGAACCAAACGTTCTTAGGCAATGGTAGTCTGTGTCTGGGTTTGCCTTTAGAATAAGAGAAAATTGTTAGGAGCCTGCAACACTCACTATCAACAGGGTCATAGGAAGAAGCAGCACAAGCCAGATGATTTACCTTCACTAATCGGGCTCGAAGGGATTTCTCAAAAGCACTGCAACAATAAAACAAATGGCTCAGAAAAATTCAGATTTCATCATCACCATTTACCATGCACACATTTCTTGCTTAGGAAAGTAACTGTTCACAAGCAGAGCCATGCAATAAATAACCTGGGTCAGGAGAAGTCCAAAGACATACATGCCTACAAACTTATGAAGCTAGTGTATCTTATTGGGCTTCAATGTAACTAGATTGAGTTGAATTGATACTTTAGAGAACTCAGATACACTAGATTTTGATCTCATTTTGAAGACACTCACTGAACTGTAGTAGGTCTCAGTTTAAATTTGGATTCTTGCACCGATAAGAAACTTCTTAAAACTTCTTAATAAAGTAAGATCAGCATCATAAGAAGCATGCCAAAAATAATATTCTTTCTTTTTCCCCTCTTATCAGCAACAGAAGAAATATTATTAAGAAAGAAAAGTACAAGAAAATTGGAGGACAGGGAGTCCTCCAAAGAGGAAAATAAATAGTACACAGTTTCTCAACACATATCACACGCTGCTCTCGTATCTCTAGAAATCAAAAATGTGTAATTCCCGCTACAAGGAGGGAATACCGAGACCCAAAAAATGACATATAACAAACCTTATCAGATGAAGATTCAACATCTTCTACCTAATCATAAAAAACCCTAACATTTAACTCATTAGACCCTTGATTTTAATTTTTGTTTTATTACAATTTTAACCCTTTGTAAAATTACCTACACGAACTAAAAACATTAAAAAAAATGTTAAATAGAATTTCTTTTTACACCCATCCCATTTCTTCCCATTTGCAACCACCATCACCCTTCTTCTCTACCAACCATTGCCAACCAACCACCACCCCTTTTCCTCCACCAACCACCGCCACCCTTTCCCCATTCTCTCTCTCTCTCTCAACCCAGGGCCAAAATACGTGTAGCAAAAAAAAATCTTTTAGCAAAAGGAAAATTTTAACATATTTTAAGAAAAAAACTAGGGCAAATTACAACCAAAAAAAAAAAACAAAAATCCCAAGGTTTAGCGTATTTTTCAAATTAAATCCCAAGGTTTCAATTTCATCAATTTAAACTCTTAATTTTTTATTTTGAAACAATTTTAGCCATACGTCTCTTTCAGTTAAATATAACTAACGAAGTTGGGGTATTTCTGTCAATCAATTCCCTATTGACGGTATATATCTTATATATACATATATATACACATCATATATACAATAACATCGGAAGGGATGACTAAAGAAGGAAAGACGGGGAGGGGGGCGGCAGGGCGGTGGGGTAGGCGACTGTCGATTCGACAACCCGCTACCTTCACCCGTCATACATCGCCACCTCCTTCCTAGATGCACTTTCTTCCTCATCATCCTCTAGATCCCTCTTTCAGGTACACAATTCACTCTTACTCCACTCAAAAACATATTAGCTCTTCACTTTTGCCAATTCTAAAAATCTGTAACACATACACACAACTAATCTTCATTACCTAACTTTTAATTTTCATTTTGAAGGTATTAGCTCAATTTCTTGTCTTCAAGTTTATGGGTTTGATTTACAGTTTATCAGTTCAATTTGAAGCTATGTGCTTGTGTTGGTGAGTTTAAATTGTAAAATCATGAGATTTCGTTTTCTCTCAACCTAGAACTTGGATTTAATATAATTTGAGTGTTTAGGTATTTTTAACTATCATTGCAAAATTATGAGATTTAGATCTAGTATTCTCTCAATATGGAACTTGGATTCGTTTGGCATGTGCCTGTTTTAGCCTAAAAGTCAAAAAGTTACTAAAAAATCAAAAAATCTATAACTTATGCCAAAAAGTCAAAGATTCTATTTTCTCTCTACTTTTTACACATCTTTTCGTAAAAAATCAAAAAGTCATTCCAAAATATTAGGTTTTTTTACTTCATATTTTAGCCAAAAAGTTACTAAAATAGCCTGCTCCCAAACGAGGCCCGCAATTGTATATCCATCACCGATTCACATTTTCCAGCAATGGCAAACTATGCTGAATCCATATCCGATGACGGCACAAGGACGGGTTGCTCTGTTATTAGAATCATACGATTCAATTCGATTCAATGGATAATCAATATTAATAGGTTGCATGAATCGCAAATAACTGTGAATCATAGGTGAATCATGAATTGATTCAATTCACTAAAACCGATATTTGGCTTTCTTTTTTGGTTTTTTATTGTTGCAAAGGGTACACAACCTTTTTAAGGTCTTTAGGATTACCATATGCCATCTTTTGACTTTCTCCCTCCCAATTTACTCTCAAATATTCAATTTTATCCAAGTGCTTGCATTTTTTACCAATCTTTTTTAACACGGGAGGCCCAACAAAGACTCCGCTTAAGATTGTCCTCCATATGTAACACCAAGTATTAAAAGGGAGAAGCTAAATAGGACACCCTAAAATTATTGCCAGCCTTTGTAATCTATCCAGCTAAAAATTAATGCCCACAATGTTGTTTTGTTTATATTAACCTTTAAAACCCAAAACAATCTCCAAAGTTCTCAAAACCAGAAGCGCAGTTACCCTAGATGTAAATTGTAAACTGTAAATGGGACACTAAGACACATTCCCTCCATATAACAAAGTCATCAAGAAGAAAAACCTCCTTAACCATATTGACCATCCTCCCCAAAACATCGACCACCAAAGTAAAGAGATACAGGAACAGAGGGTCGCCTTGCCCAAGACCTCTAGAAACATTAAAACTTTTTTCTGCCTTCCCATTTACAAGGATAGACATATTACAAGACAAGCATCCTTGGATCCATCTCCTCCATCTCCCACCACATTCCTTTATTTGGAGCTCATAATTCAAGAAACCCCAATCATGTGATCATACGTGTACTCAAAATCAACTTCAAAGATTAAACCCTCCTTTTGTCTTGCTCAACTGCCTCATTTGCAATCAAACATCTAAAATCTGACGGCCTTCTACAAATGCACCCTGGGCTAAAGAGACAATATCCAGCAAAACTATTCTTAATCTTTTTGACAAAACTTTCCCCATTTTTTATATAATGATTGTGATTGTTTGGCCTAAAGTCACTAACCTTAATAAAATTCTCCTTTTTAGCTATCAAACAAATGAAAGAAGAATTGGTACAAGCATTCAGAATCCCATACTCTTGAAGAACTCCACAAAAACTCTAAACCAAATCATCTTTAACAATATTCTAGCAATTTTAGGAAACGACCATAGTGCACCCCTCAAGGCCTGGTGATTTAAACATCTCAAAATCAAAAGCCACCTCTCTAATCTCCATCTCATCAAAAGATCTCTCCAACCACCTAAATTTTAAAACATCAATCGGAGCCCAATTTGAATCCTCAATACCATGTCTAACTACCCCTCCATCTTAATACAGAGTCGAATAAAATTTGAAAATATCGTTGACAATTTTATTTTCCCTATCCACAAACCCAAGAACCACCTCTAATCTTTTAATGAATTTTTATTTTTATTTTTATTTTTTTATTTTCTCATTTGCGGCCTTATGAAACAATTTATAATTGCTATCTCCCTCCTTATTCCAATTTATTTTAGCCTTCTGACCTCGAAAGATTTGTTCTCTAAACACAACTTCCTCCAACTTCATCTTTAACTCAACTCTTGTTATTCTCAAATTCTCATCAAGGCCTCCCTAGACTAGAGATACCGGCCAAATCAATCCTTCTAATGCCATTTTTAACACCATTCAGATCCCCAAAAACCTCTCTATCTCTAATTTTTCCTTGATCATCTTCAATTTTTTCATAAATTTAAAACCTTCCTATCCATAACAAACAACAACAACTACCCCACCATTCTTCAAACCATTTCTTAAATGATTGGTTTTCCAACCTTGTAAACCTAGATTAGATAAAAGAGGAAGAAAACCTTTCAGCAAATTTTTCAGGAAGAAAACTAGCACTAAAATCATCACACAAACACCCCCCCCCCCCCCCCCCCACACACACACACACACCAATTGGGAAAGCATAAACCAAACAGACCAACAAGCTCATCCCACTACCCAATCCTCTCCTTTAAGGCAAGTAGGACCATAAACACCAAACAACCACCACTCACATTTTCAAGGTTCCTAAATCTAACAGACAAAGAAAAGTCCCCCAAACAATCTCACAATCAAAAACTAGTCTTTCATTTCAAACAACCAAAATGCTCCCAAAGCTGCCACACACAACCCCCCAAATACTCCTAATCAAACTCCTATCAACATTTTCCAATTTTTTTCTCAAAACATGACAATGTCGGGCTCAATTTTTTAATAAATCTTTAATAACCGCTCATATTCCTAGACCATTTATTAGTTTCATCAGGAATCCCATGCATAAGCACACTTCTCACTTCTTTTGTGTGATCATTGGGCACACCCCTCTGAAACATTATTCACATGGCATTCCATATTAGTAGTGATAGGCAGCTGTGAGTCACAAAATAAGCAATTATCATAACGTAAATAAGGCACTGACACATCCCCATTGGAAACAAATCTCAGCAATTGCAAGTGAAAAAAAGGAGACAATCATAGAAGAAAGCAAACCTTGACCAGAATACCCTCCCTTAAGATGATTCAGAATACATACATCATGCCTCAGGAAAAAATAAATAAATAAAAAAAAAGGAATTATTACTATGAGGCTCAGGGAAAATAAATTTGGAAGAGGCAGTCACTGTTCTTCTTCAAAGAAAGACTTCAAGTTGATTTCTGAATCATCAATAGCTTCATCCTCAATCTCAACATCAGATTCAGATTCAGATTCCAAATAAGATCCATCAGAAGAACCGTAACCCATAAAGCATTCAAAATCTGCCTAGTTTCAATCACACCTTCCTCCGCAAATGCTAAATTTCATTCCCATCTTACCATGCTTTTAAGAAAGCACATTAAAACATGAAGATGCTAAGGAAGGGGAAGAAGAAAATACGAGTTGTAGACCAAAAAGTTCTCCTCCATCTAAGATACATTTCTATCTATGGACTAGATACTAACCAACAAAACAAAGACTCCGGAAGTGTATAATGATCATTCATTTCTCCAACAGGAAAAACAAAGGAAAAAATCCCTAGCTTGAGAATAAGTTGGAAACTGATCTAAATGGAAATAATTGGAGGTGGTAAAACCTCCCATCAAAAACATATACACACATTGCCTGGAGATGTTATCAGAGAATCCATTGTTATTCCTTATGCTTCAATGCCAAATTGCACTTTTAATGGCACAGTAATTTCTTATGCATATAAATCAATTAATAAATAAATAAACCAAGCATAATGAAGTTGGCCAACCAAACCAAACAAATTGTTTCTAAACACTTGAAAAACAAATCTAACATAACATTGCCTATGCAAACATGAACTATTGTGCTAGATCACTTTAGGAAAGTAACTTTGAACTGCAAATAACATGCCCTCTTTTTTCATTAACACTAGGGTTCATACTGCAGATACTGACACATTTAGCAGCAAAATGCAAAGCACTGGTACCTCCAATTTCTAGGGTTCTGTAATATAGGAAAGAAAATATGCAAGTGATTCCGCAGGCATTAGCACTAAAATATTGGGTATGTCAACACTACAAAATAAAATGAAGAATTGATGTATGGCCAATTTTGTCAATAAATAAATAGGAATTTTTGGTCGTCCACATAAAAGAAGAATTTCATCTTTTGTGCAATTAACCTTTTTTTTTTTAAAAAAAAAAAAAAAGAAGGTTATGTTCGACTAATCAAATAGCTTCTTCTTCTTTTTTTTACTTTGAAAGTGTAACTAAATAGCAAATATGTGCCGGTTCAGGAGTCTATCAATTGTTTTGAGATGAGAGAAATTTTGCAGTCCCCCTCTGAAGTTTGAAAAGGCTAATGTTGAGCTGAGAAATGACACTCCCCTTTCTAGCTCCCTTTCCCTTGGAAAAAAATCTGTAAAAGATCTTTTTTCCACAGTATTGTATTGCATATCTTCACATACCAATGTAGTTAATATGATTATTACACAACCCAAAAATAAAGGTAGATAAATATTGTCATCTCAAAAAAACATAAAATTAAAGTAACTGAATCAATGGCATATTCATCTTTATTTTGGACAATAAAATGTCATTAGAAGGTTTAATTTTCAAATTAATAACTGAAAAAAGAACTTACTCTCTCACAGTTTTGACTTTCACCCCGTTACAATTAACCACAAGCCTGATAGTCATATTGATATCCTCCCTGCAGCAGCCACATCAAAGACTTAGAAGGGAAAAGATTTCATGGAAGTGTTGAAGAATTCAACAGATGTATAATATTTAACTTGCTATTTTTCAAAGTTTGACTCCATCTACAAACATTTATCACATGCTAACAAATATCAATATGTATGATATGAGACTTAATCTCAGAACGAAAAATATAACCACTATGTATTAGCTCTTGATTGCATCTTATGTAAGAACATACAATGTATTTATATACCATACACACATCACAAGAATGAAACAAGCATTGCTTGGCGCAATAAAAGCTCGGGTTGCCAGGTGTGAGAAAGCGAGTGCAACCCTGATAGCAGCCATTCCGTGCAAATAAAGGTGAAGGTTGGGTATGTATTCAGTCTTGTTCCTCCAAACACCATCAATAAACAGGACCAACACTAGGTAATGTCTTTTCATACATAAGATACATTCATATTTAAAGTTGCATGGTAAATTTTATGAAAAATAATTTGACAATATTGTTTCTTGGGTATTTTCAAATTGAAAGAAAGCTTTTATGCAAATCTTTTGTTCATTATGTTCTCAACATTAAGGAAGCCTAATTAGAATACCTTCTCTTATTTATTTTTTTTACAAATAAAATTCAGTAAAGGCGCCGAAGGGGTTGCAACCTCTGTATGCTAGGAGTATATGAGAGAATACTAAAATACCTCCACAGAATGAAGTTCTCCCATAAAGTCTACAAAAGAATTAGAAGATTTTCAAAAATTTACTACAAGCCAAAAAATGTAAGACAATTTAAGTCTATGTACAAGCATCTCTATTTCTTCAAATATATATTGACACTTTCCCTCCAAAAGCACAACATCAAGCACATAGGTGCAACCATCCAAGCCCTCCTCATTCTTATTGGATGGCATCTCACCTCTCAAGACTCACACAAAAGGGGCAACTAATGCTCGCACATCACACCAAACACCAATATAGAGAAAAGCATTCTCCACAAATCCTTTGCCACATCAAAATTAAGTAAAAGGTGGCCCACTGATTCTTTTGTTCACTTACACATGCAACACTAATTTGGAAACATATTTTTCCTTTATCCGAAATTATCAAAGACTTGAGTCCAACACTTGTCCAAATAAATAAAGCTACCTTTATCAGAATCCAAATTCTCAGATTCACACTTCATTGGCCACAAGAATATCTAGTATTTGTCTTTACACACCCCCACCCACACCCCCCAACCAACAAATGCATTCTACGACTCCAAAATCACAGTACCAATAACCTCAACAATCTAGGGGCTATTAATGCAACCTACTAGGCTAATATGTTTGAAGTCTTTCAACTCCATTGCAACACCCCTTCAACAGTTCAGAGCATTAGAAAAGCATTCAAACTTCTTCCAAAAGACTTGAACTCATAGAAATGATCTATTGCTGTCATGACATCCTCTTTCATTATATTTTAACAAGCAAGAGGGCAAGCCATTGCCAAGCCCTCTTTATCCCCATTATAGTCTTTTAATGTTGCCAGCATTTCTTCCTCAAAAAACTGAATCTCTAAACTCTCCCTATTATCTCCAGACAACGTGAAAAGCCCCAAGCCAAGCAGAGTCACCTGTCACTAGTTTCCGAACACAACTGCTCATAAAAATATGCTACCACTCCCTTACTCTCTTCACTCTGCCTTGTCTCCACTACACCCACTACTAAAATTTCCAATGTGATCAGAGTGCCTATGAGCATTAGCCATCAATGACAAAATGTAGCAGTTCCATCCCATTTCTTACACCACAAAAACCTATATTTTCGCCTCCAACTCTCCTTTAGCCTCTGATCTCAACCTCTTCTTCTTTTAGAAATGTCCACTTCCCTCTCATCCAAATCCTTAATAAGTTGAAGCATACTAGCCTTTTGGACTAGCACATTCCCATACTCATCTTTAATCCATTTCTTTAAATCATCTTTCAACAATCTCATCTTCTTTAACCAAAAACAAAAATTCAGCTCCTGAAACCTGATAACTTCACCACTCTCCCACCTTACCAACAAATCCATCCACTTCCACCCATATTTTTTTCAAACAGAAAAGGTCCCACCCCAAATTCCCCCACAATAGAAAACAATAGTGGCATGATCAGAACTGAATGGAGCAGAGCAATCTGAAAAAAGGTTCAACGGCATAAAGTTCTTCATGGGAGTCAAAGTTTCTCACACTCTTGCAAGTCAAAGAATCATACTATTTGCAACGTTTAAAAACCTAGACCAGAACAACCAATTGTCTGCTTGTCAACCGTTGAACCTTCTAACCATGTACTTTCAAATATTGCCTTAATTTAGCATATGTAATGTTTGGTAAACTTTTCCTTTAATTAAGCAATTGATTTGCACTAATTGCCCTAGTATCTCACTAATTAACTGGCATTAGTAATTGACTTAATCAATCATGTATGCTACCTAATTACATTTATTTTAAATTGAATTGAGACATAATTGCATGATTAATTGATTGGGTTTGGTTGACCCATTTTATATTTGAAGACCCTTCTTGAATTGGGCTTTGGGGTGTTAAGCCCATGACTTCAGATAATTTAATTTGGGCCGCTAAAACTTAATAGAATATGTTTGGGTCACATTTAGCCCATGGGTGGGTACTTGAATCATGATGCATGACCCACCTTAATTGAGTAGGATTTGACTAGTCAATTGGAGACGCTTTGGGAGGGAAAATTCCCTTCAATTTTCTGCTTCATATGACTGAATCCCTCTCCGTCTTCCCCTCATTTTCGTTGATCAAACTAGTTCAAAAGATGTTGAATGGCAGGTTAGATTTTACCAACCCTTTGACCATTTGTCTTCTAACCTTACACACATGCAAGAGAGGACACAAACACACATTCCCCCCCAACCCTGGTCTAGCTCTCTCTCTCCCCCCTCTCTCATTTTCCTTGGTCCTCCATTGAAGAACACAAGTTCTAGAACCACCACACCATTACCCATCGCCCCCTCTTGCTCTCTTGACCATTCTTGGAGGTTTTGAAGGAGTTTTTGGAGCTCAAAGTCCACCTGAAACTTGAAAATTTGAGATAATGCTAGTTGGTGACATTGCCCTTTACACCATCCTAAGAAGCACGGACACTTCTAAGAAGGTGACACATCCGTGTCGTGTCCGTGTCGGATACCGACACTCTTTGGACACTTCCCCGACACATGTCCGACACTCTTCAAAACATGTCCTGTTTTTTAATATTTTTTAAAGATCCGGACAGTCTTTGGACACTTGGAGGACACACGTGTGTATCGCTTAGACACACGTGTCTATCAATTAGAAATATGTAAAACTAATTATAAATTTGAACAAAACAACTTAAGATATAATAATAAAACAAAAACCATATAAATTTATAAGAAATAATGTCATATTATATTTTTTATTATCTTTGAATGATATATTCATATATATAACCTATAATAAATATATAAAATTATATATTTCATACGTATCCCCCACATGTTGCGTCCTGCATTTTTTGAAAATTAGCGTATCGGCGTGTCCGTGTTGTATCCGTGTCGTGTCGTGTGTCCATGTCAATGCTTCTTAGACACCATCCATCTCTATTGCTCTCTTTGTGGTAAAATAGAGTAGGGTATTCATCTATTCACTTGAAAAGTTTAGACAGCATGCTAGGGTTTATGATTTCATGTTATTGGTTTGATGTATTCCATGATTCTCCATGTTAGTATGCTTCCATGACTATATTGCTTTTGAATTGGTGTTTTTGAATATAATCATATATGTAATAGCTTAGCTCCGTGATTTCCATGTCATTAGTTTAAAGAAAATTTAAATTTTTGTGTTATTTCATCCTATCTCATGGAACAAAGTTTACTAAAATAAAATTAGTGAGCTATGCCTTTGAATTTCATATTGATTAGTATACCAATTTCTATGAAAAGTTTGCTTGTTAGTTTTAAATATGAATTATTCAAGCTTATTTCATTGCTTTTGTATGAGTTTTGGTGTTGTTAATTTAGAGATAATGAATAGTATGTTTATGGCTGCTAGTATGAATTTCCAATATATGTTACATCATGGGTTTATGGTGCTAATGAGTATGTATCACATGTGTAATTAGAGGTGTTAAAAGATTTGTAGAAAAAGTTTACGATAGGTGCCGCGTCATTCCATCAGTGAGAGCCAATAAACCCACGCATGGTTGGTTTCGCATAGTTCGGTGGTTTCCCATAGTCGCCTAGGTTAAGGTCACAACTTGTGTCTAGTAACCCAACGGAGGTTTGACTAGGTTGTTGATTGGTTGCTTTCCTTGATTTGAGTTGCTACGTATTGATTTTATCCACATATTTCAGACTATTTGAGAAATTGGTTATTGTACATATATTACAACAATATACCCACTATAATTAATACAAAGATTTAAATATATATATATATATATTGGATGACATGACTCTTGCACGTAGTTTACTCATTTCAAATGTCTTAGATGAATTATTTGGTACGTCTTTGCTCACCCCCTACTTTTTTAGGTACTCCATTGCTGATGACATTGAGTTAGGCAGTCATGCCTTATATTTTGTTTCTTTTGCGGACTTATACATACACCCATGCTTAATTGCATTTAAGCCATTTTTTAGGTTTTGTCATTATTTTGGGCATCAGCATTTAAACCTAGGTAATTTGCATTCAGACTTGTAAAATTAGTTAGTTCGCATGCTTATGTTAATTTGATGAAACATATTCCATATATTTGGGTTGTGATCACACTCCTTGCTTTTCGAAGCCTAGTTCTAAAAATACTATCTTTGTAATTCAACTCAAACAATTCTCGATTAGTAAAGTATGCAATTGAACTCATTTGAAAAGAGAGAGAGAGAGAGAGAGAGAGAGAGAGCGGAAAGAAAAAAAAAAAAAGCGCCCAATTAGTACACAACAAGGTTAGGTGTGTACTTAATCTTTCTCCACCCAAACACACATTTGGATATTGAGAATTGGAGAAAAATAATCCTTCATTTAAATCTGTCACAAATCATTTTTATCATTAATTAAATATTGTTGGAGTTGTTCAGCTCACTCAAAATACAAATTTTCTCAAATTGAAGCCCTGCCTAAATTTTTAGCTAAAACCAGACAATTGAATTGGAACTTAATATGCTTCATCCATGTTTTTAAAACAAAATAAATGAGATTTCAAGGGAACAGGAATTGGAACAATTAAATGGCATCTTATCAGTTGGCCAATTTGTAATCTGATGAAATAAACTGGGAACCAAACTTAATTAAGTAACCCTAATCGTGCAATTAGTAATAATCCACAGGATTTAGAAACCAAGGCGCGACAGCATATTTGGGAGTGGCACCTCCTCGGTGCATTTTTCAATAAACTTTACTTATGGCCAAAATAAAAAATAAAAACACAAACAAACTTATAAAGCTGAAATCAAGAAAATGATTATTGCACATACTATAAATGAGAAGAATGATGGACTTCTTGAAAAGTAGCATAGTTTTAAATAAGTCACACACCCTTGTCTCAGCCAAGATATGAACCAGTACCTCCCCTTTGGGGTGACTGGAAATACCACTCAAACTAACGATCGTTTTTTCTTTTTATTTTTTAATTTTTTTAATTTTTAATTTTTAATTTTTTTGTGACATATAGTTGGTATGATTAAATAACAATTTCACATTTACCTGAGAAGATCCTTGTAAAAATCATGGCATTTGTTCAGTTCACCAACTGGAATAGAAGCATACTTTGGACCCAACTTCACACAAACATCATAGGGATGAACATCTAAAGGAAAGGCAACAGTAAAAAAAAATTAAGGGAAGGATTTACCAGAGCTGCATATGTCAGAAACTTGTAGTAATCGAGTGAAATCCAAGAATACTTACAAAACCCAAATGCATAGATCTTCAAAGATTTGATTTTGATTATAGTCATTGTTCTGGATCCGGTACCGACAAGCACCTAAAACAAAGATCGAACTTATTCAGAAACTACTAGTGATAATGACAAATCAAGAGCTTCTACAACAAAAGAAAGCATGCCAGCATAAGAATATTGATGTAGGGCAAGCGAGAAACACTCCTGCAAGCAGTGGAGGGTTGTATATAAGACTAATTACATCTTATGTTACATGGACTCGGGTATGAGTGTCAGGCATGGGTGTGTATCTAAATGTCAAACATTCGTAAATAAACTTAAATCTTAGAATATTGGGGTATGTATCCAAAAGTGGATATGGGTATGGGGACTTGTTATGGACACATTATATAATATTTTTAGATAAGATATTATAAATTATGTTGAAATGCATTTGCAATTAAACAAGATTTAGGGAAAATATGAATTTTTTTATCTTTCATCCATGTTAAAGGAAATAAATGTTTCTTTTCTAGCAAATGTGTGTTTTTTGTTCTTCAAACATTGTAAACAATTGGAGGATTTAAGTGTCTAAATTGGATAACGGTGTCGGACACATATCCCATACTCTTACTGTTAAAACCTATCACCTACTTCACCCACTTAAACCTACTCCACTAAACCTAACCCACTACACCACTACCACCTCACCTACTCCATTAAACCTAACCCACTACACCACTACCACTTCCACTTCACCTACTCCTTACCTACTACACACTCACCCTCTTCTATATATAGGAATCATGAATCATTGTAAAAAATATAACATTAATATCAATCAATAATACAATTCTCTATTTCTCTTTATACATTAAATTTTCTACATGGTATCAGAGCAAGGTTAAGCACTTAGTATTTTTCGCTTCACCGGCGGGCGACAACCTCGCCTTGGCCGCCCGCCGGACCCCAACCTAATCTGCTAGAATTTTCTACACATACCTTGAAATTTCTTCGAGTCCACCACCACTGCCCCTCCTCTCACTGTTGTCCTCCCATACACCACCGTCTCGGTCGTCTTCATCTACAATGTTGCAGTGAAGGATCTCAAGCGTGGTTTTGTTGCATCCAACTCAAAGGATGATCCAGCCAAGGAAGCTGCAAATTTCACCTCCCAGGTTATTATTATGAATCACCCGGGTCAGATTGGTAATGGGTATGCTCCAGTTCTTGACTGCCACACCTCCCACATTGCTGTCAAGTTTGCTGAGATTGATCGTCGATCTGGCAAGGAGATTGAGAAGGAGCCCAAGTTCTTCCGTGAACATGCTCTCCTTCCTTTTACTCTTGGAGTGAGGCAGATGATTTGCTGCTGTAACAAGATGGATGCTACCACTCCTAAGTACTCAAAAGCAAGGTATGATGAAATTGTGCAGGAAGTCTCTTCCTATCTGAAGAAGGTTGGTTACAACCCTGACAAAATTCCTTTTGTCCCCATCTCTGGTTTTGAGGGTGACAACATGATTGAGAGGTCCACCAACCTCGATATGATTACACAGCCCAAGAGGCCATCAGACAAGCCTCCTCTTCTCCACATTCTTGATAACACCAACAGCAACAGTTTGACGCATTTATTAGAGAAAAGGTCCAAAGGCAGCTCCTGTCAAAGCTGATGCTCAGCAGGCTGTACCACCTATTGAAGTGCCAGCACTATCCTTGCACATGGGGGGCACCCACTCATTTCTTTATTGTTTTCTTTTACTCACCCATGTGACCCACGATGCAACCTATACTTTTTCTTTTCTTTACACTCTTGTTCCCCACTTTCTTTATTATATATATATATATATATATATATATATATATATCTTTTTATTATATTATATTAAAAAAAAAAAAAAAAAAATCTTCATCTCTCCTCCGTTTGATTTCCAACTCCATTATTTTTATTTTTATTTATTTTCTCCAAACCACTTTCCTTATTTCCTCCATCTTTTATTTTTTGATTTCAAATATATTTTTATTATTTTTTCTTTATTTTTCTTTCACATTCTTTTTAATCTTTTTCCAATTCCCTTCATACCATATAGCTTTGCACACCAAATCATATTTTATTCATCTCAGGGATCAACCCCGATCACAATTTTACACAAAAAAAAAAAAAAAAAAAAAAAAAAAAAAAACCAACAAACAAACAAACCACCACAACACACCCGCACCCACAGTGGGATTTTTCTTCTCTACTCTGCTGCAGGTCTCTTCTTCTTGCTTTTCTCTTGGGTGTCCCTTACCGGCGCTGCCTCCATACTACCCACTCCACCGAGCACGTTCACTCCACCCTGCTCCTCCACTACAGCATATGGTGGACCTCCAAATCGGAACATCACGGTAGCCTTCCGCTTCAGCTCCTTGTTTTCCGCCTTCAGCACACTTATCTCTGCTCGCGCATCCTTATACATGCGCTGGAGCAGAGCCAATTGGCCGTTTAAATGCTGCACCTCATTTGTCCTACTCTGCAGCCGGTGCGACAAGTTTGTGACTGCCGTCATCATCTCCACACAGGACTTCAAAGTATACTGATTGGCTTCAATGTCAGTTTGCACTGCCATTTTTTGCTCAACAGACCGCATAGGAAAGTTCAACGGAGCAAACCCTGGGGCGCTTGGTTGAGGTTCACTGGCCCCCGCACCAGTTATCTCTCTTGTTGACTCGTTAAGGTCTGGAAAGAGAGTGAGCAGACCACGGGAAGACGAAGCCATTTTCTGGACAACAGAGTGTTACAGAGTGTCTCTCTCAGAAATCTCTCTCAGAAAACAGAGTGTTACAGAGTATCTCTCTCAGAAATCTCTCTCAGACAACAGAGTGTTACAGAGTATCTCTCTCAGAAATCTCTCTCAGAAAACGAAGAGTTTTTCAGAGTTTTTCTAGCAGGTTTTTGTCTCTGCTTCCAAGACTCAGCCTCCGCTTCGGTTTATAAAGACCATGACAAAGAAGCCGACACGCGTTCTGTCGATCACGTGCATCGCCGCGTGTCTGGCGCACCTTTTGATGGCACGCCTTTTTATGGATTGGGCACGCCTTTTGATGGCACGCCTTTTGAAAACATGGGCACGCCTTTTGATGGCACGCCTTTTTATGGATTGGGCACGCCTTTTGATGGCACGCCTTTTGAAAGATTGGGCACACCTTTTGAGGGTGCGACTTTATAAGGGTCCGACAAGACTCTGTAAACTGTCCCGACATTGATTCCGGTTAGCTCCTTTATGGGTCCGACAAGACTCTGTAAACTGTCCCGACATTGATTCCGGTTAGTTTCTACAAGGGTCCAGCAAGACTCCGTAAACTGTCACAACAACTGTCACAACATTGTCTGCTACAACGGTCCGACATGACCCCATAAACTGTCTTCTACATCGGTCTGACACAACCATCCAGTGTTCTCTACAACGTTATGACACGACCATACAGTGTCTTCACCATCGGTCTGACACGACCATACAGTGTCTCCTATCCTCTTTTCTTTTATGTATTCGTCTATTTTCTTGTTTTGTAACTCTCTCCAAACTCAAGTTGGCTAGTTCCTATCCCCCTTGAGTTTGCGGGGGCTGTTAAAACCTATCACCTACTTCACCCACTTAAACCTACTCCACTAAACCTAACCCACTACACCACTACCACCTCACCTACTCCATTAAACCTAACCCACTACACCACTACCACTTCCACTTCACCTACTCCTTACCTACTACACACTCACCCTCTTCTATATATAGGAATCATGAATCATTGTAAAAAATATAACATTAATATCAATCAATAATACAATTCTCTATTTCTCTTTATACATTAAATTTTCTACACTTACCATTACCGTTGTCATATCCAGAGGACACAGAATAAAAGAGTCCATGTAGCATAGATTACATCTATTTTGTCAGGCCAAAAGCTTATTGAAGACACATGGGGCGGGTATAACGGTTTTAGGGGCTAAGTACACAAAGGTCATGATTTGGAGCCCTAGTTTGGTCCACCGGCAAGTCCACATGCAATTCAAATGAGTAAAATCCAAGAAAAGATAAACTTCAAAAGTTGGCACGATCAAAAAGGAGTTCCAATTAGAACTACGCAAATCAAGTTTTTGGTTATGGTAGTCTTTTTTATCATTATTTAGGCTAGGCATAAACTAACATCAACAAGAGATCTATATAAAACTCAAATCAAGAAGCCACAACTACATTGAATAACTAGCGAAATGAAATAGAAAATGCATTCCACAGGAACTAAAAAATTATTCTATTTTGCATTAAATGGCATATTAGATAACCAATATTCAATTATATATCAAAATTTCATATAGGAAAGTTAAAGATGTAATTCAACACTTGCCAAGTTTCTACTAGAAAGTTCTTAAAAAGTTCATTAGATCTGCCCAAAATCGATTATTATTTGCTTTCAAATGGTGTAATAGTCAACTAGATGAGCCAAATAAGGAAATGCAACACAATAACCATAAATTAAAAAAAAAAAGATGCAATACCCTCAGACAAATAAAAATATAAAAAAACTGTTACAATAGTCAAGTTTTATGATATTTTACATTGAGGATACTATTGTTATATTCTTATATTATTGTTCTAATATTAAATATGCACTAAGGATGAGGGTTTGTTATACACCCAAAACCTATTCACATCTCTTTTCTCCTTCTTCCAACGCTTTTGAGGTTGAGTTATTCCAAATGTATGAAGAAAAGAATTGAAAAGGACCTAGAATTTCATGCACAATATGGGTGTAGTGAATTTTTTCCTCTATTTTTTATTTTTTTATTATAAGCAAAGATTAATAACCAAAATCCATACAAAGGGAGAACCTTGTACAAAAGGGAAAAGCCCAAAAGCTATACTTCCACTGGCACATACAAATCACCTATAAATTGCACAAAAGCTATACTACCTAGTGAATTTTAGGATTGCTGTTAGTGTGAATTTTATATTTTCATAGGTTAGTATGATACTGAAGATATTTAGTGGTGTCACATTAGGTTTTAGCAGTGTTACCCAAGGCTCATCAAAGTGCATTCAGTGCACTTCGGAACATCTCATGCCAGGCAATGTAAAACATGCCCCATAAAGGCGCATGAACTGTGCACTTTGGACTTAGGCTCAAGGCTCACGACTAGTGCGCTTTTTTTTAAAAAAATTATTATTATAATTACTACTTACCCTTGATTTCACTTAATCTCATTGTTTTATTACTTACGTGCTGCTATAAGGGATTAAACACTTAAGCATACATTGCAACCCACCACTTTAAAAGCCCCAATTATACAAAGATGTTGGTTAGATAGAGCTTTCTCTTCGACCACACAAATAATTATCGTTATTCTTCTTCCTCATCTCCTCAATCTCCTTCTCCTTCTCATTCTCTATGCTTATCTTGTAAAACACTTCGATTTTGTTGCTATTTTCAAATATTTACAATTTATGAGTTCAAAGATCATGTTTATGTGCAACTATGAATTATTTGTTTATGATAAAATATTAGAGTTTGTTGTTATTTATGTTTTAAAATATTTAATATTACATTTTATGTATGTTGAACTTTGAATTATTTCTTATATTAAATTATCTATTTTTTATCGTCAACATGAGCCTCACTTCGATGAAGCCCGCGCCTCGCCTTACGCCTAGGCCCTAGGAAACCTTGGCACTTTAGTGTGCCCATAACCTTTAATAACACTAGGTTTTAGTAGTTGAAGATTTTTTTAAGTTCTTGAATTATCTAGATACAAATTATAGAGATCACGTACAAGACATGTTAGGAGTCAAATAACGTTGTTGGGTCATACATAGAGTCTTTATTAGGTCCATAACATTAAAAATTCTTTGTTTCCTAAATGTGTATCATAGTCCTAGTAGAATTAGAAATATGTATATAGCAACTTATAGATATCTATGTAATGGTTCTATTCAATGAAATTTTGAATTTTGAGAATTTGAAAGAAAAATTTGAAGCTTTGTCTGATGTGTTATGCAGCCTTTCCACGTTGGATCCTTGAATTCTTCCTCTCTGTCACAAACGCTACTCCCAAGGGCCCCCAACCCCCAAATAAGAGTCTTTTTCAATCCGAAAACCATAGCGTATTGATTTCTAAGTCAGCCTAACCCTTTCCCCTACACTTTGGCATATGATTTCACACCAAAAATGGTAAATGCCATAGCATGCTTCCAATGTTTTCAAACTGCAATAGTTCCTTTCTTCCTAGATATACCACTCAAGTATAAGAGAGACTACTGATATTAAATTTCATAAATTTTTGTTTAACTAATGTTAATGATAAACAATGTTGGCTGATAGGTGACAAGATGTACACATTTAGGCCCTATAAACTACACTTTTTACGTCCGTAATTGTCATTATTTTATTATTCTAATGGATTTGCATGTTGTGCAGGTCATTTGAGTCTTTAGGATGACAGTCTGTCTAATTGGCAGAATTGAAGGACCAAAGTCCAGGGCCAAGCAAAGCGAGGAAGCTCAAAGCTGGATTTGGATGTGTCAAGTTGCACCCAAGGGCAAGCCTTGGTGTGCTCGAGCGCACACCAATGTGTTTACTGTGTAGGTGCACCCAAGTGCATAACTACACAAGTCAAGTTTTGAGATGAAGTACTTTGTCTAGGTGTGTCTAGGCATAGGTTATGGGAACAATGCAAATTTAAGTGAAACACGTGAAATACCGACCTAATAGGTTGGGTTGGAAGAGAAAAGTATAAATAGAAGGAGTTCTTAACTTGGTTTGAGGGTTCGAACTTTTATAGCACTACGGCTACCGACTAGAGAAAGGATTTTCAACAAGTTCTTCATGACATTTTCTTCTTCCTTAAAGGATTTGTCTCTTCTCCATGAGTGGCTAGGTGCCATACTACGGGTTTAGATGAAACCCTAGCCAGGTAAAGTTGATTGTTGTAATTAATTTTGGGATTGGTTGTTGATAGTGTGGGTGTTTGGGAAGTGAGTTTTTTTGTAGGTTTTTTTTGTTGTAGGATATTATTGGAAAAAAAAAAATTTGTGTTTGGTAAGATAGTTAGGTTTTTTTATGGTTGGATGTGATATTTGTTAGAGAAAAAGTGAAATGATTATGAGGTTTGATGTGATATTTTGTTTAGATTTGTTTTTTTTGGTTTTGTAACCAATGTCTTTTAGTGAGAAAAAAAAAAAACAAAACAAAAAACCAAAAAACTTCCAAACCAAACAGCGCCAGTTTAACTTTGAGACAATTTTTTTTGGGTAAATTACACTTTGCCCCTTTATGTTTGACTCATTTCCCACTTTAGCCCTTAAAGTTTATTTTTTTCCAACTTTGGTCCTTTACCTTTGAAGTTTTTCTCAATTTACTTTTAAAGCTAACCTCTGTTAAAAATTAGACAAAAAATGACACATTGACAATCACGTATAAAAGTATTTTATTATATATAATTCATACCTCTGACACAAACTCAAACCTCAATATAATAATATATTTTTTATGTTATGTAACAGTTATCGTGACATTTTGTCTAATTTTGAACAAAAGTTTACTTTAAAAGTAAATTGGGAAAAATTTTAATCATGAAGGGTCAAAGTGGGAAAAAATAAATTTTAAGAGTTAAAGTGGGAAAGTGACCAAACATAAAGGGGGGCAAAGTGCAATTTACCCATATTTTTATGTAATAAAATCAATTCTTCCTATAATATTTGACGTATTTGATTCTAGTAGTTTTAAATACATGATAATATAGTAGTTTTGATTGTACATGTAACTGTGAATTGTGATAGCCTATGCTTGGACAAGATGAGTCATGCTTAAACTTGGTTGAAGACGATTCGTTCCATCAAAGATAGGTTATACCTAATTCATAACTATATGAATCCACTTGAAGACAGTTCAGGCTTGCAGTCATGGATGGATCATGATTGTTCAGTTAATCAGATCTCGAAATTGGTACAATATTCATAGTTACGAAGCTAGGTTGGATTCAACACCCTAAGCTCTTTCAATTGTTTCTCTTCAAATACTTTGTTTACTTGGGTCTTAATCCAATTCGATCAAATTCATAATTCTTCTCTTCATTCAAATTAGTTTAAGAATCAATTTCAATAATTAACACAACATACCTTTTTAGTCCCTAACGTTTGGTCCAGATTACAACCGCTATTTTATTTGAATTAAGGTTATAGTTCGGTTATTTAATTTAAACGATCACTGGCTATCAAGAAACAACATACATGGAGAGAAATGAGTTCACTTGATGTGAGAATGTAGAAATAATTGAGAGCCAATATAAGAAGAAATAGAATAAGGACTAAAATTTTCACTAGAAACTGAAAGTCACATAAACAAGGATAAGATGAGATGTTCTTGAGGTTTGATCTGTAAACAATTAAGACCAATAACTATTGCAATAAAAAGGGAGGCAAATCACAGTTAAGGCTTAATGCATTACGATTATACTGCCCTCTACAAAGCTAAATGATTTTAAGGGTTTGAATAGTTGACCTCAAATCCACTAGATTCTAGCTATGTTGAATTTTGAGATTGTTAAGATGTGGGTGCATATCTAGGATAGGCCGACTCTACAAAGAAGGATCCAAAAATTAGGTATAGTTACGTGGATGCGTCGTCTAATTAGAATATCATAATTTCATATATGTAAAAGTAATATTTATTCAGGATATAACATATTATATATAATGATTTTACTATAACTTTAATATATTGCCAATGCAAAATATAGAATACAATGATTTTACTATAATTTTAATAAATTGGCAATGATTCTACTCCAAAATTTACTTTTTCCCTAAAGAAATTAAAAGAAAAACTAAGGCCTTGTTTGGTTTGTTTTTCAGAAAAATTTTTGGGAAAAATTCTCTACAAACAAATTTTCAAGAGTAATCAAACCAAACAAGTTTTTTCAAAAAAAATCTCAAAATTTTGTTTGGTTACCTACTTTCCAAAATCACTCTTTCTCTCATACACATCAAATCAATCACTTTTTTTAAAACTCTCTCCCCAAAACAATTTTCCAAAACTATTTCTGAAAAAAGGCAAACCAAATAAGTTTTCGTACTTTTTATCTCAAAACTACTCTACAAACACAAACCAAACACACTCTAAGGGTGTGTTTGGTTTAGCTTTGAGAGAGGAGTTTTGGAAAAAAAAAATCCAAAAAATTGTTTGGTTTGAGATTTCTCAAAAAATTTCCAAAATCACTTTTTCTCTTTTACACATCAATCAATCACTTTTTCTCTCTCCTCTCTCCTTCTCAATCACTTTTTCTCTCACACATCTACTCAATTACAACAAAATATCAAATCATCCCAAACTTCCAAACTCCAAAACTATTTTCAAAATATACAACCAAACAAACCAAAAAAATTTCTAAACTCTCGCCCCAAAACTTTTTTTGAAAATCACTCTCTCAAAAGCAAACCAAACACATCCTAAGTATTTGTTTCAAATCAAAAATATCAGATCCATATCCCATACCATAACTGTGTTCTGTCGTATCAACAAGGGTACTTCAGCAAAACGGAAGAGTCCATGAAGCACACATAGTAACGTACAATATAACGGTCCAAACTCCTTTAATCATTTTCATTTTTTACCATTTATATCTATGAGACCTCTTCTTTGCACATTTTAGCTAAAAGATGAACAAAAGAATAGTGATCAAACAAAGGTTTGAATGCTTAGCTTTATAAGAGAATTTCTTAGCCACAGAATAAATATCCATCTAGTGCATAATTGCGTCTATTATCACCATTGATCTCCAGTATAGGATTTACAAAAAGGGTATCCACTAAAAAGGAACCACATGCAAAAGCAATTGCAGCTACAGAGAACCCATAAAATGACTACACAATGACACATCTTTGTAGCAGCTAAGCAGATTCAGAATGCAGATCAAGAAGCATATGTAAGGTTAATGAATACTATGCAAGAACACCATCAGTAACCCATAAGAAACAAGTATAAAGTTTTAAATCTTGACCTCTGAAGTTAAACTAGAATTATTCCCTCCAGCTAAAATGTTGTCCAAAATTGTAGGGAACTCGATACCAGTTCTGGGCTCAACTGAATACCTTGTCCAGTTTAAATCAGGAAAAGAAAAATCACCACATCCCTGATGCTCAATGTCACAGGGAATTTCATCTATGCATCTCTGTATTCGCATATCAGTATTCTCCAGAGGAACACCAAAAGCCTTTGGAGACCTGATAACCATAGATACTGAAAGAAAATTAGAAAGCAAGATTCATGCAAAAGTTATGCAAACAAAGACTACAAAAAAAAAATGTTGACCCACATCACACAACACATCTAATGAACAAATGATAAGTTGTTTCGAAACAAACCAAAAAATTCATATGTAGAATAGAAAGAGCAAACATGTATAAATGACTTACACATTATCAAATGGTGGTACTAGAGCAGCAGCCAGTGAGAGGACAGGGAATGACTGGAGCTCCATAGCTGCACTGTGCAATTGTTTTGTGGTGACACTCAAAATATTACCAAAAATCACTGGGGAGAAAGTTTTCCCTTTTGACCTAGAATTGAAGTAAAATCCTAAAAGATTGTGTCTACTTGAAGTACTGAGTTTTACTTGTGCAGGAGATTTAAAGCCTTTAGGATTTGAAGCATATGAATTTCCCGATAATTTGTGACTTGTATTGGAATTCGACCCACTGGCAAACCAAAAGAGTAGAGCACCGGCAAACTTTGAAATGCAGTTGAAAGCCTCCTGAAGAGCCAGACTTCCAGGGACATACAAGTATCTAGTGTTGTAAAGAGAATTGTCAACAAACGAACTAATCTGATACAACAAATGACCCCCAAAACTATGTGGCGCAAGTGGTTCTACTGGAAACATGTAAGGTGATCCCCCATCAAGATCCATAAAAAACAACCAATTATTCCGCATATTGAATTATGTACAGGTTATTTCCCAACACTTAATGGGAAATTCTCTCGAGCTAAAAACCCAGCCCTAATATAACGCACCTGCAAAAGTGTCAATCATATTGAACAAGTTCAAGTTATGTACTTTAAAATATATATATATACACACACATATACAATAATAAATACATAAACATAATGGGCTAAAAGAAACAGAAAGAAAAGGTGTAAATTACAGTAAAAAACTGTAAACCGCACTCAACTATGAGTCATTTCCGAGTTGCCCTTAACGTTTCAAACTCAGCACTGAAACCCTTCAAGTATATGAATTATAAATGCCATAGACGCCATTACGGAAAGTATTAATTTTCCTTTTCACCCTTCAATTATAGCCCTTCCATTATCTTCCTCGATCAAACCCAATCAGTTTATCTCTCTCACAAAAAAAAATACATCCACCCATCACAACCTGCCACCTTCCCTTCCCCCTTTACTGTAATTTGATGCAAGAGCTTATAATTCATCCAAGAATGAAAGATATAATTTGATGCAAGAATAAAATAAAATCAATTTGATCAAGTATGAGCACCAGAAGTCCTTGACATCACTGAACTCACATAGAGCATGTCAAAAGAAGAGAAAATCAAAATGTTGTTTTTTGGCGAGAGACACTTATACTCATCAAAATCAATAAGAACAAGAACAAAAGATCAAAATGGACTCATGGAACAATGATGTTCACACCTCATAATTAAATGTCCCCCACTAATGGGCAGCGCTACATACATTACTTGGGTTAGTAATTATAGATGTAATACACATCTTGGATTGTCAATTGTCACCTCTGAAAAAAAAAAAAAAAAAAAAAAAAAAAACTATATATTAACACCCTTGACTTGCTGGTGCAGACACCCTAACTTGCTAGTCTGAAGACTCTAAACCCCCTCCACCAAAATTTTGAACACCTTTTCTATGTCAAGTTCAGTCTACTCCAAGAAAGTTTTATCCAACCCATTGAACAATATCTCATTTATTCCCCTCTCTCTCGCTTTCATGACTGATTGTTATTCTTTTTGTAGTTTGAGGTGTGTGGTGGTGAAGATCTGTTGCAAAGTATAATGTCTTTCCACAACACTAAAGATTAGATAGTGTGCTGCAATGGTATGTGCATTTCTTAGTGTTTCAATTCTTCAACCATGGAGTTTTGGTTGTTAGGAACAACGGAGCCCCAAGCCACGTTGTGGGTGCATTAGTTTGATATGCAAATGTTGTCGATAGCCTTGATGTTTTTAAGACATCTTGTTTTTTGGCTGGTCAAAGTAGAGGATAGCTATTTTGTTGATTTGTGAGCTGAATTCTATGGGATTGATTAGTATATTCTATTTTTGCTGATTTGATATTGGCATATGGGATTGCTTAGTATATTCTATTTTGGAGTGTTTGATTACGCTATGTTTTTTTGTTGGCTTTTTGATGTGTTGAAGTGCGTTTAAAACGCTTATTTTTTGGAGAATAGGGGTGTAAGAAAGATCGTCAGAACCAAATTACCCAATCAAAATTTTGGTTTCCCTGGACTTTTGTTGGCTTATCGGTTTGTTCGTTGTTTATTTATTTCAAAACAAACAGTGCTATGTTCGGTGTACATATTCAAATGTTTGACCCTGAAAGTAATCGAAAACAACCCACATAATTATAAAAATGTATAATATATATGGATGTAGATGAATGAGATAGATGTTCCATCTAGTTATTAAAAATAAAGGGATGAGGGAGTTCTTGTCAGGTAATGAAAATATTAGGGGGGATTGCAAATCAGTGAAAAATAGAGAAAGTAATTACAAAAACATGGAGTGCGGTGCAAATGAAAACTGTGGCCATACTTGCAACAGTGCACAGACCCCACCTGCACTGTGTTTATAATTATATTTTGTTTACTTTCCCTAATTTGCAATTCCCTCAAATATTTAGTGCATATCATTATTTTAAAGAGGGAGAAGTAATAAAGAATTAATCAATGAGTTAGATAGATATATGTCAGTCTCCATTCTTTTTTGTCCTTTATTCTTTTGACCTCTCTCTCACCCTTTTTCCCTTTTCTTTCTCATCCTCCCATCTCTTTCTCATTTTTCCATACCTTTTGTATTCCCCAACAAAGTTTCACATATCTCTCTCTCTCTCTCTCTCTCTCTCATGGCGTAGTACCAAATGACCCATCTTTTCTCTCTAAAAATAACACTGTTCAGCTTTCTCCACTACTTTCATGGCTAGAAATACTCTTCTATTTCCCCCCATGTTCACAAGATATTACAAGGGTGGGTATGTATCCGACACCCATACTCAATTAAAACACTTTCTACAAATTTAATTTATATGTTCTTTGATTGATGTGTGTATATATATACACATTCAAAAATGCAAGCCAAAAGATTGACTTTATATGTACTTCTTGGACTAACCGATTAAACCGACCAAACTATACCATCTCAATACACAATGGTTCAACTAAACATAAAATTGAGAGGATTAGTTCGGTGGAAAATCTCCACAAACCCCAAACCAAATCTCTGTAAACCCCAAACCGATTTCACCCCTACTGGAGATTTTTCACCCAAGTCACTTGTGTAAAACTACTTAATTAAAATGCTTGTTGATCTTCGTGTTTCTCTATTGAGAGATTATTGTGGTTGTTTGCTTGGACAGGTGTTTTGAGCTTGATTGTAATATTTATTTTTTTATTAATAAAATTTTACTTGTCAGAAATTTTTTGTTTCTTTGTACTGAATACTGATTTAGACTTGTTTTGGCAACAACCTAAAATAGTCAAAAACCCAAAAAGCCACCGCTAAAAAGTCAATTCTTCTCTCTATTTTTCTAATGTCTTTTCATAAAAATCCAAAGGGTGATTCTATTTACACACTAGTAATAATCTTAGTACACACAATTACTTAGTATACACACAAAATAATTTTAGGGTTTATAAATGTCTTAATTCACACCTTAACTTTCCATTACTAACCCTATATTAGCACACCACTAACTATTTGAAAATGCACACCATTACACACACCAAAAACTTTTCATCTTCACCACTACACACAACAAAAACCCTACAATCTTCAAAACAGAGACCATCTTCGTCGGTCTTGATCTCCATCCCCAACAGAGGTTTCATTCGGCCTCCTTCTTCGCCAGTGTTGATCTCCACGGTTGGTGTTGAACTCTTATCGTGTCTCATCTCATCGTCTCGTCGTTTCAGATCACCGGCAGAGTGTTTCATTCAGCCATCTTCGCCGGTGTTGATCTTCATTATCGATCTTGAACTCTCGTTTCTCGTAGTCGTTTCAAATTCATCAAATTAGTCATGTTCATAAATATAGAGTTGAACAAACTTAATGTGTTCAAAAATTTATATCTTAACAATAAATAAAAGATTAATTTATTTTAACCGAACTAACTTAAAATGTTCAATTTTTTATATATGAACATTTAATATTTGGTCAATCTTAATAATTTAAACAAAATTGTTTTGTTCAAATATAAATAATCGAACACTGTGTAAAAATTCAACTCTAGTTATCCGAACACGACGAACAAACTCACTTGCCTAACATACGATGAAATAAATAAAAAATCAAAAAACTAACTCATAAACTACCATTTTCAATGTTCAAATCAACGTTTTCAATATTTATATCAGAACTAACCATCTCAGTGTCATCCATGATGTACAAATCTTCAAAACTAATTAATTTCAATGTTTCTTAAATCCTAAATCTTCAAAGGCAATAATGTTTTGGGTTTGAAAAATAAGTATAATGGAGAAGAGAATGAAGTGAGTTAATTGATAATGAACGATATCATAATGATATGTTAATGGTGAAGATGATGAAGAAATACAATGTTTATATATTAAAATCCTAAACCATATTGAAATGATGGTGTGTGAAGAGTATTTTGTGGTTTTAAATATGAAATTTTTGAATGGGTAAAATACACCTCATGTTGTCCTTAATGGTCATATCATTGGAGGATACTATTGGAATATGAACTTAATCTATTAATAGCGTACACTGAGAGTATTAGTGGTGTGTAAATAGAGTCACCCAAATCCAGAAAACCAACTAAAATATCCACTTCCCAAAACAACCCTACATCAAATTGAGTATATTATTTATTTTAATTAGTGTTTCCATTACGGTTAAAATTTCTTTATATATATAAAAAAAAAAATTATAAAAAAAAAGTATTTTTCAACATATTTTCCTGTTAAATGTGATTTCTTCTATTTCGTACAAAAATTTGAATGCCATAGTAAGAAAAAATTCTGGAGCCGAAACTGCCCCCACTCCACCCCATCCCGCCCCCAAAACTATAACAACATTACATTTATAGCATCTACTTCTTGAAGAAAATTCAAGAAAAATTATTATAAAAAAAAAAATCAAAGCAAACCTAAAACAGTTTGAATGGTACAACGTCTTCGATAACAGCTCATAACTTAACCAATGACTAATTAGCAAAATCAAAATCATGTATGAACCTAATGTGTGTATATATACATAAGGAAATCGAGATATACATATGAATATGAAAACATAATACAGATCAGTTGAAAAGGAAACAAGGACGATGTAAAAAAGCAACCTGAAATGAGGAGAAAGGTTAAAGGTGATCGAATGCAGAGGTCGATCAGGGTTCGGTTGCGTTTGACAAACGAAGCAGATGCATGTGAAAGTTCGTGCTTTTGGAGTTTTGAGAGAGAGAGAGAGAGAGAGAGAGAATAAAAAGGAAACGAATATGCCTTACTTTACATTTGGGAACAGAAGAACAAAACAAGTCATAAATTCGTCTCGTTTGGCAACTACGTGTTTAACATGTACTTAAAACGTGTATTTTATTTTTTTTTATACATATATTTATTTATTTAGATCATATTAATCAATATTTATTAATAATTATTTTATTTTTTTATCCATTTTTTTTATTTTTTTACATATTTTTTATAAAAAATTAAAAAATATACTTATTTAAACAATCTCAAACCATTCCATTAAAAAATTTAAAAGTTATTATAAATTATCACATCACTTTTTTTATTTTTTTATATATTATCTTGTAAAAATATAAAAAAAAATTACTAAAATAACTTTATTTTCAAATGTTACTAAAATAACTTTATTTTCAAATGTGACATAAATACACAAGAAAATGACACGCCTTTTCTTTTTCTTCTTTTCACACTTTTTTTTGTTTTGAGTAAAGAGATTTATTTAAAATATAAATTATAATCACTGTGTTTGGTTTGAATTTTTTGGATTAAGTTTTTTGAAAATTGAATTTTTTGATTTTCGTATTTTTTTATTTTTAGTGAATATTTTTAAAATTTTAAACATTTTTTTTTACTTTTTTAGATGTACCTTACTTAGATGTGTCTAAAAAGTAAAAAAAATTGTGAAAAAATATTTTAAAAAATATTTTAAAAAATTAAGAAATACATAAAAATACAAAAAATGTACTAAATTCTTGTATTTTTTTGTATTTTTAGTATTTAGTGAATTTTTAAAAGATTTTTTTTACAATTTTTTTACTTTTTAGGTGTATTTATGTTAGGTGTGTCTAAAAAGTAAAAAAAATTGAATAAAATATTAAAAAAATTCAATAAAAACAAAAAAACACGAAAAATAAGAGTGTTGAATTTTCTGAAAACTGTTTTTAAAAAATGGAAACCAAGCAAATTCTGAAAATTTCATCCGCCTTTTAAGTTTTTAATCATTAACAATTGACTCCTTTTATTAATAAATTATCAAATTAATTAATAATTTTTAATAATATTAAAAATATAATTTAATTAACAATTCAAATAATTTTATTATTATATAGGAGAATCGTTAGAAATTTTATTTTTTTATTAATTATGTTAAATAAAAAATTTTGACAAAACTGATATTTATAAGTTTCAAAATTACAAAAGCATTTTATATTTTAAACAAATTTCAAAAAATATATTTATAATTTACCCTTTCTTTTAACAACAAAAAAAACCATTTTTTTTCTTTTTTTTCTTTTTTTTTATCTTTTTTCTTTTTTCATATTTAATGCGGTCATTTTCCTTCCGTGCCGACTGAAACTATCCCATTCATCCGGAACACTATCGATATGTTATGAGGATTTTTATTTTATTTTTTGAAAAAAAACAACAACAACAACAACCACAACAACAACAACAACAAAAAAAACTAAGGTACAAAATCATATTTCATATACTTGTAATCGAATTGATTTATTTGTACTTTTATTTATCCAAATTAGTTGTTTGGGTTTAAAAAAATTGACCTAATAGATCTAATGTTTTAATTTAACAATTGTTGTGAACGTAAATACCCTTCTGGATTTGGTTTGGTATGTATTTTAGTTCTATGTTAATATATATGATATGGGATCAACTCTCTTCTATACCTTCATTTTTTTATACTCTTTCATTCTCTTCATGCGTACCTCAATACGAATTTACACAAATGATTCGAACCATTTATCTTGTATGTCCCGCAATAAAGGTCATTCATGTACAAAAATCAGTATTATTAGACATATATAAGCACATAAATAAATCACATTTTCTTTTATAAAATAAAAAGCAAATATGATTATAAGTTTAAATCATCAATTTTATAAAACAAAATGTAATTTGTTCTTGTGTTTATAACTGTCTGATGAAACTAATTTTTTTCACTGATAACCTTTACTACGAAACTTACCAAATAGTCGATTCGAATCATTGGTGCAGATCTGGATTGGGGCCCACAAAAAAAGCATGGAGAGGAGCTCATCCCATATAATATGACGTATATGTAGCAGTGTAGCGTATTTGTATCCGTATTGGGGGACTTTGATAATCTCTATTCCACGTATGAAATGGAAAATTTCCATTACATATCTAATGGCTATAAAATATGAATATAAATTTATAATTATTTTAAATTTAAAAAATATCTTGACACTAACCATTAAATGATATAATGGAACCTCTCCATTACATAATAATGGAGAGGTTCATAATCTGTATTGGGTAATCTGTTACACATGAATCGTAATCTATTTGTTGGTTCGTGTAGCAGCTAGTGTTTGTGGGAAAGTGGTTTGGCAATACTCTTCTAATCCTGGCGGACGCCAATGATCCTCTGCTAATCACCTGAAAAGGAATAAACGCTCCGGTCGGGGGTGCCGGAATTAGCACTTCGATGGTCAAGTCAGTCTCTACATTCAAGATAACTTGTATTCTAAGTTAAGCACAGTAGTTCTCACATCCCTTTCTTTGACTGTTGTCCCTCTATTTATACTCATTTACAGGGCCTCGGGGCCTGGTCCATTTTTGGCTCACAAACTGCTTATTTGTTCGGCCCTATAGTTACTTGCCCTGTTAATTGAAGCTGGCCTCCGAATTGTGCAGGTTAGAGCCGAGCAGCGTCCATCTTTTAGAGCGTACACTTCTGATTCTGCCCAATTATTCAGCTCCCACAATTGCCCCTCAAACTTCCCGTTGACGGCAGTTAACTAGTGTGTTTGGTCTCGAATTTGGAAAGTCAAGAGAAACATAAATTAGGCGGCTTCACCTATCCCAATGTGAATGTCAGAACACACACGCCTTTCGGTCATCATTATACGTTCCCGCCTCGTTCGTGCATCTTCTGTATTTATTAAGATTTGAAACTTCAGTCTCTTCAAATGCATATTTTTTTAATATTAGAGTCTCCTGGATTGCTAGCCGAAATCCCTCTATTTCGCGTCTTTTACAACTTCTTTCTGTCTCTTCCTGTCTCCTTTGCCTCTCGTAAGTTTTCTTCTCCTTTTTGTAATCCTATTTTCCGTGCTCGTTTTTGCTTTAGAATACCTGAATCCTTACCAGAATGGCTAAGCATTTGAAAGACCTCCTTTCTGAGGGTCGTATTTCTAGGTTCCGGAGACATTTCTCTATCCCTGATGATGTCCACATATCTCTAGTGACAAACAATACCCTTGATATGGAGAGGGAGGACCAAAATACCATCGTCTTTTTTCTCCTATCTATTGCGGAGGGCAGGGTTCGTTTTCCCCTACACCCATTTCTTAGGTTCTTCCTCCGCCATTGGGGTCTGATTCCTTCCCAACCTAATGTGAATTTCTTTCGAATCATAATGGGAATCGTAGAATTGAACCGGCGCCTTAGGATCAACCTTGGCATTCCGGCGATTTGGCACTGCTACGCTCTGGCCAAATCCTCCGGTCGGCTCGGGCGCTTCTTTCTCAGGGCCAAGGACACTGACCATCACTTGGTAACCATGCTTGTCAGTTCTGGCAAACGAGTTGACGATGTAATGGTCAATGTCCGTGGCAACTGGGAATTCGACGAAGGCGAAGATCGCCTAGACCCTGTTCCCAAAAATAGGGGCGAACCAAGTGGCCGTGTAACTCCTTATTTTTATTGGTTTTTCTTTTATTCGGCTTTCTCTTCAAGTCTAATCCTTTGTTTTTGCGAGCAATAAGTTGAAGAAGATTTAGACTTCGGTTGACGACGCAGTCCTTGCGGAAATAAAGACTGCACTCAAGTATTTTGGCCGTCCAAACGTACAGAAGCAAGGGAGAGACGTCCATATACTTCTGCGGTACGAGCCCACTTATACTATGTTCTCGGCGGCGGACGACATTCCGATCCCCTCCGGCAAACACCACCTTACGACTCTTATCTTCCCCAGCTTCAAGACCCTCAGGCAAATTGGTCTTAAAGCTTCGGATTCGGAGCAAGACGTAGAGACGGTGGTCAAGGTAGTTGCCGAACCGACGATAGAGTTCGCTGCGGAGGCTGAAAAGGTCGACGAGGCTCTGAACTCGGCATTTGAGGTAGCCGGTCTTAACCAGCCTGACTCACCGTCCACTTCAGGTCGGGCGGAGTTTTCTTTCGGAGATATTTTTACAAGGTTGGGAGATTTACCCGGCGATTTTTTTGAAGGTATGGCTGGGGAAAATCTAACGCAGATGGCGCGAAAGAGAAATACCGAACGCATGGCAGAGTGACAAAAAGCCTAGGCCAACCGTTCTGGGCCTGTCTCGATTAAATCTTTACAACCCGTAATAGTAAAAGAGACGGCTCAAGTTGTTTTGGCTGAGTCGGATAAAGAGGCCGAACAGTAAATCCAGGAATAACGGCCAATTCAAGAAGAGCGAGGCGAAAAACGTACCGTCGAGGGAGAGGCCGGCTCGGAGGAGAGCCCTGCTGATAAGCAGCCTCGTCTAGAGGAGTCGGATGTGGTTGTTCCTTTCGTTATTCAGCCGAAGATCAAAAACACGCCGATCTCCTCTGACGCATCCGCCTTGAAGGATCCAGCTATAGCGTTGAGATTGGCCGCTTCAGTCTCGTTGTCGGCTGACAAGGCCACCTTTCGAGCAGAGCCGGATTTGGTAGCTATAGCGTTGGCTGCTCAGTCGGCCCTTCTGGTATGTGACTTGATCTTTTTTACTCCTTGTTTGGTTTGGTTTGCATGCGATGTTTCTTGGTATGTGATGATCCTGACTCCGTGTTTTGCAAACAGTTGGGAGGATAGCCAAACTAGGTCGCCGCCAACACGAAGCCATTGAAATAATTGGCCGCCTGAAGTCAGAAGCTGAAGGTGAGAGGAGTAGGGCCGAGTTCGAGGCGATGAGAGCTGCGATGGAAAGTGCTCGAGCCGAAGCTGAGAAGGAGAGGGCTCAAACTGCTGACCGGCTCAGGTTCGACGCCGAGGAGAGAGCTAACGCGAGCGAGGACTCGCTCAAGTTAGCCAATGAGGCGCTCGCCAATGTGGAGGCC
The DNA here is from genome assembly GCF_055761805.1 of Camellia sinensis. Lineage (NCBI taxonomy): Eukaryota > Viridiplantae > Streptophyta > Magnoliopsida > Ericales > Theaceae > Camellia > Camellia sinensis. The sequence goes on from NC_138970.1 coordinate 120,877,600, forward strand.
GAGTTGGAAGAGTTGAGGAAGGCCAAGGAAAAAATTGACTCTGAGGCTTCTGCGGCGTTTGAGGCTAAAAAGAGAGCTGCCCTTGACAACTACATAGAAGAAGTCCCCAAATTCGAGAATCGGGGATTCAAACATGGGTGGCTCAAAGCCCTTGCTGCCGCTGGAGTTACATTGGCCATGCGAATTCCATATGAGCAAGTGGACGTTGAGCCACTTAAGTCTGATAATGAGGATTGATTTGGGGGACATTCTAGTTTTATTAAGTATTTTCAATTTCGATGTATGTTTTTTATTAGTTGATTTTCGTCTTTTTTAGATTTTCATATGTAAAATGTCTGCTGCTAGCGCCCAATTTATGAATGAAAATTTAATATTATACTCAAGTTATTACTTGTATTGTTTGTTGTATCAGTACATAATTAGGAGAATCAGCAGTTAGAATAAAAGGTCATGATTACGCGAGACAGCAAACTTAAAAACCGATTAAGTTTAGGGATCTGATTTAATCATAAAATGAATTCATGAATATTGTACTAATAAATTGATTCAGTGGAACGGCTGGGACACTCAAGCCGAACTAAATTGATGAATCTGCCTTTGCCCCAGCTGGTTCATGATCGTAGAACACCGAATAACACGTTACTGATGAATCTTGTAGTGATAAATCGATTCATGGAACGGCTGGGGCACTCAAGCCGACTATATTGATGAATCTATCCTTGCCCCAGCTGGTTCATGATCATGAATATTGTGTTGATAAATCGATTCAATAGAACGGCTAGGGCACTCAAGCCGAACTAGATTGATGAATTTGCCTTTGCCCCAGCTGGTTCATGATCGTAGAAAGCCGAATAACACGTTATTGATGAATCTTGTACTGATGAATCGATTCGTGGAACGGCTGGGGCACTCAAGCCGACTAGATTGATGAATCTGCCCTTGCCCCAGCTGGTTCATGATCATAGAACGCTGAATAACACGTTACTGATGAATCTTATACTGTTGAATCGATTCATGGAACGGCTGGGGCACTCAAGCCGACTAAATTGATGAATCTGCTTTTGCCCCAGCTGGTTCATGATCGTAGAACGCCGAATAACACGTTACTGATGAAACTTGTACTGATGAATCGATTCATGGAACGACTGGGGCATTCAAGCCGACTAGATTGGTGAATCTACTCTTGCCCCAGCTGGTTCATGATTGTAGAATGCCGAATAACACGTTACTGATGAATCTTGTACCGATGAATCGATTCGTGGAATGGCTGGGGCACTCAGGCTGACTAGATTGATGAATTTGCCCTTGCCCCAGCTGGTTCATGATCGTAGAACGCCGAATATCAGTGGTTGATGGGGCAATTAGAGCATATGACTCAGTCGGCGCTGGGCTATTGTCGCTTTAATGTTAATGAGATTACCTCGGAGGTGCTGCTCTCATAGGGAATAAATGGGCGTGTACTTCGTGAACGAGAGTCCTATTTATGTGCTCAATCAGCAGCTCAGTCCAGCTCTTTGAGGAAGATTAAACAAGTACGAATGTCAAACAGACTTTTCTTCAATAGCAGAGGTGAAACGATGACGCTATCTGAGATGGGTGGAGCCATGAGTCGAAGCGGTGAACCCTCACGCACAGGCAGTAAGACTTCGAGGGATCGGGAGAGATACCAATCTCCTCGTCGTCGAAGCAGGTCGCCCAGGAGGGACAAACAGCCACAGCGTAGGTCTCCCTAACCCCGTCCTAGAAGGGAATCCGACGCGACTCCTCGCCCATTGAGTTTTGCGGTCTTCGTAGGTAATAGACCAATGATAGAGGCGGATTCGATCATTCGAGATCCAAATGTGGCAGTCGAGTTTGCTCGACAGATTTTTTCACCCAAAGTTCAGCAATCAATGGTAGGTCGGCAGGACTTTGAAGTGTTTCGTGAAGGCGTTCACAGGGCAGTGAGGGGACTGTACACGGCTTACGAGATTGGCATGCGTCTCCGCGCCGCTCTCCGCGATATAGAACAAAGAGATGAATGCATTCGGAAGTTAGAAGCTCGCGCTGAGAAAGCCGAGCATGAACTCAGGAAAATAAAGTCCACCGAGCCTCAATCGGCCAGCCACTCAAACCTAGTTGTGGAAGAGAGGGTTACTCAACGGCTGATTAGTGATGCAATCACCGATCAAAACACGGCCAGCATGTTCGCGATCGAAACTGCGAGGGCTGCGGCCTATGAAAAAGGCTTCCACGACGGCCGAAAGATCGGAATTTAGAAAACCAAGGAGAAACTCGCCGAAAAAGTTTGCCGATATGAAAATCGTGGATTTAGGCATGGCTGGATCAAGGCACTTCAGCAAGTTGAGAGTCTCCAGGCAGCAGGGTTGGATCCGGCGTTTCCGTTGTACCAACAGAATGATTTCCCCTTCTCCGCTTTCGAAATTGAGAAGAGTGATGATGAAGAAGCTGCCGAACCGAAGAAAACCTTGAAATGATTACGTAGATCGAAAGTGAAATTATATATTTATTGGCTTAATTTTAATAAAATGCTTAGTTCTCAATTTGTAGCGTACTTGTTATTTATGTTAGTACACATTTTATTCCGAATGTGCGCACGTTTTAGATTACGTTTATGCGGCTTGAACAATCTTATCTGAATATTTGCATTTTTCGGCCTTTGTTTTATGGAGGCTTTAATTTGGATAATAGTACATTGTACATTGTCTATTTTAACTGTCTATTTCGATGTAATTTTTATTCGGCACACATGTGTTTGCATGTTTTATTGTATAAACATTGTCCGGCCTGAGATAACTAGTCATTTCGGCGGCTCAGTATGAGAGCATTCTACATTAAGTATTTAATCGGCATAATTATGTTACGCACAGAGGCTTAATTGGCACGAAGACGTCTTGCGCCGATGGGGCTCCGAATCCGGAGGCTTTATTTGGCCAATCGTGATATCCACGAAGGGCGCTCCTAATCCAGAGGTCTTTTTCGGCCCAAAGACATCTTGCGCCGATGGGGCTCCGAATCCGGAGACTTTATTTGGCCAGTCGTGATATCCACGAAGGGCACTCCGAATCCGAAGGCTTTTTCGACCCAAAGACGTCTTGCGCCGATGGGGCTCCAAATCCGGAGACTATTTGGCCGGTCGTGATATCCACAAAGGGCGTTCCGAATCCGAAGGCTTTTTTGGCCCAAAGATGACTTGCGCCGATGGGGCTCCGAATCCGGGGACTTTATTTGGTCAATCGTGATATCCATGAAGGGCGTTCCGAATCCGGAGGCTTTTTCGGCCCAAAGACGTCTTGCGCCGATGGGGCTCCGAATCCGGAAACTTTATTTGGCCAATCGTGATATCCACGAAGGGCGCTCCGAATCCGGAGGCTTTTTCGGAACACCGTTGAATTGGAATTTGTAATGAGTAAATAGGGATCTTTGCATTACAGAAAATGAAATGTACATGGTGAACCGTTCAGAACAAGCATCATGTCCCACAAGTCGGGTCAATGATAAAATTTGCATAAATGCGTGGAGTTCCAAGGTTGTGGCAGACTCCTTCCTGACATGTCTTTAAGCTGATATGCCCCTACTCCTGCGATCGAATCAATCTGATAGGGGCCATCCCAGTTAGGACCCAATTTTCCATCAGCCGGTTTCTTGGCAGCTGGCAATACCTTCTTCAGGACCAACTCTCTTGGTATGTAGCAGCGCAGCTGAGCACGTTGGTTATACGACTTAGCAAGCTGCTATTGATACCGCGCCATGGATGTAAGGGCACGGTCTCTTCGTTCTTCAATCAAAACCAAATCCAAGGCCAGCATCATGTCGTTTTGGCCCATATCGAAAACTGTCGATTTCAAGGTTGGGAAGCTGATCTCCAGGGGTATGATTGCCTAGATTCCAAAGCATAGAGCAAACGGCGTTTCCCAGTAGACCGTCTCGGCGTAGTTCGATGAGCCCACAACACACTCGGCAATTCTTCGACCCATTTGTCTTTAGCTTTCTCCAGCCTCTTCTTGATGCCGTCCAAGATGGATTTGTTAGAGGCTTCAGCTTGACCATTGCTTTGAGGATACGCTGACATAGAAAAATAAGGCCAGATACCATATTTGCTGCATAATTCTCGGTAGACGCCACAATCAAACTGGGTGCCGTTATCTGAGATGAGTGCTCTCGGAATGCCGAATCGCGTTATGATGTTTCTCCAAACAAAACGCTTCATGTCGGTATCTCGGATATGCGTTAGTGTCTTCGCTTCTATCCATTTTGTAAAATAATCTGTCGCGACAATCAAAAATCGCTTGTTACCCGGGGCACGAGGCAATGGTCCGACGATGTCAAGCCCCCATTGGGCGAACGACCAAGGACTGGTTATAGAGCTTAGCTCTTCAGCAGGCAGGTGAGTCAAAGGAGAGAACTTCTGGCACTGTTCACACTTCTTTACGTAATATTCGACATCTGCTCTCATTGTCGACCAGTAATACCCCTGTGTCACGGCTCGGTGAGCCAAGGACCGCTCGCCAGAATGGGCGCCACAACTGCCGTCATGTATTTCATTCAGAAGCTTGTCGACTTTGTCCGGGTGCACACATTCCAAATATGGACCAGAGAGGGATTTTTTATAAAGCATTCCTTGCGGATCTAAGTAGTATCACTGGGCTTTGTTTCGCAGTTTGTGCGCTTCTTTCTTGTCCTCTGGGAGCTGTTCGGAAGACAAGAATACAGCAATGGGATCCATCCAACTCGGTCCAGCTTCTATAACATTGACCTGGACTTCCTTCGGAGGGCCAATGCTCGACTCTGGGACGAAGCCTACTTCGATAGTCCGTTTAATCTCTGAGTTAATAGCGGAGGCTAGGTAGGCAAGGGCATCTGCATGTGTGTTCTGATCACGTGTTATCTGGTTCAATTCATGATGGTCAAATTTTGCCAGCAAGGAGTTGGCCGTTTTCATATAAGCCGCCATACGATCGTTTCTTGTCGCGTACTCCCCCTTTAGCTGATTGATCACCAGTTTTGAATCGCAAAATACAAGCAAACGCCGAGCACTCAGAAGATGTGCATTCCGCAAACCGGCTAGAAGGGCTTCGTATTCGGCTTCATTATTTGATGCTTCGAAGCCGATCTTGACGGCCTGCTCAATTATTGCGCCGTCGGGAGCCATGATTACAACTCTGGCTCCACTGCACCGTTGATTGGATGATCCATCACAGTACAGCTACCAAATGTCCCCGACATAAATTCTCCAGTTCGGCTCCGGTCAAATTTTATCGGACCTGAAATCGACAAGACCCCCAGTGAATTCGGCAACAAAGTCGGCAAGCACCTGTCCCTTGATTGAGGTTCTAGGAAGAAACTGAATGTCGTATTGGCCGAGTTCAAGAGCCCACTTTGAAACACGTCCTGACACTTCTGCACTTCGTAGTACTGATCGAAAGGGATAATCTGTTAGCACTCCAATGCTATGTCCCTAGAAGTAATGCATCAGTTTTCTTGCCGCCATGACTAAGGCTAGGATGAGTTTTTTCAGCGAAAGGTAGCGTGTTTCGGTGTCAACCATAGCCTTGCTCACATAATACACTAGCCGCTGCTCTCCCAGCTCTTCTTTTATTAGTACGGCGCTGACGGCCCTGTCGGAAATTGCCAGATACAAAATGAGCGGGTCACCAGCAACAGGTGTTGTCAAGAGTGGTACTGAGCGGAGGTAGGTCTTAAGGCCGTTGAAAGCGGCTTCGCATTCAGCGGACCATTCAAAAGCCTTTCCCTACCGTAATGTGTGAAAGAATTGTCAGCAGCGATCTGTAGACTGACTGATGAACCTGTTCAGTGCGGCGGCCATCCCCATCAACTTTTGAACCTCTTTTATTGAACGAGGGGAGCCGAGTTCCAAGATTGCTGTGATTTACCTCGGGTTGGCCTCGATTCCTCGATGGTTGACAATGTAACCCAAGAACTTACCAGAGCCGATCCCAAACGCACATTTGGAAGCATTCAGCTTCATTCTATATTTGTCTAGAATGCTGAATGTCTTTTCTAGATCGACTATGTGATTCCGCTCTTCCTTGGACTTGACCACCATATCGTCAATGTACACTTCCATAGTGTGGCCGAATTGCTCATTGAACATGGCGGTGACTAGTCTTTGGTAGGTTGCCCCTGCATTCTTCAACCCAAAAGGCATAACATTGTAGCAGTAGGTTCCTCTTGGGGTGAGGAATGCAGTTTTGTCCTGGTCCTCTGGATGCATGGTGATTTGATGGTATCCTCTGTAAGCATAGAGGAAGCTCATACATTGATGGCGTGCTGTCGCATCTACAAGTTAGTTGATTCTAGGCAGGGGAAAACAATCCTTGGGGCAGGCTTTGTTTAGGTCCGTGAAGTCGACGCACACTAACCAAGTCCTATTTTTCTTTTTCACCACCACTGTATTAGAGAGCCATGTAGGGTAGGTCACTTCCCTAATTGCCCCGGCGTCAAGCAGCCTATCAACCTCCTCAACAACGGCGGCAGTGTGCTCTGTAGCTGACCGCCGGCTTTTCTGAATGATCAGCTTGCACTTAGGATCGACATTCAAATGGTGCTGTGAAACGGACGGATCTATACCCGGCATCTCATACAGAGTCCACGCAAAGACATCGAGGTTACTGAGCAGGAAAGAGATTAGCTGCTGTCTGTCCGCCTAATTTAGGGAGACGTCGACCATGAAGAACTTGTCTGGGCTTCCATCGATTTCAACTCGGTCTAAGCCTTCTGTGGCCTTTTCATTTGGGAGCCGCCCAACATCGTCGAGGCTCTCTCGATCTGGCACCTCAATGGAATTCACCTGTAGTTCTTTTGGCGTTTTTTTAGCAAAGAGATAACATGCTTGTGCCAATTTCTGGGAGCCACAGATCTGCTCAATACCACGTTCTGTCGGGAAGTGTAGCAGTTGATGATAGGTGCTTGGCACGGCCTGCATAGTATGCAGCCAGGATCGCCCCATGATGAGATTATATGGCGACGGCAGCTTGACGACCAAGAATTCCACATCCATTGTTCAGGAGCCTGCTCGAATGGGTAGTTTGATTTTCCCCAACGGGTACTCTGGATTGGCATTGAAGTCGAATAGTGGGTAAGGGGCCGAGAGAGATCCGATTCGGAGAAGCTGTGTTTGGTAAATGTCTTATAGTACATAATCTCCGAAGTGTTCCCCAAATCAATGAGTACGCGCTCAATCATGAATCGGTTTACGCGTAACTCAATTATCAAGGGATCAATGTGGGGCAGCGTTACTTCGGCCAAATCTAAATCATCAAAAGTAATGCCCTCGGCTTCATGGGGCCGTTTAGCCGGAGTGAGTTGGTCTTAAGGGTCAAACTTTGACTAAATTGCATGCACCGCTGATGACATTGGCAGGCTGTATATCATGTGTATCATGCCGAGCGGAGGTGAATCCTATCTCAAGGCTATTGCTTTGGTTGGGTTACCTTTTCGGACGTACTGTTGTAGTCGGCCATCTTGTGCCAATTCCTCCAAGTGGTCCTTCAGTGCATAACAACTATCAGTATCATGGCCATGGTCCTTGCGATACTAACACCGTCTATCCCGTCTTCTTGTGTCGGGAGGTTCCACCATTTTCGACGGCCATTTGAAGAACAGAAGGTGTTGGATTTTAGACATAACCGCACTAATCGGCTCTGTCAACTCTGTATATTTCTTGTTGGCGCGCCTCGTGCACCTGCTGTCAACTTGCAACTGTTCATTTTCTCGATGGGAGCATTGGTCACTTGATCGGCGGAAATGCCATCTCTTATCTCGTTTCGCCCGATGCCGTGGTTCAGGGCTCTGAGGTGCTACAAAATTTAACGGCTGAGCAATTTCAGCAGAAGCCGTCTTGTTGGTCATATTGCCAGCTTTAACCCTCAAGGCATCATCTTTCACTTTATAGTATTCTTCAACTTTCTTTATCAACGACCAAACTGTTTTGGGGGACTTTATAGTATTCTTCAACTTTCTTTATCAACGACCAAACTGTTTTGGGGGGCTGTCTGGTCAGAGAGCTGCAGAGGGCGTTGTCGGGATTTAGCCCCATCTCGAAGTCGGTGATGGCCATGGAGTCATTGCAAGCATCGTCTACCAGATTGAAACATTCCCAATACCTCGCCGAGTAGGCACGAAGGGTTTCCTCCAGTTGAATCTGTATTGCCCAGAGGGAATCGGCTTGCTTTGGCTGGACCTCATTAGCGATAAACCTTGCCCTGAAGGATTTTTGGAGTTCATGAAAGCTTTTAATCGAAATCGGCTCCAGTTTGTAATACCATCTGACAGCTAGGGGTCCCCAACTGCTCGAAAATATTCTACACATCAAAGCCTCGTCATCTGCATGGAGTGTCATGGCTTGCTTGTAATGGCGGATGTGATCGGTGGGGTCTGATTTTACCGTCGTACAAGGTGAATGACGGTGCTTTGAATTTCTTGGGTAGCATTGCCTCTGCAATCCGTCGTACAAAAGGATCATGTTGATCTTCATCCGAACTGTTTCTTCTTCGCTTATGCCTTATACGGGGACTCTCTTCAGAAGAACTGGAAGTTTTAGATCGTCCCTTCTTCTTGGGCTCCGGGGATAATGAGTCAGAGTCGCTATCAGTGTCTTGTTGACGGGCTCGAGATCGTCGACCACCTGCCCTCACAAGTTGTTCCGGGCTTTGGTGTACAGCTTGTTTGGACAACGCCACCTCCAAGGCCATATCCTGATAGAGACGTTCGTTCTCTGCGATCATGTTCTCCAACCTTTGTTCGTTTTGCCTTGCTTGCTCCATGATCGCTTGCATTGCTTCATGCTTTGGAGTCGAGGGTGAGGCGAAGTTCAAAGCGTGTCTTACGGGGATAGTCTCCGGTCCAAGCATGTTTGTTGGAGTGAGGTCGTCCCTCTGCGTGGTTTCATCAGTGATTATCGGAGGGTCTTCCATTACGCCCGCCATGGATATGTTTAAGTATTCCTACAGATGGCGCCAATTGTGTGGAAGTGGTTTGGCAATACTCTTTTAATCCTGGGGGACGCCAATGATCCTTTGCTAGTCACCTGAAAATGAATAAACACTCTGGTCGGGGGTTCCAGAATTAGCATTCCGACGGTCAAGTCAGTCTCTACACTCAAGATAACTTGTATTCTAAGTTAAGCACAATAGTTCTCACATCCTTTTCTTTGACTGTTGTCCCTTTATTTATACTCATTTCCAGGGCCTCGGGGCTTGGTCCACTTTCGGCTCACAAACTGCTTATTTGTTCGGCCCCGTAGTTACTCGGCTTGTTAATTGAAGCCGGCCTCCGAATTGTGCAAGTTAGAGCTGAGCAGCGTCCATCTTTTAGAGCGTACGCTTCTGATTCTGCCCAATTATTCGGCTCCTATAGTGTTGTATAGTTATTTGCTTGTATTATGTTGTCCTTGATTATATATAGATTTTCTTAAAAAGATGCACTAATATATATGAATTGTTTGATGATTTTTATATATATTATTTGAATTGTTACATATTGTTTATTGTTATACTTGTTGGTTGAATAATTGTTTTGTTGCCGTAGAACAATTAGAACAGTCGATTTTTATATTTTTTAAATTTATTTTGTATTTCACATTTTTCAGTTTATTTTGTCTTTTCACATTGCAATTACATTGTTACAATTTGCACTTTAAACTGTTGATATTTGTTTGGTACGATATATTAGAGTTATAGTATTGATCTTATTATTATGTTTTTTCAGGCTGATTGTAACCATTGTATGTGGTCAAAGATGATGCAATTTTTCTATGAGGTTATGTGAATCTGATTTTATATTTTTTATTCACGGTAACTTTTTACATTGTATTTTTATATGGATTTAGTTTTTTCAAAAATTAATTATATGTTTATTATTTATTGTGAATATTCATATTATATTTTAGTTCGTTTATATTTTTTGTTGCGTGATTTTTATATTTTCACATTATCAAAAAAAAAAGTGTGAAATTCATAATCTGATAATTTTCATAATATGAATATTTACACTTTCTATTTAACAATTTGTATAATTTTAGTTTAAAAGTGTGAATGTTCATAGTTTTTATTGAATGATTTAAAGAAGTTAATGTTATAGTAAATTTATTGATTAAAAATATGAAGTTTGATACTTATTTTTTATGTCATAGTTTTGAATGTGAAAATTCACACTTACAACTTCCGTTTTAAAATATACATATTTTATTTATTGAAAACTTGCCTATAATGACTTTGAGACTCAAACAGTCAGAGATGGAAATATTCTTAACAAAAACTTAAGAAAGTTGAACTTTGTGACACAAGACAATCCTACTATCATTAAAAAAAATTACAAATAGTTGGGGAGAGCCGTTCGACGAACAAACTCGTTAAAACCACTCACTTAGGTCTCATTTGGGAATAAGCTATTTTAGTAACTTTTTGATTTTTTACGAAGATGTGCAGAAAAATAGAAAAAGTTATGTGATAACTTATAATGATTTTTTGACTAAAATAGTTACTCCAAAACGAGGCCTTAGTCACTATGATTCTACTAAGGGAATGAAAAAGGATGTAGCCGTGTTTGTGTCAAGGTGCCTTACTTGCCAACAAATGAAAGCAGAGCATTAGAGGCCAGCGAGTTTATTGCAACCCTTGCCTAAAGCCGAGTGGAAGTGGGAGCATGTCGCGATAGACTTTGTTGTGGGTCTTCTGAGGACTCAACGAGGTAATGATGCCATACGTGTGATAGTTGATCGATTGACCAAGTTAGCGCACTTTGTACCTATGCGCACGAGTGACTCGATAGATTACCTAGCGAACCTTTACATTAGGGACATAGTTCGACTTCATGGGGTCCCTATGACTATTGTTTCGGATAGAGATCCGCGTTTTATGGCTCAATTGTGGCAAGGCCTAAAAAATACCTTGGACACTAGATTAACTTTTAGTACCGCCTATCATTCTCAGACTGATGGGCTGTCAGAGTATACCATTCAGATCCTTGAAGATATGCTTCGGGGTTATGTTATTGACTTTAAGGGATCATAGGAAAAGCACTTGCCCTTAGAAAAGTTTGCCTAACAGTTTCCAGTTGAGTATTGGTATGGCACCATTTGAGGCATTGTACGACCGACCATGTAGATCTCCTGTGTATTGGGCCGAGGTGGGTGATGCACCTATGATAGGTCCCGAGTTAGTCCGAAAAATGATAGAGAAAGTTGCACTTATCCGTAAGAGGTTGGTTACTGCTTAGATTCGTCAGAAGAGTTATGCCGACCATAGGACGGGACCGTTATCCTTCAAGATGGGAGATCATGTCGTCTTGAAGATTTCACCTAGACGGGATTTGATGAGGTTTGGAAAGAATAGTAAGTTGTCTCTTACATTTATTGGGTCTTTTGAGATCTTAGTGCAGATTGGGGAGGTAGCATATCGTTTGGCCTTACCGTCACAGCTTTTCTGGGGTTTATGACATATTTCATATCTGTATGCTTCGGAAGTACAAGCTAGATCCATTACATATGTTGGATTGGACGGAGTTAGAGGCAGACGAGGATGCCTTGTATAAGGCGAGACCGGATAGAGTTTTAGACACTCAAGACCAAGTCTTGCGAAGTAAGACGATTCCTTTGGTAAAAGTGTTCTGGTGACACCACGGGGTTGAAGAGTCCACTTAGAAGCACGAGGCAGAAGTCCGTAAGAAATATCCGAACCTATTTGTTGATGTTTGAATATGTATTGAAAATTTTGTTATATTAATGTAATATAAACGTTGTATATGTTTTGAAAATGTGAATTGTATATTCAGTAATGTGCATATGTTTATCATGAGGACAAAAATGAATGACCGGTGGATGGGTCATGGCGTTGGCTTCAATTTACCATCATTGTTTTAACTAGTTTAGACATGGTTTTGTCGCTGATTTAAAGTTTCGGGGACGAAATTCCTTAAGGGGGAAGGTCATAGCAATTATGGTTTAGACTCGACCCATTTGATGTTTTGGATTCGGGTTTCATTGTCTTATGTAGTTATTCATGTCTTGTTTCTCTTTATATCTCTTTGAGTTAGGCTATTGTGATGTGTTGGTTGCGTTTTGAACAGGTTAGTAGCTTACTTTTCAAACTGTTGTTGCCCAGAATTTTGTTTCTTCGCTCGAGTGTCACTTTTTGCGCTCAAGCAGTCTTTGTGAACCTTCAGTACTTTTGCAAGTCTGTAGAGATGCTGGAAGTTAGTATTCTTTGCTCAAGCGATGCTTCTTGTGCTCGAGCGTAGAACTTTTGTTTGTAAAACTTCCAGGAGTTGGTATTCTTCACTCGAGTAAAGCTTTTTGCGCTTGAGCAATACAACTTACTATGTCTGGTTGCTCGAGTGACACTTCTTGCGCTCAAGCGATCTGTGTGTATGTCAATTCGTAAACAACCATTTTGAGTCACTTTTTTATTTCTCTCTCTCTCTAAACCTTTCAAAAGCCTAATTTCTCTCACTCTCTCTCTAAAACTCACCTATTTCCCTCGAATACACCTAGATCCGTCGATCTTTTCACCAGCGTACCTGTGTTAAAAAGATAGAGCTCGACGAAGGCTTTGTTCTAATCAGAGCAAAGTCAAATTTTAGCGTCTTTGAGTTTCCTACACACACTCTCTCTCATATTCTAGCTTGAGGTAGGGATATCTCCACACATTCTTATGATTTTTAACTTAGCCATTTGTGTTTTAAAACAATATTGTGATTTGGGAAAATTTTTGAACGAATCTAGGGTTTTTGGTCAACACAGGGGCTTCTTTTTTTCCCTAATAGTTTCATGGAAATGGTTGTAAGATTGGAAATGAGATTGAGTTGTGATAAAATAGTTGGTTGTGTTATGTAGAATTGGTTTTGGAAGAAAATGGTCAAATGTTGACTTTATATAAATTATGGAATTGGTGTTGGGAATATGAAATTGGATTGGTTTTGATGAAGATGGTGGAGTTAGATATGTATTATTACTCACATATTGAAATTTAGAGAGTTTATCTTTATTGATAATTGTTTATCTGTTTATAAATTCTTGTTTTGGGCCATCGGTGGAGAATTGTTATGATTGTTAGAAAAATTGCATGAGAATTAGGAGAATTGAAACTATTTTCTCATTCAATTACATTGAGCATCATCTTACACTTATACATTGATAATGTTTGTCGTTTTAAGAAAATGGAGTGAATCTGTTAAATATGGATTGTCTCGTTGAAATAAGTTTGCTTGAGTGTTCATGGTAAAAGTCCTAAAAACCGCGCGTATACATGTGTGTCAATCCCATGAATGAAATATTTGTAAAGTGATAATAGTAGTGTTTGTATAGCTTACGTTTACATGGGTACCGGTTCACAATTTCGTATGAACGAAATTTTCGTGAAAGGTTATATTGGTTTTGAGATTCTCAGAGTGTGATTCACTGCCCTGTTTTCTATGGCGAAGGAAATGATTTGTGAACCATGATATTAATGTAGCATTACATGGTTTTGGAAAGAAATGTAAAACATTTTGGCACGAGGATTGCACATGCATTCATCTTATATCTTTATTAAAGTTCATATATTGTGTTTGATTATCTCTACTGGGCCTTGACTTACCTTATGTAGGAAAAAACATTTCAAGAGCAGATGATATGCCTCTGTCAAGGCAATAGTTTAGGAAGACTTGGAGTAAGGGCTTTATTTTGTTGATTTTGTATATGTTTTGCACAGGCCAAGTGCCTTTAATTATATTAGACTTAATCCACTTTTGTTGTAACCAACCGCTGTTTTGAAAAGTTGTAAACCTTTAGGGTATATATTATCTGCTTTACTTTCATACGTTATCTTTTGTTGTAACAAATGTATAGATTCAGGGTTAGATTTGTGAATGTATATTTGCATATATTATCCTTTTGTACAAGTAATTGAGATTAATGGAAGATATTCATTTCATCACATGTTATTATGTAATTAATATTGTGGATGGTTTATAATAATTATTTCGAGGCGTCACATTTATTGCACAATAAATTTTTAGGTGAATTACACTAACCTCTTTTGAGGTTTAAAAAAATTACAGTTAGTCTTATAATTTTTATATAATTACACTAATATTTCTTTTAGTATAGTTAAAACCACCGAAATTAATGTCAACAGCGACACTGAAATAAAAAAAAAATTAAAAAAGAAAGGATAAATATATTTTAGTAAGAAATAGATTACAATATTATTTTTTTATTTATATGACTAACAAGGATAAATAAGTTTGTTCTTATTATAGTAGAATGACTATGAAGAATCACACTTTAAAAAATATAATTTAAAAATAAATAAATAAATACATATCTAAACTATTAAACTTTTTTGATTCTAAGTGGATTTACTATTCATCCAAACAAATCGAACAGAAATGGTTGGTTATATTTTGGACGAATATGTGATGACACGTAGATGGATGTCAGGTTCAAGTCTACCCGACCCATCCACATATGTATCAATTATTACTCCATCCGTCCTAATATAATAGTCTCTTTTGAGAAATTTAATTTTTTTTAATAGTACAATTATTATATTTTTAAAATATTAATTTTTTAAAATTACCTCTTGATATTATATTTTTTTAGAAATATCAGTTGTTATAATGGTACTTTTTGGTTATTAATGAATTTAAAAAAATGATAAAATAATAAATTTATATTATTTTATTTCTTAATTTTTTGAAAGGAATTAATATTTTGAAATAATAAAAATAGAATAAAGAATTAATATTTATTATATTTTTAAAATATTAATTTTTTAGAATTACTTTTTAATACTATATTTTTTTAGAAATATCAATTGTTATAATAATACTTTTGTGTTATTAATGAATTTAAAAAAATGACAAAATAATAAATTTATATTATTTTATTTCTTATTTTTTTTTTTGAAGGGTAATACTTTGAAATAATAAAGGGCAAATTACAAACATCCCCTCGAGATTTAGTGAAAATATAGATTCTCTTGAGATTTGAGAAATTACATCCCGCTCCCTGAGGTTTATATTTGTATAACAAATTGTCCATTGAAATTTTTATTTTAATACAAATTTCCTCATAATTTCTCTTAATTTGTTATGAAAATTTGACCCTCATAAGATAATTTGTAATTTTTTAAACCTCAGAAAAAATTTATATTTTTATCAAATTTTGAGGGGTATTTGTAATTTACCCAATAATAAAACATAAAATAAACGACGAATTTTTTTTTTTTCCTTCCATCGCGTCCCTGCCCCTTTTCATTTCAACTTTTGCCTAACCCAAACCCTAAACTGTTCGGCATCCATTTTCCGGAAGAAGACGAGCTTCTTCGATCTCTTCGATTCGTCGAGGGCACTCGAGAGCACCACCAGGCCTCTCCTCCCACCGGTATGTGCTTCTCTCTCTTCTCTCTCTGTCTCTGTCTCTCTGTCTTTCTCTCTCCGTCTTCGTTTTCTCTCTCTATCTGGTATCTCTCTCACTCTTTCTGTTGTGATTTTTGTAAAATTTTGTTACATATTTATATGTTTTGGCTGTTGTTGAGATATAATTGACTTCTACGGTTGGTTTGTTTTCAGATCTAAATGTTTTTCTATACCTCTGTTAAACATGATTTCCTTTGGTTTTTGGGTTTGGCTATACATTATTTGACTTGAATTCATTTTTTGTTTTCTTCCCTCTTTTTTAAAAAAAAAAAAAAAAAAATCTGTAATATCAATTGATTTTGGGTTTTTTGTTTGGTTAATTGCTATACATTATTTCCTTTGGTTTTTTTGTTTTCTTCCTTATTTGCCTGTAATTGGATTTTGGGTTCTATTAGCTGAGCTGGTAGATCTTAGGTATGTTTTTTGCTTGCATACTTGGTTCAGTAAAAGGCAAGGTGAGCACAAAATTTCTATGAAAGCTCAATGAGTCAAGAAATTTTGTATAATTGTTTCTTTGTGTGTTTTGACAGGTTTTATTATGTTAGTAAAATGTAAACCGTCAAACTAATTTGCGTCCATTCGTCAATCTGCCAATTTGCCTAGTTTGTTTTGGACGGATGGCGGATTGAAGGTTCTCAGGCAGCTAGTTTGTTTTCTTCACTTGTCTTAGATTCGAAAAGGAAAAAAATTATTGGTTGGTCGTGGGACATCACGTGACCATGCCCCAGGCTAATCACCACCCCCCATACATTTTGATGTTCCCAATCATCCAATACAAAATCGCAGTTCTTACTTTTTTTCACCAATCACAATGCATGTGGAGCACCACATGGTACTGCCCCTGTACCAACCAATAACTTCTCCCAAAAAAGGTGATGTTGAGAGGTTGTTTGGGGGTGTACTAAAAAAGTGTACTTATTTATCTTTTTATATTTTTTGAGTTCCATCATCTTTCTACTTTTCTGCATATTTTTCGTAAAAAGTCGAAAAATACACTTATTTAAATCATTCTAAACAACCTCAACCTGACATTTGACCTTATTTTTAAATATTAATTTTTGTGTTTTAATCTTTTTTTTTTTTTTGAATTTTTTTTAGACAACTTTGTTAGTGGGTAGAGATTAAGGCCTCATTGGGAATAGACTATTTTAGTAATTTTTTAGTTTTTTACACAAAGATGTGCAAAAAAATAGAGAGAGTGATGTGACAACTTATAGTGATTTTTTGACTTTTTAGCTAAAATGTTTAGTCCTCAAACAAGGCCCAAGACCGTAAATAAATTGAGTTGTGTATAAGTTCAACTCATTGTGACACTATAAAAACTTGACTTATCCCAATTCCTTGTATATATATAAACAAGTCATTTAAATTTTGTAATTCGTTTAATAAACAAGTCAAACTTGAGATAGAATAAATGCAACTCATAAAAATAGGATAAATATATTACTTATATATATTAAATAATATAAGATATAGTATATGCGATTGATGACACTATTTTCTAAATTTGCTTTTGCCGATCTAATTTTTCTCTCCCATTGATTTGGTTTTTTTGCAAAACAAGGTAATTTTTCTTCTGTGTCAATGTCCATTTTATTGTTTGATAATGATGGTGGTTCATGATGTTCATATAAAATAATTTGTTTTTTATTTTTTATTTTATTTTTCATCTACACTAACTAATGAGAGAGTTTGAAGGTCTGCGTAGGATAAAATTCCAGAATTTTATTTAGGCCTAGTTTGGGAAGACTAAATAAGTGCACTTTTTGACTTTTTATGAAATATGGGTTGGATTTGGGTTGGGTTTGAAGTGATGTGTTAGAGAGGTGATGCGACTTAAATAAGATGATGTGACTTAAATAGGATAGTGACTTTTTTACTTTTTGCCTTTTTTCAACCATGCCAAACTTGGCCTTAGTCTCTTAGGGCTGTTTTGGATTTTTCAACAATTTTTTCTTTTTTTTAAGGTTAACTTTTATTTGGATTGTTTGTTTTATTTTATGCCTCTACTTATGTACTCAAATCCAGGTGCCTCTATGTTTAATCTTTCTTCTTGATTGTCAGTAAAGGTAGAAAGAGAAGTGAAAACCCATATTTTTTCACTGACTTCAAATCTTCAGATTTGTAGAGACTTATAGAAACAGAAAACCCTAGGTTGCGTTTGGTAGAGTTTTAGAATTATGATTTGAGAATAGAGTTGTATTTTGAGTTTGTGAGTTTTGAAATTATGATTTGAGTGTAGAAAATTTGTTTGGTTATGAGTTTTAAAAAGAGTTTAAATTGAGTGATGTGACATATAATATTGAAAAGTGTGTGGAAAAGTGAGTGGAATTAATTTTTTAAAGCTGTAACCAAACAATGCACTCAAACTAGGGGGTAGAATTATATTTCAAACACTCTACCAAACAGAGCCCTAATTTTTCAACCCTTGAAGCTTATACCAAGGACTTAGAGATATTCTTTTGTTTTTTATTTTCCTTTTCTTTTTTTGTGGTCAGTTTCTGTTAGAATTATGAATCTTTACTTAGGTTTTCATTTCTTAAATTTACGTTCTTGTTCAAACTCGAATGCCTATTTGGTTGTTACTAAAAGGAGCAAAAAGAAAAGTGAAAGTTACATTTTTGTTATCTTTATTTTGCAATACTTAAAAAGAACAATTTTTGAATCAAAATTTTCTGCTGTTGTGCAGTTTGTGAGTTTCTCTTCTAATCCTGTGGAGAAAGTCCAATTGATTGGTAACATATTGGCAATGCTATATGAAGTGACACTGAATTGAGTAGGCTGAGTTAGTTTGTCAATTTTGATCAATTACTCTTGCTACTTGGAGGGGCAAAAATGCTTGGAACGTTTCCGATATTACCTCTTCCAGCGCCCCCCTCTGATGGGAATCTTGGTCCTCTTCCCCCATCTCAAATTTCAGATCAATCTGATGATGAGAAGAAATTAGACACTGAGGATCAGAACAGACCTAACTCTGTTCCCACATCAGTTGCAACCCATACGAGAACCATTGGAATTATACATCCTCCCCCAGACATTAGGAATATTGTTGATAAAACTGCACAATTTGTTGCAAAGAATGGACCCGAGTTCGAGAAAAGAATTATTGCAAACAATGCTGGTAATGCTAAGTTTAATTTCTTGAATGCCTCGGATCCATACCATGCTTATTATCAGCACCGCCTCTCTGAGTTTCGAGCTCAAAATCAAACGTCTTCCCTGCAACAGCCTTCAGATACATCTGCCCCAGAGTCAGCTCCTTCTGTTCTTGACGCCGATGATAACGAGGCAGTTACAAAATCTGACCCCTCGGCCCAGTTTAGACCTGTCCGTAAAGTTCTTGAGCCACCAGAGGCTGAGCAATACACCGTTAGGCTTCCAGAGGGTATTACGGGGGAGGAATTAGATATTATTAAGCTCACTGCCCAATTTGTGGCTCGTAATGGAAAGTCTTTTTTGACAGGATTGACTAGCAGAGAGATTAACAACCCTCAATTCCATTTTTTGAAGCCAACCCACAGTATGTTCATGTTTTTCACGTCACTTGCGGATGCATATTCAAAAGTTTTGATGCCTCCAAAGGGATTGACAGATAAGTTGAAGAAGAGTGTTACTGATATGACTACCGTGCTTGAACGTTGCTTGCATCGGCTGGAGTGGGAACGTTCACAAGAGCAAGCAAGGCAGAAAGCTGAAGATGAGATTGAGCAGGAACGGGTGCAAATGGCTATGATCGATTGGCATGATTTTGTTGTGGTTGAGTCTATAGATTTTGCAGATGATGAAGATGAGGAGTTACCTGCTCCAATGACCCTCGAAGAGGTTATAAGGAGGAGCAAGATGTCAGCTGTGGTAGAAGAAGATATTGTTGAGCCCGGAAAGGAAGTGGAAATGGAAATGGATGAAGAAGAGATCCAACTTGTTGAAGAAGGAATGAAGGCAGCTAGTCTTGAAGAGAACGGTGAAGAGAAGAAGAATGAGATGACCATGCCAATGGAGGAACAGGAACCACCAATGAGAATTGTGAAGAACTGGAAGAGGCCCGAGGACAGGATCCCTGTAGAAAGAGATCCGACAAAATATGTTGTTTCGCCAATCACTGGCGAGCTAATTCCCATTAACGAGATGTCAGAGCATATGAGGATTTCTCTCATCGACCCCAAGTATAAGGAGCAGAAAGAAAGGATGTTTGCTAAGATTCGGGAGACTACTCTTGCTCAGGATGATGAAATTTCCAGAAACATTGTGGGACTTGCACGGACCCGTCCTGATATTTTTGGTACGACGGAGGAAGAAGTTTCGAATGCAGTCAAGGCAGAGATTGAGAAGAAAAAAGATGAGCAACCAAAGCAGGTCATATGGGATGGTCATACGGGGAGCATTGGTCGCACCGCAAGCCAGGCCATGTCGCAGAATGCAAATGGGGAGGACCAAAACGACGCTGCGAACAGTGATTCAAGGAATCTTCCAGGTCCTGCTGCCCCTCCCCCTCCTAAACCTGGTGTGCCATTGGTTCGGCCACTTCCTCCTCCACCTGGTCTAGCCTTGAATCTTCCTCGCCTACCCCCAAATGCGGTCCAGTATTCGACTCCAACTAGTAGTGGAATGCTTGTACCACCTCCACCAAGGCCACCAGTTAATATGATTCCGTCTGTTCGGCCACCTCCAATGCAACTAATGCCTGGACAGCAATCTCTTTTTTTAAATCGTCCACCCCCAATGCCTCCATCCATCTCTGTGAATCCACCACCTAGTATTCCTGTGCCGCCTCCACCTGGATCTCAATTTACACCTCTGTCAGCTCCTCGGCCTTTTGTCCCTCTTTCTGTACACCAACCAGGCATGCATATGGTTCCACCACCACCTTTACCTCAAGGAATGCCCCCGCCGCCACCACCTGAGGAAGCTCCTCCGCCGCTTCCGGAAGAACCAGAGCCAAAGAGACAGAGGCTTGATGATTCTGTTCTTATTCCCGAAGAGCAGTTCCTGGCTCAACATCAAGTATGGAGCGACTCTGCATTTATCTTTATTCATCATTTGAGTTATTCTTGTTTTATTGAATTATTCTTTGCTTGGTTATTGAATTATTCTTTTTGCTTGGTTTATGTGCTGTTTGTATTATCATTTAAGACTATTTTTTGGATTTTCAGTTCCTGATCGAGGTTATGCATTCTTTTCTTTTTTTTCTTCTGCAGGGACCTGTTCGCATTGCTGTTTCTGTGCCAAATGTTGATGAAGGAAACCTCAAAGGGCAAGTACTGGAGATTACAGTACAGTCCTTAACCGAAACCGTTGGCAGTCTGAAAGAAAAAATTGCAGGAGAGATCCAACTTCCTTCAAACAAACAGAAGCTGAGCGGAAAGGCTGGTTTTCTTAAGGATAATTTATCACTTGCATATTACAATGTTGCTGGAGGGGAAACACTTGCTCTTTCTTTAAGAGAACGTGGTGGTAGGAAGAGATGAATGGTTTTTGTTGGCCTTAAGGATAATTTATCGCTTGCATATTACAATGTTGCTGGAGGGGAAACACTTGCTCTTTCTTTAAGAGAACGTGGTGGTAGGAAGAGATGAATGGTTTTTGTTGGCCAGGCCTTTAAAGGTTCATATTGAAACTTTCTTGTTACTGTGGGAATTCTCCATATGAATTGTGGGACTCTTAATTCAACTTTCTTAGACGTTATATTGGAGATATGTTGGTCATATAATTTAGACAGTTTTAAAATTTGATCATCATTGTCTTTACTACAGATACCATGTATTGGCAATCATCTCTCGAGGGTAACAGGAAGTGAACAGTTCTTTGTCACTAAGCAGAGAAGTTGATTCTGTCTTTGTACAGACTGTTATCTCACAATGATTTCTCATCAAATCTTCTTGTTGAGATGGATTATTGGTTTATGTTTGCTCTTTCATATGCTGTTCATTGAATTCGATAATTCTGAATTTTGCTATTGGCAAATTAGCAATTTGAAGCTCTTTCTAGAATGCAAGTTTTGTTTTGTAGGACCATACTTGAGCAGGAGAGGAGGAACTGTTGTGGAAAGGTCTCATGCTAGCTATGTCTCAACTGCGGTGACAGGTAGGATTTTGTTGTTTCCTCTGTAGAGCAGAAGAATATCATGGAATTGGTGAAATAAAACTTTATTTATTTATTTATAAATTTGGTGCCGTAACAAAAAAATGTAACATGAAAGACACAAAAGGATGGGGGATCAGAGGTTCCTGTGACGTCTAATATCGTTGTACATACATACGGAGGCTCGCTTTGCTCCACAGCCTCAAACATATCTACAAAGACAAGAAAACCTCAAAAAATACTCAAAAAAAATGAATATAAGACACTTTTTATTCATTGCAAGACTACTACTTCTATAACACTTTTCATGTCAATTCCAGATTTAAACAATGCTCAAGGACAGTTGCTACTCCACCACCATTGCGACTCACCACTATCATGACCACAACCATCACCATTGCTGATGTTATTCTCCTACTTACATCGTCTCACCAGTACTACCGCTGTTGCCACCAGTCATATTGGTTTAGGGGTGTTACTACCGCTGTTGCCACCAGTCATATTGGTTTAGGGGTGTTTGCGGTTCAGTTGCGGGTGGAGAACTTCTAATTGGCCATTTGTCTGTTAGATTGGCGGATTGAAAAAAAATCAATCAACATCCGTCTGCTAGATTGACGGATGCGGATTTAGTAGATTGGCGGATGGATCCGAATTGGTTTGGCGGTTTAAATTTTTATAAATTTTGAACATAATATAACAACTTGTTAACATTTTTTTTTGGATAACAGTTTAACTTAACATAATCAAAAGATTATCAAGTAAATTGTCAAATATCTATAATAAATAGGGATAAGAAAATCATGCATTATCAAAATTATTTCATTACTTCTTTTTTATTCAAAACCTATTTAATTTGATTTTTTTTAAAAAATGACAAAATTAAGTCTTGTATTTTTCACACAAAATATTAAATATCAACGCTTATCATTTGATAAAATGATTTCCAATTGAAAACACAACAGAATATCTTTTTCAATTAAAAACGCAAATTAGAATATTTAAACAAATTGAAAACACAAAGTCTTATAAATTATTAGGGGTATTCGTGGTTTGATAGTTCAGTTGCGGCCAATAAAATTTTAAATCCGTCATTCGTCCAAAACTAGACAGACTGAAAAAAATCAATCCGTAATCATTTACCTGTTATCACGTATCCATTCAAAATGTAGCGGAATGGTTCAGTTCGTTTGGTGTACTGTTTCAGATTAGTAATATATTTCGGTGTTTTGTGATTTCCATTTGTATGACTGTGACTGTGCATGTGTTACATATAATTGTTACATAATACAATTGGGAGGATATTTTAAAGAAAACCAGCTACCAAAAGGGAATACAATTTACAATATACCCCACGAATATTGCTTCTTATAAATTTCAACTGATCATGAAAAGTATGTTATGCCAATCTCCAACCCCTAGATTATATCATGATAAAACGTTCCATAAAAAGTCAATAGTAAATCCCAATTATAGGAGACAAACACAATAACAAATAACTGTGTGTGTGTGAGATGATAAGAAAATCCATTCTAAACACATGATCCAATCAAAATTACGCAAGCATAAACCAGCAAGTATAATTAAATTGCAGTCACCTTCATGGCAGGAACTTTATGGGCCCTTATGTCATCGGTAATGGTACCAACTCCCCCGGATACAATACCAGTAGCAATGTTAAACAATTATATTAAAAAAAACACTGTTTTAGAGTATACATTTGGTTCTGAAAAGTAAATAACAATACATGAATTTAATTCTAAAGCTCCGTTGAACAACAAAGAGAATTTTGTTTAAAAACAAATACTCCCTCCGTCCCAAAATATTGGTCCCTTTTGGGGAATCTAAATTTTTTTGGTAGTACACTTATTGGATTTGAAAAAAGTTGATTTTCCAAAATTACCCTTTTGATAGTACATTTTTTGGGAATATCAATGTCATAATTGTACTTTTTAAATTGTTTATTAATTTAAAAGAATGACAAAATAGGAAATTTACATTATTTTGTACTTGATTTATAAAGAGGGACTAATATTTTGGGATAATGAAAAATGAAATAAGGGACTAATATTTTGGGACGAGGGAGTAGTAAAGAAATGGCACAATCTTTCTATAACAGAAGTGAAGCAACTTTGAAAAGCATTGTCATTTTCCCACTTTCTGTCAATGACAGATTCACAGTGAGATCTAAAATAGACACTAAATCTTCAATTTCTGATTATTTGGGATGTGACAAAAATAAATAAATAAATAATATACGCATACTATGATTTTATTTTATTTTTTTCAACTTTCAAAGCAAACAGAAACATTCAAGATTTCTTCTTTTTTATATTTCGTTGTGGTACCTTATACAATATTCACAATTTTTAGATAGTTCCATACACTATTCACGTTTCCATAACACAGAGGATGCCACTAGAAAAAAAAAAAAAAAATCCCTATAAAATGTTCAAGTTTTCTTCTTTTTATATTTCTTCATGGAATCTTCCTAATAAAATGCATATTTCACATATTTCATATAGTATTCACAAATTTTAGAGATACTTTCACACACTATTCACATACTTATTTACAATTTTTACTTATACAACGCAACTAATGACTATAAATTTCCTAAATAATGCACAAGATCCAAATAACAATATTGATCTATGTATAGAGAGATATACACCCTTTTTGAAAGTGCATTATAGAATTTCCTACTAATAAATACAAATAAATAAAGGGCCAGCTAGTAATTTATAGATATAACTGAAGGCATAAAAGTGCTGGTTGGCAGCTTACCTGAAGGATACTATGACCAAGTTCAACAACCAGTCCTTATGGTCCCTTCTTGAAACAATTATATTCAAGTGTTCCACAATAATTGATTGACAATTTTAGAGAAGGTAAGAGTATTGATTTCATATCAGTATATATCTTCATTGCTCACAACTTAGCTATGCCAAACTTTGTTCTAATTTTAATTTGCCTTCAAAATTCTAAATATTTGAGTTCATGTCTGTTAGTGTATTATATGTTATTAGCTGTTAGTGTTATTAACTGTAAAGTGTCCAAGCTGTAATCATGATGTCTTTGCTTTCGGTTCTTTTAGCAATTTCTGTACACTCTTCTCTCTATAAAGGAGAGTAAACTTCTCCTTGTGTAAACATACTGAACATATCAATATACACAATATATTTTTTCTCTTTCTATATACATTAAATTCACACGGTATTAGAGTTATAGGATTTAGGCTTATATTTCTTTCTCACCGTCAGGCAGCCAGCCGACAACTTAACCTTCACTGCCCGTTGGAGTTTTCTACACATACCTTCTTTATCCCTTCGTCGGCATCATCCCTTCCGACCCTCTGCATCTTTGGTGAGGAGCACTCATGCTCCAACCATGACCCATCATTCCGGCCTTTCTCCGGCAGCTTCTTTTGGACTTTCTGCCGCCTTCTTACCATCTTCTTCTCTGCCGATGCTTACTCAGCCACTCCAGCCATCATGCTGGCAGATCTAGTTCTTCACCGTCGCCTTCTCCTCGGCCCAAGCCGTCCAATGCTTCCTCTAATTCACACCATTAATTTGAGCTCCAAAACCAAATCTCTCTCTCTCTCTCTCTACTTTACACTCTCAGATTTACACCCATCTTACACACCAAGGATCCTCTAGAGTGAAATTTTCCTAAAGTTTCCTAGAGTGCTATATTGTGTGGTTGAGATTTACTGGCAAGTCACATTAGAAAAATTGATGTGACTTGTCAGTAAATCTCAACCACACAATGTAGCACTCTAGGAAACTTTAGGGAAAAATCACTCTAGAGGATCCTTGCTCCATCTTACAACTCATCTTTTCACCTTCCCCCATCATCCACATATATATATATATATTTAATCCACCACATGCTTGTTCCTCACTATATATATTCAAACCCATCATCCATTACCCTACCATATATATATATATATATATATATCTTCATCTAGTTTTTTAATCTCTTCATTCTCATCATCCATCACCATACCATATGCTCCCGTGGGTTTAGATGAGGCTACTGAAGAAGAATTTTCTTTACCATCTAAATTGCTTCAAGAATTTTCAAATATCTCCATCATTGACAAGGCATGGACTTTTAAGTCCAACAATGGAAAATGTTCTGACGTTATGTTTTCAATTAGCCAGCCAAATCTTTTGGGCAAGCCTGCTCACCGCCTCTGAAAAACACCAACACCTCTTTCTCTGCCAATTAGTGCCTCTCTCCCAACCTCACACAGTCCAAACCCATTCTTCTTTTCTTTTTTTATTATTTATTTATTTATTTTTTAATCATTTTATCACATCTATGTTCCTCACTAGCCTAACTTTATTTTATTTTATATATATATTTTTTCCATCAACATACCCATTATTTCTTTTTTCTTCCACCGCCCACATCCCATTTCTTATCTTATTTTATCTTTCTTCATTAACCAACCCAAAAAAAAAAACCTTTCTACCATTTTTTTTTAACATCTCCACTCTGTGTTGAGCCGTTTTGCTCCACTTTGTCAATCCCTTTGTTTCAACCTCCAATAGGTTTCTTTTTTCAAACCTATTTGACTTTGAGGGGGGATATTATACAAATATCATGGTGAGCATGATTACACACCATGCAAACCACCCAAGTTGGTGAGCATGGTTATACACCATGCGAACCATCCAAGTCATCCCATGGCGTACTCCCTAAGTTGCTCCCTTGGTGCACCATCAAAGTATTCTCCAATGGTTTGGCACGACCATACAGTGTCTTCTACAACGGTCTGACACTACCACACAGTGCCTTCTATAGTGGTTCGACACAACCATTTACTGTCTCTACAACGGTATGACACGACCACACAGTGTCTTCTTCAGCGGTCCGACACGACAACATAGTTTCCTCTACAGCGGTTCGACATGACCACACAGTGTCTTCTACAACGGTACAAGACAACCACGCAGTGTCTTCTACAACGATCGGACACGATCATACAGTGTCTTCTACAACGGTTCGACACGACCACACAGTGTCTTCTACAATGGTCCAACACGACCACACAGTGTCTTCTACAATGGTCTGACACGACCACACAGTGTCTTCTATAACGGTTCGACACGACCACAAGGTGTTTTCTACAACGGTCTGACACGACCATACAGTGTCTCCTATTTTATTTTCTTGTTTTGTTACTCTCTCCAAACTCAAGTTGGTTGATGTTTATCCTCCTTGAGTTTGAGGGGGGCTGTTAGTGTATTATATGTTATTAGCTGTTAGTGTTATTAGCTGTAAAGTGTCCTAGCTATAATCATGATGTCTTTGCTTTCAGTTCTTTTAGCAACCTCTGTACACTCTTCTCTCTATAAAGAAGAGTAAACTTCTCCTTGTGTAAACGTACTGAACATATCAATATACACAATATATTTTCTCTCTCTTTCTATATACATTAAATTCACAATGTCATCTACCTTTTATACATATAATCTTATTTTTATTTTAAATTTTTTTTTTCGCATTCTACATAGGTGAGTGGATCACATAAATCTATGAATATGGGCTCCATTGCTTTTTGTATATGAGAAAAAAAATAAAAGTAAAATAAAATTATGTATAACATTGCTCTGACTTAAATTATGTATATAGAATTATTTTGTTTGAAGATAGTAGTAACAAAAGACCACTAGCGAAGAAACCAATGTGCAGATAGATAGACCAAGATGGGAGTACACCAGCAAGAAGATCTTGGGGGCACGGTAAAGGATCTACCTAGGATTCGTTTGGGAAGTGAGTTGACTTTTTAACTATTTTAGCTTGAAACTAAAAAGTCTTATTTGGGAAAGACTTTTTGACTTTTTTAGCTTTTTGTAAAAGAACGAATGTAATAATTATAGATTTGATGTGATATTTTGTCTTATTCGGTTAAAAAGTCTATTTTATATTTTTGTGGCTAAAATAATCCCAAATCCAACCCAATCCCTCTTCCCAAGCGAAGCCCTAATGTGATTAGGAGCCAAATCTTATTGTTGAGTTGGGACGAGGGTTTAAGGACCTAGCCTCCCAATGCTCTTAGCTTAGTTTAGTTTAGTTATGTATTTATTTATATTTATATTTATTTATTTATTTTTTACATTATACTTGAAAAAAATGAATTGGTTAAAATCTATTGGACATTGTAACATTCAAATATCATATAAGCATCCCAAATACATTTGTATTCACAATTGGGCATTGGATCAAACTATGTTATTTCAGTTTTATTCATATTCAATTAATTAAAAATTCATTTGAAATATAAACAACTAAAGATTAAATTTGAACAAGACTACTTTTAAAATGACACAATTACAGTTTGACTGAAATTAACTAAAAATAAATAAACAAATTAAATTTTAACACTTTAAAAATCGTTAAAATAAAATATATATATATAAAAAAAATTCAATTACTCAATTACTCGTTCAAAGTCCAACTATGGCCAAGTTTGGGAAGACTAAATAAGTGCACTTTTTGTCTTTTTGGACTAAAAAATTGAGGTTGAAAATATGGATGTTTGGGTTAACTTTTTTGACTTTTTATTAAAAAATGTGTAATAAAAAATTGTAAAAATTGATTTGTAGGGAAAAATTTGAATTGGGAGTTGTGCAGCCGTAATTGTTGACTTTTGGTGAATAGTGTTAACTTTTTAACTTTTTAAGTAACTTTTTGACTTTTTGACTTTTTTGGGAGTACCCAAACTTAGCCTATATCTTTGGACGCGTTAAATGCACATAGAACAGTATTAATGTACCACGTGCTTATTTCTATCCCTTGAGAACCGACGTGATATATTTTAGTCATTTCAATTTTCAACTATTATTTTGGTCAAATAAAAAATTAATTTAAATATAAATATAAAACTTAATAAATAAATATAATTTCACAAAATTTATTTTAAATTTTCTTTACTTGTTTATATACATTATGCATATAATTTTGTAATCAAATTCTGTGATGTTGTGCCACGGGGGTGGTGGTGGGGTAGAAAGGCGCATTCCTTCCACACAGTTGAGTAGGACTCAACTCTTGGGGGCGCAACTAGCAGCCTGTTTTTCCAACGACGAAACAGATTGTGCTGTACTCTGATAGTGACTCTGTCTCCTGTGTTAGAAGTTGGTGCATTCCTCTTTTTTTTCGATGGTGGGTCTCTTCACTTGAATTGAAGTAAATCTGATTGATAATCCATTATCCCAAGTCCAGGGTTTACGGATGCTATAATGGACACACGTAACCTTTTTTTTGGGGTAAATTACACTGACACTATGACGACCCCGACATACATATTATTTTTATATATTATTTTAGGAGCATAATTGTATGATTATATGTTTAATTTGTACCTATCTGTTTGCTTATGAAATATCTATTAGAATACCGACTTAGAATTCGAAATTGGAAGCCTAAACAGAATCCGAAACCAAAATTGACTAATTCAATAGGCTAATTGAAATATTTAGAACCATATGGCAAATTTAATTAAAATTTGATTCGGATCAAAATAATTAGAATAAATCAACTAGAATTGATTAGGATTAACTAAACTTAAGCTATATTAATTAATCTTAATCCTACGTAATTAACCTAACTTAATCAAGCCTATATATATGATAAAAGCTTATGAACTCATCATTTTACAACCTTTGAGTTGAAAATTTGAGAGGAGAGCTTTAACTTCTAGAGAGAGAGAGAGAGAGGGGGGAATGGGAGAATTGTGAAGAATTAAGCAAGATAATACTCAAATTCAAGCTCTAGGTATGGAATTTAACCATAATTCTTGCAAATAGTTCATGTAGGAGTAGGGGAAGGATTCATGTAACAATAAGAGTAATTTCCATGTAATTAACAAGAAGATGAAAGAATCAACTTGATTGTGGAAGAAATGAGCTAATTGTGTACCTGCATGTATAATTCATCATCATTGAGCTTGATTTTTTCTACAAACTTCTACATGCATGAAACTTGTACATATGAACTTGCAAGATTTTCCTTGATTTCACACTTCTCATTTCATTTTATCATGTTTTGAAAGGAAGGAAGTTCAAAACATTACATGCACAACAAAAACATTGAGTTTTGAGCTTTGTTTTGGAGAATTGAAAGAGAATTTGAGAGTATGGTCTCATAATTTCCATGAATTCATACTTTATAAAGGGTTTCTACACATTTCTACCAAGCCATGCAAGCTTTGAACATGAAAGGCACACTTTGAACTTCAAATTGCAATCTGGAAAATCTAGAATTGGCCTAGTTCGTTCGAGCGATGGAACCGTGGCTCGAGCACACTTTGCATGCTCCCAACATTTTTACAGACATTTGCACTTGGCTCGAGCGACCAAGTGATGGCTCGGGCCTACTTTGACACCATCCAGTAGTTTTGCAGTCAGGCCACACCACTCGAGCGATCAAAGGTGCGCTCTAGCAAACACCTCGTTTTCAACAATTTTTAGCTAACACTTACATGTGCATATTTTCATCTTCATACCCTTTTAGGCATTCTTAAGCATTATTTAGGCATCTGTAGTCAAGGAATAAGCTTGAAACACATCTAAGAAAGTTGAATTAAGATACGCTATTTGTCATGAACGTGCGCTTCAGTGTGTATCTTTGTTATGTGTTTTATGTAGGTGGTTATCTGAGGTCCAACACCTGTACCAGCCCACTGTGAGTAGTATCTTTGTAAAGATATGTTGAAATGTATTTTTGAATTACTACAAGAATGTTATTTTGAAATGCTATTTTGATTAGAATGAATGATTGTCTCATTTGAAGAGTAATTGTGGTATCTTTTCGTAAAGCCTTCGCTTAGGGGAAACAATACCATGGCCCTTTGTTCGATAAGGCCCTTGCCTGGGGAAAATAATACCAAGGCCTTTTTTTTATATGAGTACATGGATCTCTGATGATGACTCGAGTGGTCCCTTTGCTTGACCTATATAGTTCATTTGTTTAGACCCATGTGGTCCCTTTGTTGACCTTAATGGTTCCTTTGATATGCCTTCGGGCCCTTTGTTTTGTGCTATTGGATGTACCACATATGAGTTATGATTTATGTACTTCTGATATGACAAGTACTTAATTATGATTTGCTTCAAAACTCAAACGATATGATTTGAATTATGTTAGACATCATTCATTTAACCTCTTTCTACTGATATTACTCACTGGACTTTAGTTCACCCATTTTCCCTATATATATATAGGTGAGCAAATGGAGTGTCAAGTTTAGAGCATCGTTGGGAGTCTACCTTTTGTGAAGCCGCTTTGGAGTGCCTCCGTGATGGGGCGTACTTGGACTCAAGTGGAGCCAAGCTTAGTCAACCCTTTTGTTTTATGTTATTTTGTTTTGTTCTTTGGAGACTTATTTTGAATGGATAACTTGTGTAAGAAATTTAACTGGAAGTGTTGTACTTATGAATATAAGATTGTACATATGAAGTTTTAAATTTGAAATACTTGTGAATTTGCATGTATGCACTGCTCGATGGATATAGTTATGTTCTTTTATTGCTTTCGCAGAGCCTTGTTTGCTATTATTAATTATCTATTTGTTTGTGAGGTCGGGTAATGTAACAACCCTCGTCACTGTTTACCGATTAACCACTGGGTACTGCTAAACTGAGACTGATTATGATTGGTAACTGAATTGATTGAAGTACTGAACTGACTGACTGAAATCTGGAACTGAATTGATTAAGTATATCTGTTTAATTGTATGTCTATCTGGTGATTGTTTGGTTATCTGTTCATGCATTTATGTTTAAATTGCAAATTGAAGGTCTTATCGGCGGCCGAATCTGAAATCGACATACGTTTTACGATCATTGGAATTTATATGATTTTATGGCGTATTTATCTAAAATGTGATTTGGTATGATTAAATTAGATTAAAATAAGCTTAATGTCAAGAGTTGGCATAATTACCATTTTGCCACATGAGTGGCCCACTACCTAGACTTTAGTTGAGCCTCACAACACTTTAACAAAACATTTCATCAGTCCATTTCTTGTTCTTGCCGACTTGAGAGAGGGTGAGAGGTAGAGAAAGCTTGAGTTCTTTACAATTTGGCTTAGAGTCTTGTAGAGATTGAAGGATTCTTGCATATTGAGCCTCTAGACTTGTAATTGAGGAATCTAGGTATGAATTTCATCCTCCTTATTGTGTATTTAAGTTCCTTCTGGCATGTTTTAGAGGATTGTTAAAGGTTAGAGCCAAGACATGGCTTATAATGTTGTATTATAGCTTAATTCATGCATGCATATTGCCATTCTTGAGTTTTGAAGTTATTGTTTATGAGATTGCTTCATGCATGTTCATCTTTTGATCATAGTTCATGATTTTACCATGTTTTAGAAGAAATTGGCTCAGTTGAGCCAGCATTTGAAGCTTTGAAATGGTTTAAATTCATGCATGTTATGTTGGAATTATGTTCATGAAAATTGGTTTCAAATCGAGTTGAATTGATCTTCCTTTTGGGTCTTGATTTTACAAATTGAGCTTTGAATCATGTTAAACTATGAGTTTTGATGTCTTTTCCAGCAAACTAACCCAAGAGGATCGAAATTTATGTTTTAAAAGTTGAATTTGAGCTTGAGGTTCAAATCTGGGAATTCCAGATTTTGAACTCACGCTCGAGCGAGGTGACTGGCGCTCGAGCGTGAAATTCGTGCTCCCAGTACTTTGCACTGTTTTGATGTCCGCTCGAGCGGAATAATTAACGCTCGAGTGGGACATTGTGTCCCATGCTCGAGCGGGTGTCGAGTGCCCAATCAAGCGTGATTTTAACACATCCAGTACTTTTGCCCTGTTTTGCAGAACGCTCGAGCGGGTAAGTCTACGCTCGAGCGTAAACCTTTGTCTGCATGTCTGCTCGAGTGGAGTAACCTACGCTCGAGCATGACCTTTGTTTTCTGAAAATTCTGAAAATTCTTTTAAAGGGCATCTTGGCATCCTCATCTCATCCTAGGCATTATTAGGCCTAGTTTAAGACATCTTAATGAGGATATAGATGTAGAACTACACCGAGGCAAATTAGGGATTAAGTTATTATCTTTCCCAACTGTGTAGCTTAGTGTGTGTTCAATCTGTAACTGTGTAGGGTTGGCGATTGGGGACGCGCTCTAGCTTTACTGTAGCCAGAACTCTGTGAGTAACAACTGTGTAAAGATATTTTCAAAATGATTATCTTCTGAACAATTGAACTGTACTGCTTTCTGAACTGATACTGTTAATTGAATGAATGTATGTCCTATATTCTGAACTGTACTGTGGCATCCTTAGTAACTACTGTTTACTGTTACTGTTACAGAGATCTCTGTCGGTTCCCTTGTTGGAACCACTACTGTTTACTGATTGATGGCCATCATTTACTGTTCGGTCTTTTAAGACTTACTGTTTACTGTACTGTTATGCTAATGGATGTACCACATATGACTGAATGACTGATATACTGAATTAACGAACTGTTTTCATTACTGTAAGGACATTCATTCTTAACCCTTTTACGCATTACGTTATTCACTGGGCTTTAACTCACTGCTCATATATATATGTAGGTGTACAGGCACCAGACCGCAGCTAGAAGCGTCGGGGTAAACTCCAGTTTTGCCAAGCCAACCACTGTGCCTCACTGCGAGGTTCCGAGCCTGTCAAGTTATGGCTTAGGGGTGTTTTAATTTCCCCGTCTGCCTCTGTATCTGTTTTGTAAAACCGTATAGATTGTTACTGTACTGTTTAATAGGGATTAGGTCCCTGAACTGAATAATTGTATATATGTACATACTGTTTTGTCACTGACTGCATATGTATAAAAAAGTCTTTTGCATTCAGACTGTCACAGCTCATTGGACATTGTTTATTTACTGTATTGGCTTCTGCCAGCCCCTGTACTCTGTATTACTGTTTTACTGTCAAACAGGCCTTTGGTAATCTCAGATTACTGGCCGGTTACGGTGCTAAACCCATGGGACGGGTTTGGGTTGTGACAGGTAATTTGGGATAACTGGCCGATTATAGCCTAAACCTCTAGGGGGCGGGTTTGGGTCGTGACAATTTGGTATCAGAGCACGAATTATACCTCACTCACTTGTCTATTTAGCAATAAAGTGTCTAGAAAAGACTTAAGGATTACATCCATGTGTATTTTAGTAGAAGAAAGATGTGGCTTTTGTAAATATGTATATGATTATGTGTGTATACGTTGTGTTATTATAATATCAAGTTTATATAGATAATGGTGAGAATAAGAGGGGATGAACTGGAGGAGTCAACCTCCTCAATGCTTGATATGATGGAAATAATGATGCATGATATGGACGAAAGTTTAAGGCAACAACCACAATGGCAACAACAACAACCGCTACCTCTACCTCCAATGCCTGTACCACCACCAGTGCAAGACCACAAAGTAGATGATAGAACTATCACCCTTACCAAGGAATTCAAAAAGATGAAGCCACCTTTGTTCTATGGGGGAGTGGAACCACTTAGCTTGGGTCTTAGGGGTCGAAAAGTTGTTTGAACTATTTCGATGTACAACAACATTGAAGGTCTTGTTGGCCGCATCTACTTTGGAAGATGAGACAAAAAGATGGTGGATGTTGATTCGGGATGATAACAAAGGAATTGGACGGACTCTGTTACCCAAAAGACAACCTAAGAGGAAGGGTGAATTAGGTTTTCACAATTAAAATTAATAATACCCTAATAAAAATTATGACTAACACAATAGACAAATATAATTAATGAAATAAAAATAATTAAAACAAGTGTCTTAACAACTATGTCAGTTAATGATTTTAGCACAGTAAAAATGTGAAATATAGCTATGGTAATTTAAAATAAAATAAAGAGATAAGGGAGAGAGAGACAAACAAATTTATAGTGGTTCGGCTTCAATTCGGCCTACGTCCATTTCTCAAGCTTCACTTGAGATTTTCCACTATCTTTTAGCTTCACAGGAGTGCTAGCAACCTCTTTACAAATGGAGCAATCCTCCACGAATTTTACACAGACTTCACAAGTCCAAACCCTTGCAAATCTTAGGTGATTCACAATTACTCTCAAGATTTCAAGAACACAGTGTTTGCAACACTTTTACAAGATGAAATGATATTTTTGCTTTCAAAGAAAGTTTACAATAATTATCTCTCAAAGATAGATATATAAAATGAAGCTCTGATTTTTCTGTAAACCTCACACATGAAAGATGAGCTTAATACTATAAGGCTCAATGTATAATTTCTGAGAATAGATGTGAGTGATTATAGATCAAATAATATTTTTAGGTTTTTGTTAACTTGTTTACATTAGAGGCTTTGGTATATATAATGAAAATTATAGCCATTTATAGCCATTGTATTCATTTGAATTTATAGCCGTTGTACTTTCATCATTACCAATTTAAATATCTTCCACTCCATCATTACAAATTTGAATATCTTCCACTTGAACCTTTTGAACCTTTTGGCCTGCTACTGTGCTAGGCTGTTTGAACCTTTGTTTTGAGCTGTTTGAACTTCTAATTTAATCAAATATTAAATATATTCTAACAACATTTAGGATAAAGGTTTAGGTGAGAAATAATGGGACAAAATAAATTTTGATTCTATTTTTCTTTTCAAATAAATCATCAAAATAAATTTTAATTCTATTTTTCTCTTCCAAATAAATTAAAACATAATTAAATAAATCATCAAAATAAATAAGTCTAACAATCTCTCCTTTTTTGATGATGGCACATAATGATGTTTTGATTTGATTTGGGAGTAAGAAAGGCTCCCCCTCAAGTCATGCTCCCTAAATTTATTTCTAAATGCATAGGTTAGCACATGTGTAATAAATAAGCTTTAATCAACAACATGATATAAGATTAAGATATCAAACTATAAATACATAACATCAGATTAGTTTGAAAATAATACCATAATACATAACATCATATAATTTCTCCCCCTGTGACATTATCAAAAGGAAATCATGGGTCAGAATCTGGAGGAGGAGGAGGAAAATGATAGTGATAAATGGCATCAAATATATATATATATATATATATATATATATATATATATTACATAGCTATACAATATATATATAGATATGCATACACATACAACTCTCCCGCGTCTCTCTCGTTTTGCGCAAAATGCGTTTGACACGCGACCTCACTTTTGCGTCATTGGCCAACAAAAGCAGGCTTCTCGATTGCCGCTCGCCTCAGCTTTCTCTCCCTCTTTGTCTTCTTCTTTTTAGCCTCTTCTCTTCAGCCTTTTTCTTAATCACACTCGTCTGCGTCTTCTTCTTCACCTCACTCTCTTCTATCTCTTCTGCATCACTCTCTTCGATCTTCTTCTTCCTCGAGAGACAGAACAGAGAGACTGGGCAGAGCAGAAAGGCTGCCAAAAACTACTCTCCTTTCGATTACATCTCTCTCTCTCCTACTACATGGCCTCGTCCTGTCTCCTTACTCTCTTTTCGGACCTGAATGATCCCGTAATTCTGCTGGGCCGAGTGCCTCTACTCCTACTCTTCCTGTCATTCCTCTGCCTAACCTTCCTATGATGTCGATTGAGCAAATCATGGTAGCTCAATCTGACATAGAAGCCAATCATTTCACACTGACGTCCTGTATGGAGACAGTAACTGCAGTCACAAAATTGGCTCACAGATTGCAGAATTGAACGAGTGAACTCCATCAGGTCAATGCCTAACTCTCACTGCTTTAGCGCATGTACAAGGATGCACGAGCAGAAATAGGCGCACTGAAAGTTGAAAATAAAGAGCTTAAACGGAAGACCACCTCCATGGCCCGATTTGGAGCAACGTCGTTCTTGACCTTTGATAGTTAGCGGGGAGTCGTCGCTCTCGACGAAAGCACGGGGGCAGGGGTGTTAAGGGTGGCCCAAGGTGATAAAAAGAAGAAGAAAACGGTAGAAGAGGCGAGTAAGTGAGCTCGGCGTATGGCCAGAAAAAAATGAAGGGTTGTTTTGTTTTTATTTTTTTTTTTGTATTTTTGTATTTTTTTGTATTTTTGTATTTTTTTTTTGAAATATGTTTGAAATATGTTTAGTTTGATCGGCGTATGACCGTAAAAAAAAATGAAGGGTGTTTTTTTTTATGTAAATAGTTGTATTTTGATTTGTTTTTGTTTTTATGTTTAAGTACTGAAAAATGAAATTAAAAAGCAGAAAAAAATAAGAAAATTCAGCCCAAACAAAAAATAATAATGAAAAAAATAAAAACAAAACAAATGAAGCCTAATAGCAAAATAAAAAAAAAAAAAAAAAGTAAAATAAAATAAAATAATACCAGCAGAAATTAAACTTAATGAGACGTTTGTGTTGCTGGAATGGTAATGCAAATAAAATACCATGAGGGTTTAAAAAAAATCAATGTATGCAAAGTTAATTTTACCTCAAGATGCAGAACCCAAAAAAAATTACACAGTTTAAAACTAATCAAGTTTAAATTCTTCTCCTTGTTTCATTTGGCAAAATTAATAGGAGATATGAACAATGAAAGCTCATAATTGAAATGTTC
The DNA here is from genome assembly GCF_055761805.1 of Camellia sinensis. NCBI lineage: Eukaryota > Viridiplantae > Streptophyta > Magnoliopsida > Ericales > Theaceae > Camellia > Camellia sinensis. Next base: position 120,914,672 of record NC_138970.1, read on the forward strand.
TCCTCAATAATATCAAATAGGATGCCAAGTGTTACCAATAAGGATGCCAAAATGATACCAACATGCAATTTACCAAGGATACCAATATGCAATCTAGAAGATTTAACAATCATAACTCAAGTATTATGTAGAATAGCAAATATTGCTCATAATAGGTTAAACGCAATATAATCTCATGGAGCTAATGTAATCCAAAAGATGAAGCATGTTCAAGGTATAGCAATCCATATGTTAAGAAAAATCATGAATTTCAATATATAGCACACATTTTAAGCATAGGCATGATTTTTAGGTAAGAGCATCATCAAAAAGTATACATTGCAAATCATATGAAGCATAATCAATCTTTTTCATATCAAAGTAATAATAGTATTAGCTCAAAGGAAATACGATAGAATTTTTACCTCAAAAGCTTAAAAGAGTATATGAGGCATACGTTAGGTTCAAGAAATGGAAGCTTTTCAATCTTCAATTTTCTTTCACGAGGAGTTCATCTCAAAAGGGTTTAACAAGTATGTTAACAAAATGATTTCTCCCCCTAAGTTGGTACTACCCTTTTCTAATGTGATTTGTGTAAATATAGCATTCATAGAACAAACACTATTACTCAATAAAAATACAATACAAAACACTTCTTATCACAAACTCGAAAAGTGAAAAATAATTCAATGATCGAACAAGAGTTTGGAATGCTATTTTTCAGAATTTTCAAGTTGTAGCACATAGCATAATATGCATAAGAAAATAGTGTTATTCTCTTTGTTTTATTAAAAAATGATGCAAGAATCTCATTTGATCACATAACATTATCAAGAGGCATTTTCATCAATTCAATCCACATACTCAAGTGTGATACAACATTTTACTTAATGTGGAACACAACACAAATGTTATAAACAATTAATTCAACAATTTATCAATCAAAAGCATTTCATGAGATGTATGCCAATATAATCTATATTCAAAAGATATTCAATAGGATAGATGCAATGTCTCTACAAACGTATGATACTTCTTTTCATTTGGACATTATTGATGGATCATAATCAACGAATTTCATAACTCATTCAAATATTCCAATGTAAAGCATATAAGCATGGAATTTTCATATTGAGCATATTCTTGAGATCATAAATGTACAATTCAAAATATAGATAGTATACATCTAAAAAATATGCTATGACATCAAAATTGATTCTACAAAGATATGACTCAAAAAGGAATTAACATATTAGTAATAAGAAAGCCTTTTTCATTTTGAATTCTACGACAGAGTTTTGTGAAAGAAGAAAAGGTTTCATCTTTGTGTGCTAAAAACATAACCCATGTAAATCTTGAATAATCATCAACAATAACAAGACAATAACGTTTACCACCTAGATTAGATGTCCTTGAGGGACCAAATAAATCCATATGTAATAGTTGTAAAGGTCTAGTTATGGAAATATGAGATTTTTATTTAAATGATGTTTTAGTTTATTTTCCTTGTTGACAAGCACTACAAAGATGATCTTTTTCAAATTTAATTTTTGGAAGTCCAATGACCAAATCCTTTCTCAAAAGTTTAGCAATTAAATCCATATGAACATGACCAAGTCTTCTATGCCATAACCAACTATTTTTATTATTAACATATAAACATTTAACATCACTAGCATAGAGATTATTAAGATAAAAAACATAAACATTATCATGGCGATTACCAACGAATAAAGCTTTATGATCATTTGTGCTTTCAATTGTGCAATGTGATTTATCAAAAATAACTCGATTACCTTTATCACATAATTGACTAATACTAAGTAGGTTATGCTTAAGTCCATCAACAAGTAAAACATTTTCAATAGAAGGGTGAGGAGAAATACCGATGCTACCAATACCGATGATTTTTCCTTTCTTGTTGTCTCCAAAAATAACAAGGCCTCCATCTTTGGATGACAGTGTAGTAAAGAAGGATTTATCTCTAGTCATGTGTTTGGAATATCCACTATTAAGGTACCACTTCCCTTCTTTAGGTTTGGACTTAAGGCAAACCTACAAGATGACAATCAAGTGTTGGTTTTTGGTACCCATAGTTTCTTGGGTCCTTTTTGGTTAGTTTTGTTAGATCTCTTAATAATCCAAATCTTTTTAATTCCCATGCTCATATTCTTTTCGAATGGACAATAAGATATATAATGGTCTTTCTTTCTACAATAATGACAAGTAATATGAGGGTATGTCATGAGAGGTGCCTTTTCACAAATTGTATTGAGATTCTTTTGTTTCTTAATAGGGTCATATCCAATGCCCGCTTTATCGAAAACACATTTTTTGATTTCCAAGAAGCATGTTGAGATTATTTCTACCTTTTACAAAATTTTCAAGTGTTTTTGTTAAATCATCAACATTGTTTTTTAAAGCAGTTTTCTCATTAGGGATGGCGTCAAAATCATTTTTCAAAATAATTTTTTCTTTCTTTAATTCTTCTACATTACTAGATAAAGATGCAACAGATTTTTTTAGCACATTATTTTTGGCACAAATTTTTCTAAATTCATCTTTTAGTTCATGGAATGCACTTTCAAGTTCTTCATAAAGAGTAGTTACCTCATCTTGAGTAGAGTCTTCATCATCAAGTGTCATGAGACACAAGTTGGCTACTTCATTTTCAATTTCATCACTTGAGCTTTTATTTTCACTTTCTCCCTAAGCTGCTACCATGGCCTTCTTGTTTTTTTTTATAGTCTTTGTTGTACTCCTTTTTGAAAGGTCTTCTTTCTCCATAATTGTTTTTCTTGAAGTGTTTTTTGAGATTTCTACTAGACATGGCATAGCTTTCATCCTCACTGGAGTTTTCACGTTCTTCTTAATTTGATGATGCTTTGAATGCAATTTCACTTTTCTTTTTGTCTTCAACATTCTCATGTCCTTTCATGGTGATCTCACGAGTCATAAGGGAACCCATAAGCTCATCCAATCAAAATGTGGAGAGATCTTTGGCTTCTATAATGAGGGTGACCTTTGCTTCCCAATTCTTTGATAGACACCTGATAATTTTTCTTACCAACTCACTGTTAGTATAAATTTTGCCAAGAGATTTCAAAGAGTTTTCTTACCAACTCACTATTAGTATAAATTTTGCCAAGAGATTTCAAAGAGTTTACAATTTTAGTAAATCTAGTAAACATACTTGAAATAGATTCATCAAAGTTCATTTTAAACAATTCATAACTATGAACAAGTATATTAATACGAGATTCCTTTACTTAGTTTGTACCTTCTTAAGTTACTTCAAGTTTGTCCCAAATTTCTTTTGCCAAATCACAACTTGAAATTCTATTATACTCCTTTGAGTCTAATCCACAAACAAAGGTGAGTTTGGCTTTAGCATTGGCTTACAATAATTTGTGATCCCTCCCATCACATTCATCTTCAGTTTTAGGTACACTAATATTGTCTACTAATTTGGTAAGAATTTTTGGACATTTGGTGACAATAATCCACATAGCATAATCAGTGGCTTATAGGTATAAGGTCATCTTATCTTTCCAACGACTATAGTTGTTTCCGTCAAATAATGGTGGCCTATTGGTGGCTTGTCCTTCAGTAGTGCTAGTGCTAGCTAAGGTTGCCATGGATCGAAACTCTTAGATGGTTAAATCTAAAGCAAGAGTCTAGGCTCTGATACCAATTATTACCCAAAAGACAACCTAAAAGGGGGGGTGAATTAGGTTTTTACAATTAAAATTAATAATACCCTAATAAAAATTATGACTAACACAATAGATAAATATAATTAATGAAATAAAAATAATTAAAACAAGTGTCTTAACAACTATGTCAGTTAATGATTTTAGCACAGTAAAAATGTGAAATATAGCTATGGCAATTTAAAATAAAATAAAGAGACAAGGGAGAGAGAGGCAAACAAATTTATAGCAGTTCGGCTTCAGTTCGGCTTCAACTCGGCCTACGTCCATTTCTCAAGCTTCACTTGAGATTTTCCACTATCTTCTAGCTCCACAGGGGTGCTAGCAACCTCTTTACAAATGGAGCAATCCTCCACGAATTTTACATAGACTACACAAGTCCAAACCTTTGCAAATCTTAGGTGATTCACAATCACTCTCAAGATTTCAAGAACACAGTGTTTGCAATATTTTTACAAGATGAAATGGTATTTTTGCTTTCAAAGAAAGCTTACAATAATTATCTCTCAAAGATAGATATATAAAATGAAACTCTGATTTTTCTGTAAACCTCACACATGAAAGATGAGCTTAATGCTATAAGGCTCAATGTATAATTTCTGAGAATAGATGTGAGTGATTATAGATCAAAGAATATTTTCAGGTTTTTGTTAACTTGTTTACATTAGAGGCTTTGGTATATATAATGAAAATTATAGCCGTTTATAGCCGTTGTATTCATTTGAATTTATAGCCGTTGTATTCATTTGAATTTATAGCCGTTTATAGCCGTTGTACTTCCATCATTACCGATTTGAATATCTTCCACTCCATCATTACAAATTTGAATATCTTCCACTTAAACCTTTTGGCTTTTTGAACCTTTATAGCCGTTGTGCTTCCATCATTACTAATTTGAATATCTTCCATTTGAACCTTTTGAACCTTTTGGCCTGCTGCTATGCTAGGCTGTTTGAACCTTTGTTTTGAGCTGTTTGAACTCCTGATTTAATCAAATATTAAATACATTCTAAAAACATTTAAGATAAAGGTTTGGGCGAGAAATAATAGGACAAAATAAATTTTGATTCTATTTTTCTTTTCAAATAAATCATCAAAATAACTTTTGATTCTATTTTTCTCTTCCAAATAAATTAAAACATAATTAAATAAATCATCAAAATAAATAAGTCTAATAGACTCGATTTCTAGAGATTTTCTATGAAAAATACTTTCCATAATGTATCCAGGATAAGGTATCCGAATTTGAGGGATTAAAGCATGAAAACAAGATAGTGGTAGAATACGAGGCTTAATTTATTGAACTAGCACGGTTTGCGCTGCATATGGTTGACACAGACTACAAAAAGGCCAGAAAATTTGAAGGAGGTCTTCGCAACTCAATGCTTGAAAGAATCAATATGCTAAAACTACCTAAATATGTTGATGTTTTAGACAGGGCACTAATCTCAGAAACAAACATGGCCGCCTGTAATCGAAATTTTGAATGGAGGGGTAAAAGGTAGAATGTTAATGTGAACAAAGGGGCAACATCAACAACGAATAAGAAAGCAAAATCCATAAACTCAAGTAGTTCAAATCAGAGTGGTAACTCAGCACTTGTTTGTCCAAATTATGGGAGAAATCATCAAGGAGTATGTTATCGGACTACGGGGGCTTGTTTCTGTGTGGAAAGGTGGGACACATAGCGAAGGAATGTCCACAACCACAACAACGTGTTAACCGAGGTGCTACAAGTTCAACTAGATCAATATCGATTGTAAGGGCCAATGCAACTCCGACTATAACAAGGGACAATCAAAGGCAAGGAAGGGTTTTTGCGCTTGTCCTAGGGGACACCCAAAATGCAGAGACTGTGGTTTCAGGTACACTCTTTATTTGTGGGAAATGTGCATATGTAATGATTGATTTAGGGTCTACACATTCTTTTGTTTCTATGCTATATGCTCATAAACTGAATAAACCTTTGGAAACTCTTAGATATGTGTTATGTGTATTATCACCATCGGGAGGATCTATGTTATGCTCATTTGTTTACCCTACATGTGAAATTTTACTTGTGAATGCCATCTTTTATGTTAATTTATTGCTCCTAGACATGACTTATTTTGATATTATTTTGGGTATGAACTGGCTATCCAACTATTATGCGACCATTGATTGTGTCTCTAAACGAGTAATATTTCGACCTCTGGGACAAATTGAGTTTTATTTTGAGGGGAGGGTCCCCCACCATACTTCATTTCTGCAATGAAGGCTCGTAAATTAATTACCAAGGGATGTGAAGGGTATTTATCTAGCATATTGAATGTTCAAACTACATATGCTGTCTAAGATGATATTCTAGTTTTAAAAGATTTTCCTGATGTGTTTCCAGAAGAGTTGCTTGGACAATTGATTGATAGGGAAATTGAATTTGTGATTGATGTAATACTAGGTACTCAACTAACATCTAAAACTCCATACCGCATGCCAACTGCTGAAATAAAATAATTAAAAGTTCAGTTACAGAAATTGCTTGATAAGGGGTTCATCTGGCCAAGAACATCATTGTGGGGTGCACTTGTATTATTTGTGAAGAAGAAAGATGGAACACTTTGTTTGTGAATTGACTAAACAAGGTAACCATTAAGAATAAATATCCTTTACTCGGATTGATGATTTGTTTGATCAATTATAGAGGGCCCAAGTGTTTTCCAAGATGCCATCAGTTGAAGGTTAAAGCCAAGGACATAGAGAAAACTGCTTTCCGAACCAGGTATGGACATCATGAATTCTTAGTCATGCCATTTGGAGTCACCAATGCACCTGCAACTTTCTTGGATTTGATTAATTAGATATTTAAACCATTTTTAGATGAATTTGTTGTGGTCTTTATTCATGACATTCTGATTTATTCAAAGCGTAAGGAAGAACATGACCAGCATCTAAGAATAATCCTTCAAACACTTAGGGAGAAACAATTATATGGGAAATTCAACAGATGTGAGTTTTGGTTGAATGAGGTTACATTTTTGGGGCATGCTATTAATAAAGATGGAGTATCTGTAGATCCACAGAAAATTGAAGTGATTATCAATTGGCCTACTCCGACTAATGTAACATAAATTTGAAGTTTTATTGGTTTGGCATGTTACTACTGGAGATTTGTCAAAGATTTTTCCAAGATTACTGTACCATTGACCCAATTGACCCCAAAAGAAATTTGTATTTCAAAGAAGGACCATTCGTGTGGATGGATTAAAGGAAATCTGCATTCCAAGAGTTGAAGAAGAAACTGACTACAGCTCCCATCCTGACTTTACCCTCAGGTACTGAAGGATTTGTAATATTTAGTGTTGCATCTCACAAAGGTTTGGGTTATGTCTTAATGCAGAATGGAAAAGTGATTGCTTATGCGTCCCAACAGCTAAAACCGCGTGAGAAGAATTACTCGATGCATGATTTAGAGCTTGTTGTTATATTAGCATTGAAAATCTGGCACCATTACTTGTATGGGGCTAAATGTGAAGTGTATACGAATCACAGAAGCTTGAAATATTTCTTTACATAGAAAGAATTGAACATGCGATAGAGGAAATGGCTTGAATTGATCAAAGATTATAATTTGCAGATTCATTATCATTCGGGTAAGGCTAACACCGTAGTTGATGATGCACTTAGCAGGAAGAATACGAGGACTTTGGCTTGTTTACTTACAGATCAAAATGAGCTTTTGCAAGATCTAGACATATTCGAGATAGAAGTTGTGTATCACCACGTGCACCTCACGCTCATCAAGGTTGTCTTCTAAATTGGTTACTTTCTCCTCCAACTGATGGACCAGTTTATTGAGTCGTGCAATCTCAGCATCTTTCCCAACAATTACACTGTCAAATCCTTTGAGCATATTAGCAGCCTGCGCCCCAAGAATTTTCTCCATCGTTACTACACGATCTTCTAATTCACATACCCGGCAGACTTCGTTCTAATTTCCCCCTCCAATTCACTAATTCTCATCTTTAGCTATTCTAACTCATCTTTTATCCCCGCTGGTTCAGTACGAACAACATCACCATCCGGTGTGCATGACAGTTCAAGAAGATTTGGGAAAAATATCAGACATAACCCCCTAGATGCTGACATCTTCCCGGCCACTTTTCCCTTATTATCTGATGTCCCATCGTTATCAGTCTCGGACTCAGTCAATCCTTCAGGCTTGACTTGACCACCATTTGCAGAACGAGGCTGCGAACAATTGAAGCTAGGCTCCATAACAGACACATCATCCATATCAACATCAGTCCCTCATCCATTCCCCACGGTATCCGGATCCACACAAAGAATATTCATACCAGACTCGGTTAGCTTGCTGTCAATCACCTCAGATTTTAAAGAATGACACTCTTTAATCGTCCCGACAACTTTACTGCAGTTCACTTACATAAAACACCAAACCTCACACATTAAAAACCATATGTAAAACCAAAACAATGTTTTCTGCTTTTTTTCCCATCGCATACCTGAATACAACCTTCAGCCCGTAAGTTTAACACTTTCAACTTCATAACAAGTGTGCCAAGGTTCCATCGACAAAATCTGGGGGTCACATTAGGCCTTTCTGGGGTCACAATGCTCGCATGTTCACATATAAGAACTGCAAAACACAATAAAACACAACCCATCAAGTAAAGTTGTTGAAAACATACCACAATCGTATGTGCGCCACGATGAAAACTAGCATACAAAGTGCGATACATACCAGCAACGCAACAACACAACCAGTTACCTGCTCCGACCTGTTGTGCATCTCAGTGAGTGAAGTAACCAGCGTGTTTCGGATTGTCGCAGTCCAGTTGTACTGTCTCAATGTTTCTAGCTTGTCAATCACACGGACAAAAGCCTACCCTATATGCTCGCTACTAGTTGCAAAAAATAGCTTCGCACAAATGTAAAGACAAAGTAGTTTCGCCACGTCTTCTTCGTCACACTCAGTCTGTCCATAGATTGCTTCTACTAGCTCATCCTTAATCACTTTCGAAGAAAACCGGCCAACGTTCGGGCATTGTCATTGCATGAAATCTGAAGGGCCTTTCACACATTGTGACAAATCCAATTTGTCCTTACCGCATTGGACCCCAAAAATTAACTGAATGTCATTGTTTCGCAAAGGTAACTACACACCACCAATGTAAAACTTCTCATCCTTCGGGTTGTAAGTTTGTATAATTCGGCACACTGTGGCATCACAATTTTTAAACAACTTTGGATCTAGCTTGTGAACACGGATAACGTCAATCATCACCCAAAAGGGGATTTTCTGTAATTGCCGAATATACCCATCACCAAACTGTAACTCACGCACAGTGTTAATCACCCCCGATGTGTTGGACCAGTACTTCAGCCTTATTACGACTACTAGTACTCACTTTTTGTTTCTTGAATGCCAGCCGTGATTGCCTCTTTGGGGCCAATCTGGTTGACGTTTGACCAGATTGCTACGACCATGGTGTTCTAGCGATGCTTTTTTCATTTCTCGTCCCAGCACTACTTGAAATGGGAGTCACACAAACAAGTCAGTTTTAAATTCAAACCAGCTTAACTATATACGAAACATCATAACTGTTAGACTTATTTATTTTGATGATTTGTTTAATTATGTTTTAATTTCTTTTGAAGAGAAAAATAGAATCACAATTTATTTTGATGATTTATTTAATTATGTTTTAATTTATTTGGAAGAGAAAAATAGAATCAAAATTTATTTTGATAATTTATTTGAAAGAGAAAAATAGAATCAACATTTATTTTGATAATTTATTTAATTATGTTTTAATTTATTTGAAAGAGAAAAATAGAATCAAAATTTATTTTGTCCCATTATTTCTCACCTAAATCTTTATCCTAAATGTTGTTAGAATGTATTTAATATTTGATTAAATCAGGAGTTTAAATAGCCCAAAATAGAGGTTCAAACAGCCCAAAAACATAGGTTCAAACAGCCCAGCATAGCAGCAGTTCAAAAGGTTCAAGTAGAAGATATTCAAATTTGTAATGATGGAGTGAAAGATATTCAAATTAGTAATGATGGAGTGAAAGATATTCAAATGAATACAATGGCTATAAACGGCTTAAATTCAAATGAATACAACAGCTATAAACGGCTATAAGTTTCATTATATATACCAAAATCTTTAATATAAACAAGTTACAAAAAAAATCAGAAAATATTTTTTGATCTATAATCACTCACATCTATTCTCTGAAAAATTCTCTGAGAAATGTTCTTCAATTTTTTTTACGTCCTCTTTCAGAAATTATACACTGAGACGTATAGCTTTAAGCCCATCTTTCCAGTGTGAGGTTTACAGAAAAACCAGAGCTTCATTTTTATATCTATCTTTGAGAGATAATTCTTGTAACTTTTTGTGAAAACAAAAACACATTCTTTTCAACCTTGTAAGAGTGTAGTACACTCAGTGTTCTTAATTTAGAAAATCTGTGTAAAATCTGTGGAGGATTGCTCCATCAGTGAAAAGGTTGCTAGCACCCTGTGAAACTAGAGTATAGTGGAAAATCTCAAGTGAAGCTTGAGGAGTGGACGTAGGCCGAGTTGAAGCCGAACCACTATAAATTTGTTTGCCTCTATCTCCCTTATCTCTTTATTTTATTTAAATTGCCATAGCTATATTTCACATTTTCACTGTGCTAAAATCATTAACTGACATAGTTGTTAGAACATTTGTTTTAATTATTTTTGTTTCATTAACTATATTTATCTATTGTGCTAGTCATAATTTTTATTAGGGTATTATTATTTTTATTTGTAAAAACCTAATTCACTCCCCCTCTTAGGTTGTCTTTTGGGTAACAATAACTATCATTACAACAACCAATTTAATTAAAAACACCCATTCTACTCTACTACACATCCAACTCTTACTTGTGTTCCAATCGTATAATGAATGGTAACAACATCATGTACAACAACAACACCATATGCAAACCACCATACATAACATTATTACAACATGACAACATATAAACTACACCCACCATCCTACGCCATCCTATACCAACAACCGTTACAACATTCGCTGTTTGTTTCGTAAATGCTAACAAATGAAAATCACATCACGAAGCATATTTTCGTTACATGCTGTACGGTGTATACGTATGTTCAAATTATTTACATTCCCACAACCTACATTTCTTTGCCCCTATCAACATCGTATACCTGCACGTCAATACCGAAATCATCACGTTTAATTGTCCACACTGTTATATAATTATCCCAACCACTATACACCCACACACTATCTCCTACAAAACCCACATATTGTGTCACGACCCCATTCCGCCCCTAGTAGAATGGTGCCATGATGGCCAGTAATTCAAGATTACCAATGGCCAGCTTATAAAGTTCACACAATCAGAGTATACATATGGGGCTTACATGTTCGAAAGTAATAAATTTAAATCTAAATAGTCCATAAGAGCTGTGCATAGATCAAATAAAATAACAAACATCTCAATATGGTTTTACAACTTGAATACAAATAAAATACAGTATATGTTACATCTTGATCAAAAGGTTTCTCAAACCAAACATACAAAAGAAATGAACTGCAAACTAAGAAGCATAATCTTCAAGATGCTAGCAAAACATGAATCTGAAAACAACTTGCAAATAACATCTTAGGCGTCACCGCCTTCTTGCTCGTCACCTACATATATATAAAGGGGAGGGTGAGCTTGGATACTCAGTGAATGATATAAGTAATAAAGGTTTGAATGAATGATATCCGAGATCTTTATTAAAACAATACATATCATAGCCTGTACAAAATCAAGGGATGAACCAAGTTCATTTATCAACTCTTTCAAAGCTTTAAGGGATGCTTATTAGCATCAACATAATACAAGGGATGGCATTCCTGACAAAACAAGGGAATAATCGACCCAGAATCGATTAGATAAATCCACTCGGAAAACCGTCGGTGGCAAGGGAAATCTTAAACAAGGGTACTAGTTGCATTATAGTCCCCTAGCACTAAGGACTTTCCAAGAATGTCATCAAAACAAAGATAATACTTGATACAAAAGCTAATGGATAATCATTCATACTTGATCAAATACTTTTTCAAAACGAAACAAAGCAAAGCTTTATCAAAACATTATAACATAGCTTTATTAAAAATACCACTCACAATAGTTCTTCGAATGTAGGGATTAAGGCAAGAATCCAAGACCTACAATCATATAGCAAGGTCTATTGAATGCATTTCAAGAAGACAAGAAGAAATGCTCAAAGATGGTTGTGCAATGCATTCTTAAAACAAGCTTTACATGAATGAAAATGATCCCGGCATTTCTTTCTAAAACCAAGTCAAGACAAAGCAAAACATATGCTCTCTAGGAAAAACATGCTGGGTACCAAACAGGTCTCGGAATGGATGCACAGAGATGATCTAGGCCAAAATGGCCTAGCTGGGTGCACTCAGGGAGTCTTGGCCGAGGTCCCACACTTTTTGGCCGAGGTCCCACACCTCTTGGCCGAGGTGTGGTCTCCTAGGCCGAGGTGTGCGGCTGTCTGCCGAGATGTTACAAGGTGCCGGCAAGCGTGTACCATGGTCAGCCTAGGTGTGTAGTGGTCGGCCTAGGTGTGCATGCAAGATAGACTAAGGTGCAAGTGATCATGCATGGTAGGCCAAGGTGAGATACGATGCTTGGCCTAGGTGTGAGATCTAGGCAAGAGTGGGTCTCAGTGACCACACTTAGAGAAATCAAATCTGGAAATCTGGGTTTCCCCTTGAAGAACATGAAGAACGTGAATGCCAAAATCATAACTTCTTATTCAAAATCTTAGATTTCATGATATGAGTTCAAAAACATGGACCTGGGTACCCATACTTGAAGATTTCATGAAAACAAACACAAAAACATGGAACTTGATACAAACTTTCGGATCAAAACATGGTTTTTTTCTTCAAGAACACAAGAACTTCACTTTTTCTTTCTAAAACAAAGTTTAAATCAATGCATGGCTCATGAATCACGTTAGATCATGCAATGTGATCGGATCAATATAAAGAACAATAAGAGTAGATCAAGAATCTAACCTCAAAACACGAATCAAACGGTTCAAACTCTAAGGATCAAGCTTGGAAATTTATTCTCACTCTAAGAACTCCTTCTTCCTCTTCCTAGAGCTTCTCTCTCTTCAAAGGTAAAGATATAACAAATGATATGTTTTCTCTACTGCCAGCTGACTTAACCCTCTGCTGGGACACGTGGCAACATCTGGTTAGATCTCCTCAAAAAGGTGCCAGAATGACAAGACAAGAGTATGACAAAGTATGTAAGGTAGCACGGGCACTCTGACAAGGCAAGGATCTCGGATCAAGACATAGGCTTCGGACAAGAAGGTTTCAATGATCTCGGCTAGGAAGGATAACACTTGACCTAGGTGTGCCACACCTTGGCCTAGATGTGCCACACCTCAGCCTAAGTCATACCAGTCCAGGAACAAGATCACTAGGTACATGGATCAAAGATCTAGGACTATGAAGGATAACACTTGACCTAGGTGTGCCACACCTTGGCCTAGATGTGCTACACCTTGGCCTAGGTCGTACCAATCTAGGAACAAGATCACTAGGTGTATGGATCAAAGATCTAAGACGCCTAGATGATACACATCTCGGCCAATATGCCTAGGTGATGGTGGAGGTCAACCAAGGTGGATCCAAGATGGTCCTAGGCTTGAGACAGCAAGGATATATGACCTAGGCTTGAGATGACCTAGGTTTAAGATGACCTAGGCTTGAGATAGCAAGGAAGGAACAAAGCATGCATATAATACTTAAGCAAAACATGATAGCATCAAAACAAAACAGGAACCTTTACATAGGCAAAACGAATCAAAGTCTAAAGATGCAAGCTTAACAAGGAAAAATCATGTAAATGCTCATGAACATGACTAAGACAAGAATGAGAGTTGTTATATATCGGTTCCATTACAGTAACATAAATTAGCCAAAAACCCCCTCCTGCGACCAATTACATACGCATGACATCTTCAAACAACAAAACATCATAGCAATAATCTTCCAGCCCACCAACTATGCCATGCCACCAATCACCCCAACACATTTGCAACCTACACATCACAATTGAACATACCTCCCACACCACATTTTACACTAAACCCACATCTTTCAAACACCATTCACGCGGACTAACAACGCGACACAAATCTCAATACAACATTCTGTTAATAACGTATCACACACATCAAACTACTCTAAATCAACAACCAGAAACAACAAAAACATTCTCAGTGGTTCACACATACAAATGAACAACTATCCATATTGAAACATGTACCAATCATGCAGTTCACAAGATCCACCCATACCATTGAAGCAGGCTAACAACGCAACACAATTTTCAGACTATAATATTGTTAATAATATATCACAAACACTAAACTACTACTAAACATCAACTGGAAACAACGTACCTGCCGCCATTTGTAATAAACATAATCACCGTCGTTGACGAATGGAGGGTTTCCTGGCCGGTGTACGACAACACAACAGCTCAACAACCTCTCCAACCCCCCGACGTAAATGTATTACTAGAACAAGGAATTAGTATTTTCTAGGGTTTACGTTGCCACAAAAATTGGTGCTTCACTATACCAATCCACAATGAATCCTCGTTACAACTTACCAATGAACCAAAATCTTGCCAACATTACGCCATCAATATCAGAAATTCCAGTCCTTTCCATCTACGACTCTTCAATTCAAATGGGTTTGGATGGAAAGCAATAAAACATTACAATAACGTTTTTGGGCATATAAGTAAATTCAACATTGCGATAACCCATATCTACCCTTACTATAAGCTACCACACGTGGGGTCACACACATAATTTGGTCATTTACATTGGACTGGGACCTATTAGTTTATAAGATATAAAATAGGACCAACTAGATCACAAGATCATGATTTGGATTTACTGGTGCATTGCCCTATTTTTTAACACATTTTAATGTATATTTTTGTATGCTTGTCAAGTCTAATAACAACCTTTTGGACGGGTTTGGCTTATCACCAGTCCACTATCTAGATTGAACACTTGTAATCCGATCCCTTGAGCCCGTCACAAACTTTATTTCGATGAATCAATCCTTTTATTTTTTTGGCCTTGTTTGTTTTAAGAGATGGGAGTTTGGATTGGACTAATAGTGAAGTTAGAATCACAATTATCACGTTTTTTTGCAAAATGAACCACTGGATTCATAGCCTTAACAGACCATGAAAGGTATTGAATAAGCGGACTAGTAATGGCATATTGAAAAATGAATCCATTAGGATTATGAGATAATTGACTATTAGGTTTTGATTCTTTCAGTTTGCCATCTCTACTTGAGATTGTGTTTTGGCATGGTAGGCCTATTTTCGAGCCAACTTTGGTAATCTGAATAGTTTACTTTTTTAGTTCTTATCGAGTGGAATATTCATATAAAAAAATAAAATGATTGAATATAAATATTTATACGTTTGTATTACAAAAAATTGATGGTCACTCTTGAAATTATAATTGTGATTAAAACATGGGTCAATTACACTGACACCTCTTGAGATTTGGTCCAATTACATTCCACCCCCAACGTTATGGAAATTACATTCCCACCCCTGTGATTAATAATTTCATTTCACAAACTCCCTACTTATATAAAAGGCAACAATTTCTAGCAGAAAAATAGAGGAAATTATATTGGGAAAAAAAAAAGTAAAGTAAAGGGAAAAAAAAAAAGAAAAAAAAGAAGTAAAGCAAAGCAAGAAAAGAGAGAATGTATGAGTTCAATGCCTTCATTCCATCTAAATAATTACAATGACGGGAGGTCAGTATAATTTCCCAAACGTCAGGGAATGATATGTATTAGACCCAAATCTTAGGAGGTGTAAATGTAATTTACCCTTAAAACATATAGTTATTGATGTGATTAAAGATATATATGATTTAAACATATAGCTATCTATATCCGATCATCTTAATTTTTTGCATGACTATTTTACTTGACGAATTTTAAAAAGTGAATGATTTGAATCACTGAGATCAGCCCCAAAACGGGCTTACCAAACCAAAATATTTTTCAAGTTGGATGACCTACTTGAGAAAATCCAATCCCTTAACTACTTTACTTATCAAATGACAAAACAAACACGAACTTTTATTAGTCCGGTCATCATCAAGTAAACACAATTTTTTTTAAATCCCTTCACTCAATCTCACTACGCTAATAATCTTGTCACTAACAATTTTCATACAACAATCCCACCCAATCT
Source organism: Camellia sinensis (assembly GCF_055761805.1). Taxonomy (NCBI): domain Eukaryota; kingdom Viridiplantae; phylum Streptophyta; class Magnoliopsida; order Ericales; family Theaceae; genus Camellia; species Camellia sinensis. The sequence goes on from NC_138970.1 coordinate 120,930,706, forward strand.
AACTCTAAAAACAAATAGACCCCTATAAGCTCCTATAGGTTGGTTATCCATAAAAAAATAAAAAAAATAAAAAATGATCATTTAGATAATCATAACCACATAATTTCATCAAATTTATCGTCCAAAAAAATTAATGATATTTTTTCAAGATCATAATTACATATTTTTTGAAAATAAATATGATGAAACGATATGAGTATGATTAAATCATTGTTGCATAATTTTTTTTAAAAATATAAATGTAATAAAATCAGGTAATTACGATTATCTAATTAATTCATTTTTTTTTATTTATGAAACACATCAAATTTTGGAGTAAGCCCACAAAATTATGTGATTACAATTATCTAATTAATTCAATTTTTTTTTTATGAAACACATCGAATTTTTAGAGTAAGCCCATGGTGAGCCCACTTGTCCAGTCAGCTCCGGTCCAGCCCATATATAGACCGAAGACAGGCCTTGCCCAAATATTAGGGGTGTTCGCGGTTCGGATTTGAACGGTTTGCGGATCGGTTTGGACCCGCCGACATCTATGCGGTTTGGGAAAAAGACAACCCACAACTGCCCGTAGTGCAGTTTACAATTTATGCAGATAGGGTTTGTAGATGTGTGGGTGGTTTGCGGATTGGAATTTTTTTTTTCAAAAATTTATTTTTGAGCCTTATTTTTTTCCCATTTTGTAAATATTTATTTTGGGCCATTTTCTCCCCATTTTCTAAAATGCTCCAACATTAATTAATGAATTAAAACTTATAAAATTAAAAACATAACAAAATCAATTCGTAACACAAACAAATCATTCAAAATCTTAAATCAAATCATAAACTAACACAAGCACATATTTCAAAATCCTAAACTAGAACTCCATATTCATTAAGGAATTTAAAATTCCAAATCACACTTCATCTAGGACAAGTTCAATTATGTAACAATAATAATATGATTAGTATTTATTCAATTTCAGTTGATATAATATTATTAGCAAATGTAATGCTAGAGTAAGTTCAAAAAATAAATGGTGTTTTGTTTTGGGCAAAAATATCTAGGTAGGATATAGGAATGAAATCAACGGTTAAGATAAAAAAAATAAAAAATAAATAAAGAAGTGCGGGCGGGTTCTTGCGGATGCGAGTTAAACCCGCAACCCGCCCGCAACCCGCAAATATGTCATATTTCAAACCGCATCCGCCCGCATTGTATTTACGAAACTGCCCATTTGTATGTGGGTTGGGCGGATTGGGCGGTTTTTGCAGATCGGATAAACCGTTGCCCACCCCTACCAAATACTTATCTTTGGATCACTAATCTTTGTTCTTGTTTTAGTTCAAGTTCCACTATTTCCTTTGTACTCCATTTAGATTGAGTGGACGGAGGGAGAACAAAAGAAAAAGCTAGTTAAGAGAGTGTGAAAGGAAGGAAGGAGAAGGAAAGGGAGGAGAGGTGTCCTCCCACATGTTTGGTTAGCTAATATTTAGGGTTGGTTTGGGATGTATAAAAAAGTACACTTTTTATCTTTTTTAAGTCATATTACCTTTTTACTTTTCTGCACATTTTTCCGTAAAAAATCAAAATGTACACTTATTTAAATCATCGCAAACAATCTTTTATTGTGTTTTGTGATTATTAATTGACCGAAAATATCATGTAGATAATGTCACACAATACTCTATGAGTATCCAATAATTTTCTCTAATTTTGTTTGATCTCATCCTCCATTTAAGAACCTCATTCCATTACAAAATATTATTAAGAAATATTTCACTTTCTTTTTTGTTTCATTAATTCCAATTTTGAAGGGGAAGAGAAGTGTTTAAAATATTTGTATTCTCTCCACCTCATAACTTTTTATATATTTCTGTTCTATCCCTTAAAAGTAAATTAAACATAATATTTTTTTTTATCATCAAAAATAAATTTATTGATGAAAATTAAAGTTCAAGAAATACAAATAGATTACATTAAACAAGAAAGTAAAGCAAAACTAGCATCATTCTTGAAGAACATAACCAACTAGGTTGACACATAATGTTAAGTAAATCTACTCTTCCAAATCCTTCATTTCCTCCTAAATTATCAATCCACAAACGTGCCCTTATGAGTATATTATATGTAGCCTCTTTGTTCAAAAGTCTTTAGATTTGGTAGAAAATGGTAGTTGTATGGATAAGAACAGTCTAACGTGTAAATCATGTTTGTTAAAAAATTATTCAACACTTCTGGAGTAATACTTTATTCCATTTACAAGTTGATACCTAATCAATTATCTCCTAAAACACTAACATAAAAGTAGTAGATCCCATAGTTTAAACCAATAACTACTACTCTAGAGCACCACCTATATTTGCTCTAAGAATATTGAATAATTTCTCCATGTTTGTTTAGACCTATTGAAGTAGATGTTGTTTTAGAAACTAACTATTTTAGTTGACTTTTTGACTTTTTACAAAAAAAAGTGCAAAAAAATAAAAGTAAAATTAATTTTTTAGTAGTAACTTTTTGACTATTTTAGTATATTGCCAAACTTGCCCAACATTTTGAGGGCAGTTGATTTGAAGATTATCAATTCCTTTAGATTGTGTATTTTAGCTTATGTTTGGATTTACCCAAGATTACAAGGATTAACAAAATTCTACCAATTTTGTATTTTAGTAAATTAATCCAAACTTCCCCTCAATCTCCTGTCTCACCTTTCCTATATGGAAGATAACACATGTCCATGTGGATTAGAAGTCCATACTCTAATTATGTTTGATTGAATTATGTAATTTATTAAATTAATATCCAATTTCAAAGTCATCCCCCAAACAAACAATGCCTAAATGGCAGGATGCTTATGCAACCCTATAGCTAAAGTAGTGTATTCTTGTTGTCTTTTAACAAATATTTTTTTGGGTGATGCACCAATAAATCCCAAATTAACAACTTATACACTGTTTAGTCCTAAAAGTTTTCTTATAAACTGAAAGGTCCCATTATAGGGAAATTGACCATAGAGGGCATATACATCAAACATCATCATCATTAAAACAACATCAAACATCACAACATCATTATCAAAAGAACATCAAACATTATCATCAAAACAACATCAAACATCACAACATCATCATCAAACAACATCAAACATCATCATCAAAACAACATCAAACATCACAAACATCATCATCAAAACAACATCAAACGTCATCACATCATCAACAACACAACATCAGAACATCAAACATCAGAACATCAAACAGAATGAATGGAACCAATAGAGAGGAAGAAGTAACCGTCTTCTTCAAGGTCGCTGCCGGAATCGACGGGATCGAACTTGGAGATGTGTTCAAGTGGAAGCATTTCTGGAAGGCCGATCCATCATCAACATCAGTGCTATGATTAACATCATCAACCTCAGCGCCATCATCAACATCATCAACATCAGCGCCATCATCGACATCATCAACATCAGCGCCATCATCGACATCATCAACATTAGTTCCATCATCAACATCAGCGACATCAACGCCATGATCAACAGCGCCAACATTAGTGCTTCCACACCGATCTCTCTTTACTTTCTCGCTGTGTAAATCCTCTGCCGATCCATACCGATCCAGTACCACCACCGTTGGTGATGTAATTGATGTTGTTGGTGATGTTTTTATGATGTGGCAGATTTTTAGGAAACAAACATTCCACAAAAGGGCCCTTGGATCGACTGGAGACAGAGATCTTGGTACAACGTTCGATCCTTGTCGAGGACATCAAACACTGCCAAATAAAACGACGTCAAACGTCATCAAACATTCAAATGGGTCTGACGTTTGACAATGTTGATGTCGGCGATGATGTTTGATGTTCGCTGGATCTTAATGTTTGATGAATAATGATTATCAATGTTTGATGAATAATGTTGATAAATGGGTCTTAACATTCAAATGGGTATATATGTTGGTGATGTTCGATCCTGGTTTGATGACTAATGTTGGTGCTGATGATAAATAGGTCTTAACACTAAAATGGGTATATATGTTGGTGATGTTCGATCCTGGTTTGATGACTAATGTTGGTGCTGATGATGATTATTAAATAAACGACATTACCAAAATAAAATGGGACTAAATGGTGCATAAGAAAACTTTTAGGACTAAATGGTTCAACTTTTCAGAAAATAGGATTTATGTGTAAATTTTCCTATTTTTTAATTAGATTTCTTACAAATAAAAAATAAAAAATTTCCGTCCAGTGTTTAGGCATCTGACTTAAAAATCGGATGCCTTTTGGAAAAATGGAGCCACCTGATAAATTAATGTTTGCACTGTTTTGTTAACAGACTTCTCTCAAGAACACAAAACATGAATTAAAGAAGAGTTCTAAACTCACAATTGGATCACATGAAATTCACAAACAGTGAATCTTAGATTCTAAACAATCGATTTTAAAACTATGCACAGCCTTCTGGCAAATTTGTGACTTAATTGGCCACGCGCCTTGTCCTCACTAATATAATTTAATAAATGTGTCCTTATCACCAACAAACATACAAATTCTTAGAGTTAATACTGTGCACCCCATCAATGGATTTATAAACAATTTTTCTTATATATTTTTTTAACTAGGTTGACTCTAAAATAGTTTGGAAAAAAAAAAAAAGGCACTATAATAGATAAGAGTGGGCATTGACCTATTATCTTGCCTAACCCGCCCAACCCAACTCTATTTTTTTAGGACTTGAAAAGACTAGCTTGGCCCGTAAGGTTAGGGTGAACCAATATTTTATGCCAATTTAATAAATGGGCCGAATGTATTCTACTCAACCCGAAAATAATATATTTAATATTTTATTATATTATTATATATTTATATAATACATTAAACAATATATAACTCACTCTACTTCAACCTATATATCCAAAACAGCTTTACAAATCATTTATGAAATATTTTGTATCAAGTTAGACCACTTTGTGATATGCTACTGCCTACTGAAGAAATGATACAACAAACTTCTAACACACCTCAAAAAATCAACTTCCAAAATTTTGGTATTTGCATAACAACATAGAACAAGTAAAGCTTATTTATCACAAATTATTAAGAATTTCAAGCTAGCATTGCATGACATACATCAAAACTGGCATGAGCAGTTCTGGAAATGCAAGGTAGTTGTACCAAATCTTGGTTGCGAGTTACATCTCAAGCCCTCTTTTTCCTACCCAATGCAGGGACTCCGGCGTTCATTTTAGTCTGGCGAGAGCATGGTAGCAAGCTGCGTAGAACAGCTAAGATTGCAAAACCCAGGAAAGGTAAGTACATCATCATCAACACATTCGTGATTCTGGAAGACAAGATCAGCTCCGCTAATATAGCAACCTGAAGCATGAATAAAACCAAGAAGAGATTCAAACACCAATTTTAGACTCGAATGTTTGCTAAATTTACTTTATTATTCATTATTACATTCATCCATGTCCTATAATTTGTATAAAAAAAAAATTGAACCTTAAGCAAGATTTGATTGTAACCGAATACATTGGGAATCAGAACAGGATCATAATCAGTAATCCTTAATCACCAGAAACTGAGTTGCATTAATGGCTTATCCATTTTTTAAATTTATGCAAAACCATAACCACAATGCACTCATTGGTAGGAGTGTCGACCTGCTAAAATGCAAGATTATGCTATCTTTGTTCCTTGTTCAAAGCCACCGTAAAATAATATAAATCATATAGTATATACATTTGAGATTAAAATTCAAAGAAATGGCTAGCCATAAATCTGATTTTGCCAATTATTACATGCAAGTCATTGGAATTTAACAGAGATAAATGCATTTTCACATCTTTATAATTGAAACAGCTAGGAAAAGAGTGGTTTCTGCTTAAAAATCTTGACTATATTCCACTTGCATATATAATCACTAAAATTATATACTAAATTTACTTTCATGATCAAGACATAAAGAAATCATTACAAAAATTAAAAAACATTAAATAAAATCTCAAGTTATCATATCAAATAAAAACTAAACCAACAAAAAGAACATACCAGTAAAATACTACTCTTCGCACTTTTAGAAGCAAAATTATTTAATTCAACTTACATAATCTTTAATGCCCCTTTAATTTAGATTAGATTATGAATTTAGATTTATTGGACCATATCCTTATTTTTTTAGCCTAGTAATAGTATAAGATTTAAAATTATTGTATTTCATTCTAGGATACCACCAAATTGATGTATTTAAGCCCTGAACCAATAAAATAGGGACAAATTTGGACCTAACAATCACCAGACCAGGTCAATTTAAATCATGTGTCTTGTGTACTTGGTCCAATGTTTGGATCATAATTTATAAAGTAAAAAATAAGATTATAAAGTGAAAAAATCTAAACATATTTTAATCTCTCTTTCATTTTTTTCTAAAATCCAAACATAACATCTTTACCAATTCTATTTTGTGAAACATGTGAATTATTTTTTTATTTTTATTTTTTTGGAGTCAAATGCTATCCTTCATACTATGCCAAAACAATATGACTAAAATGAGAGTGTGAAAGCCACCTCTTGAATTGCAATCCAATATGACGTGGTTAGGCCCACAAAGGTCATAGCCCACTATGAACAACCCAAGCCCATCACTTAGAGCCCAACACGTAACCCAACTGATGAGATCTTGAACAGTTAGAAGCCAACATGGCACGAAGAACCAATGATATTCAGACATGTGGCAGGTAAAGGACAAGCCACATCAGTAGACAAAGATCTGCAAAGTTATTGCCACTGCACATCGCCATTAATGCAGCCCATCGCAGCATTTATTACGACAACACCTCTCCGTCGGAACAGTACCCCCTCACCCTGAACAAGGTAAGCTACAGCATAGACTTTCGGCCAAGGTGACAGGTCGGAAGGGACGGCGAAATGATTACCAAAGGATATAAGCAGACGTTGAAGACAAGAAGAAGGTTAAGTTTTCTATCTCTCATTCCTATCTCTACATTCTACTCCTCTCTCTCTAACTTGCTCGTCAGAGGGTTCGTTGGGGGACTCCCCGTTCCCTGTTGAACTCTTGTGCAGGTTCTTAGGTGGGCTTGGTCATTTATATATCGGTTGGAGAAGTGTGGACCAGTCCAACCCATTCCCTCTGGAACCCGTTGTATCGTAACTGTATCATCAGTTGGCGCCATTTGTGGGAAAGCTTTGCTCCTTGCGCCAGTTGTGTTCACTGTCGCCGGAGACCTTGTTCCAATAACCCTTTCTCGCTACCCATCGAAGTGTATGGTCGTGACTAGATCCATGGTTTCTCACCAAAATGCTGCCGACCACCAAGCCGACCCCCCCAATCCAAACAACCCATTACAATATTTCATCGAGCTTACCAACAGCATTAACCGCATGGCCGAGCAAAACCAAGCCCTGATTAATGCCCTACTCCAAAGAATTCCTATGCCCCCTCCACCACCTCCTGATATTCCTCCTAACTACGAACAAGCCCCGAGCCATACTATCCCGCAGCCTAATCCACCCAATAGAGAATGCTTGCAACCCCTTCCCCAGGTATAAACCTGCCACCTCGGGGCCCACAACCATTGATCCCAGCACCAATCCTTGAAGGAGAGGCCAGCAGCGTCCAGCCCCCGTTGCCCTCCGGTGGTGACCACATCCCTCTTTGGGACGTGGAACTCCGAGCCATGAAGCTCCAACTCCAAGGGGTCATGCAGAACATCCAGCATAAACCCTCAACTACAGCAAACTCACCATTTGTCGCCTCTATCCGGGACAAACCTCTACCCCCCAAGTTCAAGATGCCCACCATCGACTCTTTTGACGGTACGACAGACCCAGTCGACCATCTAGAGACCTATAGAACCCTCATGATCCTCCATGCATTCCCTGACGAGATCATGTGTCGAGCTTTCCCCGTGACACTGAAGGGGTCAGCTCGGCTGTGGTTTAGCCAGTTACCAGCAGACTCCGTCTCCACTTTCCAGCATCTCAGTGACTCTTTCCTCAGCCATTTTATTGGAGTTCAGTGTCAGCGACGCCCGACAACCCAACTCCTCAACATTCGACAGATCGAGGGGGAGTCGTTACACAGTTTCGTTACCCACTTCAACACCGAGGCCCTGCAAGTAGCGGAAAATGATGACAAGGTCATCCTCACTGCTTTCATGGCCGGTCTGCGGTCGTCCGACTTCCTGTTCTCCTTCTCTAAAAATCCCCCGACCTCCATGGCAGCCCTACTCTCCAAAACCCAAAAATACATGAATGCTGAGGATTCCCTAGTCGCCAGGCAAGATCCAATAACCAAAAACCCGACCCCCAAAGAAAAGAGAAAAGACTCAGAACCCAGAAACACCCAGTATAATAGCCAAACACCACACTATACTGACCGAGCCCCCCGAGCTGACCGGTTGGCACCAGCCCGACCGCCCAGTCGGTTCGAGCGGTACATACCCCTTAATTCCCCTATGGAACAAGTCCTTAATCAGATTCAGCGGGACTACCCCCTCAAATGGCCCCAACCTTCACGAACCCCTTCTAATCGGAAAAACCAGTCCAAATATTGTCGCTTTTACCAAGACCATGTCCATAACACCGATGAATGTGTTAACCTCAAAGACCAGGTCGAGACCCTAATATGTTAGGGACGCCTTAGCCGGTTCACGGACACCCGCCCTCAGCAGAGGCAAAGAACTGAGCCCTTCAGAAACAACCGCCGACGCACTCCTTCCCGGCAGCCAGCCCAACCTAACCAAGGCCATGATCGCCCTCCACAACAGCCTCGGCCACCAGGTAATCCCCTTCCACCTGTTGGTGAAATCAGAGTTATTTCAGGTGGCCTTTCCTGTGGGGGACCGTCCCGCTCAGCTCAGAGGGCAGAACTCAGAAAGATAAGGCAGGGCTCAGACAAAGGAGTTGCCACGGTAGACCGACCCCCCAAACAGCCCAAGAAGTGGACCAAGCCCATCACCTTCACGGACGCTGACTGTGCAGGCATCTGTTACCCTCATGATGACCCTCTCGTTATTTCTGCCCTCCTCTCCAACTACAAGGTCAGGCGAGTTCTCATTGACAACGGCAATTCTTCAGACATCATCTTCCTCAATTGCTTTCGCCAGCTTAAAATCAGGGAGGAAAGTTTGTCTCCTCTCCAAACCCCTTTGGTCGGTTTCACTGGCGACCGGGTGACCTCAATCGGCTCCATCGATCGTCCCATCACAATTGGTGAGTACCCATAGCAGACTGCAAAGTTGCTCACTTTCCTTGTTGTCGACTGCCCATTCACCTACAACATCATCCTTGGTCGCACCGCCCTCAATGCTTTTCAAGCTATCATGTCAACTTACCACCTCGCCATTAAGTTCCCCACCGATTTGGGGGTCTGGACAGTGAGGGGAGAGCCGACAATGGCCAGGGAATGTTATGTCGCCTCACTCAAAGAAGTCAAGCTGAAGGAAGCCATGATCATTGAAGGACTTGACATCCGAGATGAGGACAAGCTGGTCAGAGGAGAACCTGTGGAGGAGCTTGTGGAGGTTCCCATCAACCCCACCAACCCAACGAAAACTGCCAAAATCGACATCCAACTATCCCCCCAAGCAAAGGTCGACCTTATTGCCCTCCTGACCGAGCATAATGATGTCTTTGCCTAGACCCATTCAGACATGCCGGGTATTGACCCCTCCTTCATAACCCATCGCCTCAGCATTGAACCCCATTTCCGACCTTACCGTCAGAAGCAACGCATCTTTCATCCTGAGCACAATACTCTTATTGCCTCAGAGGTTGACAAGCTCCTTGAGGCCCAATTCATCAAGAATGTGGACTACCCCAGATGGTTGTCCAATGTGGTCCTAGTCTGCAAGAACAATGGCAAATGGCGACTCTGTGTCAACTACCCCGACCTCAACCGAGCTTGCCCCAAAGACAGCTATCCCCTCTCCCGCATAGATCTGCTAGTCGACGCCACGGCCGGTCACCAAATGCTCAGCTTCATGGATGCCTTCTCTGGGTATAACCAAATTCTAATGCACCCATCTGATCGGGAACACACCTCCTTCATTACCGACTGAGGCACCTACCATTACCAAGTGATGCCGTTTGGACTGAAAAATGCTGGGGCCACCTACCAACGGTTGGTCAACGCCGTTTTCCATCATCAGATCGGTCGAAACATGGAAGTATATGTCGACGACATGTTAGTCAAGAGCAAACTCTCCGCTTATCATCTGGCCGACCTGCGAGAGACCTTCGCCACCCTACGAAAGTACCAAATGAAGCCCAACCTGGAGAAGTGCGCCTTCGGCGTAGGATCTGGGAAGTTCTTGGGTTTCATGGTCAGTCAGCGGGGTATTGAAGCTAACCCTGAAAAGATCAAGGCCTTGATTGAAATGCAGTCACCCAGAACGGTTAAGGAAGTCCAGAGACTCACTGGTCGAGTTGCCGTCCTCAACCACTTCATTTCCCGCGCAATGGATAAGTGCCTCCCATTCTTCAAAGTTCTTCGGCAAACTTTTGAATGGACGACCGAGTCCGAAGAGGCTTTTCAGCAGTTGAAGTAGTGCATGGCCAACCCCCCTCCTTTCTCAGGCAATCACTGGCGAATCCCTCTTCCTCTACTTAGCCGTTTCAAGCACCGCAGTCAGTGCAGCTCTTATTAGAGAAGACGACTCTGTTCAACGGCCAGTCAACTACATCAGTCGGGTCCTTAAGGGCACCGAGCAGAATTACCCACTGTTAGAAAAATTATCCCTGGCTTTGGTCACTGCTTCCGGATGACTCCGTCCTTACTTCCAAGCCCATTCCATAGTGGTCCTCACTGACCAATCTTTGAAGAAGGTAATGCAGCAACCAGAGCTCTCCGGCAGACTCATGCAATGGTCAGTGGAACTCAGCCAGTTTGACATCTCTTATCGACCTTGAATAGTAATTAAGGGGCAGGTTGTCGCCGATTTCATCCTGGAGTTCACTAATCCTATCCCAACCACGGCCACTCCATCCCACCAACCCCTACCGAGCCAGAGGACCCTCATTTTTGGACTCTCAACGTCGACGGATCATCCCGCAGAGAAGGCAGCGGGGCTGGCCTCATCCTCACCGCCCTGAGGGTGGTTATTTCAAATGTGCTCTCCATTTCTTGTTCGATGCCAGTAACAATGAGGCCGAAAATGAGGCATTGATAGCAGGGCTCCGCTTAGCCAAGGACATTGGTGTCAGCCACATCCGAGTGTTCAGCGACTCCTAGCTCATTGTCGGACAAATTACGGGAGAATTCGATGCAAAAGAGGACACAATGCGGGCTTACAGGGATATTGCCCTTCCCCTTGTTCGCCTCTTCAATACTTTCCACATCCAGCACATCCCTCGGGCGAAAAACTTAAGGCAGACGAGATGGCTCAGTTGGCTTCTGCAGACCAGTTCGACCTCAGTCATGGTGTCCGTCTCGAGTACCTAGCCCACACTGCCATTTCTCCCGATTAACAAGAAGTACAGTTCCTCCAGAATGAGCCCATCCCTTGGGCGTCGGACATCTTTCTATTTTTGACAACGGGGGAACTTCCAGACGACCAACAGCAAGCCGCCAAAGTTAAGGCCCAATCGTCCAATTACATTCTCGTCAGTGGTGTCTTGTATAAACATGGTTTTTTACGCCCGTATCTGCGATGCCTCAGTCCAGCTCAAGCAACCTATATGATGTGAGAAATCCATGAGGGTATCTGCAGTAATCATTCAGGCGGCTGGTCCTTAGCCCACAAACTACTTCGCACTGGTTATTTCTGGCTTACCCTCAACCAAGATGCGACCGACTTCGTACTCAAATGTGATAAATGTCAACGCTTTGCCAACATCTCCCATGCTCCTCCTACTGAGCTGATCACACTCTGCAGTCCCTATCCATTCGCCAAATAGGGGATAGACTTAGTTGGACCACTTCCCACCAGCCGAGGCCAGACCAAGTTCGCGATTGTTGCCATTGATTACTTCACCAAGTGGGTAGAGGCAGAACCCCTTGCCACCATCACTGAACGGAACACAACCAAATTCATCTGGCAGTCGATCGTATGTAGGTTTGGCATCCCTCAAGCCATCGTCTCCGAAAACGGCAAACAATTCGACAACGCCAAGTACAGGAAGTTCTGTGCAGACCTCCAGATCCAACCCTATTTCTCCTCCTTAGGTCATCCCCAAGCCAATGGCCAAGTCGACGTTACCAACCGTTCTCTTCTGAAGATCATCAAAACTAAGCTAGAAGCTGCTAAAGGACTTTGGGCTGAGGAATTACCGAATATACTCTGGGCTTACCGTACTACCGCTCGGACTCCCACTGGGGAGACCCCCTTTCGCTTAACATACGGCGCTGAGGCAGTCATCCCAGTGGAAGTTGGTCTGCTTACCCCAAGGGTTTTACATCCCAACCCAGAACTAGCCGAGGAGCTCTGCCGGGCTGACCTTGACCTAATCGAAGAGCTCAGAGAAACCACTGTTGTCAGACTGGCCTCCTACCAACAGAAAATGAGAACACACTACAACCGCAGAGTCTGACCAAGGGAGTTTGCCGTAGGGGACCTTGTTTTGCGAGAAGTAACTCTTGCCACCCAAAATCCGACTGAAGGCAAACTGGCAGCCAAATGGGCGGGACCTTACGTTGTGAAAGCCAGACCACGACCGGGTACTTACCGACTTTAGGACATGGAAGGTCGAGACTTCCCCCACCCTTGGAACGCTGAACATATGAAGCGCTATTTTCAATAAAAGTTGTATTTTTGTATCGTGCAAAATGTTGTATTTTCTTTTGGACAACCTATGTTCTTATTTTCTCCTCATATAGTATAAATTTGTGACCCCACGGGCTATACTTTATATAACAGCAAGCTTATATCTTAACTATCTGTGGTATTCCAATAATGCTTTGATTGCAGCCTCAGGCAGATTGAGCATGAAGAGCTCGGCCAGACCGAGTCACAAAAAGCCTCAGCCAGACTGAGCATGAAGAGCTCGGCCAGACCGAGTCACAAAAAGCTTCAGCCAGTCTGAGCACAAAAAGCTTCAGCCAGACTAAGCATGAAGAGCTCGGCCAGACCGAGTCACAAAAAGCCTCAGCCAGACTGAGCATGAAGAGCTCGGCCAGACCGAATCACAAAAAGCCTCAGCCAGACTGAGCACAAAAAGCCTCTGCTAGACTGAGTATGAAGAGCTCGGCCAGACTAAGTCACTTAAAGCTCTAGCTAGGCCGAAGCCGCCATTGCGACTTCAGGATCATAAGCACAGTGACCATATTTTCTCACTTTCACTCTGCATTGAATTTTTCTTACAAGTTAAAATTCACTCTGCATTGAGTTTTCTCACTTTCACTCTGCATTGAATTTTTCTTACAAGTTAAAATTCACTCTGCATTGAGTTTTCTCACTCTCACTCTGCGTTGAATTTTTCTTACAAGTTAAAATTCACTCTGCATCGAGTTTTTCTCACTTTCAGTCTGCGTTGAATTTTTTCTTACAAGTTAAATTCACTTTACATTGAGTTTTCCTTACATTTTACACTTCACAATAATTTATACATTTCAGATGCACAAGCAAAAATAATGGACTGAAAAAATAACTCAAATTTTATTTATTCACAAACTTGTACATAAGTTCATTACAGTATTTCAAAAAAAAAAAAAAACAAAAAAGAAAAAACAAAAACAAACACGCAAAAAACAACTCTAAGTACAAGGTCTTCTTCTTCTTCTTCTTCTTCTTCTTCAATTATTCCTCCTCACTGGAAACGAGGTCTTCTTCTTCAATCCCCTCATCCAGGGGGGTCTGGGCCACATCGTCTTCGTCAATTTTTACACTACTGAGGTATAAGCCTGGGAACAGTTCTTTAGCTTTACGCTTGAACATCTTCTAGCCACTATCCCAGAACTCAGCCATTTCATGTTTATAGAAGTCTGACCGCTGGAAGCTCTCAATCACTTCTGCCTCGGTCCTGCCCCCAATGGTCGTTCCAGACGGGCCCACCCCTCCAGACACCTCCCTCGCCACGCTGCTGGCGACCGCAGCATCGATCGCCATCTGAAATCCAGCAGACCCCTTGAATTGTTCTATTGCTGCGACATACAGATCGGGGTATGCTGCCCTTTCAGAGGCTGCCTTGGTCCTCTCTTCCTCTAACTCCTTCTGCAGGCTCGCCTTTTCAGAGGCCGTCTTGGCCCTCTCTTCCTCCAACTCCTTCTACAGGCTCGCCCTCTCCTCCATTGCCTTAGCACGCTCGTCTTCCAGCCCCTTCTGCAGCCCAGTAATCTTCACGTCTGCTTCTTCATTTTCTTTGATTTGCTGGGCGCGTAGTTCTTCATTGCTAGTCATAGCCTCTTCATGTCGCTCAATGGCGACCGCGCAGGCCCTTTGAGCATCCCCCAGCTTCTTCTGCTCGCCAGCCAGCTGGAACTCGAGCGACACAACCTGACGGTGTTCGTCTTCTAGTTCCAACTTGACCGCGATCAGCTCAGCTTGGGCTCGGTCGGCAACATTGCAGTGAACAATGGCCAACACTTGTATCTTTTTAGCTTTTTCTGCTTCCTGCCAACCTCTGGAGTACGCGCTTCGCGCAGCCTTCTTCCATCCTACACTCTCCTTTTTGAAGTTTGCAAGTTGAGCCTTGGCCTCATCTGACTTGACCTTTGCAGCAGCCGCCTTTCTCAGCAGAGCCCCAGCTAAGGTGGTTACTTCCATTTGGGCAGAGCATAACCCCCTTAGCAGCTCAGCCTCATTGAACCTGGCTACCGAGCGCACAGCCGCCTCGTCCACGATCCCAACAAGGCGATCTGTAGTTGCCCTGGCTGGGCCTTCTTCTCCCTCCAGTCGCTTAGACACCGCGCGAGCGTGGTAGATCGCAGTCGTAGCCTGACCCCTCATCCTCCTTGGGACGCAGGACCCCCCTAGGGCTGTTCCTCTCCCCTTGGCTCAGGGCCAGTTGCCTCAACTTCTACTTGAATTTCTTGGGCGATCTTCGCCACTACTGGGACGACTTCCATGACCTCTGAGGCGACATCCACCACTTCTGGGGCAACCACCCTTCTTGGGATCTCCCCTAACCCCCTCCTCTCCTGCCTCCTTGGCCATGGGGGTCTCCTCCGCCGTCATCTCCTTCCTCCTCTTTAAGGCAGGCTCTTCTTCACTTCTCCTCACTCTCTTTTTCTTCTTTACCACACCCTCCACCTCCATCTCCTTGTAGGCCCTCTCCTTCAAAGGATCAACTGGGGGGCGGTCGTGGCTCAAATCCACCTAAGTCTTTTTCCTCCAGGGGTTTGGGGCGAGGTCGGATCCTCTCCCTCGCGATCGGTTTTGGCCGTCGGTCTGCTTGGGACTCTTTGAACTTACTGGCTTTGGCAAGGATGGCCATATCCTCAGCCTCTTGCGCTTTCCTCCTCGCCTCTAGTTCAGCCCGTCCCAGATCTCCAACGCTCGGTTAAGGGCCTAATCCCGCTGAAAACAAGGCTGAAGGTTGAATGAGTTCATTCCACCTGACTCCCTCCTTCTCCCTCCATGCCTTCACCTTTTTTATCCTCTCCTCTGCTGCCGGCCCCAGTTTTGGCTCCACAGATTTAGTGGGCACTCTCCACACCGTACGCACCCCAAACCCTCAATTCGCGGACACGTAAAACCACTGCGGCCTCCAACCCTTAATGGATGATGGCAGCCCCGTCACCAGACCCCTCCCTGCCGCCGCCTACAACGTCACCCAAGTCTCTTGCTGTCCTGAGGCCTTATAACACGCGAAAAATTCGTCCACCGTCATAGTCGCCCCTTCAGTCGCCTTCGACCATGCACTTGCACAGGCTAACACAATCTTCTACGCGTTGGGCATTAGTTGCCCCGGCGCTACCTCCAACCGGTTTAGGACATCAACCACCACTTGCGAAAGTGGCAGCCTCAGTCTTCCTTTCAATGCTTCCTCGTACAAGGCAAACTTCCCCGACCGGGCGTCGGATGGCCTCTCCGTTGACGACGGCAACAGTAAATCTATGTCAGCCGGAACCTGGTATTTTTCACACATAACCTCCAAGTCCGTCGCAGTAACCGTTGATTTGTCAGCCTTCGTATGCCAGTGATCTGGTTCCGCCTGGCTGATTGGCTTTGGAGCCGCTATCATGGTGGAAGAATGGGATTGTACCACCGGCTCCCCTACCCTCTCCACTTGTCTCTCCGTCCGGTACTGCTCCGCCAGCTCCACTGCGTCGTCATCCCCAAACGGATCAACCTTGGCGGTCTCAGCTTCTTCTTGAGCCATCTCTGTGGTGTGCCTACGAATAGCTTCAGAAGCGGGTGTAAGAAAATTCAAGAAATGTTGCAGAGGTGTATCGTCAGCAACAAAGGAGTTAACACTTGGAATGTTTTGATTTTTTGCAAAGAAGTAGGTAAATCGAATAATACCAAAAGCCCAAGGCTTGCCCGTATTCCAAGGGTCACAATTACTTTTCGCCAGTTTGAAAACTTTTCAAAACATCTGCCAAAATTGTCTTTTTAACACCCATCATGACCTATCGTTTCATTTTTGGCCCAACGCCTAATCTCCCTCCCCACGAGATGCTGCCACGTGTACGATCACGATTCACTGCCACCTCCCCTTACCTTGTCTTTTCCACTTCAAGTCATCACGTGACACGCCGCCTCTTGTGCCCCGTGCCCCCCCACCTCAACCTTTATGGTCGGTCCTCCACATGGTCGGCCCTCCCACTCGGCCACCCTTCGCGGTCGGTTCTCCTCATGGTCGGCCCATCCACTCGGCCACCCTTCGCGGTCGGTCCTCCTCATGGTCGGCCCGTCCACTCGGCCACCCTTCGCGGTCGGTCCTCCTCATGGTCGGCCCATTTACTCGGCCACCCTTCGCGGTTGGTCCTCCTTATGGTCGGCCCTCCCACTCGGCCACCTTTCGCGGTTGGTCCTCCTCATGGTCGGTCCTTCCACTCGGCCAGCCTTCGCGGTCGGTCCTCCTCATCTTCTCCATTAGTATTCCTTTCGTTGGGCTAAAGCTGCACTTGGGAATGGGGGACTACTGACGTGGTTAGGCCCACAAAGGTTATAGCCCACTATGAACAACCCAAGCTCATCACTTAGAGCCCAACACATAACCCAACTGATGAGACCCTAAACAGGGAGAAGTCAACATGGCACGAAGAACTAATGATATTCAAACATGTGGCAGGTAAAGGACAAGCCATATCAGCAGACAAAGATCTGCAAAGTTATTGCCACTGCACATCGCCATTAATGCAGCCCATCACAGCATTTATTACGACAACACCTCTTTGTCGGAACAACACCCCCTCACCCTGAACAAGGTAAGCTACAGCATAGACTTTCGGCCAAGGTGGCAGGTCGGAAGGGACGATGAAATGATTACCAAAGGATATAAGCAGACGTTGAAGACAAGAAGAAGATTAAGTTTTCTATCTCCCATTCCTATCTTTACATTCTACTCCTCTCTCTCTAACTTGCTTGTCGGAGGGTTCGCTAGGGGACTCCCCGTTCCCCGTTGAACTCCTGTGCAGGTTCTCAGGTGGGCTTGGCTATTCAGATATCGGTTGGAGAAGCGTGGACCAGTCCGACCCATTCCCTCTGGAACCCGTTGTATCGTAACTATATCATCACAATAAATTATACAAAATTTTCCCGAGAACCAAACAAAGAAATGAAAAGAAAAAGGAAAATACCATTCCAATAAAAACAGAGACTCCATAGACTAGACAAGTAGAATTGAACCAGGGCTTCCCTCCCACAAGAAT
This sequence comes from Camellia sinensis, assembly GCF_055761805.1. Lineage (NCBI taxonomy): Eukaryota > Viridiplantae > Streptophyta > Magnoliopsida > Ericales > Theaceae > Camellia > Camellia sinensis. The sequence continues at coordinate 120,948,467 of NC_138970.1, forward strand.
AGCATAAAGATTTGCAATGGCAAGTGGCAACTGGAAGAGAAGCTTGAGCCACATAAGCCCAACAAAGGAAGAGGGCTTTTCAATGAGCAAGTAATCATCGTACTCGCTTGTGAACCAGAGATTCTGGTCAACAAGGAAGTTTGGGAAGAACTTAGAAGGAAAGCACACTTGTGCATTGAAAGCTCGAGCTGCTAAAATCACTACCAAGAAGAACAATAACAGAACTGCATCTATTAGCTTAATCAAAACCCCCATCTCTCTCTGGTTTTCGTTTTCTGGAGCTGCTAAAATCACCACCAAGAGCGAATCTTGGTCTTGTTCAACAGAGTTCTTTTTGTTAGTAAAATAAAATAAAATGAAATAAAATATAATGTTATTGTTTAACTAAAGATCCTATAGTTCTTTTTTTTTTTGGGTGAATCCAAAGATCCTATAGTTAGTCTGACGATTTTTTATATATATGGTTAAAATTTTTTTGATAATAAATTTTTTTATTATAATTTTTATAAATTGTTGCTAAAATATATAATTAGTGATTTTTTTTTGTGACGAATTTTTAGAATTATTGTTAAAGTTGAAAATTAGTGACATTTTTTTTGTGCTAATTTTTTAAACTATCGCTAAATTTATAATTAGTGATATTTTTTGTAACAAAAAATTCAAACTGTCATTAAAAATTAACAATTAGTGATTTTTTTTTTATAGTAAACTATTAATAGGTCATAATAGTTGGATTTAATTCTCATCAAGTCCTATTGAAAATAAGTCTTGGTAAAATTGGTGCCAAAAATAATTTTTTTGTGACAATTTTTTACATATGTCACTAAAAATTGACAATTAGTGACTTTTTTGTTATGATTTTTATAAATTGTCGTTAAAACTTAAAATTAGTGATACTTTTTTATGACAAATTTTTCCCATAGGACCTATTAGACGATAAGTTTACTTATTACAACCTACACATAAGTTCCCTTTTAAAAAAAAAAAAATAGTGTTTGATAAAAATACCATTAATTATCACAGAAACTATTAGATAATAAATCCATCTATCAAGACTTACACGTAAGTACCTCTATTACTTATTTCTATAATGAAAAATATATATTATATAAATAAGGAGAAACTCTATTATACATACCCCTAACATTGGCACCCCTAAGCTATGCTATTTTTATTTTTTTAATTATGACTAATTTTCTTCTTTAGTTATGACTCATAAGATTTTTTATTATGCCTCATGTGTTGTTTGGTTATGATTTTTTTTTTAGTTATAACTCAGAAAGTATGAAATTTTGTCATTTTTTCTTTTAATTAAAAGGTACATACGGTACACACCTTTTGAAATGTGTGTACCATAATCTTTTCCATACATAAGGGATATTTATTCATAAATCCCTATTCACCTATTTATGCTTCTCTTAATTCAAATTACTTTTTTATGTTTCAATAAATTCTATAGGTGATATAGTTATCAAAATATCTTTAACAATAATAGGGTGAAGCGCGCTTTAATATTCATATTGATAGTGTGAATATAGTGTGAATATTTTGTGATGTGAACATTCACACTATCAAATATGAATGTTTACATCACAAAATTACTAAGAGTTCAAAAAATATTTGTGAAAATGAAATTATCTATAAAATACCTTAAATATGAAAATTAGAATTTAATAAATCAAATACCTAAATAATAAAACTTGTTGAAATATAATAATATATTATGAACTAATTAAAATACAACTACTTAAAAGAATATTTCTTAATAATTTAATTTATTTTATTTTATAGTATCCCAAAAATTACTTAATCCATTAACCTACATGACCCATATCAGTTCGCACAGTTTGGAAAGGTGAACAGATGTGCAATTATGTTTTATTATAGTATTATTTAATATTACTTTACACCACTTAATTAAAAAATGCTAAATAAAAATACTATTGGTAAATCCATCAAATTATTTGTAAATCCATCGTGATAAAAGTAAAATAAAGAGTCTTCTTAAATTTTAATAATATACTTGACTTAATAAACTGTTTTAAAACTCTTTTCTACTCTTATCAAATTGTAACAATAACAAATTAGCATATCACTACTGGTATGTACGAGATAAAATAATATATTATTTAATAAAAATATAATAATTATATTCAATTTTTTTATATTATATAAAATAAAAGTTAAATGAAAGCAATCAATTGGAATTTTTTTAATTGTTTAAAATTAAGAAAACTAAAAAAATTAATATGAGATATTAATCATAAGACTTCTCAATAAAATCTTATTTTGCTTATATAAATGGGAGTATAAGATTCACTTTATGGAAGTGAAACAATTCGCTTTTTCCTTATTTTCTCGATGTGCGATTATAAAATAAAAGTTAAATGGGAGTTAGCCAATGAAGATTTACTTAATTGTTTAAAAGTTAGCAATTGTTTGGGTGTGAAGTTTATTTAGAATCAAGTAATCTTAACTGTTTAATATTTAATTAGGTCAATCTTTAATTTATTTCGAATCAAACAAATTTAATTAATATATTTTGATAAAACCTCTAAAATCACAATTAAAGCAGTGAATCAATCAAATCGAAAACGGTTCACCCTATCGGCTAGGTTAAAGGACCAATCAACTTATACAAAAATTAATTAATTAAAATTTTTAAATTTTATTTTAATTTTAAAATTTAAACTGTCTTGAACTAAAATATACACAACACTATAATATGGAACGCAAGGTTTATATAGTGAAACAACTCATTTTTTCCTCATTTTCTTGATGTGAGATTGTAAAATAAAAGTTAATAGTTGTTTGGACGGGAAGTTCATTTCTAATCAAACAATCTCAATCGTTCAATTTTTAATAAGGCTAATCTTAATTTATTTTAAATCAAACAAATCTAAGCAATGTATTTTGATAAAACAGCTAAAACCGTGATTAAACCAGTAAATCAGTCAAACTGAAAACGATTCAGCCTAATCGGCTAAGTCAAAAGACCAACCAATTTACAACAAAATTAATTAATTAAAACTTTTAAATTTTATTTTAAAGTTTAAATCATCTTAAACTGAAACATGCACAATGCTATAATATTAAATGAGAATATAAAATTCACTTCATATAAGTGAAACAACTTATTTTTTATTTCTTTTCTTGATGTGAGATTGTAATTATTTTAAAATTAAATATTATGAGAGTTTCAAAATCTTAAATAAAATTATTTTTAAAATCAAAACGTCTATGTGGGATTGTAAAGAAAAGTTACATGGAAGCTAACCAATAGAGATTTTCTTAATTATTTAAAATTAAGAACATAAAAAAAAAAATAGTATTGATTATAGGGCTTCTCACTAAAAATCTTCTTTTGCTTATAAAAATGGGAGTATAAGATTCACTTTATATATGTGAAACAATTCAATTTTTCCTTCTTTTTTCCAATGTGGAATTGTAAAATAAAAATTAAATAGAAACTAACCAATGAGGATTTTCTTAATTGTTTAAAATTAAGAAATCTCAATATTTATATAAATTGGAGTATAAGATTCACTTTATGTAAATGAAACAATTCACTTTTTCTTCTCTTTTTTTTTTCCTCCCGATTTGGGATTGTAAAAATAAAAGGTAAATGAAAGCTAGTCAATGAGAATTTTCTTAATTGTTTAAAATTACGAAAATTCAATAATTTTAGAATAAGGGTTTGGAACTTCTAAAAGGCTTCTCCCTTAAAACCTCATTTATAAGATTCATTTTATATAAATGAAACAATACATTTTTTTTTCTTTTTCCGATGTGGGATTGTAATACTTTATACAAGTGAAACAACCTTTTTTTTTCTTTCTTTTCTCAATATGGGATTGTAATTATTTTAAAGTTAAATATTATGAGAGTTTCAAAATCTCATACAAAATTATTTTTAAAATCAAAATTATATGGGATTGTAAAATAAAAGTTAAATGGAAGCTAACCAAGGGGGATTATGTCACGACCCAAACCCGGCCCTATGGGTTTAGCACCGTAACCGGCCAGTAATCCGAGATTACCGAAGGCCTGCTTAACAGAAATACAGTAAAACAGAGTACAGGGCCTGGCGGAAGCCAATACAGTAATTAAACAATGTCCAATGAGCTGTGACAGTCTGTATGCAAAAGATTTTCCATGCATTCATACATAAATGGTACAGAACAGTATGAACAATATTCACATCCATTCAAACTAGGGACTCAACCCTACATAACAGTACAGAAAACATTCCGTCTGTACAAAACAGTACGGTCTATACAAAATTTACAGTCACACAGTACAGGGACCTAATCCCTGTATAACAGTACAGTAAACAGTCAGTCTATACAGAACAGTTAGACAGTACAGAAGACAGGTGGGGGAAACAACCAAAACACCCCCAAGCCATAGCATGGCAACTCGGAACCTCGCAGTGAGGCGCAAAGGCTGGCTTGACAAAACTGGAGTAACCCTGACGCTCCTAGCTCCGATCTGGTGCCTGTACACCTACATATATATATGAGCAGTGAGCTAAAGCCCAGTGAATAACACAATATGTAAAGAGGTTAAGAATGAATGTCCTTACAGTATGAAAACAGTTCATTTCAATCAGTCATTCAGTTATTCAGTACAGTAAACAGTCATATGTGGTACATCCATTAGCACAACAGTAACAGTAGGTCTTAAAAGACCGAACAGTAATGATGGCCATCAGTCAGTAAACAGTAGTGGTTCCACGAGGGAACCGACAGAGATCTCTGTGACAGTAACAGTAACAGTAAACCGTAGATACTAAGGATGCCACAGTACAGTTCAGAAATAAAGGACATACATTCATTCAGTAAATAATACCAGTTCAGTAAACAGTTCAGTTCAGTATTCAGAAGATAATCAGTTGAACATATCTTTACACAATTGTTACTCACAGAGTTCTGGGCTACAGTGTGCTAGAGCGTGTCTCCCCAGTTGCCAACCCTACACAGTTCACAGGTTGAACACACACTAAGCTACACAGTTGGGAAATCTTATAACTTAATCCCTAATTTGCCTTGGTGTGTTCTACAATGATATCCTCATCTAAATGTCTTAAACTAGGCCTAAGAATGCCTAGGATGGGATGAGGATGCAAAAATACACTTAGAAAACATTTTGCAAACTTTGCTGAAAATAGGGGATTCGCTCGAGCGAGACTTTCTACGCTCGAGCGTAAGTCCAAAATCAAAGGCTTCGCTCGAGCGAGGAATCCTTCGCTCGAGCGGTCTGCAAAACAGTAAAAGTACTGGATGCTGAAATTTTACGCGCGATCGTCGCTCGATGGTCGCTCGAGCGGAGCCCTGGACAAAGGTGCTCGCTCGAGCGGGGAATCCTTCGCTCGAGCGAGGAAGCCAAATCTGGAATTTCTAGATTTGCCTCCCAAGCTCAAACCAAGCATTCAACCACTCCAAACTCGACCTCTTGGGCTCAAATTCTGGAAAACACTACTAAATTCAATGTATAACAAGATTCAAAGCTCAATTCATGAATTCAAGCCCCAAAGGTGAGTCAATTAAAACCATATTCAAACCCATTTTCAAGAACAACATTCAAACATGTCATGCATGAGTTTTAAACCAAATTAAAGCTCCAAAGCTTGATCAAATGAGCTCATTTCTTTTCAAATCAGATGGAAACATGGTCTATAACAACAATATGAGCATGCATGCACTAATGTCCATGTAATCAACCTCAAATTGCAACAATACCAACATGCATGCAAGAAATGATCTTCAATCCATCATTTATGGACCAAATCATGACTTAACTCTACAAATTAACATGAACCATGCAAGAACTAGCTCAAACACATCAATAAGGGTTGAGTTCTCTTACCTAGAGCCTCAATTACAAGTGTAGGACCACAAAGCAATAATCAACCTTCAATTCTCTAAGTTGTTTAAGCCAAATCTCAAGAACTACACAAACTCTCACTCTCTCTCTCTCTAAGTCGGCAAAGCAAGGAGAAAGGCTGATGAAATGTTTTGATTCAATGTGTGCAAGGCTCTAGCATCACTAGGTAGTGTGCCACTAAGGGTGGCAATATGGTAAATAAATCGAACTCTTTAATTAGCTTATTTTAATCTAATTTAATCGTACCTAATCAATTTTCAGATAAATATACCATAAAATCACATTAGTTATGAGGGTCACGGAACATCAATCGGTTTCTAATTCGGCCGCCGATAAGGCCTTCAATTAGCAGTTTAAACATATAAACATGAACAGATAATCAGACAATCAAACAGATAAAATGCAATTAACCATCATATACTCAGTTAATTCAGATTCCAATTTCAATCAGTTAGTTCAGTACTTTACTCAGTTCAATTATCAGTCAGTTATCAGTCATTATCAGTTCCGTTTAACAGTAACTGGTGATCAATCAGTCATTAATCAGTAATCAGTATGAGGGTTGTTACAGTCTCCCCTCCTTATAAAGAGTTTAGTCCTCTAAACTCGAGTTACCTTCATTCTGGAAGAAAACAGGATTCAGTGGAAACAGTTCAGGATATCTTTTGGCCATGTCATCTTCCCTTTCCCAAGTGGCATACACGCCACCGTGGTTTTGCCAGTCAACTTTCACTAACGGGATCTCTTTGTTCCTCAGTTTCTTGATTCGTCGGTTTACAATCTATATAGGCCGTTCCTCGTAAGTGTAGTCATCACTCAACACTATCCGAGTAGGCTCAATCACATGGAAGGGATCCCGGAGATAATCTCTCAACATAGAGATGTGGAAGACGTTATGCATGTGCTCCATTTCAGGAGGAAGCGCAACTTGATACGCCACCGGATTGATTTTCTCAATGATCTCATATGGTCCGACGTATCTCGGTGCTAACTTGCCTTTGACTCCAAAACGAGTCTGGCCTTTCATTGGTGTCACTTTCACAAAAACATGATCACCCACTTCATACTCTCTGTCCCGTCTTCTGACATCTGCATAACTTTTCTGTCTACTCTGTGCAGTTTTCAGTCTTTGCTGTATCAGTTTCACTTTTTCAGTTGTTTCATACACAATCTCGGGCCCAAGCAACGGCCCATCTCCAACTTCTGCCCAGCAAATTGGAGATCTACATTTTCTGCCATACAATGCCTCAAAAGGCGCCATACCAATACTCGAATGGTAGCTGTTGTTGTAGGCGAATTCAACTAAGGGCAAGTGACTTTCCCAGTTTCCCTGATAATCAAGGACACACATTCTCAATAAATCCTCCAGAGTTTGGATGGTCCTTTCTGATTGGCCATCTGTCTGAGGGTGATAGGCACTACTCAGTCTCAGTTCAGTACCCAGTGCAGTTTGTAGGCTTTGCCAAAACCTCGATGTAAACTTCGAATCCCTGTCAGAAACAATAGACACAGGCACTCCATGCAGTCTAACGATTTCATCAATATAGATAACAGCCAATTTGTCCGCATTATAAATCGTCTTGACAGGTAAGAAGTGAGCAGATTTGGTTAGTCTATCAACAATAACCCAAATTGAATCCATACCTTTTCTGGAGCGAGGTAACCCAACGATAAAATCCATCGTGATATGCTCCCATTTCCATTCCGGTATGGGTAAGGGTTGCAGTAATCCGACAGGTCGTTGATGTTCAGCTTTGACCTGTTGGCAACGAAGACATTTGGATACAAAATCAGCAATTTCTTTCTTCATTCCCGGCCACCAGAAATTCTGTTTCAGATCTTGGTACATTTTCGTATTCCCCGGGTGGATAGACAATTTCGAATTGTGGCCTTCTTGCAGGACTCTTCTTTTCAGTTCAGTATCATTCGGTACACACAGTCTTTCTTGAAATTTCAGTACATTACTCTCACATTTGAATCCCGGTCTCGGTTTAGATTCTCTTTCTTCGATGATCTTTTTCAAGAAGTCATCCAGTTGCTGTTTCTCTTTAATCTCTTCAACCAGTGCTGGTTGAGCAGAAATAGCAGCCAAGATTCCACTTTGTTCTCTCAAAACAATTTCAATCTCAGATTTTTCAAGGTCACAAAGCAACTCTTTCTGTCCGGTGAGCAAACAAGCTAAGTTGGCAATTGACTTTCGGCTCAATGCATCGGCAACAGTATTGGCTTTTCCCGGATGATACAATATCTGTAGGTCATAATCTTTAATCAGTTCTAGCCATCTCCGCTGTCTCATGTTCAGTTCTTTCTGTGTGAAGAAATACTTTAAACTCTTATGGTCGGTGTATACTTCACATGTCACCCCGTACAGGTAGTGACGCCAAATTTTCAGTGCAAATACTACTGCAGCAAGTTCCAGATCATGGGTCGGGTAATTCTTTTCATGTGGTCTCAGTTGTCGGGAAGCATAAGCTATAACCTTCCCATTCTGCATTAAAACACATCCCAAACCCTTATGAGAAGCATCACTAAATACAGTATAACCATCCGTACCTGAGGGTAAAGTCAAAACTGGTGCAGTCACGAGTCGAGTTTTCAACTCCTGGAAAGCAGATTCTCTTTGGTCGGTCCAGTCAAATGATGTCCCCTTTTGAGTTAACTGAGTCAATGGTAGGGCAATTTTGGAGAAATCTTTGACAAATCTTCTGTAATATCCAGCCAATCCCAAAAAGCTTCGGACTTCAGTCACATTTGTTGGTCTAGGCCAGTTCACCACAGCTTCAATTTTCTGCGGATCAACAGAAATTCCATCTTTGCTAACAACATGCCCCAAAAACATAACATGGTCAAGCCAAAATTCACATTTAGACAGTTTAGCATACAGTTTCTGTTCCCTTAAGGTTTGTAGGGCAAGTCTCAGATGATGTTCATGCTGTTCTATACTTTTGGAGTAAATCAATATGTCATCGATAAATACAACAATAAAGTCATCAAGGTACGGTTTAAAAACTCTGTTCATGAGGTCCATAAAAGCAGCTGGTGCATTCGTGACTCCAAAAGGCATAACCAAAAATTCATAATGTCCATACCTCGTTCTAAAAGCAGTTTTATCGATGTCTTCCGGTTTAACCTTCAGTTGATGATACCCCGATCTGAGATCAATCTTAGAAAACACTTGTGCACCCTGTAACTGATCAAATAAATCATCAATGCGTGGCAAAGGGTATTTGTTCTTTACAGTTACCTTATTCAGCTCACGGTAGTCAATGCACAGTCTCAGTGAGCCATCTTTCTTCTTGACAAACAAAACAGGAGCACCCCATGGCGAAGTGCTAGGTCTGATGAACTTTTTATCTAACAGCTCTTGCAATTGCACTTTCAGTTCCTTCAGTTCAGTTGGAGCCATTCTGTAAGGAGCTTTAGAAACTGGTTGTGTTCCGGGAATCACATCAACGGTAAATTCAATCTCCCTATCAGTCAAGTCTCCTGGAAGATTATCTGGAAAAACATCTGGAAATTCCCTGACTATAGGAATACAATTCACATCAGTTTTAACACTATCATCAGTAGACACAGTCAGTACAGAACACAGATATCCTTTACAGCCCTTTCTAATCAAATACGGAGGAGGTACTACTCCACTCCCATTAAACACAAATTCAGGTAAACCAGGTGGACGGAAAACAACTTGCTTGGTCACACAGTCAATAGTGGCATAATATTTTTGTAACCAATCCATTCCCAATATTACGTCAAAGTGATCAATGTTCAATGGCAGTAAATCAATAAACAGATGCATATCCCCAACAATGATTTCACATGCGGGGTACATATAAGCACATGTCATGGATCCCCCTACGGGTGATGATACGGCTAGCAGATAGTTCATAGGTTCTAAGGGTCTATCCAATTTCCGTGAAAAAGCATATGATACATAAGAATGCGTAGACCCCGAATCAATCAATACATATGCATTTTGTGTACAGATAGAGAGGATACCTGACACAACGGTCTCAGTATTTTGCACGTCTCCCGGTACTAGGGCGAACACTCGGCCCTGCCTCATGGGCTCTTTCCCGGTAGCTCTGGGGTTAGGCTTTGGTGCTATAGTTGATACTGCTGCGCTTGGTGCAGCTTTACTACTGGCTTGTGGAGCAGAGGGGCAGTCTTTAACCATGTGGCCCACCTTGCCACACCTGTAACAGGCTCCAGATATTCTGTAGCAGACCCCCTTGTGCTTCTTGCCACACTCAGGACAGGGTGGTATGAATCCACTCCCTTGACTGGGGCTAGTTGTCAACCCCGTATTCTGTTTCTTGTTGGCTGGGTTGTGCTTGCCTTTCTTAAATTTGAAACCCTGCCTTTTACCATGCCATTCAGTTGTTGGTGTTTCAGATTGTTTCACTGCTGCAATGTTCGACTCGGCCATCAATGCCCGGTCGAGAACACCCACAAAAGTCGGTAATTTCAAAACATTTATCCGGTCAAGTATTGCCACATTAAAGCCACCTTCAAATTTTCTGGCCTTCTTATATTCAGTATCCACCATGTGCGGTGCATAACGGGCAAGTTCAGTAAATTTGGTTTCATACTCTGCAACGGACATTGTGCCCTGCTTCAGCTGTTCAAATTCGGTCACTTTTCTATCCCTAACACACTGAGGGAAGTACTTTTCAAAGAAGGACTCCTTGAACTGAGCCCAAGTCATAACAGTATTTGTGTCACGGATCAACATCCACCACCTTCTAGCCTCTTCTTGTAGGGTGAAGGTAGCTAACAGCACTTTGTTCGCTTCCGAGCACGGAAACACTTCGAACAATTTTTCTGTTTCCAGAACCCAAGCTTCAGCTTTTAGCGGTTCAAGGCCTCCCTGAAAGGATGGCGGTTTCATTTTGCTGAACTTCTGGGTAAGAGCAATAATATCCCCATCATCCACATTCGCATTAGGTTCCGGCTGTACCGGATGAGGAGGAGGTGGGGGCGGTTGGTTCTGTTGTTGTTCAAGTCTAGCAGTTATCAGTTCTATCATTCTTTCCATTCTTTCCATTCTTGCCTCGGTAGACGAGGATTCAGGTTCATTTGCATTATCCATTTCACTATAAGCAGTTATAACAGTTTTAAACATAAGCAGTCATTTGTTTACCAGTTTAACACATTAACAAATATTCAGTCATAACATAGCCACACACTTTTCAAGTTCATGAGATGTCCTAATTACTTTTTCTAGGACCCCCTATAGCTCATTTGGACACGTGTGTGCGGTATAACTCGTGGTTAAGTATCGCTCTGATACCACTCTGTCACGACCCAAACCCGGCCCTATGGGTTTAGCACCGTAACCGGCCAGTAATCCGAGATTACCGAAGGCCTGCTTAACAGAAATACAGTAAAACAGAGTACAGGGCCTGGCGGAAGCCAATACAGTAATTAAACAATGTCCAATGAGCTGTGACAGTCTGTATGCAAAAGATTTTCCATGCATTCATACATAAATGGTACAGAACAGTATGAACAATATTCACATCCATTCAAACTAGGGACTCAACCCTACATAACAGTACAGAAAACATTCCGTCTGTACAAAACAGTACGGTCTATACAAAATTTACAGTCACACAGTACAGGGACCTAATCCCTGTATAACAGTACAGTAAACAGTCAGTCTATACAGAACAGTTAGACAGTACAGAAGACAGGTGGGGGAAACAACCAAAACACCCCCAAGCCATAGCATGGCAACTCGGAACCTCGCAGTGAGGCGCAAAGGCTGGCTTGACAAAACTGGAGTAACCCTGACGCTCCTAGCTCCGATCTGGTGCCTGTACACCTACATATATATATGAGCAGTGAGCTAAAGCCCAGTGAATAACACAATATGTAAAGAGGTTAAGAATGAATGTCCTTACAGTATGAAAACAGTTCATTTCAATCAGTCATTCAGTTGTTCAGTACAGTAAACAGTCATATGTGGTACATCCATTAGCACAACAGTAACAGTAGGTCTTAAAAGACCGAACAGTAATGATGGCCATCAGTCAGTAAACAGTAGTGGTTCCACGAGGGAACCGACAGAGATCTCTGTGACAGTAACAGTAACAGTAAACCGTAGATACTAAGGATGCCACAGTACAGTTCAGAAATAAAGGACATACATTCATTCAGTAAATAATACCAGTTCAGTAAACAGTTCAGTTCAGTATTCAGAAGATAATCAGTTGAACATATCTTTACACAATTGTTACTCACAGAGTTCTGGGCTACAGTGTGCTAGAGCGTGTCTCCCCAGTTGCCAACCCTACACAGTTCACAGGTTGAACACACACTAAGCTACACAGTTGGGAAATCTTATAACTTAATCCCTAATTTGCCTTGGTGTGTTCTACAATGATATCCTCATCTAAATGTCTTAAACTAGGCCTAAGAATGCCTAGGATGGGATGAGGATGCAAAAATACACTTAGAAAACATTTTGCAAACTTTGCTGAAAATAGGGGATTCGCTCGAGCGAGACTTTCTACGCTCGAGCGTAAGTCCAAAATCAAAGGCTTCGCTCGAGCGAGGAATCCTTCGCTCGAGCGGTCTGCAAAACAGTAAAAGTACTGGATGCTGAAATTTTACGCATGATCGTCGCTCGATGGTCGCTCGAGCGGAGCCCTGGACAAAGGTGCTCGCTCGAGCGGGGAATCCTTCGCTCGAGCGAGGAAGCCAAATCTGGAATTTCCAGATTTGCCTCCCAAGCTCAAACCAAGCATTCAACCACTCCAAACTCGACCTCTTGGGCTCAAATTCTGGAAAACACTACTAAATTCAATGTATAACAAGATTCAAAGCTCAATTCATGAATTCAAGCCCCAAAGGTGAGTCAATTAAAACCATATTCAAACCCATTTTCAAGAACAACATTCAAACATGTCATGCATGAGTTTTAAACCAAATTAAAGCTCCAAAGCTTGATCAAATGAGCTCATTTCTTTTCAAATCAGATGGAAACATGGTCTATAACAACAATATGAGCATGCATGCACTAATGTCCATGTAATCAACCTCAAATTGCAACAATACCAACATGCATGCAAGAAATGATCTTCAATCCATCATTTATGGACCAAATCATGACTTAACTCTACAAATTAACATGAACCATGCAAGAACTAGCTCAAACACATCAATAAGGGTTGAGTTCTCTTACCTAGAGCCTCAATTACAAGTGTAGGACCACAAAGCAACAATCAACATTCAATTCTCTAAGTTGTTTAAGCCAAATCTCAAGAACTACACAAACTCTCACTCTCTCTCTCTCTAAGTCGGCAAAGCAAGGAGAAAGGCTGATGAAATGTTTTGATTCAATGTGTGCAAGGCTCTAGCATCACTAGGTAGTGTGCCACTAAGGGTGGCAATATGGTAAATAAACCGAACTCTTTAATTAGCTTATTTTAATCTAATTTAATCGTACCTAATCAATTTTCAGATAAATATACCATAAAATCACATTAGTTATGAGGGTCACGGAACATCAATCGGTTTCTAATTCGGCCGCCGATAAGGCCTTCAATTAGCAGTTTAAACATATAAACATGAACAGATAATCAGACAATCAAACAGATAGAATGCAATTAACCATCATATACTCAGTTAATTCAGATTCCAATTTCAATCAGTTAGTTCAGTACTTTACTCAGTTCAATTATCAGTCAGTTATCAGTCATTATCAGTTCCGTTTAACAGTAACTGGTGATCAATCAGTCATTAATCAGTAATCAGTATGAGGGTTGTTACAGATTATCTTAATTGTTTAAAAAAAAAAATGAGTATGTGATATTGATTATATGGCTTCTCACTAAAAATCTTCTTTTGCTTATATAAATGGAAATATAAGATTTACTTTATGTAAGTGAAACAATTTACTTTTTCTTTCTTTTTTCAATGTGAGATTGTAAAATATAAGGTAAATGGAAGCTAACCAACGTGAATTTTCTTAATTGTTTAATATTAAGAAAATTCAATAATTTTAGAATAAGGGTTCCCTAAAAATTTCATTTTTCTTATATAATATATAGATAGATAGTGAAAAAAAACTTTGCTTTTTCTTCTTCTCCCGATGTAGGATTATAAAATAAATCATAAACTAATTAGAGTTTTATTTTTATATGATTATATGGAAGTTAGCCAATGATTTTTTTTTTAATTTTTTAAAATTACTAAAATCATTATGAGAAATTGCGATTAAACCAGTGAATCGGTCAAATCCAAAATGGTTTAGCTTAATCGGCGATACTTCAATGAATTTTGGACAATACTCCAATAACTTCTTGGTGATGTTTAGCATTTCGGCGAGTCTCTAGTGACTGTTTGACAGAAGTTCGGCGGCAATGTGATATAGTAGTGTCTTTAAATTTAAAAGAAAAAAGATTTTTTTAGTAATAATTTAAATTATGTAAAGCTAAATGGTACAAGTATTTTAAATAAATCTATTTATGAAATTAGGGATGGCAATTTAAAACCGGCCCGACGGGGATCCCCGACCCCGACCCCGATTTGATCGGTTTTTCCCCGAAAAATACCCCCGACGGGCCGGGGATGGTATTTAAAAATGAATCCCCGATGACTTTCGGGCCGGGGACGGGGATACGTTTCCCAGGCCCGTCCCCGGCCCGTCCCCGGCCCCGATCCCCGCCCCGACCCCCCGCCCCGATTCTCCCCGAAATAAAATTACAATTTAGCCCCTGTATATATATATATAATATATGCGTGTCTCACACAGTCACTTTGCTCCTGTTGTGTTGGCAGAAAAATTGAGAGAGAGGGAGGGAGGCTGTTGGGCCAACGTGTAAGAACGTGGTGAGGAAAATGGAGAGAGGGAGGGAGGGTCCTCCGCCGCCCGAGGGAGAGAGAGAAAGCCGATCCTCCGCCGTCGCCTCCTCCTCGTTCTCCTCTTTTGATCGTCTTCCTCCGTCGTCGCACTCACAGCCACCCATCGCCTGCGAATCTCCGATCTCCTCCGTCGTCCATCGCCACTGTCGGCGACGCCGACCGTCCTCCTTCGTCCACCATCGCCTCCTCCGCTGTCCATTTCCGTCGATAGTCCACTCTCTCTCTCTCTCTCTCTCTGTGACAGATCTCAGATCTGTTTGTATTTTTTTTTTTTTTTATGATATGTTGATGAATCTGGGATGTTGTTGATAGGGGATGATGATGAATGATGTTATTGTTGATTGTGTTGCTGTTGAAACAGATAGAGGGCGGGGAATCTTCGGGGTCGGGGAAACCCGATCCCCGTTGGGGCCGGGGATGGGGATGGTGGTAGATTCCCCGTCGGGGATCGGGGCCGGGGCCGGGGAGATTTTCCAAATCGGGAATCGGGGACGGGGAGTGCGATCCCCGGCCCCGCCCCGCCCCGTTGCCATTCCTATATGAAATTTGCTAGTAAGTGGCTCCCCTCTTCCTTTTTTTTTACCTTTCTCTCTCCAAGTTTAGTAACCCTGTGATTTCTCTTTCCCGTGTCACACCTCTAATCTCAAAACTACAAATTCAAATCAAACAACAAATACTTACAATCAGACCATCACTAAAAAGAAAGAAGAGAAAATTAAAAGTCATGGTTTTAGTTCATGACTCTAGACAATGGTGGCAAAATTCAATCCGTCCACTAGTCCTCGATTGGATCCGAGGTCTTTCGCATCCTCAAAGAGGGTGAGGTCACAAGTGTTAACTTTTGTCAATTTCATCACTATTTAGTGTTGGTCTATGTTTAGATAAGAACGTTGTTGGAGTTACCAACAAAAATCACTTAAAAAATTAAAGTTTTAAAACTCGGATCGCACCGGCTGATCCAATTAACCGATTGAATCGGTGATCGGGTGAGGCTTTCATTCGGTAGACCTTCTTAAACCGTTCCCAAAAAAAAAAAAAAATATATATATATATATATTTATAGAGAATCGGTCAAACCGGTGATTTAACCAGTTAACCCGTTCATGGTTAATTGAACCGGACGGGTTTGCCTATGACATATATATTTATTCATTTATTTTTTTCAGATCTACTTTTCCTTTTCGTTTCTGATCTTCCAGCAGCCATCTAGGGCTTCTTTGCAAGTCTCTCTCCCTCTCTCAAGCAACCGATCTGTCTCTTTCTGTTTTTTTCGTCAATCATCATCATCATCACCACACCATTAACGAATCAAGTTCTCAACTTTACACACAGATTCACCACCACTGCTGCCAAAGAATTTCAACCTCCAGCTTCCAGGTACTACTTTTGTGTAATTTGTAGGGCTACTTAGTGATCTTTGATTTGGTTTGAGGGGGTTGATGAATCTTTGATTCCTTCTTGGTTTTTCAAAAAAATTGGGTCTACTTTGGCGGCCGCTGTAGAAAGTGCTGAGATGGTCGGTGGTGGCGCCGTAGTTTGGTGTCTGGTTTGATGGTTAACTGCCTGGTTTTATTATTGTTATTTTCACTGGTAATGGAAGATTGTTGCAGTAATCAATATGTGGGTAATAAGAGTAAAAAAATAGTTGTTGCCTTGAATATCTTAGGTCCTTTTCATATATATATATATATATATATATACTATATAAGAGCAATGACTTGGTCTCCTTCCGATATTTGGCAAATAACATTAGACAACATATATAGTATGATATTAATTTTATTATTATTTATTTGTATGCTTACTTATCTGAATTGCACACGCCATTCACTAAATATACATATACATATACGTTTTCTTAGTATATATGTAGATATTTGT
This sequence comes from Camellia sinensis, assembly GCF_055761805.1. Classification (NCBI taxonomy): domain Eukaryota; kingdom Viridiplantae; phylum Streptophyta; class Magnoliopsida; order Ericales; family Theaceae; genus Camellia; species Camellia sinensis. The sequence continues at coordinate 120,965,105 of NC_138970.1, forward strand.
GATTAACAAACAAATAAACATCTATCAGTATAATGTTAGTTGTATTGACTTTGTTATTCTTTGTAAGTTTTCAAGAAGAAGCCTCTGTTTTCCTTTTACTATCTCACAGAAAATTACTACAAAAAAAAAAAAAAAAAATCCTCTACTTGAAGAAGCCTCTGTTTTCCTTTTATTTGAAGAAGCCTCTGTTTTCCTTTTGTCACATGATATAATTAATTATTGTATTGAATCTGATATTTTTTTTAATTGAATCTCTGAATCTGAACCGTAATATTTGAACATTGATAATAGATCAAACAACCTGGCTCTAGTGCTAATGCGAATGAGAATGATGATGATGATTGGCTAAATTATCGTCCCTAGGAGATTTAGGCAAATATCAAAGATCGTTTGTGATGTAGTGTTATGTTGACTTTTTTTTTCATATTTTTTATTTTTAAGAATGATGTCATGTTGTAAACATCTTTTTACATTTGTTGCTTGAGATTTATGTATTAGGTTTGTAAACTTTGTGCTTTGTGACTTGCAAGTTTATTTTATGTCCATTTGGACTTAGTTTTGTCTTTTTTGTAACTTATGTTTTATGGATTGCTTTAGTTGGATGCTTTCGTAATTTTTATTACCTGGATTGTTGTTTTTAACGGCTAAATTTTCATCTTTAATTTTATTTGTTGTTAGTATGTGAAGTGTTATGACTTCTATTTAGGATTTTTTTTTTTAAATATAGAAAAACATCACTAAAAATATTTAAGAATTTTTTTAAAAAAAATTGAAAATTTAATATTTACATTATTAATTTATATTTTTTCGAAAATTATTTATGACATAATCAGGACGTCACGGTTCGATCCGGTTCAACCAACGGTTGAACCGGTGACCCGTCCATCCAAATCCTTTTCCGGTTTACTCACCGTTTCGGTTTTTAAAACCTTGGTACACATTACATACATGAAGTATGACTTATATGGTGTGTAGTTTATTCGGTAATTTTATTGGTAACTCTAAATTTGAAGGCCAAAGAAATTATAAGTATATTTTATTGAAAAGATTATGTACCATATGCACCTTATAACTAAAGAAAAAATGATATAATTTCATACTTTTTGAGTCATAATTAAAATAAAATATAACGCAATATCACATGAGACATAACTAAATATCTCATAAGTCATATAACTAAAAAAAAAAAATGGTCATAATTAAAAAAAATAACGTAACTAGATGTGCATATAATACACCCTTTGTAAAAGGTATGTATAGTAAAATTTCCCTTTTATCAAGTATGGTTATATGGGATGTTAAAAAAAGAAAAAGAAAAAGAAAAAGAGTATAGTTATATGGACAAATTATTATTAGAGGGAGTTGGGCAAAAAGAAAAAAAAAAAAAAAACCAAACATATGGTTCTTCTAGTCCACTTTGATTTTTTATTATTAATTTTTTTTAAAAAAATGTATCTTTAAAATACATTGTAAAATGGTTTAAAAAAATTATAATTTTTTTTTACTTCACTTATTTTAATACATAATGTACCATCCTTTTAAATTAAAAAATAGTAAGAACTCTAAATAAATTATCAAATATTTTACTAAATACTTACATGAGTGTGAAATTCGTGTATGTATTTAATAAAATATTTGATAATTCACTTGAATTCCAATTGTTTTTTTTTAAATTTTTTCAACATATACTCCGAGAGTTTATGTTAACAAATTCTTAAAAAGAATAAATAAATAAGAGTGGATTCAAATAAGGAAAAATATTAAAAAATAATTATAAATTAATGAGAAATTTTATAAATATTAATAATAAAAATTATAATTTTTTTCATAAAGATATATATATATTTTCCTGAATTCCACTTGGACCCTCCAAATAATTAGATCCTAACCCATCGAAAGTATAGCCGATGATCAATAGATGGCGGTTCCATGTTCTAAAGAGGTGTAAACGGTTCGGTTCGATCGGTATTAAGAGTATATTTAGAATCAAATTGATCCTTTTGATTTTTATGATTGAGAAACTGATACAGACCGTATACTACTGTTTGGTTTTATTGTTTTTGTAGAAATTTACATAAAATTTTAAAATGTTTTATAGTAGATTATAGAATTTTACATTAAAAATAAAAAATAAAAAATATGAAAATTACTTTATAAATATTTTTTTCCCCTAATTTTTATCACAAAAGTATATTATATTAATTACTTCTCATATAATGTTAAAAAATTATAATATAAAAATATTTAAATATAATATTTGATCAGTTCAATTTATATCGATATAAAAAAATTTCAAAATCGAAACGAATTGTATATTATAAGAACAAATCAAAAATTAAAATTTCGATCTATTACAATTGATCAGCTCAATTTTATCAATTTTTCTTGCATCCTAGTTCCAACCAAGGGTTGAGATTAGGACCCTTTTGTAGCTCGCCCATTTCTGTTCCCAACCCAGATACACAAACACAAATTTAGGGAAAGAAAAACGAAGCGAAGATTGAGAAGAGAGAGAGAAGATGAGCAGTGGTAGTAGTACGAGATCCGTACCTAGAAGAGAGAGCCCATGGGGCACTCCCGAGGGAGATCATCGGCAGCCAAAGGCCCACAGATGCAATGATCGAGCTGAAGATGTCATCCAAGTAAGCTTTCTCTTCCCCATCAAACCCTCAAACCCTTGTTTTGAGTAATTTTTGTATGCAGATAAGATATATGTCACATACTTTCTATTATTATGATTGAATTTGACAGTTGAATCCATTATATTTATGTTAGGTATATAAATTGGTGGAAGGTAGTGCAACGTTGTGCTTATTAGCATACAAAAATTTCTCCTTTTTTCCATATATGTTTCATATGCACTATTTGATTAGAGAACAGGTATGGGCAATGTGGGTTGGTGTTCAATGTTTGAATTGGGGCATCTGAAAAACTAGTTCTGGGTTTTAATGCTCTCTCATTTGTTTTGTGCTTTGCAATGTGTACTGAGTCAAAATTTTGTGTTGGTTGTAATTTGAGCTTTTTATTTTTAGCAAGTCTAGAAATTAAGAGAGTTAGACACAATTGAGTTGATTTAAGTGACAAGTAAACTCATTCTGACAAAAAAAAAAAAGAAGAAAAGAAAAACAAGTTTTTCCCTATTTTTCAAAAATCAGTCCTGTGCATGTAGATTATACAAAATCAAGTAATTTTTACAAATACTCTCTGATGAGAGATTGATGAATCTCAAATGATTTGTTACCTGATGATGTTATGTTGTGAGTTGTGAGAAATTTTGTCTGATGATATCCTTATTCCAACGTGCTCTTTTTTATTTATTTATTTATTTTTGTTGTTGTTCATCATTCCAACGTGCTCTTTTTTATTTTATTTATTTATTTTTGTTGTTGTTGTTGTTGTTATATATGATGGATGAACCATTAATACTAAGATGCATCAAAAGAGTACAAAAGGAAATGCCAATTACCGAAGGCTTGAAGTTCCATAAGGGAACAAAGTAACTACTACTAGGCAAGAAAGTAGAAAGAAAGCAGAAGGATCTGTTTAAGCTTATGAGCCTAGATTACTTCCCCTTCAAAATTATGCAAATTTATCAAGACCCAAAATGTGATTACTACTCAAAACTTACTGAATTATGCTGCTTTATAATGTTTCTAATTTACTCGAACTTTGTAACCAGAAGAATGCAGTATTAAGGAATTAAGGTATGATTTTTCCAATCAACTGTGATGTCGCTAAACCTTCAGAAAAGGGTCACTGCTTTGAATTAGTAGTAGAAAACTACGAAATTAGGGATGTTGTACTTATGAAAAAGATTGATTTCTCATTTATTTGATAATCCAGTGGATTCTTCTTTAACCATATGAAACTTGAAAAAGTAGTGCTATGGAGAAGTTTTTTGTGGCCTGTCATCATGGATAGGTGTTTCTCCAAAGAATTAGTGCACTGGGGTTTTGGGGTTTGAGAGCGAATGATATATCTTTTAGAAACTTCTTTGAGGGTGATGCCTGTAAGTGTGGCAAAAGGGGACTGAATGAAGGTGTGTTTCAAAAACAATCTTAGTTGTTGAGGGACCCTTTTCTGGTGGGGTTGTGTTTTCTAAAGCTATATAGTGTAAAGATTACAGTTTTAGAAATATTTTTAGAGGTTCACACAAAACATGCATCAAGGCTTATATGATTAAGTATGGGTCTTCCTAGGCATACTCCTCGGGAGCAAAAGGCATTATAGTGCTTCTATAGTTGTTTCATTCGGACCATCCCTCATTTGGTTGTATTTTTAGTTTACTTTACTTTTATCTTTAGAATTTATTGACTGTATCTTTTAGCTATTTTTAATGTACATCGTCAGAAAATTCTTAAAATCATCAAGTGAAGGACAAACTCTTTGTGGGGCTCAACTACATATCAAACTCTTTAAATTTGTCCTTCGCCTTCTTGTCAATTGACTAAACTCCTTAGAAGCATGAAAGTCTCTTTACTCAGATGCTTCACATAAAGGGCTTCATTCCTTAGTTCGATTCTCCTTCTACTTACTCTACTTCCCACCAACTTTGAAATAACTCAGCCTCCACCCACCAACCTGGAAAACACCCGGTCTGCATGAAACTAACCCAGAGCAATTCCAGACCTCCCTAGCCACTTTACAAAGGGAGATGGTCCTCTAACTCCCTCACCTCCTTGCACTTTGAACTTCAATTCAGGGGAACATGTCGTCTTCAAATGCAATTGTAAATTTACAAAATCTTCCCGAGAGCTGCAATCCACATGTACAGCCTACCTTGAAAGGGACTTTAGAAGTTCATACCCTTTTCAATTTCACAAAGATTCTTGTGTAACCGTTTGTAGTATGTCTTAGCTTCATACTGTTGGACTTGCATGCTACCATAGTTAAAATTAGTATTATTATAGCTGGATGTTGTACAATATTATGCTAGAGTTAATCGACTTTCTTGATTGAATATGTTGCGCTGGTTTTGGCATTTATATTAGCCGTTACCTAAACACATACACATACAAGGAACCCCAATGCATAGAAGTGGAGGATCAAACTCATCTTTTTATGTTGAGGTCTCATGTCTATTTATCGTGGAAGTCTTCTAATGTTTCATATTGTATTTTTCAAAGTTTTCTTGAAGTTTTCCTATCAAGCCCCTATTTTATAATTTTGATTCACATTTCGGCCTTCATTGTTGTTTTCCATTTTTGCTTCCCTTGCTGGCAACCATGGAATAAAGTAGAAGTAAGTTCATTTATAGAAAATTCAATATGACCGCTTTGCAAGGAGATGAAAATAACCAATAATGGTAGACATCCCAAACGAAACTCTATGTTTAAATGGAAAGAGATTACAACTATTTGACCTTTGTCGGCATGTATTATGATGGCCTTGTATTTGAAGGTTCACTATTAAGTTTATGCGCAATTTTAGTACGTTTGGAGTTCATTTCAGTCATGTTGTGTAGGCGTGCTTTGAAGGTAACCCATTTAAGACAATTCCTGGTCCTTTCAAGCTCTTTTGGCAATGCATGCGCTCAAAACCTGGGTATGTTTTCTTTCATTCGGATGACTTATCCCAAAAAGGATGGATTTTTTTTTTTTATCTTTTTTTTTAAAAATAAATTTTCATTCATTTATACTATAGTGCATTCTTTTGATATACTTATGAAGCATCTAACATTATGTCTTCTTTACATATTCAGAATTTTCTAATTGGTCACTGAAAGCTTTTCGTTGGCAGTTAATCACATAGAATACCAGTTATGTAGATTATAATTTGTTAGAAGTTGCTTTATTGACCAAAATTTCCATTGCACAATAATTATTTTATACTCTTTGAGATGACTAATTGCTTAATTCTAATTTCAATTGTTCCATTACATTCTGAAGTAATTGTTGCTGCTGATCAATTGATTGAATGTTTCGTGTACAGCAAAGAACCAACGGAACCATTCTACTATTTGCAATTGGACCCACCAACAAGAGAAGTGAAGCTTGAGTGATGCTCGTCTCCAAATGCCACATATCTACTTTTAGGTTGGACCCTTGTGTCCTCATAATTTCAAGTTTTGTTATCGTTGCCTGATATGCTATTATGGCATATATTTTGGCTTTCAAGTTCAAAATAATATGATTTTTCACGTTGTGGTGGAAAAGCTTGTTTTGAGTAAACTAGTCAATTGATGGCACTATTAATTTTTCCTTTGATAAGCAGCACTTGTGACCATTCAAATTCCCTCTAGCTTCCTTAGATTTTCTCCCCCAACAAGTCAGTGTGTCTTTTACAATCCCACTTATTTTCAGAAGATGCATCATGTCCTCAACTAAAACACATATAGGCTTGTAAATGAGCTGAGTTGAGCTAAGTAGTAGGTTATTCAAGCTTGATTTAAAAACTTAACAAGCTTCCAAAATATGTTCAAGCTTGGCATGTTTACTTTTCAAGCTGATTTCAAAAAAGTTTTGATTGAGCTGATAATGAGTAGAAATCAAGCAGCCTGATTTTTATAATATATAAGCTTATTGAGCTCAGTAATAGGTTGAATGCAACAGAGTTATTCTTACATGGAGATGTGGGCTCCTGAGCCTTTTATCATCCACTTCATTATATTCAAATGAAACAACTCTGAATATTCACTGGGAACGGACAATTAATGCGAACCCAGTGAACTGGTTGATTTCAATCTTCTTACTCAGGATCCTGAATTTCCTAGTCTATTTACAAACCAAATATGTTTAATCCCAAGCAACATCTAGAAATTGATGATGGGTTCTCCGATTGTGAGGTTTCGCTCAGGAGCCCATGGTAGGTTGAACAGCTTTGCCGTGATGAACTTGAAGATCTTGTTCACATTTATGTTGTAGGTTGCACTTGAAAAGAAAAGTGTTGCATTCAGGGTCCTTGCATATGCTCTTGCCTGTTAACAACAGTACACATGTTAAATAGATTCTGATATTGGATTTAGGGTTTAGGTGGGAACAACGAACTGCTGTTCTTCTCAAAATAGATTATTGGAAACATTTGGTATCGCTCTCATTTTTTTGGGAGTTGATTTTGAAAACTTGTGTTTTTTTTTGAAAATTATTTTTTGGAAACATGTCTGTTTTAGGAAACACTTATAAATTGTTTCATGAATTTTTGAAAGTTGTTTCTACACAAAAAAGAAAATGAAAATTGTTTTTGAAACTCTTCATTATTTTTGTTTCTCAAAATACGAATCTAATTTTTTTTTTAGAACAATATCGAACAGGCCATGTTTGCCACTAGTGTGTTCCAAGAGTGAAAAAGATATTTCTTACTGAAGAATTGACTAAGATGTCTGTGTCCCTTCAATCCCTTTCTATGACTATCCTCAAAAGAAGAATAATCAAATTTGAATTCTATTTTTTCCAGCTAGAAATCATTAAATGGATATGGCCCAGTAAATCATGCATGCCCTAATGTACCTGTTCTCTCTCCCTTTTTTTCTTTTTCCAATCATTCTACTTTTAATTCTGTTTGTTCTTCTATCATGTGAAAATTAATTACAGCAAGTTTTTCAGTTAATTGATCCATGATTCTCACCAGCTTGGTTTACATTTTGACACAAAATATTCGTAAATAGATAAGATTTTGGAGATTGGTAATTTAGTCGTCTGAATCGGTTATATGCATATTGTTGCATGATTAGAAGAGATCAAATATATTACCTGACTTGCAATTGTCCATTGAACATCTATCGGTAATTGTACAAAATCATCAAAATCATCGAATTTAGTCCCTATGAGTACTGGAATTGCTGTCTACAACAATTACAAAAACTTTAGTTAATATGAATTAGAGACAAGGTCAAGGGTCCTCAATTTTTTAAATTTCTGTGTCCTTCTGATCTGATGCATTTTGTTTTAATTATACAATTATGTCTCAAAATTTATGTCTTCAGATTCTTACTACATCATGTAATACTATCTCAATTAATGCACATTCAATTCAACCCAGCGATTGTCTTGAAATTCCCACTACATCATCCATCAAGGTATATAATTGAGACAAAAGAACAAAGAAGTTATGAATGAAAAATGATTTTTGAACATAAAGTTTATACAAAAAAATATCTAAAATGATTGTCAATGACATTTTTTTTTTTAAATATGAGGGCAATGATGAATGTTTTGATAAAGAATTAAAAGATCATAAGAAGCAACATCATTCTTCATAAATATGGGTTTGTAGATCATTACTTTTGGGAATATATTAATACTAGAAGACAGAGATTTGGGTAAAAAGATAGGGAAATTACCACTCAGTAGTACTTTTAGACAGTTATTACAGATTTGTTAAAAAAAAAATTATAACTTTAATTATTAATATTTGTAAAACTTATCACTTATTGATAATTATTTTATTATAATGTATACTAAATTGAAATTTTCCCTAAAAAGATTCCATGAGGTGGTGAAGCAGAGCATGGGTACCTGATTCCACTTAGTTCTTGATACCATCCGACGATACTGCAAACCCAGAGAGAGTTAAATAGTAATCTCACGAGTTTACTTTATTATTCAAACCTAAATAACAACTACAATTTTATAATCATGATTCATAATGTATGAAAACCTTAAGCATTTTGAAATGTTACCTGTTTAAAGTACACTGACTTGTTGGATCAAATATGAATAACATTGCTACCGAGTCTTTATAAGCACTTGGAATGTGATTCTGGGATGTTTCATTTCCTTGTGCACCATTCAAAATTATAGTTGATCAGTACATATATATACATACATCGCCATTTCAATCAATAAAAAGTTTAGCGATGAGACAGAATCAATCAACATTAGATGTAAGGCTCGTCAATAGAGATACGATTTTATTCAGATCGTTCCCTTCGTATTTTTTACGATTAGTTCTGTATCTGTAGACTTATTATTCAGTAAATTATTATGCAAAGGAACCATGCATACCTGCAACCTCCTAGATTCTATAAGCGATACGTGCCCCTCCAACAGAGAGTGTTTTATCCATCTGATTTAGTCTTGAATCTGATATCTCAAATCCTTCTTCTTGCCTCTCTCCCCCAACATACTTTGTCTACAATGAATAACAAAACAAGAAAAAAAAAAAGAAAAAGAAAAATTAGAACAAGAATAGCATTTTAATATGCTATGTTTGGTTGCCACGAAAGCATAAAAAAACATTTCCAAGAAGGAAAAAAAAAAAAACAAACAAACAAATGCACTTGCCAGAAAACTTGTTTTCCCAATTTGGGAATAACCCAAGAGACTGATCTTCAAAGCAACCAAGTCCGAAGAGTCCCTGCTGTGTTCACAGTACCCACAAGGTGTGTCGGGGGTCTCAAACCCTCTCTATGAAGCCACCAGAGACAGAGACGACAAGGTGGCGGTGCGTGGTAGCTGCCTATAAGTACATGACTTCCCTAGTGTGCAAGCTAGGATTTGGTTCTAGAGAGAGCGAAAGCAGCGCCAGAGGCTCGAGGCCCAGTGGAGGATTCGTCGACGGGCGGTGACACGTAACATTTTATTTATTTATTTATTTTTGTTTTTCTGACAAAGCTTAAGCAGTGAAAAAAAAGTCATGTGGGATGGCCTCAAAACAGTAGGTGCAGTGCGGCCAGGGAAAGGGAAAGCTAGGTTCTTTGTGGTATCATATTTTGTGGGTGTGTTTGGGGGTATTTTTAGAACTCACTATTTATATATTTTTAACCACTATTTGGCTAAGATGGTGGCCGAAGTTGACTTGTTTTTTTGGATGGGTTAAATCTAAAACAAATTCAACATTGTCGGCTTCTCGGATCCACTTACTAATTCACATGTGATACAAAGTGAGGTCAAAATTTGATATGGCCGACCATTCAATATGTCGGGTCAGGTACAAAATGACTTATTAAATCTTATTTTTATCATATGTTAATTAATAAATGAAATAATACGCTACTTTATCTTATTTACATGATATACTCATTACATAAAATGCCTTCTTCTTAGATTATTGTTGATCCAATGACTTATCTAATGATGGGACAAACGGTTTTTCAGGTTGAAACTTGAATAAATTCAATCGAGTTGTCTGGTTATTCAATTTCACTCTAAAACATACAGAGATTTGCCTAAATTCGATCCAAACTAATCTCTGTCTTAACTAACTTGTCAAAGCCCAAGTCACTGCAATATAATTTAATTCAACTACGGAAAAATAATTAGCTAGTATTAGATATAATTATATATTAGGATAAATTATAAATATATCCCTTAAGATTTGTTTAAAATACAGATTACTCTCTATGGTTTGAAAAATTATAAATACTCCATTGTTTGAATTTTTTATGGGTAAACTACACTTACACCCCCTGAGGTTTGGGTTTAATACATATTGCCCCCTGACGTTTGGGAAATTACACTAACCTCTTGTCATTGTAATTATTTAGACGAAAATGAAGACATTGAACTCATGTACTGTGATGATGACCCGAGTGTTACCCGTTCTAATACTTTTGTTTAACTTCGATTTGCTTCATTAGCGTGTCAAGTTTCACTTGGAGTCTTGTTGACCTTTTTGCGTTTGTGGTGAGTCGAAACAAACTTACCTTAAATTCCTATCCTTCTTTGTTTCGGTGTTGGGTTTCATTTTGTTTCGGAGGGTGTGTGGTCAAACCCGAGGTGCCTAGAATAGGGTAGGGAAATTCTGGGCTGAGGAAACCAGGGCCGCACATGCGGAAGGTGAAGCCGCACGTGCGGATTTCAGGGGAAGCTGGAGCAGCACACTGCATTATATGCAGGTGCAGAACTTGGTGTGCATGTGGAGGGCCACACATGCGGGGGTGGGAGCCGCACGCGTGGAAGTGAGGCTCCGCACGTGCAGGGCACGTACCGCATGTGCGGGACGGCTAGCAGTCCGAAATCCTTGTTTTTTTTACTCTTTTGGGTTGTTTGTATCTCATTCTTTTATATCTCCCTCTCTCTCTAAAAACATTTTCTCTCATCCTTCTCTCTAAAAACCCTAACCAAGGCATCAAAAGCTTTTGATTCTTGCTATCCATTGGGTTTTGATCATCATCTTCTCTCTAAATCTTGAAGAACAAGCTTGAACTCCTCTTGGTGTTGTAGAAAGTTGAGGAGTCTTCCATCAAAGCTAGGGTTTTATCCTCTCTCTTCATTAAAACATTGAGGTAGGGAAATTTCCTTGAGTTATATATACATTTATGTTAGATTTGGTTGGTTTTAAGGTTCTTTTATTGATGTTGAAAGTCTAGTCTTTTCTCATAAATGTTAGGGTTTTTAAAAGTGGGTTTGATCTTTCTCTCCCAAAACTATCTTCTTAAGGATATTTTAACTCACATAATAGGAGTTGTGTTATCTTGAAAGTAAACCCTTTCAAAAGAGGGGAGAGATGTTTTTGAGATAAAACCCTAGAATTTTTTGGGGATTTTTGAAAGGTGTAGACATGTTTAGGGGCATTTTGTTGTTTTGTATTTAGAAGAGTGAACTTTCATCATATGTTTAGCAAAATGACAATTTACATGATATATGAGAAATGAGATATTAATTTAATATTATTGTTAACATGAGAAAGTGCATTGTTGTGAAACACCAAATGGTTGTGTACCTTGAATATTGAAAATTGTGAACATTGGAGTTGATTTATGAAAGGCATTACTTGTAGCCTTGAAGGGGGGCTAACCTGTTGTGAATTGGGCATGATGAGAGATTATTATTGCTTTAAGGTGATGGTATGGTCACTAGTGAAATAATATCGAGAAGAAGAAATGAATAACGTTGTAAATTGATATTGTTGTAGAAATGTTTGTGATGGAAACATGTTATGAGATATGGAAAGATCATGGCATTGCATATTTATTTAATTATTATTTTGCATTGAAAATTTCAATCAAAGATATTTATTTCATGAAAGAAAATGATGTTGATGAGAACTATGGAAATGTGACATGGGGTAAATACGTGGTAAGTCCGGATAGGGGGTGTAGTGAATCTTGATAAGTTGGCCTGAGTGTCCATAGTGAAAGACCAGAAAACCGCGCGAATAGGTGTTGAGCCTTCTGGTTAATACCGGTAAAAATGACAGTTTGGTAGTACTTGTAGAGTCTACTTGCAGATACCAGTCTAGGGATTACTAGTGTTGTATTTACCGCCCCTATTGATTGAAATTGGAAGTTTCGAAATAAATTGAGATTACAAATTTAATTGAAAGATGGTAACCTTTAAAAGAGCATGAAATGGATTTTTATTTAACAAGGCGCATGGCATGACATTGACATTTGCATGTTTATTGAAGAGTTTACATAAATGTATATATTTTGTTAGGAAATTCTCTACTGGGCTTTATGCTCACCCTTATGAGATTTGGTGCAGGTAAAGATGTGGTGATTTCGCCGAATTGAGGGCGTGGATATTTTTGAGAAGAGTGAATAGCTCTTTTACCTTTTTGTTGTAATTCTTTTTGTAAGCCAAGGGCTAATGTGTATGGGTTCGAGAGACCGTTTTGTGTAACCGGGCTATTGCCTTGGAAGATGTAAGCCCTCACGACATTTTATTGTTTTGAGACTATGTGCTTCACATGCTATAGATTCATATGTTCTTGTATCGTTGAATGTATATCTGATGTGAAACCCCTATAAAGACTTATTATTAATTATGTAAAGATGGAAAGATTATTGTCATTATTGGGTGATGTAGACGTCCCCGAACGCCCCGGGAGGATGAGTCCTGTTTTGTTCGTTTGGGCTCACTACAGTTCGGACTCAAATTGTCACGGTTCTTAATCTGATCTCACAATGTGCGATGTGAGATTGATAAATCACCAAAGAGTCCAAAGTCGGCAAATCGTTTTGAAGAAAAGATTTTTAGAAAGAAGTGCCAAACATGGACTGCTTTGCCAGATACAGAGTCGCCACCTAAATGTTTTATTTTAGGGGAATTTAGGAAACCCTGACTCGTGCCTAAGGCCACGTGTCCGTCATCACCAAAGTTGCCTCGGCTCGGGAACTTGGGTACGATTGGGGAAGGTCACTTCGTGAGCACCCCCGCTCGCCCGATCAAAGATCGGCCTCTACTAACCATAATATCAAGTTTTTGAAAACACATGTGCTTTTATTCCGGTTTATTAGCCTAGAATTACTATGTGATGCGCACAACAAAACAAGTATAGACTAGATTGCCTAATTTGGAACAAAGTATCGCATACCCGTTTGTTTAGAAATGATTTGAGGTTTGCTACTCGTAAGTAGGCTAAAACACGGGTTTCGAAAAATTATTCCAATTCACGCAATCCAACCTTCACCCACAGGCATTCAGGCAGTTATATCACATAAGCACATAGCCTCATGGTAAGCATGCTATCATGGCAGTCACTCACACATATGCAAGCGTAAATGCTTACCGAGTACTCCAAGCCAAAACAGAAACTAGTTAGTAATCAAATGCATGATCCTAGTTCATGTCAAGATGGCTAATGTAACGCATGCAAGATGCAACTACAATAGGCTCGGCTATTCTAAGATGGCATATGATGATGCTACAACTAACACGTATTCAACTTAGAATTAAAATACAAATGCAGTTAGTATGATGCGCCGAGCCTGGTGCATGCAATACAGGTGAATGATACAAACATGCAAGCATAAGTATGCTAAATTAAACATGCCCTAAACTAACCATCGAAAGCTAGTAAATAAAAGGGAAGAAAGACGTGGGGTTGGAAGACATACACACACTCACGCACACTTAATACACAATTGCCCTCACTCGGAGGGTCCGAATAAATAATACAAATTTAACTAATTAACTAGCTGACTAACTAACTAATTAATTACAAAACTTCTAATTAATCAACAAATTAATTACAGAAAGAAGGTTGCCGCAGCCCCGCCTCGGAATGATGGGATGATGCATGCTCGATTTGCCGCGCCCGGAAACCCGGTACCATGCCACTATTGCCTCTGCTTACATTGCTCTGCCCCTCTGAAAATTATGAAAATCCTGAGGTTGCTTCTGAACTGCTCCTTGAGTATTGTGGAATGCCACCGGCCAAGGAATAAGATAACCGGCCATGGGAATATGCTCATCGGCTAAATACTGGGCCATCGGCTGGACAATGATGGTCGGTCGGCACTATAAATGGCCGGCCGGCTATTTATTCCTGCAGAATCCTGCAGTTGACAGCAGCAGAGGGCAAGCAGTGTATGGCATGGAATTTTCAAGCAAATGTGTGCATGGCCACACTCCCTATCATGCAATGGACTCAAGGGAGCATGACTCTTGACCCTCGGGGCATCAATTATGCATTTTGATGCATGATGGCCTAAGAGGCCAAGTTGTGCATTTTGATGTCAAATGTAATGCACACCAAACAAACACATAAGGCCCAACCTCAATCATGGTGATTTCAAGAGGCAAGGCATGCATGCAAAATGCAATGCAACCTAGGTATGCAAGCTAAGTATATGCACCATGAACATGAGGGCAAGCAATGCAAACATGCAACATGGACAACACACAAACATGTAACAACATGTTAAGTGGCTAAAAGAGAGAATACATGCCAAATGCATTACAACCTAAGCATGCAACAACATGTCATATAGCTCAAGCAATGCAACAAAATGCAATATCGCTAAGCATGTGTCAACAATGCAAGTAATGAGCATGCAAAACATCATGCAACCAAAGCATGCAAACATGAAGCAATGTAACAACATTTGAGCAACATGCAAAAGGTGGACTTAAACTAATATGGACAAGCCTCAGCCATGTCTAAAATCAGTGGCCAAATGCTATGGAAATGAGGTCAAATTTACATACAAACATGCATGCAAACATAGTCCAACACTTACGCATCAAAGAGATAACTTTTAAGCACACTTAAAAGAAGATGAACATGGACATGGCATACATATCAAGCTCTGAAATGGCATGCTAAATGATTCCAAAATGACTCCGAAGCATGCAAACACTCATGATATGCATGGTAGGGGCCTCAAAACCCAAGACTAGCCTAAGCATTTACACTATATCTATACAAAGCATGAGTGATATGGCCATGGCAGCCCAAAACAGTCCTAGGATAGCCCAAAGTAAGCATAAAATCATTTAGAGTAAAGCCAAAATATGCTAGGATGATGAGTCAAAACATCATGCACAAGAGGCTAGTAAACAAGATTTGTTCTACACCTATATGGAGCATGCAAAGGATGACCAAACCAACTGTGGATAGGGTCATGATATGGCAAAACATTACCAAAAATATGCTGAAATGTAAACCAAACAAGCTAACAAGACATGACAAAGCATGAAGCATGTGAAGCTAGTTTAGGGGATTTACACTACAAGTGTATGAAGCATTCGAGGGGTCACTAAACTAGCCCAAAACAGATTCATGACATGCCAAAATATGACCAAATACCCACTGAAATGTATCCAATACATGCAAGAATGAGGTGCTACTTTGAAAAGCTATGAAGGGGGTTGCTCTACATATGCAAGAGGCAAGCCTTAAATGACAAAAACAGCTTTGGAAAGAGTTCAAGCAGGCCTTAAAACTCACTGAAAAAGGCCTGAATCGAGCTCAAGAAGTGTGCAAATATGGGCTCCTTTGTAAGGCCAAAAATACAAGCAAACAAGACAATAAGGAGAGGGGATGGCCTTCTCCTTCTTAGGACCTTAAAACACCATCCCCATCACTGAAATCCAGGAAGGCCAATACAAGGTGGTCCCGAAGCTCACAAAAAAGGCACAAAAATGAGGCCAAACAAGGCCTAAGAGGGGGTAAACAACCCCAAACACAAAAGTGTTCTTAAACAAACTTAAAAAGGAGCTCAAAATAAGCCTTTTTTTTAGTTTATGACAAAGCTCGAAAATGCTTACAAGTAAGGCTAAAATATGAAGCAAAAAAGGGGGATTTAAGGCTTAGAAACTCACCCTTGAAAACCTTCTTCAAAACCAGCACTCCAGCAGATTTTTCTGAGTCAAAACCAAGTCTTGAGTCCCCACAAGACCCTCTAAGAACCTTAGATGAGTGGTGGAGGTGTGTGCTTAGGAGTTGTGGTGCAAAGGGGCCAAGAACCAAGCACTTTGGAGGCTTGGATGTAGAGATATCAAGAGAGATATGTGTTTTGTCTTGGACCAATTTTTTTCAACCCTTGAAATGGAAGGAGAGGCTCTCTATTTATAGAGCAAGACAAAAGGCCTAAGCTTCTTGGAGAAGCTAAGGCAAAGGGGTCAAAGGGGGCAAGCTTCTAAGGGAAGCTAAGTCAAAGGGTCCAAGCTTCTTCAAGAAGCTTAGAACAAAAGGGTCAAGCTTCTTGGAGAAGCTAGACAAGGGTTCAAGCTTCTTGGAGAAGCTAGACAAGGGTTCAAGCTGTTGGAGAAGCTAGAGGAAAAGGTGCAAAAGGTGCAAGCTTCTCTTGGAAGCTTAGAAGGGTTCAAGCTTCTTGGAGAAGCTTGGAGCAAAGGGTTCAAGCTTCTTGGAGAAGCTAGAACAAAGGTTCAAAAGATTCAAGCTTTTCCAAGAAGCTAAAACCAAGGGTTCGAAAGGTTCAAGCTTCCTCAAGAAGCTAAAACCAAGGGTTCAAAAGGTTCAAGCTTCCTCAAGAAGCTAAAACCAAGGGTTCGAAAGGTTCAAGCTTCCTCAAGAAGCTAAAATAAGGGTTCAAAAGGTTCAAACCCCCCTCAAGAAAAGGTCTCGGCCAGAAAAAGTGGCCGATTGACCAAAATCAGTGGTCGGCCGACCAAACAGAGTGCCGACCGGTCAAACATTTGGCCGACGGCAACAAAACACAGCCGGTGGCCCCAAGCCATGGCCGGTGATGTGTGGGGATGGCCATCAAGCCATTCCCTCCCCCTCAAAGGCAAAACACAAGTGTTTGGTGCAAAACCAAACACAAAACAGTCGAGTCGAGAGATCCTGAGGTAAGGCGCGTGGCCGAGACCTCCGGGAACTCAAGACGAACACAAACATGGATGATCACCGAGTGTTCAAACAGTGACGTCCAAGCCTTAAGGACAGTAAAAAATGGGGTGTCTACAGGTGAATGTCAATTAATGTGGGTAGTTCATGTTGAATTATTTCGGGGCGTGACATGTACTATCTCTTTTCTTACTTTATTTTACTTTTTTTTTTTTTATTTTTTTTTATAAATGTAATTTCCTCTATTTTTCTATTAGGAGTTGTTGCTTTTTATATAAGTAGGGGGATTTGTGAAATGAGACTATTAACCACAGTGATGGGAATGTAATTTTCAGAACGTCAGCGAGTAGGATGTAATTGGACCAATCTCAGGGGGTGTCAGTATAATTTACCCATTTTTTATTTAATAGAATTAATTGAAAAAAAAAAAATTCTAACTGCTCTCTTATATAATAATAAAATTATTTAAATTATTGATTGAAACATATGTTTAACAGCATTAAAAACTGTTAATTAATATGATGATATATTAATAAAATAGGATATTTATTATGAAATTAGAAACTTTAGGGGGCGGGGGTGTAATTTTAAAAAATTATAGGAGACAATTCATATTTTAAGCAAATTTCAGAGGGTGTGTTTATAATTTATCCTTATATATTAATAGTATTCAAATTGTTTGGATTGTGAGAGTTATGCCTAGATACTGATCAAAATTTTGGTTTGAAAAATTTTATCTTAGAAATTGATTAAATTTAAAAGAGTCATGTTAATGACAGTCTCAAGAGTTGTTAATAAGAAATAAAAAATGATAAAATATTTATAATTTTAATATAGTTTTTTACATGTTTTAAAATACTTTTATATACCTTTTACACAATTCAAAATAATTTTATGAATTAATTACATACAAGTCCTATTTACAAATGTTATGATAGTTCAGGTCTTATTTTAGATTTTTGAACCAGTAAGTCTTATATAGTAAAATCGAGAATATTATCAGTTTTTCTTAATTTTTAAAACTAAAAACATTATCAATTTTGCATAGTAATGTTTCAGATAATTGTTTCACTAATTGATAAAAAAAAAAGTATGAGATTAAATGTTTTTGCCCTTCTACTTACTGGTTTGATTTAACTATCAAACAAAATCGAGAACATTAATATTTTTTTTTTCAGTTTTAAAACTGAGAACATTATTAGTTTTTTCATGTTTAATTCTTTTTTTTTTTCATATTAATGTTCCATCATCATGTTCCTTCATAGACACAAAATTTTCAGTTTTGTATAAAAAATAATTCAGTTTTTTCAATGTTTTTTTAAAAAAAGGTTAGTTTTTTTTTTTTTTTGGCGCATCATTTTTCTTTTAGTTTTCTTAATTTGAAAGTTGATGATTTAAAGTTTTGAAAATCAAAATATATGTCAAATCATCATGTTTCTTTATAGATAATCATAAATGATGAACAAAATCATATTTTGAAGGGCAATTCCGACTATTAAAAATTTAATGGGACTTGAAGGTCAAAAAAATCTTAGTTAGGACTTAATGAAGTGTAAGTTCATAAATTAAGACTTACGTGTAAATGCCCCTAATTTTATATATTTTTCAACACCATCAGCTATTTTTAACAATTTTCAATTTAAAATTCTATTATCAAAGTTCTAATTTTTTTTTTTGAATTGGGTTGCTCAGATTGAACCCCTAACAATTTTATATGTACAAACACTATTTTTACATAAGACAAGGTCATCTTTGGGGAATGTAAAATCTTATCTATAATAAGAAATTGAGGGCTGGTTTGGCATCTACTAGATAAGATAAAAAGCCAAAAAGTTATCAAAAAAGCCAAAAAGTTACCTTATCTTGGAAGATTGGGCGGCAAAACCCTGTCTGACTCTGCAGAGGGTAAAATTACGTTTCTGCCCTTCCTTTTTGAAATTGCATCTGAGTCGAATATATCACAAAACATACGCGATCAGAAAGCCCCTTTCCTTCTCCAACCTCACAAATCCCTCAGTCGATTGAACAAGTCTAGTCCGTTGAAGACACACCGCCTACGGCCGGAGATCCGTCACACCCTTCACCTTGCACCACCGCCACAGCCGTGCCAAAGGCAGACCTCGACGCGATCACCTGAAAACTGTAACCGACAGGAAGGACCATCCCTTGTCCAGATCTGCACCACCGCCGACCAGATCTACACTACTTCGGCCCGTATCCCCCAAAGAACAAGGTAACATCTCTTCTACGCCACTGATTTTGGGCATGTGAACCAAATTTGTACATTTCCCCATTTTCGGCGATTTGGTAGTTGCGAAGAAAATCAATGATTTTTCCAGGATCGCCCTGTACTCTCTCCATTCTCACACTTCCACTTTCCAACCTTTTCTTTTCTTTACCTTCTTCATGACTCTCTTCTCTGTTCCTCCACTTTCCTTTGTCTTTAATGGTTGCCCCATAACCTAACCCCTCTATCATACTATATGCGTGGTTCGATGTTTTAGCCTCCTGGGTCTCTCTTTTTTTGGTCGGTGAAGATGACCCACACAGCCCTTCAAAAATTTGTAGATTTTTTCTTCTGGGTGTGTGATTGTATTGGGGATTTTTTCTTCTGTAAAGCTTTTGTTTTCTTAGATACCCATTGAGAAAATATTTTATATTTTGACAATTTTTTTCTTGTTTTTTTTCTCCTAGTAATGTTGGGCTTCTATGCTTGTAATGTTCACAATTTTCGGTTTGGATATTTCATAGTTGCTTGAGTTTGTTGGTCTTTAATTGTTCAATGATGTTAAACTTTTCTAGCATCCAAAGCATATAGTGGAAAATTTCGGCCCTCATGTAAGACCGTTAGTTGTTCAAAATTTCTAACAAGGACTACAATTGAATTAATTATTGGTCTTAAGTGTTAGTTGTTCACCTTATAGATATTGTAGGTGGAGTATAATTATTGGTGTTAAGTGTTACTTGTTCAGCTTATAGATAGTGTTGTCCAACATATAATTCTTCTCATATTTATAAATTATCTCATACGGTCAAAAAAAAAAAAAACATAATAATGGTATTAACAAAATCCTCTAACTTGATTTGTTAAAGAAATGGAGTAATGTTATATAATTCATCTCGTGTTATTATTAAGAAATTCTATAATACACACTTTCGTAGGATTTGTTATATGTCTTTTTTTTTAAATAGACGGGTTTATTATATGTTTGGTTATGATCTTTTGTGATATTTTAATTTCTCACTTGATGTGTCTACCATTTGGGTCTGTTTCTTTTTTGCTTCTTCTAACATCTACAAAACAAAATGGAGATTAGTGTTTCCAGCATCGTTAGTGTATGAGAACAATTTTTATTAACGAGACCTTATCTGGATTTCATAAAAGGAGAAACAACTGTGCACATTGCTTAAAACATGAATGAGGTAACAAGAGAAACAACTATTTTTCCTTTTCCAATTATCTCGAGTAATAAGCACATGACAAGCAATTCTCAGAAACCAATTTCGCGACAAAATTTAGGTTGATGCTCTAAAGATAATATATATTGCATTTCATACAGAGTTATATTCAGTACAATTTAATAAACAGTTCAAAGCTTAAAAGATCTTCCAGGTGAATAGCATTTCAGATTCAGGAATAAACAACTGACAGCTTTTGGTAATGGTAGATAACAACTTCTTCTAAATGGAAGCGACAAGGATGAGTTGGTTTGGAATGGATAAATGAATCCATGGATATTCATGATGCATCTATATTTTCTCACAGGCAAGTTGCATAAATACCAGACACTATAGCAGTAGAGCTCCAATATCGAATGATTCAAAAAAATGTACAAATACAGAACAAGTATGTAGGGTGATCAGATTCTGTTTTGATCAATTTTAATGGACAGAACTCCATACTATTGAACTAGCTAACTGGGACCATGCTACATAGGCATAACAAAGGCTACATTTGATGTATCACTGCAGTGAATATATATCTATGCATGTTTATATATGAAAATCCTTTTTTAGAGCAGTAATCCAACAATATAGAAGGCATGAACAAGAAGAACCGCATCAAGAATGAACATGAAACTATGAAATCCAGATAAGGTCTTATTTGCTGACTCAATTGTTTTAACTAAAAGGAGATGGATGGGAATTTCTTAAATACATATTGTTATTTACCATTTTCATGTTGTGACAATGTTGCTTTTTGACATTTTCACAATTACTGTTGCATTGTAGTACCACAATGGAGCACTCACAATCGCCATCCACACCTTCGAGACATTTGCGTAAGCGTGGAGGTAAATAGTCTCAACCGCAGTCCAGACTAGCTCACAAAGCAACTTGGGACTCTGACACGGTGCGCATGTTCTTGTAACTTGTTATCAAAGAGTTGGACTCAGGTTTCAAGGGTAGCTTCCATACAATGACAATGCACGGATACAGGGCTATCGCCAAGGCCTTCGAGGAGCGTACACATAAGGTCCATGAGGTGAAGCAACTGCAAAACAAGTACGCGTCACTGAAAAAGGATTGGCAGTCGTGGTCACGCCTGATGGACAGCAGGCATGGGCCAACCGGCATAAGTTACAATGAAGCAACTGGTTTGATACAAGCATCCGACGACTGGTGGGCCCATTATGAAAAGGTAACAATTCCATATTCTTCTTTGTAACATCCAACGTGAAAATTATTCATATGTTACAATATATATTTATAAAAATTCTTCAAACATATTTTAATGTGACCAAAAACAAGAACTAAACTTGGTTAGACTTTTCACCCCAACAACCGTTGTTATACTTGCCAAGTTGCCTATCAGTCTCTCTATCTCCCTCCCCATGTATGACTGTTTTGTGAAATTTGTTTAACTGCTTTGTGAGTTTCTGTGGCCAAGTACTTGACTGACTTCACTTCATTAGATAATGGATTCACTTCACTAGCTAATGGATTCATTGGTACGTAAGCATGGGCAAACAATCTGAACTTTCAATTTGTATTTCCCTTATTGGTGCCACCTCTAGCTTTCCAAAATTGTGTACATGTCTTCTTTTCTATAAGGCTCTTGGCTGTGTTTAATTGATAGGAAATGAAAGAAATACGAAAATGAAAACTATTTTCCTTTTCTGCATACGAAAACGTGGGTTCCACCATTGTCATTTTGTTGAAGAAAGTAGTTTTGCTTAAATCATTTCCTATATATAAAAATTGAGATTATGCATTGTGGGAGAGTTATAAAAATTTCTGACTGTCATAAAAAGTAATCTGTCCCGCTGACTATCATAAAACAAGCCGGAGTTAATTTCTTATCATATATTAGGTATGAGCTAAATAGCTCTGAATTTGAAGGGCTTATCAGTAAATTTGGTTTTTGGGGTTTCTGTGAGTTGGGTTATAGAGGGTGAAAGAGGGAGGAGGGGGAATTTGGACACCTTTGATGATTTCTGGGTTTGATTATAGGGTTTGTGAAATATGGGATTAGGAAAGGGAGAGTCTTGGGATGTGGGCAAACCAAAGAGTAGGAAGAAGACAAATGATGCTGTGGAGGAGACTGGGTGTTGGGTTAGGTTGAGGTCTATTGGCAGCTGTGCTGTATTTCTTCAAGATCTAAACTGGATAGCTCTATTAGTGGCATCAGTACTCATTGTGGTAATCGTTTATTTCCCTCTGAAAAGTTTTTATGTTGTGCTAAAACAAAATCTTTCTTATTGCCATTGTTTTTTTGGTCTCAAACAACTTTAATTTACTTCATTTGCTTTTCACATTGGAATTATAGGTAATTCCTGTATGTTCATATTGAATGGATATATGTTGTTTGTTTTGCTCCTGCTGTTTGCCATTAGAGTTAGAACGCATCAGTAGTACTATCTAAGAGTTGCACATATTGAAAACAAGTTTGCTGGAATATGGTAACAACTTATAAATGTGCACTGATTAGAGGGATAGTATACACAAAACAATGAACATAATCTGGCAATCAGTCTGTAAACATCACTGCAAGAAATTATGCAATCTGGTAACAACTTGTTTTTTACTAAACCTGTAACATAAACATCTCTTCCATGGCTGCTGTTGTGTTTCTTCTCCTTCCTTGATTCACTTCATTATGCTTACGTGTTTTGGCTTTCCCCAGATTGACAAGAATGCACTGAAGTTCAAAACGAAACCGTTGGAGCATATGGAGCTAATGCGAAGGGTGTACGAAGGTGCAACTGCAACCGGGAAATTCGCATGGACACCAGGGGCAGCGTTCGAGCCTATGGCCACGGAGGACAATCCGTTGCTGGTAGATGAAGAAGACTGTGAAGACAGCAGTGGTTTGCCCCTTTCTAGCCATCCGCGCAGCATGGACAAACTGTCCACCATAGTTCTGCGCAAGAGGAGGACATCCCGATCAGTGTACATGCTGCGGCATCGGCAATTCACGCGATGACACACCTACGAGTGGCCAGAGCAAACGCAAATTTAGTTGCACAATACACTCACAGCGGAAAAAAGGGCAGAGTGTCGGAGCATCGCTCTTGGTAAGTAGCATGGAAAACCTTGCGTCTTCAGTTAAATTACAACAACGAGAAGTCCGCGTGCATCATGAATATGGAGATTCGGCCTCGGACTGCATTCGTAAGTGTATGGCAAGGTTGTACTCCCTACAAGGCTTGGACCGGCAAGACCAACTAATCCTTTACGGTATGTCGCTCATGGACAATCCGGCAAATCAGGCAATACTGTTACAGCTTCCGACGGACGCAGACGTCATTATTTGGCTGTGAATCAAGAAGTCCCAGAATATGGGTGGCCCATTAGTGCCAACTCACGGCCCCTGGTTTTGACGGCTTTAGTCACCAAAAAGGGCTCATGTTTCATTAATATCCTGCATTAGTTTTCTTAATTGTTGCTACCTCCTATGTTTGTTTTATGTTTATTATTTCCCCTATGTTTGACAGTGGCTGTAGGATTTTTTTTTAAATTACGGAATCGGTGTGTGATGTGTTGGATGTTGTATTACTTTGTATGCAGCAGGCACGCTATTTATAAATGTGTTGGATGTTTTCTTTTCGTTCCCTTATAAATGTGTTTCGATTCCTGGGTTTTAAGGGATGCTAACAAAGGAGCTTACTGAATAGTGATGACCCACCTTTTATGAGTGTGTTGTATATCTGTGGTCTATGCATGAGTTGGGTTTACAGTTATGGTTTGAACTGTAAATTTTATTGAATACACATTCATGAGCAGAGCAACTGAAAGAACATGGCTATTCAGAGTTGTAAATGAGGATTCTAACTTCATGTTTAAGAGATGTCATTTGCCCCAACTCGGCAAGACTATTGATCTTACAGGACTTTACAGATTGACAACACAGAGCATTGGGGAAGTTTTGCGGTGGTGCTCTTAGATTAACATGTGAATCCAGAGCAAACGCATTTTGATCTGATTTTTGCATTGGAATTTGACAAGAACACTTGTTTTTTGAACTCGTCAAGTTTTTAACCTTCAGCTGTCCAATATGTGATGCTGTGTTCCGGAGATGTTTTCAAGGAAAAACTGTTAAATTAATTGAAAATTTTCAGAGAATTCAACTTTAAGGCAGATGTGTTAATTTTAATTGGAACTGTTAATGGATAGAGCTTTCTTAATAATGAAATTCAATCCTTTGTAGTCTGTAAAAAATTAAAAATGACAATTAGAAATGAAAGAAATATTTGTAAAAACGTGCTTCTTAAAAAATTAAAATATTCACACAAAAATAAGAAAAATGTACTAGTAATTTTGGTTTTATTTTTTTTGTATGTTTAGTATTAGTTAATTTTTTTTAGAAAAATTGACAAATATTATATTTTTAAAGTGTATTTGTATTAGGTGTGTTTACAAATTTAAAAAAAATGTAAAAAAGATGATAATAATGGATGTAAGTGTAAAAAATATACATACATTTTCAGACAATAATGGAACTGACAGAGGGAGCCGTAGGCAGATGGTCTGGTGCTAAAATTGTACCTAAAGATTTACCCAAAGATTGTTGTGAACTTCCTTCAATATTGTCCATTTGTGAGACTTGGACAGATGCTACAATTGTAGACCATAGGTTTTTCATGGCAGGTTGTCTTTTTTTTTTTTTTGTAATGGATGTACCCCTCACCTGACTTCTTAGTTCACGTGAACACTGTTGTGCTTATGGGAATCTGGACGTGTAAAAATTACATTTTCAGTCAATATATGCGTACCCTGTATATGATGGACAGCTTTTGTTATTTTACATTATTAAAATGTCCAGTTTATTATCATGGCAAAAATTAATATGCAAAATAGGTTTTTTTTTTTTTAATTAGGCAAGCTATCCAGTTTATTAGCATGGCTGCACAAAAGATTATTTTGTGGACATTATTAAAATGTTTTTTGGTTCCCACAAAAAAGAGAATCAAACGTGATGGCACCCTTGACAACACATAAAAAAGCTACGCATTTGTGTAAACATGGCCCCCACAACCTTGGCCATTATATTCTTCCCCTCTTGTCTATTTTTTTTCCTTCAAGAGTTCACAATGTGGTTTTCTCTCTGTCCCTCTCTCGACATCAACTTGAATTATTTTATTTGCTTGGAAGTTTTTGAAGTTGTTCACATTTTTCGCCAAACTCAAAAAACAAATGGCAAACGACGCAGGTCCGAGTCACTGCGTTGCACTTTCCATGCCCGCTCAGGAAGCTATCGATGAAATTGCGAGGGAAATGGTGGTCGAAACTGATCACAACTTGGTAGAAGCCTATAACAGTGGGGCAAGATATTATTACAACAATTATTACAAAGTCCCTAGAAATACGTCAATACTTTCGAGACGTTTATGGATGCTTGAGTTGTTTAATGGCCACCAGGGCCGGTTTGAAGATAATGTCAGTATGTCACAACCAGTGTTCTTGTTGTTATGCGATGCGCTTCACAGTTTCGAATTGACGTTGCCGGAGCGGGAGCATGGCGTTTCGCTAGAAGAGAAGGTAGCCATTTTTATTTGTGCGTTGCAGGGTCTATCTTGGAAACATTTGCAAGAACGGCTCCAACACTCAAAGGAGACATTGTCACGCAATTTTCATGAGGTAATGCAAGTTATGATACCGTTTACATCGGTTCATAGTAGGAGTCTTACGCCCGAACAAGTACAACAAGGGGGCCATCCACATTTACGGTCATAGCAGCGGTACCGGGCATTCAAGGTGACAATTTCCATAAACGTGCAAATTTTTTAAAGCTTACAAAAAAACCATGATGAGGCCAAAATAAAAGAGGCTATCAATCACCGTCGGCCCAATGGGTGGTATGTATGTCAAACAAAATTAAAAAACAAGTACTAAAATTTTAACATGAATAAAGTATAAAGAGTAGCAAAATAATTTATTCAAAAAGAATTGAAGTCAGCTTGTATATTTGATTTTAAGATAAATTATATTAACATCTGTCAAATAATGAACAAATTACCGTTAAACGTGTCAATTTTAAATAATTATTTTATTTTTTCTTCACAGTAGTTGTAATTTTGATGGTATTAATAGATGATGAAATTATTATATTATGGTTACATATTTTACATTTCAAACTCTGTTTAACAATAGTTACAAATTAGGTAAATTATAAATATACCTCATGGAATTTGCTTAAAAAACAAATTGTTTGCTGTGATTTTAAAAACCAGAACTACTCCTTCATTTAAAAAATTTATTTTCAACAGAATTAATTTGTCACAATAAAATTTATAATTGCTCTCCTATACATTCTATAAAATTACCTAAATTTAAATGAAACATATTTTTAACATTATTAAAAACTGTTAATTATAAATGATGATTTATTAATAAACTGTTTGACTAACAGATGTGCAATGGTATTACTAACTAACTTTTATATTTTAAAAACAGAACAATATAATTTTATAAAGTTGAAAGATTAATAATTGTAATTTTTTTTATTGGGAGAGATTTTTCTCAAGTCAAAAACCAATTACAGAATAATGTCGGGCTTCTATGGACTAATCAATCTCTAGCTTACATTGATTGTGCAAACTGTTCGATATATAGCGCTTGTTGAGTACTTATGTTAATTTGTTAAAAATTGGTGCGTTGCGTAGGACTGCATCGGTGCATTGGACGGGACGCACGTGATGGCTCATGTCTCGTAGGAGTACGCCACATCATACTATGGCCGGAAAGGCGTGCCGACACAGAATATAATTGCTGTATGCGACTTTAATTTGTGCTTCACATTTGTCTCTGCCGGTTGGGATGGGAGCATGCATGACAGCCGGGTTTTGCACTACGTGACAACCGAAGAGAAACATCGCTTCCCGCACCCCGCACCCCACACCAGGTACAAAATATTAAACTGAAATATGAATACGTAGAAACTATAAATATAAAAAATTTCAATGATGTATTTTGTTGGCAACAAAATTGTGAAAATTATTGTCTTTTTTTTATATTGTCAACAAAAGCAGTTGTCTAATGTAGTTTATTTTCCAAAATTCAAAATTTTTGCAAACAACTTAAAAAAATGAAACAAATGAAAATGAAAAGTTTTCAAAAATAATGAAGTGGTACATAAGAATGTGAAAATGAAAACGAGATGTTATAATTTATTATTTACAATAACTGAAAAAGTACTCCAAATAGAAATGCTGTTAATGAATTAGAAAGTAATTAGAAATATGTTTGCGTAATTGGAATTATAATTGTTCACAACAAAAGAACTTCACAATGAAATTATAATTGAAAACAAAATTGGGATGAGAACAATTTTTATTAATGAAAATGTAATTGTCATAAATTTTTTTTTTATTATAATTCACAAACAATGCTGTAATTGGGAATATAATTTTTGAGAACAAAAGGAATTGGGAGAAGGAGTAATTGAAAACAAAATTGGGAAAAAATTAATTTAGAAATAGAGAAATTATTCAACAAAAGAATTAATTATTAAAAAAAAAAATTACGAACCAATGCAAGTTAATTGAAGAATAATTTAAGTGGTACAGAATACTGTCAAATTGAAAATGAAATGAAACAAATTTTGCAGGAAAATACTATTTGGTGGATAGCGGTTACAGCAACAAGACAGGGTACCTAGCCCCCTACAAGGGGTATAGGTATCACCAAAATGCCCATCGAAATCGAACATCGCAGAATCAGTTCGAAATGTTCAACAAGGCACATTCGTCACTGCGTAGTTGTATTGAGCGGACATTCGGTGCCTGGAAGGCTAGGTGGGGGGCATTGCGGAATATGCAGAAGTTAAGTTTTTCTAATCAAGTTACGTTTGTATGTGCATCGATGGCGTTACATAACTTCATACGCTGACATAGCGAACTTGATGAGGTCATGATGGGTATCCCAGACAGTGGCGATTACGTGGCCCCCCAAATGCCCGACCACGACGAATACACACGGGTTGCTGATGTGATGGAGGAAGAGGACTCGGACCCTGCAATGGCCGCTGTAAGGGTAAACATTACTAACGCATTGGTACGGCAAGCACACCGGTAGGGGCGAATTGGAAATACAAGAATATTGGTTGAAGGTTGTTAATATCAGTAACTGAGATTCATATTTGTAAACACATTTGGTTTTAACAGTCTCATGTGTTTCGGAGCGTAGACATTTTCATAGTAGTGTATTTTTAAAGGAAGTATGTCCATTAATTAACTTGAATAAACATGGGGCAAGTTTTTGCAATATCTTTTATAATAATTTGTTCTCAACCTGGCTATGCCAAAAAATAATTTCTAGCCATTGGTCAGAAAAAAAACAAAACATAAAAAAGAAGAAGGAAAAAGCTAATGACTGGGCATGTACGTGGTTTATCTTTTTTTATTCACATGTTATGATATGCATTCCCGAAAATACAAAGCAGACCTATTCCACTCGGTTCCAATTTTCGGATAATAATGGAACAATTGCAACCTCTGCTTGAATAAAAAAATTTAATAATGAATACAAAAAGGAAAACAATGAAAAAAGAAGAAAATTCCATGACAAATGAAAAGAATACCAAAAAATGACAAAAAAGGAAAACAATAAACCAAAATTAATAATGTTAAAAGAGTAAAAAATAAAATGAAAATGTTAAAAGGAAAATAAAAAAAGGAAAAGAATAAAAAAAATTATTGACTAAAAAAGGAAAAGAAAAAAACCAAAATTAAAACGAACAGAATGGAAAAAAAAATTGAATAAAAAAACAAAAAGAACAAAAAATTAATAATGTCAAAAGGAAACGAATAAAAATTTAATAATGTTAAAAGGAAAAGAATAAAAAAATAATAATGTTAAAATGAGAAGAATACTGACAGAAATCCAAAAAAATTTATGTTAAAAGGAAAAGAATGGAAGCGAAAAAAAATGAATACAAAAAATAATAAAAATCTTTAAAAAAGGAAAAAATATTTGTTTTCGTGCTTGTGAAAACAAATAATAATGGTATTAAAAAAATAAATTCTTTCAAAAAGGAAAATAAAAAAAACAAAAATTTTAAAAGGAAAAAAAAATGGCTATAAAAGAAAAAAAAAATTAATGGTAAAAGGAAAAGAATGAACATAAAAAATAATGAATGCAACAAAAAATTAGACCGTTGCACAGTGCTTATTTGCTGAATAAATTTTTTTGAATTATTCTGAAAGTACCGTTGCACAGTGTTGGTTGACAGCCATGAATCCCAAACCACGCGACACGTGTTCTTGTTGTTGTATCAGTTGGGAAGGGTAAAAGAGACATTTTACCATGTACAATAATATTATATTGCACACATTTTCATAAAAAGTTAACCCAAACCTCCATATTTTTTCCTCAACTTTTTAGTCCAAAAAGATAAAAAGTACACTTTTTTAGGACATCCCAAACCATCCCTGAATCATTTATTTTTTTAGTGAAGTGCAAATAGTGAAATTTCATTAATCCCCCATCTGCTTGATTAAATTAACTGAATAATGAGAGAATCTTGATAGGTGTAGACAAAACAAACCGAAAGAGGTTTGTGCTCCACCAAATGGTTGGGAAAAATGTGCTTAACCTCATCAAGACATGTGGTCATCATTTATTATAAAGTACTCTATTTTTAATTAGTATAATATTATGATAGCTTCCAACTTTCATGATTGGAATTTGGTTTTTCTTTCTAAAAAATTAACCAATCATATAAATACATCTCACATGTTTTCTAGAAGTATGCTATTCCAATGATTGTTTAATGGAATCATATGGTTCAAGAGCTTCATATCATATTCATAAGGTATTAAAATAAGAATTAGAATTGTATGGTTCCTAAGTAGATACGAACATTGGGTCAATGGTGAAATTAAAATACTTTATTATTGTAATTTGGCAAATCTCATATATAATGGGATTACTTATTGATAGAAACTTATGGACTTAATGGACAGACGGTTTGCAACTTGACTCTGGATATTTGGGATTTAATATGTAATGAAGGGCCTAAAATAATTTATAAATTTATATTTTACTGATATCTGTTCAAATGTGACATCTTATTTATGCATCTTATTAAGTTTAGGCTAAAATTTATCAAAGAAGTAATAGTTGTTGTATGGAGTTTTTCATATATATATATATATATATATATTAGGAGTGCAAATAGTTCAGTTTGGTTGGAATTGAGAAAAAAAAAAAATTAACATCAAATAAAACTTTTCGATTTTGTTGGTTGAGGAAAAGAAATGGATCGTGGTTTGATTTTTTTAGTTTTGTTGGTTTGATGTAGAAGAAGGATTCACATGAGATTTTAATAGATTTATTTATTTATTTATAAAATTGTGTACAATCTCACATTAGGAATGGGAAAAAGAATGATAAAAGTTCTTGTATAAATGTTTTCCTCCCTAAAAATAATTACTATAAACCACCCACAATATTAATTACATAGTAACATGCAATGAAATAGTTATCTTCCATTAATCCTAATTACTTGTACGAAAAGGTATAAATGTTTTCCTCCCTAAATTATTACAAACTTGTATGATTAGTCACTTTTGTACCGCCCTGAAATAATTACTATAAACCACCCACAATATTAATTACACAGTAACATGCAATAAAATAGTTATCTTCCATTAATCCTAATTACTTGTATGAAAGGGTAACATATGCAAGTATACATTCACAAGTCTAATCCTGAATCTATAGCATATGTTACAGCAAGAGATAAGAAAAAAAAAGAAAATAAAACATATAATAAATTCCCTAAAGGCTTACAACTTTCCAAGACAGTGCTTGGTTACAGCAAAAGTGGAATTTAAGTCCAATATAGTTAAAGGCCCTTGGCCTGTACAAAACATATACAAAAATTAACAAAAATGAAGCTCTTGCTCTAAATCCTTCCAAGCTATTGCCTTAGCGTAGCCATATCATCAGCAATTGAAATATTTTTCCCACATAGGGTGAGCTAAAGGCCAGTAGAAATAATCCAACACAGTATATGAATCTTAACAAAGCTATAAGGTGAATGCATATGCAATGCTTGTGCCAAAACATTTTTATAGCTCTTTCCAAAACTATGCGATGCCAAATTAATATCATGATTCATAAATCATTTCCTTCTCAGTAGAAAATAGGGTAGTGAATCACACTTTGAAAATCTCAAAACCAATACAACCTTTCACAGAAATTTCGTCCACAGGAAATCATGAAACCGACACCCATGTAAATGTAGGCTATACAAGCACTACTATTGTCATTTTACGGATATTTCATCTGCGGGATCAGTACCCATGTATACGTGCGGTTTTAGGACTTTCACCATGGACACTCAGGCCAACTTATTTCAACAAGGCGAAACATGTTTCCCAGATTCACCCCTTTTTGTCAAAAGACAAATATTTCCAATGTACAAGTGTGAGTTAATGCCCAATGCAAATGAATGAGAAAATGGTTTCAATTCTCCTAATTTACATGCAATTTTTCGAACAATCATAGCTATTCTCCGCCAATAGCTCAAAACAGGTATTTCTAAACAGATAAACAATTATCAGTAAAGATAAATTCTCCAAATTTTCAAGAGGTGAGTGATAATACATATCCAACTCCATTATCCTCATCAACATGATCCCAATTTCATAATTTCAATATCAATCTCATTAGTTATATAAAACCAACATTTGAGGCATTTATGGCAAAACCCATTTTCTTTCCCAAATCAATCCCAAATATCAAAATCAACCATTTATTTCCAACTCAACATTATTTTCCACATCAAAATCATTTTCAAGGATCCATTTGAAAAACCCCTCTTTTGATTTTCACCCAAAACCCTAGATTTGTTCCAAATCTTTCAAAATGTCAATATTGCTTAGAAATAACAAATAACTAAGTTAAAACTTATAAAAAGTGTGGAGATATCCTTACCTCAAGCTTAGAGAACGAGAGAGTGATGAGGAAACTCAAAGACGCCAAAAATCAACTTTGCTCCGATTAGAATGAAGCCCTCGCCGAGCTCTACCCTTTTAACAAAGGGACACGGGTGAAAAGGTCGACAGATCTAGGTGGATTTGAGTGAAATAGATGAGTTTTAGAGAGAGAATGAGAGAAATCAGGGTTTTGATATGTTTAGAGAAGGAGAGAGGTGAAAAAGTAACTCAGAAAAGTGACTTTACGAATTGATATGCGCGCAGCTCACTCGAGCACAAGATGTGTCACTCGAGCGACCAGACACAATAAGTTTCACCGCTCGAGTGCAGAATACAAACTCCTAGTAGTTTTACAGACAGAAGACCGTCACTCGAGTACAAGAAACTTCGTTCGGGCAAAGAATACAAACTCCCAATATTTTTGCAGACTTGCAAAAGTACTGGAGGTTTACAAAGACCACTGGAGCGCAAGAAGTGTCGCTCGAGCGAAGAAACAAAATTCTGGGCAACAACAGTTTAAAAAACAAGCTACCAACCTGTTCCAAATGTAACCAACATGTCCCAAACTCAAAGAGATATAAGGGGAAACAAGACATGGATAACTATATGAGACAGTGAAACCCGGATCCAAAACATCAAACGGGTCGGGTCCAAACCGGAATCGCTATAATCTTCCCCTTTTAGGAATTTCGTCCCTGAAATTTAAAATTAAGCATCAAAACCATGTTCAAAACAATTATAACCATGATAGTAATTCAAATTCACCGCAATGACCCATTCACCAGTCATTCCTCTTATAACCAGGATAAACAAGTCTCCACCACTGAATATACAATTCACATTTCCAAACATATACAATGTTTAGGTTACATTAACAAGACAAGATTCTCAATACAAGCTCAAATATTAATAAATAGGTCTGGATACTTCTCACGGACTTCCAACTCACATTCCCAAGTGGCCTCTTCAACCCTGTGGTGTCGCCATAACACTTTTACCAAAGGATTCGTCTTGCTAAGCAAGACTTGGTCTCGAGTGTCTAAGACTCTAATTGGTCTCTTCTCATATGAGGCATCCTCATCAACCTTTAACTCAGTCCAATACAACACGTGTGAAGGATTCGACCCATACTTTCGAAGCATACAGCTATAGAACACGTCATGAACCCCAAAAAGCTATGGCTGCAAGGCCAAATGATAAGCTACCTCTCCAATCCGCTCTAGGATCTCAAAAGGTCCAAAAAACCTAGGAGACAACTTCTCTCCCTTCCCAAACCTCATCTAGGTGATATTATCAAGAAAACGTGGTCTCCCACCTTAAAGGATAACAGTCTCCTCCTACGGTCGGCATAGCTCTTCTATCAACTTTGAATTGTAACTAACCTCTTATGGATAAGTGTAATTTTCTCCATCGTTTCCCGGACCAACTCTGGACCTAACATAGGTGCATCACCCACCTCGGCCTAACATACAGGAGATCTACACTGTCGGCCATATAAGGCCTCAAACGGTGCCATACCAATACTCGACTGGAATCAGTTGTTATAGGCAAACTCCACTAAAGGCAAGTGTCTCTTCTACGACCCCTTACAGTCAATAACACAACTCTGAAACATATCTTCTAGGATTTGAATAGTACGCTCTGATTGTTTGTTAGTCTGAGAATGATAAGCGGTAGTGCCCAAGGCATTCTGCAGGCTCTGCCATAACCGACCCGTAAAATGCGGATCTCTATATGAGACAATAGTCACAGGGACCCCATGAAGTCGAACAATGTCCCTAATGTAAAGGTCGGCTAAATAATCTACCGAGTCATTCGTACGCATAAGTACAAAGTGCACTAACATGGTTAATCGGTCAACCACCACTCAAATGGCGTCATTACCCCGTTGAGTCCTCGGAAGGCCCACAACAAAATCCATTGTGACATGTTCCCACTTCCACTTGGCTATAGGCAAGGGTTGCAACAAACCCGCTGGCCTCTGATGCTCGGCCTTCACTTATTGGCAAGTAAGACACTTCGATACAAACATAGCTATGTCCTTCTTTATCCCCTTCCTCCAAAACTGACGACTAAGGTTGTGATACATCTTTGTGCCTCTTGGATGCACTGATGGTGAAACTCTCGGAGTACCTCCTCTCGACAAGACTCCGGCACAAAAAGGTGGTCAAGGTATCTAACACTCAAGTTAGAATATATGTTTAAGCCCTTCTCTAATTTTAGTTACAATTTTTTAAGTATTGTGAAAAAGTAGTTAGAATTATATAATAGTTGAATTTGGATCAACTATTTTTTTTTTCTTTTTTTGTAGGTACCTAAAGTTAAATTTATTGATTTTTTAATATTGCTAGAAAATTTACTTTTGGCTATTTAAACTAAAAAAATTACCATTTTATTTCGTCTTATTTAGATGACAAATAAAAAAAAAAGAAAAGGAAATCCCTATTTCACAACTGCTAAAAGTGTCATATCCTACTTTATTTTGTCTTTAGTGAAAAATTTTAATTTTCAATTCAAACGCATTAATTTTTTTAGCAACAACTTTATTCGAAAAAGGTAAAGGAGTTACTAAAAAAATAATTGTCAAACTAGTCCTAAATGACTAAACAACAATTCTATATGTACAAAACAATTAAATCTCATAATAGGTCACATAATGCTCATAAGGGTGTTTATCTCACAATGAAACTTATTACTTGCAAGTATTATGTGATTCATTATGTTACAATATCTAAGAGAGAGAAAAAAAAGGATATTGTATTATTCGTATATTCAATATTATGTACCTTACAATACAATAAAGATGCCTATATATAGGCAAGGTAAGAGTGAGCAACAAGAAAGTTATAGAAATATCCTAACATGGTAAACTTAATTACAACATCTAATATATATAGTGAATAATATATATATATATATATATTATATTCACTAACAATCTTCCTTAAACTCAAGGTGGTTGCAAAGAGATTAACTAGAGTTTGGAAAGAGAAACTAGAGAAAATAAAATAAAATGAAAATAATAATGCTGGAAAACAATTTATGGTCATGCCAAACCGTTGTAGGAGCAGTCGAGGCTAATGCCGGAAGACAATTTATGGTCATGTTAGACCATTGTAGTAGCAAGATTGGAGCTAATGCGGGGAGATAGTTATGGTCGTGTGTAGACGTCCCCGAACGTCCCGGGAGGATGAATCCCATTCTGTTCATTTGGGCTCGCTACAGTTCAGACTCAAATTGTCGCGGTTCTAAATCTGAACCAAAGAGTCCAAATCCGGCAAATCGTTTTTGAAAACTGATTTTTTGTCAAGAAGTGCCAAACATGGACTGCTTTGCCAGATACAGAGTCGCCACCTAAATATTTATTTTGGGAGAATTTAGGAAACCCTGACTCGTTGCCTAAGGCCATGTGTCCGTCATCACCAAAGTTGCCTCGGCTCGGGAACTTGGGTACGATTGGGGAAGGTCAGCTATGAGCACCCCTGCTCGCCCGATCAAAGATCGGCCTCTACTAATCATGATATCGAGTTTTGAAAACGTTATGTGGTCTTATACCGGTTATTAGCCTAGAATTACTATGTGATGCGTACAGCAAAACAAGTATAGACTAAATTGCCTAAGTCGGAACGAAGCATCGCATTTCCGTTTGTTTGGAAAATGGTTTGAATTTTGCTACTTGCGAGTAGGCTAAAATATGGATTTCGATGAATTATCCCAATTCAAGCAATCCAACCTTCACCCACAGGCATTCATGCAGTTATATCACATAAGCATATGGCCACATGGTAAGCATGCTATCATGTTAACATTCACACTCATACGAAATGCTAAAGCATAAATACTTACATCGTACTCCGTGCCAAAACAGTGAACTAGTTAGTAATCATATGCATGATCCTAATTCATGTTAAGGTGGCTAATGTATCTCATACAAAATGTCACTAGAATAGGCTCTGCTAATCTATGAATGGCATGTGAGATGCGACAGATAACATGTATTCAAGTTTGATTTGAAATATTATGCAGTTAGTATGATGCGCCGAGCCCGGTGCATGCAATACTGATGAATGATGCACGCATGCATAGTATAAGGATGCTAAATTAAATATGCCCTAGTACTAACCATCAAAGCAGGTAAGTAAAAGGGAGAAAGAAATGGGGGTTGGAAGACATGCACATACGCACCCACACTTATTACAAATTTGCCCTCGCTCGGAGGGACCAAAAGAATAATACAATTTAACTAATTATCAAGCTAACTAAATATTACAGACAATTAACTAGTTAAGCAAATTAACAAAGCTAATTAAGCAGTAAAAGCAGCCTCGGGAAGAGGGCCCGATGTATGCGCGCTCGGTTCCGCTCGGAAACCCATCACCACGCACAAGTTTGCCTCTGTTTCCCCTGCTCTGCTCCTCTGAAAATTGCACAACTCCCAAGGTATGCTCCATGGACACTGTGGATCACCACCGACAAAGTGGAAACCCCACCGACCATGTCCAGATGGTCATCGACCATTTGTTGAGCTCTCGGCCATCAATAATTTCGTCGGTCGGCACTCCATGTAGTCGACCGGTCAAGTCTTCCTGCAGAACCTATTTTGACAGCAACAGAGGGCAAAACAAGGCATGACAATGCATTTCAAGCAAATGTGTGCACCAACACATCCCCTATCATGTTCATGACTCAAAGGGGTATGGCCTTTGATTCCCGGACCACCAATCGCGCATTTCGATGTGTGATGGCCCAAGTAACCAAGTGTGCATTTTGATATCAAATGAAATGCAATGCACGTAAACAAACAAATGAGGCCCTAAACCTCCATCACTTGATCAAGAGGCAAGGCATGCATGCCAATGCAATGCAACCTAGACATGCGGACTAAGCATGCAACATGGCAATGTAAACAAGCATACAAGGCATGTGACGATCATGCTAATGACAAGTATGCAAGGTGTAATGTGGATGTTCAAGCATGCAAACAAGCACGTGATAGGCTAAGTATGCCACAACATGCAGGGCTAACGGACATGCAAGATATGATGCAATCAAAGCATGCGGAGTGTAAGACATGTAACAACATGTAAAGAGTGGACTTAGACTAATTTAGGCAGCTCTATACTAGGCCCAAAACAGTGGCCAACATGCTAAGGAATGAGAGGCAAAACACACACAAACATACACATGTTAAGGCCTAAACACTTAAGCATATGGAGACAACTTTTAAGCACACTTAAAAGAGGATAACATGGACATATGGCATACATTATAAGCTCTGAAATCATGTTATAAAATGATGCCAAATCAATCTAAACAAGGCAATCAAAGTATGCAAACAAAGTCCAAGGCCTAAGGCTCACCAAAGAGGTATTGAACTACCCTTAACAAAACCAAACATGGCATGAATTGAACAACTAAAATCAGAGTTTTAGCATGTTAAAACAAAGCCAAAAACACAATGACATGGCATCCTAGAGGCCTAAACATGATGGCATACATAAAGGCACAAACATGGAGCATGAAACACCAACCCTTTAAGGCCTTAAAGGAACACCAAATGCAAGCATACAAACACACCACAAGGACTAAAATGGCATGGCAAGTGGTTCCAAACCACTGAAACAAAGCAAGGATGGCATGCTAGAAGGGTCAATGCTTAGGGCATACAAGAGAGGTTGCATGGTAGCTATACAAAGCAAAGCATGGACTACCCGAATGACCAAAAACAGACCTTTAGCACATCAAAACAAGCACAAAAGCTTCACAAAGCTTGGTCAAAAACATGCTAGAACAAGGCTCAAAGCACAAAGCATGTTAAGGCTAAAAGATGACATTACAAGACATGTATGCAAGGAAAGCATGGTGTGTCTAAACCAAGTAAAAACAATGCTATATTATGACAAAATAAGCACAAATAACAACTAAGACATGGCCAAAATGAACTTAAAAATGGTGCTCACACATGAGGCTAAAATGGCCCTTTTCAAGGACAACAAGGAGAGGGGGTGGCCCTCTCCTTCTTAGGACCTTAAACCACCATCCTCACCATTGAAATCCCTCAAGATTTCAGTAGTGAGGAGGTCCAAACAAGGTGGTCCCGGAGCTCGCCAAAATGGGGGCCAAACAAGCCCTAAGAGGGGTCAAATAACCCCAAAGCTCAAAGCAACCTTAAACAACTATTTTAGGCAGGTAAAAACAAGACTTTTATATGTTATACACAAAGCCTAAAAATAGGTGCAAGATTGGTAAAAAGGCTATGCAAAAATGGGGAATAAAGGGGAAAAGTTGTTACCCTTGTAGACCCTCTTCAAAAATGGAAGACCAGCAGCCTCCTTAGGTTCAAACCAACTCCAAAACTCTGAAAATGACTCCTTAGCACCTCAGTAGCCAAAGGTAAGGTGTAACACTAGGTGTTTGAATGCAAAACTAAGAACCAACACACACTAAGGCAAAGAGAGGGAGATATAGAGATAGGATAGATACACTATGACCTAACCCTAGTTCAGAGCTCTGTCTGAAAAAAAAGTTGTAACCCTAATGGAGGGAGAAGAGGCTCCCTCTTTTAGAGCTCACTCTTGCAAAGCTTCTCAAGTAAGCTAGTCAAGAGGGAGATCTCTCCATATACGTGTATGGAGGGGAGCAAAGTGTATGCCAGCTAGCACAGCTGGCATAAAAATATCTGCAAAAGCAGATGTACAGTGGTCGGCCAGCCAAAAATGCTATTTGACCAAAAAATATGGCCGGTCGACCGCAAAGAGTGCCGGTTGGCCAAACATAAAACACAAGTGTTTGGTGTAAAACCAGACACAAAACAGTCGAGTTGAGAAATCCTGAGGCAATGTGCGTAGCCGAGACCTCCGGGAACTCAAGACGAACACAAACAAGAATGATCACCGAGTGTTCAAACGGTGACGTCCAAGTCTTGAGGATGGTCAAAAATAGGGTGTTTACATCGTGTCGGACCGTTGTAAAAATTGACTAGAGCTAATGCTGGAAGACAGTTTTTGGTGAGGTCGTACCAGACTGTTGAAGAAACTAGCTGGAGCTAATATTGGGAGACAGTTTTTGGTGAGGTTGTGCTAGACCGTCAAAGAAGAAGTTGGAAGCAGAAGTCTGAATCGGAAAGGAATCATGTGCACCAAAAGGCGGCTTGGATGATACGTCAAGGGGGCCGCTTAGGGAGTGCACCAAGGGGACAACTTAAGGAGTGCGTCAAGGGGGTGGCTTAGGTGGTTCGCATGGTATGACCATGCTCACCATGATATAGGTATAATATCCTCCCTCAAACTAAAATAGGTTTGAAGATAAAAACCTATTTGAGGTTAAAGCAGAGGGAAAGACAGAGTGGAGAGCTGTAGACGAACTTTGAGGAACTTTGGCCGGTGATGAAGGAACATTGAGAAACCAGTGAACAGAGAAGGAAATCACCATGAAGTGATATTGGAAGGAAAATAAGGTAGCAAAATGGGTTAAGGTCCGGCGGGTGGCCAAGGTAAGGTTGCCACCTGCCGGTAAAGCGAAGAACACGAAGAGCATAACCTATAGCTCTGATACCATGTTACAATATCCAAGAGAAAGAGAAAGAGAATATTATATATATTATGTGTATATTCAATATATGTATCGTACAATACAATGAAGATATCTATATATCGGTAAGGTAAGAGTGGGCAACAAGAAAGTTATGAAAATATCTTGATATGGTAAAACCTAATTACAACATCTAATATATTTACTGAATATATATATATATATATATATATTTGATCAACTAAAGAAACTTCATTGATGATGAAAACTATACAAGAGTATAGAATACACTAATAAAGGAAAAAACAAAAATAGCTGTACAAGCATCACAACAAGCCACTACAGATCACAACAATGTTGACACTGCAAGGCACACGAACTCATATGCACTGTAGCTGCTCACTACTAGTGAGATACCAACAGGGCAACAATCACAACAGCTACAGAACAAAGCTTACCAACCTATCCTCAGTCAGACAAAATTAACACCAACCATTACAAGCAAAACCTGACCTCCCTAATGTTTAAGACAAGGTCATGAACAGAAAAATGGACACCTTTCAAACTTGATTTTGCTCACATTGCCCCTCTTACCTTCACAAGCTCCTCAACTTCAACAAAGTTTGGTATATGGTCATTAAATACATACACATTCCTTACGTTCCAAATAGACCATAACATGGCAAAAGGTAATGGGCATGTTTGGTTTGGATTTCTAGAGTGATTTTGGGAAAAAAAATTTAAAAAATTTGTTTGGTTTGTAAATTTTCCAAAACAATTTTCAAAATCACTTTCTCTCTCTTACCTATCAATCAATCACTTTTTCTCTCTCCTCTCTCCTTCTCAATCACTTTTTCTCTCACACACATCTACTCAATTATAACAAAATATCAAATCATTCCAAACTCCCAAACTCCAAAACTACTTTCAAAATACACAACCAAACAAACCAAAAAAATTTCTAAACTCTCTCTCCCAAAACAATTTTTAAAAACTACTCTCCCAAAACCAAACCAAACATACCCAATACCTCTGCAATTCTAATTTTCTAAACTTCATCCCCATCCACTAATTCAATAGGCCCTCTACATTTGCAGGTGTAACCCAACTAATTCCCCACCAATCCAGCAAGGCTGACCACATCTTCCATACTTGTGGGTAGTGAATCAACACATGAGACCCTATTTCCACCTTAGATTTGCAAAAATGGTACATAATATCTTCACTACATCTAATGGCCCCAATGTTGTGTAACAAACCTGTTGTTTTAACCCTACCTTTCCAAGCTAACCAACCAAAGAATTGTGCTTTTGGTGGAGCTGCATTTTGCTACATTTGTTTAGCTACTTTTAGCCTAGGTCCACATTTGGCTTCACACCAATTCCTAACTAATGCAACAAAAAAAAGACCTGAAGAAGCAGCCTCCCAAGATAAGTTATCAGGGTTATTTAAACTAAGATTTGGTACATTTGACAGCCAGCCTTGTAATCTAGCAACCTCCTCCTCTTTGCAAGCTATAAAAGTCCTAAAATTAAACACCCAACCCCCAGATCTCTATCTTTTTTGAACAAAATCCTTTAAGGTTCCTTCCTTATCCATAGATAAGCTATACAACCTAGGAAATTCTTCCTTAATTTGAATGTTCATATGCCACCTGTCAAACCAAAAAAGAATTCTACAACCATCCCCAATCCTTATCTTTATATTACTTACATAAAAATCATGAAGGAAAGTGTTAGACCTCACAACTTGCAATATGTCACTCCATATCCTGGATACATTCCTATCTTGTTCAGAATTCCAATCAGGTAACCATCTTCCACCTTATGATCCATACTTGCTAATTAACACTTGTTTCCACAAAAGCTTTGTCATCCACTCCATACCTCCACCTCCATTTCAATAACAAAGCCTCATTTACTTCCCTAATTCTCCTAATGCCTAACCTTCCTTGCTCTTTTAATATTGACACATCCCCCCATTTAACCATATGCATCTTTCTCTTTAGATTCGTACCCCCTCCAAAGAGAAGAAGTGTGCAACCTATCAATCACCTTGGCCACTCCTTTTGGAATTAAAAATAAAGATAGATAATGACATGGTCAATTTGACAATACCAACCTTATCAAAGTCAGGCTACCAGCAAAAGACAAAAGTTTTCTCTTCCATGATGCCAACTTGAACCTAATCTTATCAACCACTGATTTCCAAGTCCTCCTGTTTTTCAGGCTAGCACCAAGAGGAAAACCTAAATACTTTAGAGGTAGTTTTTGACTTGAACAATTCAGAACATAGGCAAACTGTCACGCCCCAAACCCGCCCCTAAAAGTTTGGGCATGACCACTTTAGAAACAGACAGTTAACCTGTTATACATAACATATGGGGCCTGAGCGGAAGCATAAATTTTATAAAATAACATGAAATAAAAGAAACTACATCCATTGAGCGACCACTATCATGTCAGGATCACAAACAGTGCATCAGATAATAATATTTACATACACATATACAACCCCGCCCCTTGTTTGGGCGTATAACAAAACGAAACTTCACAAAACGGGTAGGCTTCACCCAAATGCTTGGACACACAGAGGTTGACAAAGGGAGATGAGCATCAAGGGTTATGGCTGACCTCCAGACTTATTACCTATAGGATCAGACAAAATACAAAGTGAGAATCTCATTGAATAATAGTACTTTAATAACTCCATGTTCAACTTGAATTATAATGCAGAGCAAAGCGTATATAATGTAAAAGACAGGTAGTTAATCTGATTCTGTATTAATTTCAGAACGGCCTTAGGCCCTGTTTTTAACCAAAATGGATTTAAGCCCTTGAACAGAGCGGCATTGAGCCCTTTAACAGAATGGCATACAGCCCTTATAAAAATGGCATTACAGCCCTTATCAGAATGGCATTAAGCCCTTTTCATGTATGTATGAATTCAAGAGGTGGCTCGCACGGATTCTAGAGGTGACTCGCATGGCAGCACTTAGTTCCGTGCAGCACTTTGTTTCATACTAACAGATCATACAGAATGGCCATAGGCCCAAATGTCACAGATTGGCCATAGGCCTCACATACGTCATAGAACGGCCATAAGCCTCATAACTTTCACAAAACGGCCATAGGCCTCAGTTCACATATGTATGGACTCAAGAGGTGGCTCGTACAGATTCTAGAGGTGGCTCGCACTGCAGCACTTAGTTCCGTACAGCACTTTGTTCCATACCATAAATCATTAGGTCTTAAAGACCGAACAATGCATATGATATCATAACCGGAACGGATAAACAGAAATAGAATAACCTCAGTTCCTTAAGAATACCATTATGGGATAGTGCACATAGTTTCTCATGACTTAGTTACAGATTAACACAGTTGTCTCGCGTATAGCAGAATAAGAATATTACAGAGAGCACATAATAACCTTAAACCTTTGTATTTATATCGTAGGTTCTAAATGACCACGGGTCCATATGTAACACAACAGAACTATTTCAGATTCATTCGGATGCACATAGCTTATCCAATTATTCTGATCCTTCAGAAATATCCATACTCAATGAGTTATAACTGAACGACCTCAGGCCCATTAGTAGCAAAACGGTCTACTTTCATAGTTACACTAAAACCGTTATTCAAGAATGAACATAAGTTCCCTTTTATTCATTATACACATTTGTTTCATCGTTCATGTCACCATTTCATCGTATTCGTTAATTCAGTCAGAGTGTAACATCCATAGTATATGTCGTTCTCGACAATTTATATACATGTTAGCGTAATCACTTACGAAACACAGAACGTTAATAACATTAATTGTTAACGGTAAGTAAAATGTACGTCTACTGTACTACTACTCACAGTGATCGGCTTCTGGTAGTTATGGGACGATGTCCTCGTCTCGACCTACAAACACAGTGCACAACACATAATATGAGATTATAACCGATTCTTTACTTATTCTCTTTGATCAATTAATCACTTAGCCATGGTGGTCCCAAGATCGTTATTCCTTAATAAGTTGTAATCTATGACTCAGAAGATAGGAGGAATCGATAGGAAAAGGTTCAGACAAAGGAATGGTACAAACCCGGTAAATAGAAAGTGAAAAGTCGTCACTAATTTGGGCATAACTATTTATGTACTTAGAATT
This sequence comes from Camellia sinensis, assembly GCF_055761805.1. Taxonomy (NCBI): domain Eukaryota; kingdom Viridiplantae; phylum Streptophyta; class Magnoliopsida; order Ericales; family Theaceae; genus Camellia; species Camellia sinensis. The sequence continues at coordinate 121,009,099 of NC_138970.1, forward strand.
TGTGAGTGAGACCACTACCATTGGAAACTAGACTTCCGGGGATTGATTTTAGGCTCAAGAATCACTCAAAACGGAGTGCGGATGCAAAATATATGCTTATTCAAAGTTACCAGGTATAAGCTGAAACAGGGTTGGCCGCACGTGCGCCCAATTGGACCGCTCGTGCGGCCCAATTCCGCTCGAGAGGAGAAACCCGGCCGCTCGAGCGCCCAAAAGCAGAATGAAAACCTCCTTTTTTTCTTCATGTTCCGCTCGTGCGGTGCCCGTGGCCACTCGTGCGGTCTGGGCAAAAACAGACAGTCCGAAAATTCATCAAAGTGTGAGTTTGCAAACTCAAATTCAAACCAAGATCTCATGTAATCTTTCTTTAAAACATGATAAACCAACATATTTCAAGGGTAATTCTAGCTTAATTTCATCAACTTGTTTTAATTCCAAAAGCACACTATCAACTTCCATGAATTCAACAAGATCAAACATCTAAATACATAAACATGATCAAACATGTAAAATGAAGGAATAGAAGGTAATTCAACTCCATGGAACTCAATTTAACTCAAATGGTCAAAATGATACAACATCCTTACCATTAATTCAATTACAAACCCTAGTCATATATATATATATATATATAAGGAGAACCTTATTCATGTCCAAATAGGGAATTATTGGAGATGGACTAACTTACCTTGAGCTCAAATCTCCACAACCCTCCCAATTTTTCCCAATCCTTCTTCTTGATGAACATCCCCTCTTCCTCTCAAACTCTCTTCTTCTCAACTCTCTCTCCTAGGATATATTTTTTTGAGTAGAGATCACCAAGTCAACATATGGAGATATATATATATATATATATATATAAAGTGAATAAGGACGAAATCCAATCAGTTTAATCATTCCAAATTGAAATTTCACAGAAAATCATATTATGATATAAAAATCATACTGAACTCAAATATAACATCAATTTCAGGTAATTAAGTCTCTAAGGCTTCCAATTTTTGATTCAAACATTATAATTGTGATAGATTTTTCTCTTATTAAACAGATATGCATCCATAAGCATAGGATTCACTGAATTAAACTTAATTTCACATAAAATTTCACAGTAAGCATTTAAATGCACAGAATGTGGGATTGAAAATATACCAGAAACACATACGAGGTTCAGGTTATTACACTCTCGCCCCCTTAAATAAGTTTGGTCCCTCAAACTTGTTTTACCATGTAACAGATTAGAAATCTCGGTCTTGTACCCTTGTTCAGTTCCGTTACAGATATTGAATTTATTCCTCAATTTGAACAGTTCACAAGTCAATCTAATATTTATCACAGTTATTCAAAAGTTGTCAACATAATAAGCATCTGATAGTTTTATCCAACTAGTTGTTTCGATGTCTATTTCAGGCATGTAGGAATAAAAATAACAACTCCTTATATTAATTTCATAGGATCACGTGTCGCATAGGATAAGACTACAAGAGTCCATTACAGGATATTCAAGGCATAAAATCCCCAGTAGGCAGGGTTTATAATCACAATATTTTCCCGTCAATAAGTTCCATAGCATCAATTTTCAAGTACTGAAATATACCATGCTCCAATACAGAAACATACCATTCTCAAATACAGAAACATAATAGATAGCATTCCCTTAAACACATAATTCATAAATCCCCACAGCATACGTTAATTTCAATCATAATAAAAATATCCTCTACCAAGTTTCTAACCAAATCGACCCAGCATTAGGAGTTTATATGCAATTCTCGTTAGAAGGTACATGTTCAAACTTTCCCAGTTAAGTAATTCCTTGGGCAAATCATAAATAACAATTCACTTAGAGGTAAGTCATCAATTAAGGTTATATGTATTTTTCAAAAGAAATCCATTGTGTAGGTAGATTCAAATCGTATTATGCATAATGAAATCAGACATCAGAGCCCATCAATAAAGTTCTGCCTATTTAACAAGGTATACTTTATTCCGACAGTCACAAATAAGTTGTTTAAGTACGTAGCCATTAGCTTCACAATTTGTTCGTAGTGTTCCCCTGTTTCTTAAAGCATATTAAAATTATACCATTATATTGGTTCAAAATAATATGTAATAGTTCTTGACAAGGTTAGTATAACAGATACACATCGTTGATTTCTCATAGCATTACTTCTAAGTTCAGTAGCACAGAGAGGACCATGCTTTGAATCGAACAGTTACGACAATATCGAAAATAGTATCATATACTTTTGCAAATTCATGCAGATGTGCCACTATTATACGTTCAGATTTGAGAAATAGAAACAGGTAGAACAACCATTTTTTTCAAGCAAAGGGAGCCATTCAAAGATAAGGCCAGAGATCAAATTCAAAATCATGTTCAATTAACCAGTTATAACAGCGAGGGATAACATCCTCCCTCAATAAACATTTCCTCTTCTTACAGCACAAATTACTTTGCCCCCCCCCCCCTTTTTTTTTACCAAAGTCCACAATGTCATGCAGAATAGTTCACATTATAGACTCCAAAAAGGCAATAGAGGACTAATTTGTAACATTCAACATTTGCATTTATACACAGAAATATATCACAGAAATGATTTTTCAATCTTAAGTCATGAATATACATTGACAGAATTTTAATTCTTGCGGAAAATTGTCAGATTACCAATCATTTGGTCTCGATTCCAAATTAGTCAATGATTACCTATCTTTTTACGAGTATCATATGGGCAGACACGTAATATGGGTGGGGTTCTTCCTTTTATTCGACTATTCTTTATGAGAATCCCGATTATGGATTATAGATCACACATAACAAACAGATTACAGATTCCTTAACTATGAGCAGACACAGTTATAATTACATATTCCCATAAACAAGTCCCGATTACACATAAACAATACTGATTAGACACCAACAATAATTCCTTCAGTTCCTTATTAGAAGTTGTCAGTAATTTTTCTCAATTCACGAAATCATATTAATTATATGCTATTTCAAGGTCAATAATCAACTTTCAAGTATAGCTAATGTGTAAATCATTCCCTTATCCATTTAAACAATCAGTAGGAAACAAAATCACATTCACATAACTTCTTACACAATTCTGAGAGGGGTCACTATAAGCATAACTTCTTCTCATAGCCAGTCATACTCAATACAATTCAGATTATCATGCAGAACACAACTTATCAAAATATCTAAACACAGTAACTTCTCAAAATCACAGGTCTATACATTGCTATGGCAAGGAAGACATGACTATGTCATAAAAGTTGAAGCATCACACATATCATTTCATTGGGTCAACAAATCTTAAAAATATTCAATACTTAGAGTTTAATCAATTCACTTAGACAGACGCTAGAAAGCATAACTATATTGTCTTCATTTCTCACAGGTAACTATCAATTGATAACACACATTTCATCTAACCATTTGCATATAAATTGTCTTACCGATTAGCTCGAACCCACACCATGCTTTTGTAGTGCAAAACTGTCTGATTTAATCCAATCTGCATGTCTTGCATTGTTCACCAATCTATGTAAGATAAACAAAGGCAATAGTTCCCATGATTATTTATTATTTAAATTTTTTTTTGCAACTCCTTTTACTTATGTTGTACATTTTCCCTCCGAATCTTCTATCTTTATTCTCGTTATGTTCTGCATAACAATCAATCACAATATACCCAAGGAATATACAATGGACATAGACTGTAATCATCAGAGTTAGTAGATAGAACATATACAATTAACGTTGTCATCAATCTTTCCATATGCATTCAGAATATTATACATGATGCCTAAATCTTTTCTAGACATCTTAAGGCTCAATGGATCCGTGTGTGAGATAGCAACTTGTGCTCTGATACCACTTGTCACGCCCCAAACCCGTCCCTAAAAGTTTGGGCATGACCACTTCAGAAACGGACAGTTAACCTGTTATACATAACATATGGGGCCTGAGCGGAAGCATAAATTTTATAAAATAACATGAAATAAAAGAAACTACATCCATTGAGCGACCACTATCATCCCAGGATCACAAACAGTGCATCAAATAATAATATTTACATACACATATACAACCCCGCCCCTTGTTTGGGCGTATAACAAAAACATTGGAAACTTCAACATATTATAGACAATCAGAATATAAGCCAAAACTTAGCAAAACTTCACAAAACGGGTAGGCTTCACCCAAATGCTTGGACACACAGAGGCTGACAAAGGGAGACGAGCATCGAGGGTTATGGCTGACCTCCAGACTTATTACCTACAGAATCAGACAAAATACAGAGTGAGACAATCTCAGTGAATAATAGTACATTAATAACTCAATGTTCAACTTGAATTATAATGCAGAGCAAAGCGTATATAATGTAAAAGACAGGTAGTTAATTTGATTCTGTACTAATTTCAAAATGGCCTTAGGCCCCGTTTTTAACCAGAATGGCTTTAAGCCCTTGAACAGAGTGGCATTGAGCCCTTTAACAGAACGACATTAAGCCCTTATCAGAATGGCATACAACCCTTATCAGAATGACATAAAGCCCTTTTCATGTATGTATGAATTCAAGAGGTGGCTCGCACGGATTCTAGAGGTGACTCGCATGGCAGCACTTAGTTCCGTGCAGCACTTTGTTTCATACTAACAGATCATACAGAATGGCCATAGGCCCAGATGTCACAGATTGGCCATAGGCCTCACATACGTCATAGAACGGCCATAAGCCTCATAACTTTCACAAAACGGCCATAGGCCTCAGTTCACATATGTATGGACTCAAGAGGTGGCTCGTACAGATTCTAGAGATGGCTCGCACTGCAGCACTTAGTTCCGTACAACACTTTGTTCCATACCATAAATCATTAGGTCTTAAAGACCGAACAATGCATATGATATCATAACCGGAACGGATAAATAGAAATAGAATAACCTCAGTTCCTTAAGAATACCATTATGGGATAGTGCACATAGTTTCTCATGACTTAGTTACAGATTAACACAGTTGTCTCGCGTATAGCAGAATAAGAATATTACAGAGAGCACATAATAACTTTAAACCTTTGTATTTATATCGTAGGTTCTAAATGACCACGGGTCCATATGTAACACAACAGAACTATTTCAGATTCATTCGGATGCACATAGCTTATCCAATTATTCTGATCCTTCAGAAATATCCATACTCAATGAGTTATAACTGAACGACCTCAGGCCCATTAGTAGCAAAACGGTCTACTTTCATAGTTACACTAAAACCGTTATTCAAGAATGAACATAAGTTCCCTTTTATTCATTATACACATTTGTTTCATCGTTCATGTCACCATTTCATCGTATTCGTTAATTCAGTCAGAGTGCAACATCCATAGTATATGTCGTTCTCGACAATTTATATACATGTTAGCGTAATCACTTACGAAACACAGAACGTTAATAACATTAATTGTTAACGGTAAGTAAAATGTACGTCTACTGTACTACTACTCACAGTGATCGGCTTCTGGTAGTTATGGGACGATGTCTTTGTCTCGACCTACAAACACAGTGCACAACACATAATATGAGATTATAACCGATTCTTTACTTATTCTCTTTGATCAATTAATCACTTAGCCATGGTGGTCCCAAGATCATTATTCCTTAATAAGTTGTAATCTATGACTCAGAAGATAGGAGGAATCGATAGGAAAAGGTTCAGACAAAGGAATGGTACAAACCCGGTAAATAGAAAGTGAAAAGTCGTCACTAATTTGGGCATAACTATTTATGTACTTAGAATTTGTGAGTGAGACCACTACCATTGGAAACTAGACTTCCGGGGATTGATTTTAGGCTCAAGAATCACTCAAAACGGAGTCCGGATGCAAAATATATGCTTATTCAAAGTTACCAGGTATAAGCTGAAACAGGGTTGGCCGTACGTGCGCCCAATTGGACTGCTCGTGCGGCCCAATTCCGCTCGAGCGGAGAAACCCGGCCACTCGAGCGCCCAAAAGCAGAATGAAAACCTCCTTTTTTTCTTCATGTTCCGCTCGTGCGGTGCCCGTGGCCGCTCGTGCGGTCTGGGCAAAAACAGACAATCCGAAAATTCATCAAAGTGTGAGTTTGCAAACTCAAATTCAAACCAAGATCTCATGTAGTCTTTCTTTAAAACATGATAAACCAACATATTTCAAGGGTAATTCAAGCTTAATTTCATCAACTTGTTTTGATTCCAAAATCAAACTATCAACTTCCATGAATTCAACAAGATCAAACATCTAAATACATAAACATGATCAAACATGTAAAATGAAGGAATAGAAGGTAATTCAACTCCATGGAACTCAATTTAACTCAAATGGCCAAAATGATACAACATCCTTACCATTAATTCAATTACAAACCCTAGTCATATATATATATATATATATATAAAGAGAACCTTATTCATGTCCAAATAGGGAGTTATTGGAGATGGACTAACTTACCTTGAGCTCAAATCTCCACAACCCTCCCAATTTTTCCCAATCCTTCTTCTTGATGAACATCCCCTCTTCCTCTCAAACTCTCTTCTTCTCAACTCTCTCTCCCAGGATATATTTTTTTGAGTAGAGATCACCAAGTCAACATATGGATATATATATATATATATATATATATATATATATATATATATATATATATAAAGTGAATAAGGACGAAATCCAATCAGTTTAATCATTCCAAATTGAAATTTCACAGAAAATCATCTTATGATCTAAAAATCATACTGAACTCAAATATAACATCAATTTCAGGTAATTAAGTCTCTAAGGCTTCCAATTTTTGATTCAAACATTATAATTGTGACAGATTTTTCTCTTATTAAACAGATATGCATCCATAAGCATAGGATTTACTAAATTAAACTTAATTTCACATAAATTTTCACAGTAAGCATTTAAATGCACAGAATGTGGGATTGAAAATATACCAAAAACACATACGAGGTTCAGGTTCAGGTTATTACACAAACTCTTGGATCTTCTCATCAGACACTTCCATTAACCTCTAGTGAATCCACCAGCTTTTTGGTGAATCTTTGTTAGCCATTAGATGGAAAAACCTTGTCTTTTTATCTTCATTTAATGTTCATTCCAATCTTGACTTCTGCATCTATACCCTCTTTTTCCCCTCCTCAAATTCCAAACCAAACTTCTAACCTCTTTTCTCCTTGACACCTCTTGTGGTAGTAATTCTCTTGATTCAGCCCTCAAATCAAAATCATGTAATTCATCCTCTGCCATCTTAAGCTAGTGACCCTTTTATTTTTTTAGATCACTCTTCAAAGAGTTCAGTTTCCTCACAAATCTATACGCAGCCCAGCCATCAATCTTTGAGTTTGCCCAAGATTTCTGTACTATTTTAAGGAAATTAGGATGTAGGGTCCAAGCATTCAAGAATCTAAATGGCCTAGGGCCCCAATTCCTATTATCCTCCCCAAGTAATATAGGGCAATGATTTGATACATCCCTAGGCAAACTCCACAATGGAAACTTAAACTTCTCCAGCCACCTAGGATCAAATATGAATCTATCAATCCTACTCCACGTCTCTCCATCAAGTGAATTGCACCATGTAAAGCTTCTCCCTACCGTTGGTAAATCATCCAATTCCATTTTTTTTCAATTAAGTTACCAAACTTTCTCATCCCCTTATCTCTTCCATAGAGTCCTCTTCTCTCTGATAAATGCCTGATTTCATTAAAATTCCCTCCAACACACCAAGGTTTTTGAAAATCATTTTTAATCCTTACAAGTGTATCCTACAACTTACCTCTACTATCAACATCATTGGGTGTGTAAATGTTTGAAATCACACACTCAAAAAGATCAGAAGTCATACTTAAGAGCACTATGAAATACTTGCCGCAGCAACACTCTTAACACCATGAAAACTTCAGGGTTCCAAATACACAATAAGCCCCTAGTACTCCCTATATATAGTGAATATATATATCATATTCACTAATGCATTCTAAGATCTGTTTTTATGCAAGTATCTTCTTTTATGGATAAATTTGTTACCAATCTCCATGTTGAGTCTCAGCTAACATGGACTGACAATATTTCTCCCTGGCCTAGTTAGTTTACCCAGCCTAATTATAAAACATGTTCATCCATGTTTCTTTCAATAGAATTATGATTATGAAATCCAAACAAAATAGCTCGTGTTTTTTTGCTGATAAAAAAATAATAATAAAATCCCAACAAAAATAAATAAATAAAATACCCTGCAAGTGTATATCCCACATAATTAGCACACCTAGACTCCAAAATCATACAAATTCTATCTTATCAGCAAGTTCAAGAACCAAGATAGAGTAATATGACATTACTACCGCACATATTCACACACACACACACACATATCATTTCTTATACAATTATAGGTAGTTGAATAGTTTTGCAATTTATTTTTTATTTTTTTGCCTTTTAACTTATTGGAAGAAGCAATAAGTTTGCCATTGACTGTAGGAGGGTAATCTAGCATACTCTAATCTCAGCAACTTGAACTCGATCATATATAACTGCACACCAAAATATTGATGGAGTCAAAGTAAAACAAAATATACAAAAAAAATTATTGGAAGATGCATGGAGATTTTATAATTACAAAAAGCATTTTGAATTTAATCATTTAAGAAAACAAAATTCAAATTTTTTTAATTTTAATATGGACTTTTAGATTTTGCATTTGAGAAGCGATTTGTGAAGAATAAAATAAAAATTCAAATAATTTCTCTTATTGAATTAATATGTATAGGTACCTTTTGATTAGTTTTCTTTTTCAGGAATTTTTTAATAAAGGGACTCAAATCTTAACAAAATGTTTGGATTTTGAATTTTGAGGTATCTATTATTTTTTACTATATGTTTAGATTTATTGTCAGGAGTTTTTTTTTTTTTTTTTTTTTTTTTTATGAAGGGAGAGGACTAGAACGTATCATGTATATCTTGTGTTATGTGTTTTGTTTTTTTACTTTATTTTATGATTGGAATGATTAAATTTCTACATAGCATATTTATCAAGAGAAAAAAAAAAGACTAAATAAATTTAGTTTATTTTACTTCATTTTCTTCTTATTTTTTTTTTCATTTTTTTTATTATTTGAATCCACAATCCATCCACAAATTCATGACTTTTTAACATAGCCTACAGTAAGGTAGTAGAGAGTGTCCTAATAGAGAGTGTCCTAATAGGAAAAAGATTTTTATTATTTGAATCCACAATCCCTCAAGTTGCACCAAGGTAGTAGAGAGTGTCCTAATAGGAAAAAGATTTGCTAGCTGCCAATGATTCTATCAATCGCCCATCTAGATATATATAAATATACAATAAAATGTTGTTAGTGTCAGAAATTTAGCAATATTATAATAGGGTATTTGGTACAGATTATTTGAGTTATTTACAATATATATATTTTTTATTTTAAAAATGTGTTAGATTATTTAGTGAACCTTTTATTTATATATTACATAACCGAAATAATTTAAATAAACTAAAAACAAAAGAAGACTATTTAGGAGATGGAAGAGGGGGTGTTTTTATTTATTTTTTTTTTATTATCAACTTTTAGCTTATTACCCATCCAAAAAAAACTTTTAGCTTACCAGCTCCACCAAACATGCCGAATAAAAAGAGCTTCTACAATACACATTCCTATTTTGGAGTGTACCACATGCAAGTTAAGATATTGTTTGTGATTTTAATATAAACTTTCAGTTATAAGCAGAAGGACCGTAATAAATCATAATTAAATCTCACTTTACATATAACCAATAAATTCTCCTGTTAAAGCAAAATAACAATTACATTAAGTTATAACTAAATTATGGCCAGCATTACGAGTTATAACCAACACCAAAATGCATCATAATCAAATATCACTTGAAGTATTATCAAAGATTTCTTCGGTTCTAACCAAAATAACATCTATAAGTGATTATAACTAAATGAGTTATAACTAAAGATCACAAAAAGTCAGGCATATAATACATCATTTTTTAAAGTGTTATATAGAATTCCCTTATAAATATTATGAGATATGTATACAGTGGCGGAGCCAGAAAATTGAGTTAGAGGGGGCACTATTAATTATAATTTTTTATTTAAAAAAAATCATGATGAACATTAAGATAATAATAATTTTATGAGCTAAATTTAAGCATAGAAGATTACATATTCATTATTAATAGGAACAAATTAAAATTCTATAATAGTGTAAAATAGCTTTGTGTGGGATGGTGATATAATCAAAATTCTTAATTTTGGAAAATAAAAACACATTGTTTATAGCGCAAATTATTATAAAATCTATTTAATTTTTATTTGATAGAAAAATATTAAAGAGATGACATTGCTTATAAATGATGTGTTTTGAATGAAAATTATTAAACAATCTTAGAATACCATATAGCATTGCCTACGTGATGCTCAAAGCACGAGAAATCACAAATCACACTAAGCAGTCTATCAATTGCTTGAAAATAATGAGTTCATTATATCCAATGTATAAGATTTTTCGCTATATTATTGGTTTAAACTATTACATAAATAATACCACATAGTGCTTTCAAAATATTAAATAACTACTTGTTATGAACAATACAATAAATCCTTAACCAAAAAACATGTTAAAAAAAATACATTTTATATATGACAACAAGACCCAAAAAAAAAAAAAAAAATCTCAAAACTGAAGGGGGGCACGTCACCCCCTCGTCATTCTTTCCCTCCGCCCCCGTATGTATATATATAATATAGGGAAATTCTATGCTTTGGTTTACACTTTTGTGTCTTTGGTTATGCCTTGTTGTGTTGTCAATTATGACACATTGTGATATTGGTTATGAAATTATTTTTGTTATGATTCAAGAGTTGTTTGGTTATTATTATTATTATTATTATTATTATTATTATTATTATTATTATTATTATTATTTGTTATGATTCTCATACTATTGAGTTATGTCATCTGTGATAATCAAACTCATAAATGACATAACTTGTATATGGTAGCATTACCCTATAAATATATATATATATATATATATATATCGGACAAATTACAATAGTAGTCCCTGTACTTTACCCCCTGTGTCATTTTAGTCTTTGTACTTTCAATTCGCTCGATTTTGACCCCGAATTTATGATTTTGTCTCAATTCAATCCAATTGATTACAACTTTTAGTATTTTTTTTTCTTTTTTTTAATGAAAAATAAGCATGTACGTGTCATGTGCCATATTTTTAAGGGTAAAATTATAAACTTATTCAACTGGGTTAGTTAACCTCAATCAATTTAGTGATAATTTTCCTTAAAAAAACTAACAATATTATTAATTGGACAAATTAAAATAAAATCTAAAATTAGGAATTAAAATTGAGTTCATTGAAAGTGTATAGACCAAAATGACATAAGAAGTAAAATATAGGGACCACCATCGTAATTTGCCTATTTTTTTTATTTTTAAAAGGAGGATCAACTTATTATATTCAACTGATAAATCATAACTGGACATATGATACATTTTTTTAAACATGTTTATTATAAAATTTTCCTATAAATATTATGAAATTTATACATATATATTAATAATAAAGGATGATCAACTTACTTTACTCATATAGCCATTATACCGACCCCGGTCTTTTCCCATTTGATTATTGTATCCGGACTTAGGTTCCGTAGATTTTGTCATTGTATAATTGTTGTTGTTGTCCCTTATTTTCTCATTTGGAATTATAGGATGTGTTGGGCAGGTTTGTTTCAGGTTGGTTGGGTTTAGAAACCAAGTGTTGCTGTCCAGGTTTTTGGTTCTTCGCTCGAGCGAGGAGTTGTTCGCTCGAGCGAGAGGTTGCGTTTGATTTGGACCTGTAGCTGTGCATTCTTGGCTCGAGCGAGATTTTCTTCGCTCGAGCGAGTTAGTTCGTCCTTCGCTCGAGCAATAGTTCCTTCGCTCGAGCGTGTGTCTTGTTGCAGACCTGAGGGTTTGAGTTCTTCGCTCGATCGAGCTTTCTTTCGCTCGAGCGAGCTTTTGAGTTGTTGGCTCGAGCAAGGCTTCCTTGGCTCGAGCGTAGTTTCTCTGTGTCTGGTCGCTCGAGCGACCAAGTCTTCGCTCAAGCGAGCCTGTCCAGTTTATATACGCAGCAGCGGGTTTTGATCAGTCTTTTCTTATTCTTTTTGGTTCTAAACCCTAGGTCCGACTTCTCTCCCTCAAAACTCATCTTCTCTTTAGGTGTTCATCTACTTCTAGTGTGAATCCATCTTAAGTTCTTTGTAAGAAAGATAGAGGGCGGCTTGGGCTTCATTCTAATCTGAACATTTGGTGATTTGGAGCACATTGGAATTTGGGCATTTATCTCTATCTTCTCCATTCGGGTTATTTTCTTTGAGGTAGGGATTTCCTACTCCATTTTATAGGTTTTGTTCTAAGCTTTGGTAATTTGATATGTTGGGGATACTTTGGTAAATTTTGGGAAAAACCCTAGTTGTATTATTGAATTAATTTGTATAAATAATTCATGGAATTGGGAAAAGATGGTTAAATTCATGGAATTGGGGAATTCATTGGTTAAATAGCGTAATTGGGTAATTGGAATCATTTGTTTATTGAATTGATGACATAGTTATTTTCAGTTTAGAAATAACTGTTTTGGGCTATCGGTGGAGGATAGTCGTGATTGTTGTAGACATTGCATGTGGATTAGGAATAACTAAAACTAATCACATTGGTTAAGTCATTAATTTTGACTATGGCATTGATACAGAAAATATGTGTATTGATTGAGCATTGCATTTGCATACATTGTTTTGTGTGTGGGAGGAGATAGGGGATGTACTCCACGGTTTAGGGGAAGATAGGGGATGGACCTCTAAACCGGATTTTGTTTGGGAGGAGATAGGGGATGGACTCCATTAGCATCACTTTTATGTGTGCTTATTTATATAGAAGTGTTTTATTGATACAACACTAAAATGTGTATCAATCTGGAAGTATGAAGTGTTTGATTTGAGCTTGAGTCTCATTTGTTTGTTGATATTGGAAGGATGTGAATATGATATATGTGATTCACTGTTATAAGTTTGGCCAGGTTCTGAGCCATGTTGATAAAATTGGAAAGTAAAACGTACCTTTGGCAATAGTGTCATGAGACTGTAAAATGAAGTAATTGATTATTTTGGTTAACCATCTGTTGAATGCTATTGCTTTATTCACTGCTTATATGTGGTTTAGTATATTTCTACTGGGCTGTGGCTCACCCTTTATGGGAACATCATTTTCAGGTTCAGGTGATAAACTACCTCCAAGGACTTAGCTTGGGAGGGTTTGGCTTCTGAATTGAAGAAGACTACCTTTAGTTAATTGTTTTTATTTATTAGTACATGTGAACATTCAAGCCTAGGGCTTTTCTTGTAATGAGTTAGAACTCATATTTTTGTATCCAAGTGTTGGCTTGGAAAGATGTAAGCCTGTAAGGCATTTTATTCAATGTTACATGTAATGCTTTATTTAGTAATACTCTGATGAATGAATTAATAAATTGTCTTCTTTAAATAATGCATGTCAATGATATATTTAATGGGTTAATTTTGAGGGCGTTACAGCCATCCAAGGTAGGAGAACTGTTTTTCATTGCCGTGGTAATCATTTTCATCCACGGTTGCGCATTCCTAAAAGAAAAGAAAGTAAAATACATATAATCAAAAAATACATGTGAAGCACTCCAGTTGAGTAGTCTCTTTTAAATATTCAAAGATAAAAGAGTTCATCAAATGAAAAAAATAATTAACCATAAATCAATTTGAGAAAGAAAGTCTACCTCTCCTTTCAGAAGCCGTTTCTCTAAATACTTATTGAGATCTTTTATCTGAAGGCCTTCATTGCCACGTGTACTTACAAATATCTGTGACATGCGTACTTGTCCAAAAGAAAAGTTGTGCATCTTCGGACACCTTTTCAAAACAACTCTCTGTAATGATGGTAAATTGAAATTATAGTTTGCATTACAGAAATTGTTGAGGTTTGGTAGATCTTTCAGTATTAGCCACTCCAACTTTGGGAATTCGATCACATCATCAATCACTTCCTTGAGCCCACCCTCTGTTGTTGCAATAACTTCTTCCATCACTGGACAAGACTCCAAATAAAGTACTTTAAGTTGTTGAAGAGCCATGGCGGTGGAACATGTGAATAGATTTCTCAAGAGGGAACATTTCTTAATTGTTAGGTATTGTAGGATTTGAAGGCCCAGAATTCCATGGGGATCCTTGTTCCACAAACATGTCAACTGAGGTAATCCATCCAATTCCATCATTCTTACTTCAATTAATGGCCTAACATGTTGTCCTTCTCCAACATTTAGCCCCTCAAGTTGAAAAATCTCTTCCACCTCACTACAATTTCTCACAATTAATTTGTTCACATTCTCTATGTCCAAGAATTTTAAACTTATTTTTCCAGCCTGAACATTCCAATGATGTATCTCTCTTGAGTTTACACAATTATTGAGAATTAGTGTCTCCAACCTTGGAAAAGAAACCTGCAAAGATTCATTTTGGCATCTTGCTTAATAACAGAATGAAGTAGGCTTGTATATTGGAATTCAACGTCAGTGATGATTGATGAGACATGTTTCTCATATTGATGAGCCAAAATTTTATTTTATGTACGGATTATAAATTTAAGTAAATATTTAAAAAAAAAAAAATTGTAAGAGCAATGTCAATAAAATATAAATTATTTTTTTTATTATTATTTCCCTTTGTCTTTCTAAATTTATATCCAAATGTTCAAAATAAATACATACATACATATATATATACATATATATGTACATATTTGTTTATTAGAAATTATAAATCATGTAAATAATGATTAGCAAGTGACACACGCAATGCGTGTGCAATTCAGATAAGTAAGAATAAAAATAAATAATAAAGAATTTAATATCATAATATGTATGTTACCTAAGTGGTAAGATTGTTCTTAATGAAACTCAAAGTCTTGGGATCAAACCTTGATGACACGTTTGAATTACAATTTTTTATTTTAGGCTAGATAAAGCTGCCACATAGCATGGCGTGAAGGCTTGACTAAACAAAACAAAAAATGAGATACACATATCTCATAAAAGGTAGATCTCACATATATTTGGAGGTGTAAATCCTTATTATTTTAAATTTAATATATGATATTTTCTAAATTTTTGGGGTGCGGTCGCCTCCCTCCAGACCCCCTAAATCCATCCTTCGGATCTCACTCGTATATGATATCTATATTTCATTATGTGTTTAGTTTTTGGAGGATTGCTTTATTCCATTTACAAATTAAAACTTAACCTTTTGTCTCCTAGAACATTAAATAATTTATGTTAGTTTTTGTGTTCTTGACATTGATATAGCAAGATTGGCCCCCAATAAATATAGCACTAAAGTAGAGAAGATTAAGCTTTAAGTTGTTATTGATTAATTGCTAGTAACAACTCAAGCCAGCATGCATAGTCCATCAATTAATGTAGTTTTAAAATTGGATCAATGGTCAGGATTGAACTTCTAAGAAGTTTCCTAAGATGTTTTGGGCAGGGGCAAGTTAACATTTTCATAATGGTAAAGTTGTGGGAGTTGATTTGTGACCTCCTATAATAGGGATTGCTCAATATTTTTGAGGTTTTAGAAGAAATTATAATAGTGATTTTTCCATATTCAAATATTACAACTAGGAATCATGTAGAAATTGATATCATTTCCCTAAAACCCAAGAGGCCTAATTCCAAAGGAAGGCAATTGAGGATTGATGATCGGGAAATTGCAATCTAAATTTAAAGTGGTTATGAGGGAATAATTTTGGATTATGAAACAGAATAAAATCATATCAGTCAAAACCAAAAAAAAAAAAAAAAATATGACATCCAATATTTAAATATTTTTTTAATGAACTCCAAATCAAGATTAGGCAAATTACAATTTTGGACATAATTTAAGTCAAATAAAATCATATTAAGATTCATATTCAAAATAAAAACATAGTGTTAAATCTAGAATTCGTACATATTTTTGTTTGGGTAATATTGGAATTTTCATCGTAAGCCCCTAGCATATCCACCTTGAAATTATTTTACTTTTATTTGGGTTTGGATAGAAAGAAAATATTCAAATAAGCTTTAAATTTAAAATTGTAATTGAAAAGGAATTATTTTTTTTTGTGTGCACGCTTTCCAATGGCCAAGGATAATAAAATAAATTGGGAAAATCAAACCTGGTGGTTGAACAAGGGTTGTGCTTCAGATCTTGTAGGCCAATTGTAGAAACTTTTAAGGCTCACCAAATCATAAAGATCAAGAATTGTTAATTGAGAGAACACGATGATATCATTATTGGTGGTTCCTTCTTGTTTTTCTTTCTCTGAGACTATCGCTTCCACCTTTGGACAATTATCTACCCTGAATATGTTTAGATTTTGCAGTCGTGGGAGCATATTGAACTAAACCACATGCACCAATCTCTCACAATCAGAAACCTTCATATCTTTCAGTTGGCAGAAGGACTTTGATTCTTTTTCTGAAGCTATGAGTAATTGCTTGTCCCATATCTCTATTATGGTAGGCAATTTCTGAATTTTCAAATACTCCAAGACTGGGAAAGCAACCAACAAAGTAGTTGACAACACTTTATGTGACAACCGGGTCTTTTCTTCCTTTTTCTTTTCCCGTCACTCCATTCTTCTTTTATCTTGATTGGGCTTGAAATGTTCGAAGATGGTTCTCTAGATTTGAGTTTTTGTTCTTGTTTGGTTCGGTGTCGATTTTCGCTAGTTCCGGAGAGCGTGAGGTTAGGTCTGGAGTGGCCGGTTGTCAAACTAGAAAATATTCTGGACTGGTTGGCAGGTCGCATATGTAGGGGCCCGAGGCTGCACGTGCGAGAGAGGGCTGCACGTGCGGGAGGGTGAGGCCGCACGTGCGGATTTCAAGGGAGGGCTGGGCGCGCACACTGTAATATATGCACGTGCGTGAGTGACGTGCGGAAGGTGCCGCACGTACGGGGAAGGGCGCCGCACGTGCGGTCGGCCTGGGCCCGAATTTCTGCATTTTTGTATCTTTTGGGACCGAGTTGTACATCATTTTAGGGCTTCACTCTCTCAGTCTAAAGGCCATTTTTGCTCTCCCTTCTCTCTAGAAAACTTTTTGAAACATTAAAACCCTTGATCCTTGCAATCTTTGGGGCTAGATCATCATCTTCTCCCTCTAATCTTGAAGATCAAGCTTGAGCCCTTCTTGGTGTAGTGGAAGTTGAAGAATCCTTCCTTGAAGCTAGGGTTTCCTCTCTTGTTTCTTCATCAAACTTTGAGGTAGGGTCTTCCTTTGAGTTATATATATGTTTATGTAAGTTTCAATTGATTTTTGTGAGTTCCACTTGTCATCTCAAGAAAATGGGTTTGATGGCTTAATAAAGTTGATGATTTTTATAGGATAAACACCTTCTTGTAATCTTTTAAAGATTTTCCCAATTTTTTTGACAAAATGAGTTAGGATTAAAGAGTGAGGTGAGATTTTACAAAAGAGATGGAAAATGTTTGGGTTTTGTGGAGAAAACCTAGAAATTTGGGGATTTCTTAAATGAAGGGGGATGAAGCCTCATGTTGATATTAGATGTATGCATGTATATATATATATATATATATTGATACATGTTCATGGATGTATTGTTATGAGACATGATAAGTAAGGAGAATATGAAATGTCAGATGTATATGAATGTCTATATATATATAAAACCCTTTTGTTGGTGAAGAAACGTTTTAACATATAAAAGATTTGAGAGTAGAAGCTAGTATCTTCATGTTGCTATGTCTTAAATGAATTTAAATGTTGAATGAGCATGAATTGTAGTTATGTTGTTACACAAGGTCAAGTGATGTTAAACTCTTGACTATTGGTTGAAAGAACATGGAAATGAGGAATGAAATTATTTGGTAATGTTGTGGGAGTAACTTGAAAATTGGAGAAATACCATGAGGCATAGCAAAATGGTTGCATTGCATACTCACTTGATTTACTATCATGCATTGTGAATTTAGATTGAAGTTATTTACTTCATGAAAGAAAATGGTATTGTGATGAGAATAATGGAAATGTGTTATAGGGTAAATACGTTGGTAAGTCCAGATAGGGGGTGCAGTTGAACTTGATAAGTTGGCCTGACTGTCCATGGTGAAAGACCAGAAAACCGTGCGGGTAGGTGTCGAGCCTTCCGGTTAATACCGGTGAAAATGACTATTTGGTAGTACTTGTATAGTTTACTTGCAGACACCGACCTAGGGATTACCAGAGTCGTATTTACCACCCCCTTATGATTTAAAACTGGATGTTTGGAAATTGGCGAGATTGAAAATACGTTAATAAAACATGGAGATCTTCAAGAAAAGCATAGCATGTGATTATTTTGAAATGGCATTGCATGGCATTGCATTTGCATTTAATATTGGATATATTACATAAATGTATATACTTTGTTAAAGAATTCTCTACTGGGCTTCATACTCACCTCTATGGGATTTTGGTGCAGGAAAGGATGTTGTGGTGCCGCCAAGTTGAGGGCGTGGAAAGTTCGTGAAGAGTAACTAACTCTTTTGTTGTGGATTAATTTGCTAGCCAAGGGCTATTTTTGGTATGGGTCCGAGAGACCACTTTTGTGTAACCGCGCTTAAGCCTCGGAAGTTGTAGCCCGCAAGGGCTTTTTATTTATTTTTGAAACTTAATGCTCTACATGCTATAAATTCATGTGTTTCTTACCAATGAATGTATAATTTGCATGTGGAGCCTTTTGTACAAACCTTAGAGATTTATGAAGTAAATGTTGGAGAATGGTTGTATCTATTTAATGAATAGGGTTTGATGTATTAAATATGTTGGGGTTATTTTGGGGCGTTACACTTTAGGTTAGTGACTGTTATAAAATTGTGGATAAGCAACAATTGACAATTGCAACACTTTCAACATGCATGCTCTAATCATTTTTTTTTTATCAACACAAATTTGATGAGAGAAAACCTTACAAGAAAGGAAGGTAAACATCAATAAAGGTGGGGGGGGGGGATGATGCAAAGGCCATCATAGTGAAACTGCTCAATCCCAACAAGGTTGGCATTAAGCAGCCCATACAATCATATGACAGCACCAATCAAGAATCTGTTGGTGAGGGACCAACAAATACACCAAAAACACTAAACCAGAATTAACAAGTATGACATCACTGATACAAATACAACAAAACTAGCAGCCTAGAAGTGACCAAAAGAATCTTTGTGTAATACAAAACTCAGTCAACTGAAGCAGGTGTCGCCCAATCAGCAAACAGCAAACAGCAAAACAACATCTATATCAACAACTCCAAAATGCCACCCAATACCTCATAACAACCTCCCCAACAGACCTCAAAATAGCTAAACAGCTCACCATGGTGGACAACATGAGGTAACATAAAGCAACAGATAACAGAGCAGATCACAGCAAAAAACCAACTAGATAACAGCAAACCAAGTGGTGGCAGACCAAGTTACCAAACCACCTAATATCCCTCAACTACAGTCCTTAATCTGATCCAGATTGTTGATTAAATCCAAGACAAAGTACATGAACCCTTTTGCAGAAGCTTTAACCCACAGAGCAAATCTCAACTCAATAAGCTCACATAACTTAGACCCACACGGCTGGACTCCATTAAATATACAATCATTTCTTAACTTCCAAATGGACCACAGAACTATAGAAGGTAAGGCCCTCCGCAATCTCCTAACCAATTTCTTATGATTTCAACCTAACCACCAATGAAATAAACAATCAATAGACCTTGGCACCACCCAAAAACACCCCACCATAGCAGCAAATCAGACCATACTTTCCATGAAAAAGGACAATGTAAGAGGACATGAGTGGCTGATTCATTTTCAATTTTGCAAAAGGTACATAAGACAGAAGCACTGCTATGAAGGACACCGATATTTTGTAAAAGATCCCCTGTTTTAACTCTATTCCTCCAAGCTAACCAACTAACCAAAAAATTGAACTATGGGGGGAATACTCTTATTCCAAACAAACTTGCAAATTTTGAGCTGAGCGCCCAAAAGAGAATCAGTGAACCTATATATATCAGATACCTTAAGGCATGCTCTAATCATGTATGAGCTTTTGTACTTGTGGCTATGTGCAAATGAAGAGCAACAAGCAAGCAAATTGATAATTGCATGTCTCCATATTCTTCTGAAATATTTAGAGTATCTAATTATTAACTAAAGCACCTTTTGTTGTCAGCTCTTCACATTGTTTTCTATCTTTCATCATTATTTATCTATTTTCCTTTAATAATCTGTGTTCCATAATTTTATTGGTTATTTGTTAGGTAAGGTAAATTATGTTGTTGATTTGAGTATTAGACCTATGAAAAGAAGAAAATTTTATTTTAAAAATTTACCACGTGCCCTAATTATTTTAAAAATTCACCATGTGGACTTCTTATATATGTTCAAGGATAAATCTATGATTATCACTATGGAGGTACAAAAATATGTTTGGAGAAATAAATCCCTATTATTTTAATTACTTTAAATATTCTAGCAGAATATATGATATTTTTCAAAATTTTGAGAGGTGCAATCGCCTTCCTCTGCACCCCCCTAGATCCATCCTTGAGACCTCACCCCATGTGAGATATCTATATTCTATTATGTGTTTAGCTTTTGTGTTCTTCACATTGATATATCAAGATTGACCCCTAATAAATATAGCACTAAAGTAAAATTGATTGAGCTTGAAGCTGTTATAGATTAATTGCTAGTAACAACTCAAGCCAGCATGCATAACCATCAATTAATGCAGTTTTTAAATTGGATCAATGGTTGGGATTGAACTTCCAAGAAGTTTCGTAAGATGTTGGGCAGGGGCAAGTAACATTTTCATAATGCTGAGGTTGTGGGAGTTGATCTGTGACCTCCTCTAAATAAAGGTTGCTCAATATTTTTGAGGCTTTAGAAGAATAAAAAAGTTAGGGTCCTAGAATTTGGGACTCAGGATTTATTCAGAAATGAGTATGTGTAATGGAGATTGAATTGATGATGTGTGGAGTCCACATATGAAATAAATATGAGCCATTCTTGTGAAATTCTAGGTAATTTCTAGATTTTTATATCTGGGTCCATAGTATTACTATGTGAAGAAATTATAATAGTGTTTTTTCCATATTCAAATATTACAACCAGGAATATTCACCAAAAAAAAAAAAAAAAAAAAATTACAACCAGGAATCATGTACAAATTGTTATTATTTCTCTAAAGGAAAATGATATAGAAGCCCACTTTCTAGACATATTTTCTAAACCTAATTGTGTGAGTGGATTTCTAACCACACTGCCAACTCAGTAATCAACTGGAGAGCACTGGTAGAATAGATGGCGCCTGAATGACCTGTAACAGAAAGAAGAGATTCTGGCGGTGGTTCGTCCACCCGGAGGCACTCCGACGATCAAGTCAGTTATCTCTCAAAGATATTAAAAGTGCTTAATTCACTATTCTGAGTATAAATTGCGTACCTTAGACTCATTGGGGGTGCCTTTCTTTTATAGCCAACTCAATCCCAGTCCCAATAGAAGCCTAGCTTCAATGGACTTCAGCTCAGTGTTTATCCTGGACTCTCCAATAGATAAAGATAAACTCTCTGAGAGCTTTATCCTCATCCAGGCTGAGGTCCTTCCTCTTTCTAGGACTCTTGTCCCTTATCCATTTATCCCAGACTCCGATATCTTCGGAGATAACCTCGGCCTAGCCGAGATCACCTCGGCGTCCTGACCAGGACACGTGGCACCTCGGTTGAAACGTCGGCGTCACCTTGGCCACGTGTTGGTGCTCAGAAAATATATCCCCACAACTAGCCCCTAGGTTCTATTACCTCGACATCCTGAGGTGATGGAACCTATATCAGTACTTCCTTCTAGCACGTCTGCTAAACTCGCTTCTTTATTCATTGCCGAAGTAAGAACTCGTCGGCTCAGTATGGCCAAGTCCTATAGCCTGCTTCCATCAATGCCTCAGAACCACTAACCAGGGTTGTTCAAATTTCTCAGCCGAGACCATCCTCCAGGCCGAGGTACTGCTTCATTAAATCAAGAATTCCAAGAGCTTTAACACGCGCATGAGCTGTCACGCATGACTACTCAACCGTTCTTGCCACGTGTCTCTCTCTCTTTAGGCCGTACCCAACACACGCCACTAAGTCGAATTGCTCTTGCATGCGCCATCTGGCACATACGTCGTTTTAGGCACATTAATTGCTTTTTTGTCGCCGTTTTTGTGTTTCAACAGAACTTCCTTCCTCCCCCCGTCTTTTCACTTTTCAACATCGTTTCTCAAGTTTTTTCTCTCTTTGGCTTTTTCTCCAAGATCTGTCATTGTTCAAGCTTCCCTAGCTCTGACACTTGCTCCATTCACCTCATCCGGCGTGATTTTCACCACTTTGTCGCTTTTGCAACCGTTGTCTGACTTCGGCGATCTTCACACCGGCCTCACTTTTTCTGGTAAGCCACTGTTCCTCCTGGTTTCAGTTCTTGAAAACGTTTTACCTTATTATTCGTTGCCATTGTCATTTTGCTCAAGTTCTTGACTTATGAATCACGTATCTGAGCATGTTTATTTCATGACTTTGCTTTTGCCGATTTCATGTCTTGAACACACACACTGCTCACAATTTTGTTTCACTTTTGCCACTGTTCTTGATAGTTTATCACTGTTTTCTTGATTCTGAAACACGTTCCTGTTTCCTGTTTCCTGTGTCTTTTCCAGATTCGTGCCTTAAATCTTTGTTTCCATAAATCTAGGTTTTGGGAATTTCTTTGTAGAACCCACAAACTTTAGGAAAAGTTGAAACGAGTTCCCCCTAGAATCCCCACAGATTCTGATCATAGTATGTTATTAGGTTTTAGCTGAGGTCCTTTAAGCCCCTCCAAAGCACTTTCTTATGAAATCCAATTCTTCAAATTAAGCCGATGTCATGGGTATGTGGAAGCATAGGGTCGATACCCCGACTAGGTTAGAGTACTTTAGGCAGGAGTTTTTCATCCCTCTCGACGTTCATCTGAGGTTGGCAGGAGAAAACGACTCCATCATGCCCGATGAAAACCTCATGCCTTTCCCTGTTGTTGCCTTTATAGAATGTGGACTCAGGTTTCCTTTAGACAACCTTTTCCGAGAAGTTCTCCATTACTATAAATTGAACCCGATGTAGCTTGCCATTAACTCTTACCGAGTTATCAATGGTATAATAACTTTAGCCAAACAAGATAATGCTAGGGAGACTTTAGCCAATATCCAATATTGCTACACCATGTGTCGCCTGAAATCCGAAAAAGGCCATGTCTATTACCTCAAGCCGAGGTCCACTGAGTACAAGCTTATTGCCGACCTCCCAGACTCAAACAAGGGTGCTGGAGACGATTATTTCATCGTCTCGGGCAACTGGGAGTTCGCTCCAGATGAGGACTTCTACCTCTACTCTCTCAGCCGAACAGTTTTTGTAGAGGGTAATAGCCAAGTTTTTCACAGACTTACTTTTCAAGCAGTTTAAAACTTATTCTTCTTGTATGTTCTAACGCCTGTGCTCTTCTTTTTTGCAGTTCTTCCCTAGCCACCAAAGGGCTTTCGCAAGTCCTTCTTCCCCAGCAAGGACTTGAAGAAGCTACTAGATCTGCCAGTGCACAAGCGGAGAGGTCCTTTGCTTCTGAACTTTATCCCGACCTACAAGTCGGTGCTTCCCGACGTCCCAAAGAGGAAGAAAAGCAATTCTTCCCCTTTCGCCACAACTCCTCCAACAGCCTCGTCATCTCAGCCAGACCAAGGATCGACCTCTAATCCAGCAGAGCAATTGTCAACCTCGGCTCCATATCTGATCTCGCCATCTCAACGCCAATGCTGTTGTAGAACTGTAATTCCTGCCGAGATAGGTCGCAAGAAGGCAGTCACAGAGGACCTTCTAGCCGACATCCCCGACACCGTCAATGCTCAATCAGCGCGGTCCCAGCCTCAACCAGCGCCAAAGCCCAAAAGAATAAAGAAGGCTCAGCCAAAGGCAACGGTGACTTAGATTGACACTGAGGACACCTTGCCAATTTCAAAGTTGGCTTCGAGCGAGAAGACCCCTTCCGTCCCCGAGAAGAGGCCCGCCGAGGCCGAACTGTCTTAATCAACTTGGTCAAAGAGGCCGAGGTTCGAATCTGCAACAGCTTCGGGCTCCATGAAGTCTGACTCCCCTTGGGCCCCCCAAATCACTCAGGAGGACAGGCCGGTCAGAGCTGGTGATAGTGCCAACGACCTTAATGTCGGCATTGCTCTTAGTACAACTTTGCTTCTTCTTGGAGATCTTGATCGTAATGCCGAGATGAGCCAGTATGAGAACTTCGCTCTGATGCTCCAACATTCTGTTCAAGTAAGTCTTCCACACTTGGTATTTTTCTTTCTCTATCCCTTCATACTCAGAGAATTTTACTAACTTTTGTTTTGTTCATTTTCTTTTAGGCAATCCAGCATGCCCACTCCTTCTCCATGCAATCTTTCGAAATGAGGAAAGAGTTGGCTGACAAAATAAGGGAGGTTGCTAGTCTGTAAAGGGCCGCTAAGAAGACTGAGGTCAAGATGAAGACTTTATCAGACCAGGTTGAGGAAACCATTAAGGCTAAAGATGAGGCCGAGGAAAAAGCAGATGCTGCAGAGGCCATTGCCAAAGTCCTCACAGCTGAAAAGAAAGAGGCTGAGGCCAAGATGGCCGAGGCCCAAAAAGAACTGCAAGATGCCTTGGCAACCAAAGAGACTGAGATCAAGGCCGCCAACGAAAAAGCGTACGCTGAGGGTGTGGCCGATGTCACGGCAGACTACAAGTGTCAGGTGAAGCAGGCATGCAACAAGGGTTTCACCCTTGGTTGGATGGCTGATCTAAAAAGCTTGACGTCCCTGAGGACTCCCCCCTCAGAAATGCCAACGTCCTTGTCTTGCCATGCCCCCTACTTCAAGCCAATCCAAAGACGATTCTGAGTCTGAGGAGGAAGCTTTAGTGAGGAAGACTAAGGAGGCTGCTGGACCCAAGTCCCCTACTCCAAATGAGCAAGTCCTGGACTTGACTCAGGATGAGGAGGGTGAGTAGGTCCTAAAAGATGCTACTCCTGAGAAGGCAACCTCGGACGCGCCTATTGCCGATAAGATCCTTGACCAAACCCTCCAAGAAATAGATGCCAAGCTCGCAACTGAGAAGGCCGCTGAGATGTCGTCCCAACAGTCTTCCGAACTCCAGACCCAACCAACCAGAAGCGCCGAAGGGTCTTAGTTTGATGTTTTTCTCCTTCTTTCTGTACCTTGTACTTTTTCCTTTCTTTGAAACAATGTAAGCTCTTTATGTGGCCGACATGCCATCTTTTGAATGTAAATACAACTTCTTCTTTGGAATGCTTGTATGTTTGCCTTCCTTTTACTGCTCTTGTATGACTCTCATACTTAGAATATTTTGCATATCTTCAATGTACACCTTAACTGTGTAATCTTCTCGGGGTAAAATACCTCGGTTTATACCCACCAACGGTTTACATCGGCAAGTACATAAGTACTTAGTTTAATACAAAATTGGCCTTAACTTGTAAATTTTTTCACAAATTTCAACAAGTGTTCAGTTCAACTTTAACTTGTAAATTTTTCACAAATTTCAACAGCTGTTAAACATGTCCTTAGTTTAACTCCAACTTGTAAACTCAAGTTTCAACAAGTGTTTAAACATGCTTTCAGTTTAACTTCAACTTGTAAATTTTTTACAAATTTCAACAAGTGTTAAACATGATCTTAGTTTAACTTCAACTTGTAAATTTCAAATTTCAACAAGTGTTAAACATAACCTCAGTTTAACTTCAACTTGTAAATTTTTCTCAAATTTCAACAAGTGTTAAATATAACTTCGGTCTAACTTCAACTTGTAAATTTCAAATTTCAACAAGTGTTAAACATATTTTTAGCTTTGTATATTCTACCTTTCTAGGAACCATTTTCCAACTCTCTGGCCCCAAATGTGAACTTAAGTTTCACTTGGGTTCTCATTATGCATGTATTCCAAAAACATCATCAACTGTCTTATCAGTCACAAGTGTGAAAAATCAAGCTAAAACTTTATTTATTACTTCGGCTAATAACAAAGAGCAAGAAAGTCTAATGGTAAAAAAATTTCAGATTGCAAGTATTCTAGGGCCTTGGCAACTCTTTGCCTTCATTATCTTTAAGCTGATATGCCCCATTGCTCAATACCGAGATGATTTTATAGGGTCCCTCCCAATTAGGGCCGAGCTTTCCCTCTCTGGGATCCTTCTTGTTGCCGATGACTTTTCTCAAGATGAGGTCACCGACTTGAAACTCCCTTGGGTTGACCTTCTTATTATAAGCCCTGGCAAGCTACTGTTGGTATGCCGCCAGCTGAATTGCAGCTCTCTTCCTTCTTTCTTCTAGCAGATCCAGATCTCGGGCTAATAATACATTATTAGTCCCATTCTCTACTTCCTGAGTTCTGATTCCTGGGATGCCGACCTCTAGTGGAATTACTACTTCTATGCCATAAGCCATGGCAAATGGGGATTCCCCCGTTGATCTTCTCGGCATAGTCCGATATGCTCAGAGTACACTGGGCAGTTCATCCACCCATTTTCCTTTTGTTGCTTGTAGCCTCTTTTTTATCCCATCCAAGATAACTTTGTTGGATGCTTCTTCTTGTCCATTGCTTTGAGGAAAACTTGGGGTTGAAAAATAATTCTTGATTTTGAATTTTGCACAGAAGCTCTTGATTAACTTACTGTCAAATTGTGTTCCATTATCTGCAACTATTGCTTTTGGGATCCCAAACCTAGTGATGATGTTCTTCCATATGAAGCTCTTCACATCCACATCTCGAATCTTGGCAAGGGGTTCAACTTCTATCCACTTGGTGAAGTAATCCGTTGCTACCAGCAGGTACTTCCTTTGCCTAGTTGCTTGGGGCAGTTTTCCAACCAGATCCATGCCCCATTAGGCAAACAGCCAAGGACTGGATATTGGGTTTAGGTTTACTGCTGGTTGGTGTATCAGAGGTGCAAACCATTGGCACTTTTCACACTTCTTGACATAGGCTTCTGAATCTTTCTGCATGTAGGGCCACCAATACCCCTGGGTAATGGTCTTATGAGCAGGTGATCTGCCCCCAGCGTGGCTTCCACATACTCCTTCATGTATTTTGTAAAAAAAATCTTCAACTTGTGAAGGATGTACACACCTCAAAAGTGGTCCAGTGAAGGATCTTCTGTAGAGATGTCTTTCTGCTGTCAGACTAAATCTTGCCGACTTCAATCTGATCTTATATGCTTCTTTGTGATCATCTGGCAGTTTTTCTTCTTTCAGGACTGCTATTATTGCGTCCATCCAGCTTGGTCCCATGTCCACACACATTGCTTCACGCTCTGTGGTCAGTGGTTCGATGCTCGGGCCTGACAAGTACTCAACCATTATCGTCCTTGCCTTTCTAGGTTGTATTGCACTAGCCAGGTTGGCCAGGGCATCGGCGTGACTGTTATCATCTTGGCTAATCTGCTGTAGCTGAAAATTCCGAAACAGGGCCGTCAAGCTGCCCACCTCCTTTACATCGGCTGACATCTTTTCGTCTCGGGCTACGAACTCACCGGTTGTCTGGTTGACTATAAGCTGAGAGTCACAGAAGACTATCACCTTATCTGCTTCTACTGCTACTTCCAGTTTCAGTCCTGCAATCAGTGCTTCATACTCTGCTTCATTGTTTGAGGCCTTGAACCCCAAACGAATGGATTGTTCAAATATCTGTCCATCTGGAGATACCAGTACTACTCCTGCCCCCGTTCCTTGTCGGTTTGAACTCTCATCAACAAACAGTCGAAAGGATCACTGATGTAAATGCTGCAGGGTCTGAGTTTTTCACCACTCCTTTATTCCGTTGCCTTGGGCTGGGTTTCTCTTTGCTCGTTTGGGCATCGTTCACCTCTGCTCAACAGAGCCCGATGTACGATGGATTCTAGTGTGAACTCAGCCACGAAGTCGGCCAAAACTTGGCCTTTGATTGCTGTTCTGGGTCTGAACTTTAGGTCATATTGGCCCAAGGTCACTGCCCATCTGGCTATTCTGCTTGTCAGATCTCCCTGCTGCAATAGGGACTTCAAAGGGTGTTCAGTTAGCACCACAATTTTGTAGGCTTGAAAGTAATGGTTCAGCTTCTTTGAAGCCATTACTAAACCCAGTACCAACTTCTCTAGGGGTAAATACTTGGTTTCTGCATCAGCCAAGGTTTTGCTGACATAGTAAACAGCCTTTTATTCCATTTTTTTTTCTCGGATTACCACTGCACTTACCGCATGTTCCAAAACTGCTAAGTACAGGAACAACTCATCTCCAGGTTCTGGATTTGAGAGAACTGGAGCCGTGGTTAAGTACTTCTTTAAGTCGGCCAAGGCAGCTTCACACTCCTCGGTCCATAAGAAGTCTATTGCTTTCTTCACTAAGCTGAAGAAAGGTTTGCACTTGTCTGAGCTTCTGCTTATGAACCTATTCAGGGTTGCAGCCCTTCCAGTCAGCATCTGCACCTGTTTTGCCGATGTTGGGCTTTTCAACTCTAGGATGGCCTTGATTTGATCTGGGCTGGCCTCAATGCCCCTTCTGGTCACCAGGTATCCCAAGAACTTACCATATCCAACTCCAAATGCACATTTCGATGCATTGAGTCGGAGCTGATATGTTTTAAGGATATCAAAGACTGTTTTTAGGTCGGCCAGATGACCTTTAGGTTCCTTGTTCTTCACGACCATGTCATCGATGTAAACTTCCACTGTTCGACCGATCAGGTGTCTGAACATCTTGGTTACCAATCTCTGGTAAGTTGCTCCTGCGTTTTTCAACCCAAAAGGCATCACTCTATAGCAATACAACGTTTTTGGGGTGATAAACGCAGTCTTCTCCTCATCTGGGGGGTACATGGCTATCTGATGGTACCTCCTGTTGGCATCCAGGAAGCTCATCCTTCCATGCCTTGAAGTGGCATCCACCAGTTGGTCTATCTTGGGTAATGGGAAACTGTCTTTGGGACAGGCCTTGTTTAGGCTGGTAAAGTCCACGCAAACCCTCTATTTACCATTCTTTTTCTTCACCACCACTGTGTTCGATAGCCATGTTGGATAATTTACCTCTCGAATGGCTCTGGTCTCCAGAAGTCTGTCTACTTCCTCTTCCACTGCCTCAACATGCATCAACGTTGGTCTTCTTGCCCGCTGGATTACAGGTTTGGCCGACCTGTCTACGTTTAGTTTATGGCAAGTAACCTCAAGGTCAATGCCAGGCATCTCGTAAGGCGTCCAGGCAAATACTTCAATGTTTGCTCTCAAGAAAGCCTCCAGTTCTTTTTTCTCTTCCTCCACTAAGCCCGAGCCGAGAAGGAAGAAGCGTTCCTCATCCCCAGGTTGGACAAGGATCTTCTTCAGGGCTTCTTCACTCTTCTTGGCTGGCTCTTTGCCGACGTCATCTAGGACTTCTACGTTCTCGTCTTCGATCTCTACTGTCTCTGCTTCTCGTATGCTGCAGGTGGATTTCATTGTTGCCATGGAGCAGTTCTTTGCCTGTATCTGATACCCTCTAATCTCCTCTATCCCATGCTCTGTTGGGAACCGCAATAGCTGATGCAGTGTTGAGGGAACAAACCCATTGCATGCAGCCATGGCCTCCCCAGTATAGCATTGTAGGGGGACGGTGTGTCGATTATGGTGAATTCTGTCTTCACCCTCTTGGTGCCAGCCTGCACCTCTAAGCTTGCTGATCCCAGTGGCCACGTCGGCGTTCCATTGAACCTGACCATTGGGCTGTTGGACTGCTCCATATCGTCTGGGTGAAGGCCAATCTCCTTGTAACACCTGACATACATGATGTCACAAGAGCTGCCTTGGTCAATTAGGATGTGCTTCACTTGGCACTCCCCAACCTAGAGGGATACTACTAAGGCATCGTTATGTGGATGCTGCACCATCTCAAGGTCGACTTCAGTAAAGGACACTACTGGTCCCTGGCACTCCTCATCCCGAGGCCTTTTCTCCCTGACTTGGTACACGTGCTGCAAGTGCTTTACCTTCTGGGTCTCCTCCCGTATTTTATTTTCGTTGACCTTCGAGTGAATTACATTAATTACCTGAGGTCCGCCTGCCTGCGGTTGCTGTGCTGGGGGAGGTGGAGCTGCTGGTGCCTGAGGCAGTCTTGCCTGCTCTTCCCTTGTCCTGGCCTCATCTACTAGGTCCCTCAAATGGCCCTGCCTTACCAGGTCTTCCAGGTGTGACTTCAGGGCTCTACAACCCTGAGTCAGATGCCTATCTTCATTATGGTAAGCACAATGCTTAGCAAGGCTTCTTCCCATAAACTCTCCTGGTACCCTTGCTGGCACTTTGAAATAGGGTTGGGTACTGATTTTATCCAAGACTTTGTGAATTGGGATTCGGAATATAGTTGTGACTGCCTGTGCAGCCCTCAGTCCTACCTCTTGCTTGTTGGATCCGTTATTACCTCGGCCTCGCTTCGGCGAGCCGTTAGCTTTCTCTTGCTTTGTCGCCTTAGTCTCTGGCGTGTCTTCCTCGGCTCTAGCATATTTATCAATTATGGCCGTGAGCTCCTTGATGCTTTTTGGCAATGTCTTTGCCAATGACTTTCGTAGTGCACAATCATCTTTTAGGCCATTCTTGAAAGACACGATTGCCACCTCTTGGTTGCACTCGGGTATTCGGTTGAACACCTCATAATACCTTTTTGCGTAGGCCCTAAGGTCCTCATCCTCACTGATCCTCAGGGCTATCAGGGCGTCTACCCTTAATGGCTGTAGTTTGTTTGTTACGAACCTGGCCACGAACATCTTGGCTAGGTCTTCCCAGGTCTTCACACTTCCCTTCAGCAATTTGTGAAACCAATCCGATGCAATCTCCCCGAAGGATGAGGGGAACACCTTGTAGAGCAACGGCTCGTTCCTAGTGTACAGTGCCATCGAGTTCAGGTATAATCTGACGTGAAAGTTGGGGTCTGACTTACCATCGTATATCTAGAACCTCGGTATACTGAATCTTTTTGGTGCCTCAAATTTATCCAACTCCACTGAGAATGGTGTTCTCGGCTTAACAGGGGAAGTTACCTCGGCATTTTGTTGCTTCCTCTTAAGGTAATCTCTCAAGTCCTCCTTGGTCCGCCCAGGAGCTCGGCTATCTCCTGATTTCAATCTTTTAGGTGCACTACTCTCAGCTTCGTTGTGAGCCCTTTTCGATCTTTCTCCATTGGTCGCATCAAAGCACAACTCCTGCCTTTGAACATACCGATGTTCTCTAGGATCTGCTTCCTTGGTGCGGTGTGTCCTTTAAGATTCTTCCCTTCTCGACTTTCCTCGCCCGACCTCCCTTAAAGGCCGGTGAGAGTGTTTTTCGCTCCTGGTGTGCTGTGGGGCTACAGGGATTGTTTTCTGCCCTCCATTTTGGGCATTGGCCGCTGGAATTAGCGTGTCCTGCAGCGGGAATGGTGGCTGCATGACGTTGTTTTGCATCATGAAATTGACGACCGATTGCAGGTTTGCCAATTTATTCGCCATCCCCTTCATCTCTTCGTCCCTCCGTAGGCATCTTTCTTTCCATACTTGGAGGTTATCCTCGTTGTAGTACTCGTTTTGGTCTGATTTCTTTGGTACGTCGCCCTTCTGGCCGACGTCCTTTCCTTCGTGATTCTTATCACGAGTCTCTTCATTGCAGTTGGCTCATTCGATGTCAAGGTCAATAGGTCTTCCACTCCCTGTAGGAGTGTTGTCTCATACTTTCTCTTTCTGTCCGTCGTTGGCCATCTATTCTCCTTTCTTTCCCACAGACGGCACCAAATTGTGTGAGTAAATTTCTGACCACACTGCCAACTCAGTATTCAACTGGAGAGCACTGGCAGAATAGATGACGCCTGAATGACCTGTAACAGAAAGAAGAGATTCCAGCGGTAGTTCGTCCACCCGGGGGCACTCCGATGATCAGGTCAGTTATCTCTCAAAGATATCAAAAGTGCTTAATTCACTATTTTGAGTATAAATTGCGTACCTTAGACCCATTGGGGGTGCCTCTCTTTTATAGCCAACTCAATCCTAGTCCCAATTGAAGCCTAGCTTCAATGGACTTTAGCTCAGTCTTATCCTGGACTCTCCAATAGATAAAGATAAACTCGCTGAGAGCTTTATCCTTATCCAGGCTGAGGTCCTTCCTCTTTCTAGGACTCTTGTCCCTTATTCGCTTATCCCGGACTCCGATATCTTTGGAGATAACCTCGGCCTAGCCGAGATCACCTCGGTGTCATGACCAAGACACGTGGCACCTCGGCTGACACGTCGGAGTCACCTTGGCCATGTGTTGGTGCTTAGAAAATATATCCCCACACTAATGATGTGTAACTGATATGATTGGTTGATGATCAGAAAAAAAAATAAGAGAGAGAGAGAGCGTGTGTGCGCGTGTGTGTGTGTGCTACTTCAAATATTCTAATTGATTGTCACATCATTGGGCTTAAAAAGTAGGCCTAATTTTTGGACTTGAATAACAATACCAATCCCTAAAATCCAAGAGGCGTAATTCAAAAGGAAGGCAATTTAGGATTGATGATCGGGAAATTGCAATCTAAATTTAAAAAGGTTATAAGGGAACGATTTTGGATTGTAAAACAAAATGAAATCATATCAGTCAAAACTAAAAAAATAAAATTTGATATTCAATATTTAAATATTTTTAATCAACTCCAACTCAAGATTAGATGAATTACAATTTTGGACATAATTTTAGTTAAATAAAATCATATTAACATTCATATTCAAAATAAAAATGTAGTGTTAAATTTAGAATCCATACATATTTTTTTGGGCAATATTGTAATTTTTTTAAATATCGTAAGCTCGTAGTATATATCCACCTTGAAATTATTTTCCTTTTATTTGAATTTGGATAGAAAGAAAATATTCAAATAAGCTTCAAATTTAAAATTGTAATTAAATAAGAATTTTAATTTTGTTTTTGTGTGCACGCTTTTCCATGGCTAAGGGTAATAAAATAAATTAGGAAAATCAAACCTGGTAGTTGAACAAGGGTTGTGCTTCAAATCTTGTAGACCAGTTGTAAAAACTTTTAAGGCTCATCAAATTTTGAAGAGTAAGTTTCGTTAATTGAGATAACACGATAATATCATTTTTGGTGGTTCCTTCTTCTTTTTCTTTCTCTGAGACTATCGCTTCTACCTTTGGACAATTATCTACCCTGAATATGTTCAGATTTTGCAGTCGTGGGAGCATATTGAACTGAACCACATGCACCAATTTCTCACAATTAGAAACTGTCATATCTTTCAGTTGGCAGAAGGACTTTGATTCTTTTTCTGAAGCTATGAGTAATTGCTTGTCCCATATCTCTATTATGTTAGGCAATTTCTGAATTTCCAAATACTCGAAGACTGGGAAAGCAACCTGTAAAGTAGTTTACAGTACTTTAGGTTAGTGACTATTACAAAATTGTGGATAAGCAACAATTGATAATTGCAACACTTTCAAATGCATGCTCTAATCATGTATGAGCTTTTGTACTTGTGGCTATGTGCAAATGATGAGCAACAGGAAAGCAAATTCATAATTGCATATCTCCATATTCTTCTCAAATATTTGGAGTATCTAATTACTAACTAAAGCACCTTTTGTTGTCAGCTCTTCACATTGTTTTCCATCTTTCATCATTATTTATCTATTTTCCTTTAATAATCTGTGTTCCATAAGTTTATTGGTTATTTTTTAGATAAGGTAAATTATGTTGTTGATTTGAGTATTAGACCTATGAAAAAGAAGAAAATTTTATTTAAAAAATTCACCACGTGCCTTGATTATTTTTATATTGATAATTTCTTATTTAATTTAATATTCATTTTCTTGACATATCTATTTAAGTTAGATGGTAAAATAAATGAAGTTATTTGAACTCCACTTATGTTGGGCACATTAAAATTATTTTAAGAACGACTCATTATATAAATAAGTTAAAATTGAACATATTTTTGAAACTTATCATTAATTTTCTGAGTTCGGCTCGAACTTAGTTCCGTAAACTTAAATGTATAATACAATATCAAGTTATTTGAACTCGGTTTGATTAAAGCTCATTTGTGTTCGGCTCAAATGGTAAACGAAGATCATCTTTTGTTGATAAAAATAAAAAGACCAACGCAAATATATTTTTAAACTCATTAAGTTTTTCAAATTAAACTTGAACAATATTTTGTTGTGCCTTTGGAGATGCTTTAGGTTTCTATTTAAGAGATGTTAAGTCCAACTTTAGGCCCTACAGAAGATATGGCCCCACAGTACACGTAGATCGTGTTCACAAAAGCCATCCGTCCCACAAAAGTCCCGCATCGTTCTCTATTTTAGATACTAATCTGGTCATCATGTTTTAAGTTTGTTCTACTAGGGTCTTGTTTGGTTCTTTGTTACGTTGTTCTACATTTTTGTAATTTTGTTAGGTTTTGATTATTTTTCATGTACTTCTTTATCTAAAACTGTGTTTGATTTATGAATTTGGGAAATGATTTGGAAATGACAAGGGAAAAAGTAGGTGAAATATCAACGAAATATAACTAAATTTCACACATCTTTTCCCTTTCACTTTCCAAATCTTTCTTCAAATTTAGGAACCAAACATAGCCTAAAGCAATAAAATGGCAGCATTATTTTTGTTACACACACCCCAAAAAAGGAAAATATTATATGAACTACGACAACTCAACTTAGGGATAAACTTTTTGATTTTTACTATTTTATTCTTTCAAGTTTTTGGATAGTAATATTCAAGAAAATGTCAAAGTATTAAATTGGAAAGATTCAAAATAAATACACATTATCAATACATGGCCAACAATGGTGCCTTTTGGGCTGTGGAAGTTGACCACGGGCCACGTTTTGATTATTTAAAATTTTCATTTTGTAAAGTCCATGTGTATATCATCTAAAAAAAAAAAAAGATTGATCCAATAATCTTAACCTATTTAATTTATTACAATTGTATCTAAAAAAAAAGAATGATAAGTGTGTTTAAAATACATACAAACATACATATATATATATATACATGTATATATACATTTGTGTTTCTGGTTTTACTGGTCATGTGCAACCAAAATTGATGAGGACATTCATACCTTGTTAGTGAAGAGGGATTGTGTTTCAGATCTAGAGGTGAAAAGCTTTTGAGGCTCTGCAAATCTTCAAGTGTCAAACTCGTTAGTTGAAGGAACGAGTTGGTATTATTGTTGTTTTCTGCTTTTTCTTCTTCTTCCCCCCCCCCCCATTATTCAATACTATTACTTTTAGCTCTTGACAATGACTAACCTCAAGTTGTTCTAGTTTTGGCAATTATCGGGGCATATTGGATGAACCGACATTCACCAATTTCTCACAGCTTCAGATGGTCGCATTTCTTAATTGTAGAAAAGGCTCTGATGGAAGTAATTTCTTATCCCATATCTTTGTTATCTTTGCTAGTCTTTTAATTTGCAATCTCTCCAAGGCAGGGAATGTAACCTGCAACATTCATAACATAATTGTTAAACATTAGACTCCAAGGTCAGCAGTTTAACAAGCAATACAATGTAGCCCAATAAATTTATGTTGGTCTTAATTAGTCAATAATTGAAGTCCAATAAATTGATTTTACTATGTCCCAATTAATGCCAAAACTTAAATTCTTGGTTCCATAACAGCTAATATGATTTTGTTTTATGTAATGGAAACTATAATAGATTGGAAGTAACAAATCTTTTTGTTGCATTGGTGCAACCTTTTGTCCTCATTGTGCAATAGGTGTTGTACACGAGTTGGTTTGATTGTTTTGAAAGAAAATCATCAATTGAATATATTAAGAAAATTTCAACCAACTATAAATCCACCATTTCTCAAGATTGATGGGTTCGACAGATTAAAAAAACGAAATGAGAGAAAATCAGGCTTCACATTATTTTCACATTTCATCGTGGTTTTTTCTATTTGACTTTGATAATCTGTGTTCTATGATTTTATGAAAGGGAATCGTTTGTCTCCAGTTGAAATTTCAACTGGACCAGACAGTTGAGATCTCTTACCGATAAAAGTCATTAAACGGAGGTTTCTTACCGCTGCGAGTTTATGAAAAGATTTAACTAAATGAAGAGTTAAAATAATGGGCCAATGCATTTCATAAACTCTTATTGGTAAGAGACCTTCGTTTAATGACTGTTATCGGTAAGAGACCTTAACTGTCTGTTCCGTTTGAACTTTTAACTACAGAAAAGACAATTCCCTTATAAAAACACACCATTTGAGGTTTATTTAAAACCTTGAATTTTACTATTTTATTTTTTCAAGTTTTTAGATAGTAATATTCAAGAAAATGTCAAAGTATTAAATTGAAAAATATGAAAGATTCAAAATAAATACACAAATCAATACATGGCCAACAAGGGTGCCTTTCGGGTCGTGGGAGGACACCATGGGTCACGTTTAGATGATTTAAAATTTTCATTTTGTAAAGTCCTTAGTGTATATCATCTAAAAAAAAGATCGATCCAATAATCTTAGCCTATTTAATTTATTACAATTGCATTTGAAAAAATAAATGATAACTGTGTTTAAAAAAAATAAATAAATAAATAAAAACAATCCTTTTGTTTAATGACAAACACGATAAATTGAAAAGGCTAAAATTATAAAATTGATTTAATTTTTTTTGCGGATGATATAAACGAAGAATCCTAAAAAATGCACAGTTCAAATAATTAAAAAGAGAGTCGTAGTGGGCCCACGGGCTCGAACAACACATTTGAGTCTAGATTATTGACACGAGAAAAGCCTAATCTGAGAAAAATACAAGCATACATATATATATATATACGTATATATACATTTGTGTTTCCGATTTTACTGGTCATGTGCAACCAAAACTGATGAGGACATTCATACCTGGCTAGTGAAGAGGGATTGTGTTTTAGATCTAGAGGTGAAAAAGCTTTTGAGGCTCTACAAATCTTCAAGTGTCAAACTCGTTAGTTGAAGGAATAAGTTGGTATTGTTGTTTTTTCTATTTTTTCTTCTTCTTTCCCCCCATTCTTCAAT
The DNA here is from genome assembly GCF_055761805.1 of Camellia sinensis. NCBI lineage: Eukaryota > Viridiplantae > Streptophyta > Magnoliopsida > Ericales > Theaceae > Camellia > Camellia sinensis. The sequence continues at coordinate 121,046,366 of NC_138970.1, forward strand.
ATTATTACTTTCAGCTCTCGACAATGACTAACCACAAGTTGTTTTAGTTTTGGTAATTTTCGGGGCATATTGGATGAACCGACATTCACCAGTTTCTCATAGCTCCGGATGGCCATGTTTCTCAATTGTCGAAAAGGCTCTGATGGAAGTAATTTCCTATCCCATATCTCTGTTATCTTTGTTAGTCTTTGAATTTACAATCTCTCCATGGCAGGGAATGTAACCTGTAACTTTCATAACATAATTGTTAAACATTAGACTCCAAGGTCAGCATTATAACAAGTAGTACAATATAGGCCAATAAATTTATGTTAGTTTTAATTAGACAATAATTGAAGTCCAATAAATTGATTTTACTATGTTCCAATTAATGCCAAAACTTAAATTCTTGGTTCCATAACAACTAATATGATTTTGTTTTATGTAATTGAAACTATAATAGATTGGAAGTAACAAATCTTTTTGTTGCATTGGTGCAACCTTTTGTCCTCATTGTGCAATAGGTGTTGTGCATGAGTTGGTTTGATTGTTTTGACAGCAAATCATCAATTGAATATATTAAGAAAATTTCAACCAACTATAAATCCACCATTTCTTAAAATTGATGGGTTCGGCAGATTAAAAGTACAAAATGAGAGAAAATCAGGCTTCACATTATTTTCACATTTCATCGTGATTTTTTCTATTTGACTTTGATAATCTGTGTTCTATGATTTTATGAAAGGGAATCGTTTGTCTTCAATTGAAATTTCAACTGGACCAGACAGTTGAGATCTCTTACCGGTAAAAGTCATTAAACAGATTGTTTTATTAAATAGGGTGGGAATGGGGTTGGTTTTTTTAATTCTAGCCCACTGGACAAGGAAAAATTATAAGATTTAAACCTATGGAAGGAAAAATTATAAGATTTAAACCTATTATTCCATTCTTACTCTCAACATTTTGATTTTGTCACTCTCTTCCATAAATCCATAACCCATAAATGAGGGGTATTTTTGAAATATTAATTTTATACCCTTGTATGATTTGCAAACCAAATGTTGGATTTGGACAACCTTGGGATATCCTCATTAGTTCAATTCGATCTAAGTTGTCCTAGGATTACAATTTCCGTCATTATTTCCCTAAAACATTGATTATTTTGATTATCATAAAATTTAATCCTCCATCACATTAATTTTATGCCTATAAGTACCTATATGTTGTACTTCTTAATTTGTTATTATGTTGTAATTATTCATGATAATTTTCTAACGTTCATAACAAAACTATAATACCACTATGTAACTATTTCAATTGAGGAATGAAACTATTAGAAAGAAGAAATAAGAAAGAAGTTTTTTGGGTGAAGAAGAAGAAGAAGAAAGTTGGGAACATAAAATGCAAATAAGTTTTTTACGTTGAAATGGCAAATAAGTTAAAAATCTGATAAGTTGAACCAAGCACCAAACCTGTGTGAATGTGAAGTAAAATTACATAAGTTTTTGATCAAAACAAAGTAAAACTACATAAGTTTCAAATAAGTGGAAGCAAATGGGGCCAGTAAAATCACCTGATATGCATGGACAAACACATATATGTTTACTTTATGAATCTGTTTCCTAGTCATAGTTGAAGTGTACCATGTGGTGTAGATTTTCCATAGGGTTATTTTAGCTACAATGTTTTCTTTGATCATTTTAGCTGCTTGACTACTCTATCTCTCTCACAGTTTCTTTTTCCTTTTTTCCTTTTGTACATGAATATACCATAAAAATTTTGGGTACACCATTCCCCAACATGACAACAACTGAGGTATGAAATGCACACATAATTCTAACACCATTTTCTCTCAGGATATCACTTATTTGGTGAGCTTTGCAGGTAACCCAATTTGTAAGTGGACTGTTTGAGTCAAGAAATGATCTTTCCACATTTAACAATCACATACGAGACTTCCTTGTGCAGTCAAAAGAGTTCTCAGCATAGGTAAACACCAGCATAACTTATTTCCATTGCTTAATTTTCTCAGAAATGTAGCTGTTCTCATTGTTGATTGAGATGTTTAATTATCCATGTGGGATTTGATGACTAACAAAAAAAATGTTGTATTTGATGTTGTTGGGAGTTAGAGCCGGATTTCGGTCTAGGCAAACTAGTATTTTAAGAAACTTAGAATTCGAGGTGTTGATGCCCCAAAATACCAAATGGTGTCGGATTAGCACGAAACTTGGCACACATGACCGCCTAGGCACGAGAGAATTGTGGGAGAAGACGAGACTCAAATTGGGTTCCCAATTTGGAAATTAGAGCCGGATTTCGGTTTAGGCAAACTAGTTCCTTAAGAAATCTTGAATTCGAGGTGTTGACACCCCAAAATCACCAAAAGGCGTCGGATTAGCACGGAACTTGGCACACACGACCGCCTAGGCACGAGAGACTTGTGAGAGAAAACGGGACTCGAATCGGTTTCCTGGTTTGGGAGTTAGAGTCGAATTTCACTCTAGGTAAACTAGTTCCTTAAGAAACTTGGAATTTGAGGTGTTGACGCCCCAAAATCACCAAACGGCGTCAGAATAGTACGAAACTTGGCACACACGACCGCCTAGGCACGAGAGACTTGTGGGAGAAGACGGGGCTCAAATCGGGTTCCAGGTTTGGGAGTTAGAGCCGGATTTCACTCTAGGATAACTAGTTCTTTAAGAAACTATTGAGGTGTTAACGTTCCAAAATCACCAAACAGGGTCGGATTAGCACGAAACATGGCACACACGACCGCCTAGGCACGAGAGACTTGTGAGAGAAGACGGGGCTCAAATCGGGTTCCCGGTTTGGGAGTTAGAGCTGGATTTCGGTCTAGGCAAACTAGTTCCTTAAGAAATTTGAATTCGAGGTGTTGACGCCTCAAAATCACCAAACGACGTCGGTTTGGCACGAAACTTGGTACACAAGACCGCCTAGGCACAAGAGACTTGTAGGAGAAGACAGGACTCCAATCGGGTTCCCGATTTGGGAGTTAGAGCCAAATTTCACTCTAGGCAAACTAGTTCCTTAAGAAACTTGAATTCAAGGTGTTGATGCCCCAAAATCACCAAACGGCGTCGGTTTGGCACGAAACTTGGCACACACAACTGCCTAGGCACGAGAGACTTGTGGGAGAGGACGAGGCTCGAATCGGGTTCCCGGTTTGGGAGTTAGAGCCGGATTTCGGTCTAGGCAAACTAGTTCCTTAAGAAATTTGAATTCGAGGTGTTGACACCCCAAAATCACCAAATGGTGTCGGTTTGGCATGAAACTTGGCACACATGACTGCCTAGGCACGAGAGACTTGTGGGAGAAGACGAGACTCCAATCGGGTTCCTGGTTTGGGAGTTAGAATCGGATTTCACTCTAGGCAAACTAGTTCCTTAAGAAACTTGAATTCGAGGTATTGATGCCCCATAATCACCAAATGGCATCGGTTTGGCACGAAACGTGGCACACACGACCGCCTAGGAACGAGAGACTTGTGGGAGAAGACGGGCCTCGAATCGGGTTCCCGGTTTGGGAGTTAGAGCCAGATTTCGGTCTAGGTAAACTAGTTCTTTAAGAAATTTGAATTCAAGGTGTTAACACCCCAAAATTGCCAAACGGCGTTGGTTTGGCACGAAACTTAGCACACACGACCGCCTAGGCACGAGAGACTTGTGGGTGAAGAAGGGACTCCAATCAGGTTCCCAGTTTAGGAGTTAAAGCTGGATTTCGGTCTAGGCAAACTAGTTCCTTAAGAAATTTGAATTCGAGGTGCTAGACGCCCCAAAATCACCAAACGGGGTCGAATTAGCATGAAACTTGGCACAAACGACCGCCTAGGCACGAGAGACTTGTGGGAGAAGACGGGGCTCGAATCGGGTTCCCGATTTGGGAGTTAGAGCCGGATTTCTGTCTAGCCAAAATTATTTACTTAATTATCTTTGTAATTATATAGTAGTTAATTTTTGGGGAACTGACCAATAATCCCAAAAGGTGGAATTAGAAACTGATTAGTCCCATATTTTTTTTGTACACACAGAGGTCTCATTATGTGTTGGTTTACGTTTTTGCCCTTCTGTGTTGGGTATTAGGTTTGGGCAGAATTGTTTCTTTGATTGGCATAGATGGCACGTTTTGAAAAAGTGCACTATAGGGGTTTTTGGGATTGGTGTTGTTTTTTGGGTGACCCACATTTGATATATGACCCATATTTAGTTATTGCACCCACATTGGTGGTATCTTATTTTGACATTTCGGTTGATGTGAGCAACTTCTCAATTGCCATTGTTGAATTTTGACCGACTGAACTACTCCGAGTTTTGTAGGTGGTTAGGGTTTTTGATCGTGAAATGTGGTTCGCCCACATTTGAGTAAGTCACATTTGAAGCAAATCATCAATTGCACAAATCTAAGGCCCTGGAGGCAATTCGGACATCGACAGTTTGCGGACGTTAGATTGACGTTGTTGTTATTGTTGTTTGGGGTTTGGGCAAGGTGTTCTGCCGTCGACCTTACGGAACCAGTGTGGGAGACATTTCTGTGCGATTAGACATGCTGAAGGTTGCGGCGTAAGTGTGGAGAGGGGGTTCGTATTGGTTTTGAATCGCGTGGTTAGCGGGATTGCATGCCAGATTTGTTGATGTAGATATGGAATTAAAACGCCCAAGCATGAGTAGCGAGCGTTGTTGTTGTTGGTGATATTGATGTCAGGGCTGTGTTGGTATCGACTGTGGGCGTTGGTAATGGTTGGGTTTGTTTGGGCGTAGGTTTGGGTTTGTGACATATGTGGGAAAACACTATGACAGTAATGTGAGATGTGTGAATATGTGGGTGTGTGCGTATGTGTTGTTGGGGTGGGTTGTTTTGGTTTCGCATGTGGATGTTGGTAGTGGTGGGGTGCGTTCGGGTGTAGGTTTGGTTTTGTGATATATGTGGAAAAACACTAGGATAGTAATATGAGATGTGGGAATATGTGGGAATGTGGTAGTATACCTTCGATTGTGTGTCCAAACAAATTAAGGTGCCATTTAAGGGTGGTGTTAGTATTTCATAATGTAGTCGTGTTCAAGGGTCGTGGGTGTGGCTGTTGGTTTTGTGTGTTATGGAGATGTATGCTGTGTTTTGTCTATTGTAGCTATGCAGGAGTAGTAATGTGGGATGGCATGGCGTTGTTGTGTGTGGATGTGTACTGTAGCATGTGTGGTGAGTGCATTTTTTATTTTTATTTTTTTTTATGAATGTATGTAGTGTTGGAATGCGTGAATGTAGGTTGGAACTTTTGTGTTGGGGCATATGACGCATATTTATGTAATTGTGTTTGTCTTTGAACTTTGTTGTGCCTGATGGTTTTGTGTAATTTGAACTGTAATATGAAGTGTTTTATACGTTCACATCATTCAATAATGTATATACAACGCGGCCTCGGTGAACGTTCACTTTCACATTTAATTATATTTTTCAGAATTCAAATACTCACGAACCTTAGAAACCCACAAAATCCTACCCATATTTGATCTTTCCAAAAATATGCACAGTAAAACAAACGTAATCAATGGAATTCAAAAATCGTTTTAAAAATGTTACACAAAGAAAGGGTAAAAAAGTCACCAAATCCATTCCAAAATTAGCAAATGGGATCTTGCGGATCATATTACCAAAAAAAAAAAAAAGGACTTCCCAAAGTATTAAAAAACAAGGAGGACTCCTTAGACTAAAACTCTCCCAAATGGGATTTCTCAATAATTTCCCCTTAATTTTTTATATTTTTTTGTAATTAAAATATTAACACATAATTATATTGTCATTAATTATTTTATTTTTTGTTTTTAGATATTTCCCCAGTAGAAGTTTGCTTCTTGTGGAATGTAGGCGTGTGAAGATTGTGATTAACTTTTGTTTTTGTTAACCACGGAAGAATCATGACGAAAACTTTTGTTTTTGATTTACGTTATTTTGAATTGTGAACAACATTATGTATTTAAACATTGTATATGTATTATGCAACATTATGTAGTGGGATAATTTTGCTGATGTATTGTTATGAATGGAAGAATATTTTTATTATGGATGAATTGTGATTTTTATACTGGAATTTTTATATTATTATGTAATTATCGGTTTATTTTTTAGTTATTTTTCATTTAATACAGGTAATTTTCATATTTTTAATAATTTATTGCAGTTTTTTTTTTTGTTTTTTTTTTTTGAGATGGCACCACACCGTCTCAAAAAACATTAGAACCAGATTGTTTTTGCGACATAAGCAATGCCGTCGCAAAAGATATTTCCAAAAATTGAAAAAAACCTTTCGCGACGGTATTATTTGCCGTCACAAATAACCTTTTAGAGACAGCGTCGTCGTGCTGTCTCAAATAAACTTTTAGCGACGGCAAGTTACTCGTCGCAATAAAACACTTTCGCGATGGCAACACAGTGCCGTCTCAAAAAATTCCAGATTTTTACATATTAATGGCGACAGTAGAATTCCGTCGCAAAAAGGCAACTTTGCGGTCGCAAAAAAAAGGCGACGACATTGTGCTGTCACTAAAACTTTTTAGCAACACCCTTTGTTGCAACCCCCCACTTGCCGTCGCTAAAAGTCATCTTTTGTCGCAAAAAAAGCTTTTGAGACGGCATTTGGAGTATTTGCGACGGCATTTTGCCGTCGCAAAAAGTCAATTTTTTTGTAGTGAAACCAATTGAACCAAACCGGTTATATTTGATCAATTTTTTAATATGAATCGGTCTGTGTAGTTTTAAATTTTTTTTTTTCAATTTTTGGTTCAGTACCGGTTTAGGCACCTTATGCACCGAATTAAACCGAAACCGACTGAAAGTTTCACATATTAAGCATAATATATATTAAATGTATAATGAAATTGGTTGAGTACAAAGTTTAGTTGATTTACTTAATCATTTATTTTTTTCTTAAATGTTTTAGGTTTGACAATAGATATTGGCAATGTGATAAGTTGTTAGTTTGCCATTCATATGTGCTTGAGTCAAGTTTTGCTACTACTATACCTATAGGCCCTGTTTGTTTTGGGGTATAGAGGGAGGGATGTGATTAGGATAGAGGTGGGGCCCATTTAATGTTGTGTTTGTTTGTAGATTTTGGGAAGGGATTAAGATGGAGGAGGGGATAAGGTTAGGCCTTGGAAGGGGGATTGGGATGGAGGAGGTAGATGTGGTATTAGAAAAATAGTCCGCCGGATTAGAAATTTTTTATTTTTTTTAATTTTTTACATGTTGGACATTGTTTTTTGAACATTAATATTTAATTTTTTGTATTTTTTGTTAAGTAAAAATCATTGTTTTATTTGTTTTATTTTTTCTGGAAATTTTTTAATTTATTTTTTATTTTTTATATGTTGGGTATTGTTTTTTTTTTTTTTGAACATTAATGTTTAATGTTTTTGTATTTTTTTTATTTGTTTTATTATTTTATATTTATTTTATATGAAAATAATTTAACAATCCCTACACCAACAACTATCATCAAAACAAACATAATTTTACTTAATCTCCTCACGATCAATCCTCCCCTCACTATTAATCCCTTCACTATCAATCCCCTTTATTCCACTTTTGAAAACAAACAGGGCCATATTGTTATATTAGATGTTTAAGTCGTTTTCAATTTTTTGTTTTACTTTATTTGATAGACTCTTGATTTAGTCTTATGTGATGATGATTTTAAACTTTGGTTTTACTTTGGTGTCAAGACTATGGTTTTCAAATTATATTTTATTTCTAATTTTACTTCAATAAAAGCTTAAACACTTACTATTTATTAATTCTTTTGTTTGTATTTTTGTGAATGGTTGGATTGGATATTGAAGTACTATATAAATGGCTAATTCAATATTTCTATATAAATCATTTACTATACTACAAATTTAAGAAGTAATTCAAATTTGAAAGGTCGTAAACCAAAAATCTCACCGAGCCGAACTGTACCATTTGAATTGGTGCAGTTTGGTGTGGTTTAGGAAAAAGTTCGGTCTGTATCGGTTCTGTAACAAGCCCGCGGGGGACCTCGCTACAGCTCGGACTCGATTTTGTTGTCACGGTTCTAAATCTGAACCAAAGAGTCCAAATCCGGCAAATCGTTTTAGGAAAACTGATTTTTGAAAGAAGTGCCAAACATGGACTGCTTTGCCAGATACAGAGTCGCCACCTAAATATTTTATTTTGGGAAATTTAGGAAACCCTGACTCGGTGCCAAAAGGCCACGTGTCCGTCATCACCAAAGTTGCCTCGGCTCGGGAACTTGGGTACGATTGGGGAAGGTCACTTCGTGAGCACCCCCGCTCGCCCGGTCATAGACCGGCCTCTACTAACCATGATATCAATTTTTGAAAACATTGTGAGTTCTTATACCGGTTATTAGCCTAGGTTACTATGTGATGCGCACAGCATATAAGTATAGACCGGGTCGCCCGAATTGGAACAAAACATTTCATGCTTGTTTTTGAAAATGGTTTGCTACCCGCAGATAGGCTTGAAACATTTTGATGATTCATTCCAATTCAGATAACCCAACCTTCACCCACAGGCATTCAGGCAGTTATATCAGATAAGCACATAGCCTCATGGTAAGCATGCTATTCATGGCAGTCACTCACACGCATGCAAGGATGTTAAAGCATAAAGCTTACCGAGTACTCCAAGCCAAAACAGAAACTCATTAGAAATCATGCATGAATCCTAAGTATACAGAAATGCCTAATGCAACACATGCAAAATGCAACTATAGCAGGCTCGGCTATTCTAAACATGGCATATGAGATGCTACAACTATCATGTATTCAATTTTAGAATTGAAAAATACAATGCAGTTAGTATGATGCGCTGAGCCCGGTGCATGCAATACAGATGGATGATGCAAACATGCTGTCATACTGTATGCTAATTTAAATATGCCCTAATCTAACCATCATAAGCGGATAAATAAAAGGGAGAAAGACGTGGGGTTGGAAGACATACATCACACTCACGCACACTTATTACAGTTATGCCCTCGCGCAGAGGGTCCGAATAAATATACAGTCCAAATATTACAGAATTCTAATTAATTAATGAATTAACTAGAAAGCAAATAAACTGGCGTGCAAGCCAGGGACTGTCTTGCTTCTGGTGGATGATGCATGTCCGGGTTGTCTTGCGTGGAAATCCACCGGAATGCCCCAATTAGCCTCTGTTTACATCTGTTCTTGAAATGCGTGCCAAGTCCTGAAAAATTGCTGATTCTTCGTCTTGCTGCAACAGAGAGCAGGAAAGGGGCATAGCAATGTATTTGCACATATATATGCATGTCTCGATCCTCGTGCCACCAATCACGCATACCGAGGCATGATGGCCGAAGAGTCGAAATGCACAACTCAATATAGGATGAATGCACATGAAGCTACAGCTAAAACCTAACTCCATCATGGATAATCCGGAGTGTTGGTGACTGGGGGAATTGAGACACATTCCGTCACTCGGAGTACGAAATGTACCTCGTTTCCCGTGCCCGGGCTAATTCCTATTCCGGACACGATGCAATATGCATGATATGCATGAAATGCAACTAAGATATAATCCTAACATACAGAATGCTATGGAAATGAGATGCCTCGAAATGCGTGCACACAGGCACGCAAACCGAGAAAGTGACGGGATGTTAAAAGTGAGATGCCTCGAAGTGCGTGCACACGGGCACGCAAACCGAGGCGGTGACAGATACAATGAAAATGAGATGTCTCGAAGTACGTGCACGCGGGCACGCAAACCGAGGCGATTGACAGAATGACAATGAAAATGAGATGCCTCGAAGTACGTGCACACGGGCACGCAAACCGAGGCGATGCTAGATGCACTGAAAATGAGATGCCTCGAAGTACGTGCACACGGGCACGCAAACCGAGGCGATGACAGATACAATGAGAATGAGATGCCTCGAAGTACGTGCACACGGGCACGCAAACCGAGGCGATGCTTGATGCACTGAAAATGAGATGCCTCGAAGTACGTGCACACGGGCACGCAAACCGAGGCAATGATAGATGCACTGAAAATGAGATGCCTCGAAGTGCGTGCACACGGGCACGCAAACCGAGGCAATGATAGAATGATGAAATGATAAATGGGCTTATACCAACATGAGTGAGCCTCAGCCACACTCACATCGGATGCCGTCAGATAAAAATGGAGCGCCTCGAAATGCGTGTACACGGGCACGCAAACCGAGGCGATGCTAAAATGACATGGAAATGACAAATGGGCTTATACCAACATGAGTGAGCCTCAGCCACACTCACATCGGATGCCGTCGGATAAAAATGGAGTGCCTCGAAATGCGTGCACACGGGCACGCAAACCGAGGCAGTGATAAAATGCAATGAAATGGCACGGAAATGACAAATGGGCTTATACCAACATGAGTGAGCCTCAGCCACACTCACATAGGATGCCGTCGGATAAAAATGGAGTGCCTCGAAATGCGTGCACACGGGCACGCAAACCGAGGCAGTGATAAAATGCAATGAAATATGGCAAAAATGATATGCAAGCATGCCAATGGAATTTCAGCAACAAAATATGGGGGAAAACAGTCCCGAAATGAAGCGAAATGACATGAAATACAAGGAAATGTCCCGAAATGCAACATTAGGCACCCGAAATGGCCTATAGCTATGCTAAACATGCACAATATGGACATGCAATGCAAAGAAAGAAGCTAGACAGTCCCAAAAGATGCACTTTCACAGTTATAAACATGGTCAAACTGCAAGTATGGGTAGGGGAAAAATAGCATGCAAGAATAGGGGCCAAAAGAGGGGTAATGAAGCAAGTGGTATAAGCAAAACCCAAACTGAAAAATTTCCTTCTACAACACTGAATATGGACCAAAAATATGAACATTTACAGTATATGGCAGCCTCAAAATCAGTATAAAAACATGCTAAAAATATGATGCAAAATGAGGCTCAAAAGGTGCTAAAACATGAAGTATACAAAATAATCACCAAACAGAAAAAAAGTGTGAATGAAACATGAATTATAGGCCAAAATAAGGCTACTTTAAGTTCGGACCAAGGTCCAAAAACAGAAGCAAAGAGGGCTACCAATTTATGCAAAAAAGGGGCCAAATAAGGGATATAACTACAAGTGACACATGGAGGCACCAAATGGTGAGGGGCCCTTCAACAATGTTGAAGAAGGGCCCAAAATAAGCACATTCACAGATTACAACATGCTCAAAAACAGATTACATATAGGCTAAAAATAGCATGCAAAATGTTGACATACAAGAGGGTCAATGAAGCAAGTGCATCATGGAGGGCTCAAACAGGGTTGAGCCCTTAATGAAAAGTGAAAATGAGCTCAAAAGAGGGCCACTTTCAGTTATGGCCGGAGCTCAACACAAAAAGCATGCATGGCTTACATATTGATCAAGAAAAAGGGTCAAAAGGGTCAAAGTATTACTTACCCTTGAAGATCAACACTTTTGTTGCTTCTTAGATGGATTTGCAGCTTCTTTAGCCTTCAAGAATCCTTCCTTGTTGCTGGAAATGAGATGGTGGTGGTAGAGCTTGGTGGTGTAGAAGGAATGATGGTTAGGGACTTAGGGTTTTTTCAAGAATTGAGAAGGAAGAAGATGGAGTTGGCTATGGAAGCTTGAAGATGAAAGTTTCTAACCCTTGTCAAGAAGGACCTCAGCTGGTTATATGGACAAGAAGATGGGTGTAAAGGTGGGGCCAAAAGGAGGCAATCTTTCCCCACAAAATATCCCCGAATTGGGATATTTTCTGGGGGGAAACAGCTGGACAGCTGTAAAGCACACACAGTGAGGAAGCAGGCCGGCCCATTGCTTTGGCTGCAGGTGGCTGGCCGGCCACCCCCCCTAGCCGGCCGGCTAGGGGTCAAAAGGTTCAATCAAATTTGGTGGCCGGCCACCACATGGTGATGTTCCCCTAGGTCTCCTCATCACAACCATGTGGTTCAAAGTCCAAGAAAATGGGTCCAAGGGGTTCAACATTGGCTCGGAAAGAGGGGTTCAAAAGGGTCAATCAACATTAATGGCCGGCCACCACTTTTTAGTGGCCTCCCATGTGTGTACATCATAAATATGTGGTTGAAAGTTCGAGAAAATTGGCCCAAGGTGTTCAACATTGCAGTTAAAGAGGAGGGGCAAAAATGGAAAGAAAAATTAGTGGTCGGCCATGGGTTTTTAGGAGCCTCCCAGGTGTGTAGATCACAGATATGTGGTTGAAAGTTGGCAACACTAACCCTAGGGTATTCAACATTAGCCCGGAAGTGCGAAAAACGGGCGTCGGGAGGCTCCGGAGGAGAGATAACTGGTTGCTGCAACAATTGCTGGCCTCCCACCCTTCAGTGACCTTCCTGGTGATAAAACAGAGGTACCTGCCAAAAATGAACGAAAACCGATGCAAAACGAATGTTCGGGGGCCAAAACACGCAGTTCGGGGCCCCGGAAACTGCCCGTTAAACACCGAAAGTGGCGTTCGGCCACGAAGTGGGTTTCTCAGACCCCAGTGTCCCTCAAAAGGGAGAAAATAAGATGTATGCCAAAAATCAGAGCAAACGGAGATGGTTAGGCGGTCCCGAACCGAGGCACACGGCCTGACGGCTCCGAAAACCGGGAACCGGACTCCGAAATGGGCAAAATGGCCTACGGCCACCAAATGTAGCCTACGGACATTGAGAGATGGTCTACGGGACCTCTCCCTCCCCTCAGGAAAAGAAACGGAGAAAACCGAGTCTGGTTCGCAAACCGAGACAAGGCGCAGAAAAGGGTTTGGAAGTCCGGAGGCAGGGCTCACAGCCGCGACTCTGAAACTTCTGAACAAGCACATTATGCAATATCACCAAGCGCTCAATCGGTGACGTCTGAGTCTTAAGGTCGGTCAAAAATGGGGTGTCTACAGTTGCCCCTCTTTGACAGAACTCGGAAGTCACAAGTGACGGGAGTGAATGTCAAAGCCAAGAGACGACCCATTTTTGACAAGGCCGAAGACTTAGACAAACATACAAGATAAACAGAAATGTGCCCGCAGGCAGGGGGGGCAAGATGCAAAATGATATGCGAGAAGATTTTGAAGATTGGACTTATACGCTACGCGAAGCCGGTTTTTGAAAGTTGGACTTATACGCTACGCGAAGCCGGTTTGAAGAGTTGGGGATTCATGCAATGCACTGTAACGTAGTGGCTAAAATGCAATGTAATAGCTAAGAGGTAAAGGTACCTTACAGGGGCAATTGGCAATGACTTACCTCATGCTGCTGGGGATCTTTCGCTCCTTCTTGGTTGAACTGCAGGTACTACTTTTCTCCCTGACTATGGTCGCAGCTTTCCCTATTCTCCAACAGGGTGACAGACTAGGTTGGATCAGTATCCAGAATTAAGGCGCATACAGATGCTATCTCAATCTATGGGGCTGCCATACAGATTTCAAGCCGAGGATATACCCCTGGGTATTTAAACCAGACTTTAGTCTTGGAAATCCCGAACCTTTGCGTTCTAGGCATAAGCCATTCAAACTCTAGTTTCCACCGTCTCAGTTGGTCTCCTAGGAACTCACCGCAAACACAGGCAGGTGGCTATACCAGACCACCGAAAGTCGTTCGGGCACGACAAACACCAAAGGAATTGCACCTTCAGAGGATTTAAGGTCTCCTAGACCAGGGAGTGCACAAGACAGTGCGATGCAGAGATGCAGGATTTAAGGTCTCTGCAGACCGGAGGATTTAAGGTCTCCCAGACCGGGGAGTGCACAAGACAGTGCAAGTGATTTGAAATGCACAGGACAGTGCGACACGCTAAACAGCGCGATTGAAATGCACTAAACAGTGCGATTGATTCGAAATGCACAAGAAAGTGCGATTGAGATGCGTAAAATAGCGCGAAATGTAAACTGCACAAAACAGTGCGATGCCCAAAATGGCGCGAGTGATTTTTGAAATGCACTAAACAGTGCGATACGCTAAACAGCGCGATTGAAATGCACTAAACAGTGCGATACGCTAAACAGCGCGATTGATTTTGAAATGCACTAGACAGTGCGATACGCTAAACAGCGCGATTGAAATGCACTAAACAGTGCGATACGCTAAACAGCGCGATTGATTTTGAAATGCACTAGACAGTGCGATACGCTAAACAGCGCGATTGATTTGAAATGCACTAGACAGTGCGATACGCTAAACAGCGCGATTGATTTGAAATGCACTAGACAGTGCGATACGCTAAACAGCGCGATTGATTTGAAATGCACTAAACAGTGCGATGAGATACAAAGTGTAAGTGCACAAGATAGTGCGAGTGAATGCATGTTCTATGCAAATGAGGTGCATTTTCTATGCAAGTATGGAAGAGTGCATTTTCTATGCAAAAGATATGAGCATTTTCTATGCAAGAAACAGGAGCATATTCTATGCAATATTGAAAGCAAATTCTATGCAGAATCGAAAGTAGGCATATTCTATGCATGAATCATAACGATGTGCGGCACGCATGCAACAACAGTGTATATGAAAATTCACATTCTATGTAGTAGAGGAGCATCAAATATGTACTCTGGTGCCTCTGATTTACCTCTTAGAGGACTTTGCAACACACTCAGCTCAAAAAGGGCACACCCTGTTCATATTGGCAAGAGATAACATCTGCTGTTGCTGCTTTAATTGCCGTTCTGACTTGAAGCATGCTTAAGCTTGGAGTAGAGGCATACTCATTCTTCGGGGCACTGGCAAGGCCTGAAGAGGTACATATGGAATGCAATCTCAGAATTTTCTGAAGGTGAAACACACTCAGATGCTCGACATTTTCCCTATTTTCTTTTGCTTTGCAGTCCGGAACTTATATAGCTTCAGATAGGTCCTGGTTTTGCTGTTCTGACATGACCTGGGCTGAACCCTGCGGTTTTATGAAAGAATGAATCTTGTTTTGCACAGATGTGGAGAACGGCATGGCACTCGGAGCGCAAAACGATTTTATTTTGAAATTGATAAATGAGCTCTTGACCGGGTATCGAGCCTACGACTGAACACAGCAAGACAACTCAACACGGAAATAAAAGGCACACAACCTAGACACATCGAGTAACACTCAAAACGACTCAAAACAAGAATCGAGATAAAACAAAAAGACACGACACTCAAATGTGCACAGGGAGTCTGTTTCACCGGGTAGTGTTTCCCATCCTTTCTCATTTGTAGTTCTCACATCGCTCGGCCCTCAAGCTCTGTTTTTTCTGAAAAAGCCCTTTTCTCACTTTTTCTCTCAACGCACGTCTCTCTATTCTTCAATCTCTCATTTTTCATCCCTCCCCTGGGTGGTTGATGGACGAACAGCAAATTGCGGGCTCATGCCCAACATAATCAGCTCGCGGCTATTTCCTTCGGTGACATCTGTCGATGCGCCGGATGAGGGAATGGAGCATCTTGATCCATTCCAATTCGTGCTTCGCACTCGGCTTGATACCTCGCTGCTTGGAGGATGTGAGAGCTTTCTGCCCTTTGTTGTGCCCTTTTCTGGCAGATAGAGTGCCCTTCTTGGCAAGTATGTTGACAACAGGAGGAAGACAGGACATCTGACTCAACTGTGCCCCTATTTCATCATTTTGACCATTTTTTAGTTTTAGTTTTCTCCTAAAAAAAAAATTTGACCAAAATGAGAGTTAGATTAACATACTTGTTCAATTTTCTGATTTAAAATCATGCAAGTTAGGCAGTGAGCACTGAGAGTTTTCCTTTTTTGGGTCCAAGAAATGGTCCAGTTTTGAAAATGGAATACTTTTCGAGAAGATTAGTCAACCTCAGTAAAAATTCTCAAAAACTATTTTCGTAAACGACCACTGCTCTACGAGCATGGGACCTACTCTTGAGATGCGCAACCTCGGATCCATGGCAATGAAAAATTGCCCCTTGTCTGAAGGACACTGCATGGCAACGGAATGTTGCCCCTTGTTTGAAATGGCACCGCGGCGTTCTGAATGGCAACGGAAAGTTGCCCCTTGTTTGGATAGCACCGCAGCGCATTGAATGGCAACGGAAAGTTGCCTCTTGTTTGAATAACACCGCGGTGCATTGAATGGCAACGGAAAGTTGCCCCTTGTCTGAATGGCACCGTAGTGTATTGTAGTCAGTCCTTCGAGCGACGAACGCAACCAGACTCTCAGATATAGAGAAGGCCAAGATTATCAGAACCATTACATGGACATGATTGAGTTTGAAGTGTTTTACGGCTGGACTTCAGAATGAAGTTGCCTACGTATCCCAAAGATGGGAATCAAGCCTCACGTAGTTCGGGGTTAAGGTACACTCGGGTATTAACCTCTCCTTTTTAGGCTCTAACTTTTGCCAAGGCGCCCGTTGCGGGTTTTCGACCTTGCGAGCTTTTGTTCTTCTTTCTTTCTCTTTTCAATTCTTTTTCTTCTCTTTTTTTGTTCTTTTCTTCGCATCTTTTCTTTTTTGTTCTCTTTTTTTCTTTTTGCATTTTTTTGCTTCTTTTTTGTATTTTTCTCTTGCTCTAACTTTTGCCTGGGTCGCCCTTTCGGGTTTTCGGCCCAGCGAGCCTCTCAAGGGTAAAAGTATAACAAGTCCATGCCAAATGGTTTTGAGATCCTGGAGTCATCTGAATCCAGGAGAATGGCTGCTGTTTTGCTTTGTAAGCTTCTTCTGATGAGATCTGATCTTCTTGACCTAACTTTGGTGCCTCTTGTTCGAGGGCTGCTTCAAATCTAGCCACACAGGCCTCACATCGTAGTTGACCATCGAACCTTCTGATTTCAAGTTCAAGGTTTGGAAGCGAAGGGGTTGAGTTTCGAGGCTGAGAGTGATCCTAGGCTGCACAATCTCAAGAGCGATTCCACACAGGTCTTCGCAAGACCACGCAAAACATTTTGTTTTTGAAAGTTTTTAAGAAAGCGACAAATCGCTCGCGCTGAAGGTAGTGTGAAACCAGTCTGGATCAAGCCAGGGTCCTTCTCAGTACTCACGCTAACAAGCATGATTTCATTCATTAAGGGCTTAGCATGCCTCTCTTTCTCTCAAATGATCAAAGTTTTGCGAATCCCGAGGAATTCCTTCCTCTTCGTTTTCACCGCAGTGTTCAAAAAGTTTTGAAAAACTTAGGTCAATGCAATGATTCTAGGGCACAAGAGAGCAGGTGGAATGCACTGCCATTTCATTCAAACTTTCTGGCACAATTGGCACATGGCAGAAGCGAACACAGAAGTGCAAAAAATTGCTGCTGTTCATTCAAATCTTTTGGTACAACTGGCTCCCTGGCAGAAACAGACTCAAAACAAAACGAAAAAGACAAACACAAAACAAAATGGTGACGCCCGAGGTAACACCCCCCCGGAATCACCCGACTCTTGTACAACAGGACTGACTCGATACAACAAGACAGATCCAAAATAAAAAGAGACAGACTCAAAGCAAAAAGACAGACTCAGAAACAAAACAACAAGACCGACTCAATACTTAAGTCGGCATGTACAAAAACTAGCATTTGCAAATGCTCAAAACAGTGCATGCCGTCCACCATATCTGGAGTAACTGGGCGCTGCCTGCAGGTGGTTCATCCCTCCAATCACATCACATTATCCCCTACAACTTCACTGATCAAGTGCTGATAGATTTTGCAAGACCTGGTGCGGGGATGACTCCATTGTCAAATAGATCCTGTACTTCATGGCGAAGACGGAAGCAGGCGTTGGTAGTATGGCCAGTTTGTTGATGGTACGCGCAGTACTGGGTAGTATCATGTGTAGCTGGAAGAGGGTTCGGGAGAGGCCGAGGCTCAAGGGGTTTGAGATGGCCTTGTCCAACAAGGATTTGGAGAGCTTTGGACAAAGGCATATAGAGGGCATGGAAGACCCTCCGACCTCGGGGTTGGTATTTCAAGGTTTGTGGATTTTTGCTGGGCGCACCAGCAAAGGGATTGGCAGATGCTGGCCTGGTTTGCCGATCTCTTCCGAGTGGAGGATTAGAGATAACAGGATCGTCTCTGGTATGATTGCCC
Source organism: Camellia sinensis (assembly GCF_055761805.1). NCBI lineage: Eukaryota > Viridiplantae > Streptophyta > Magnoliopsida > Ericales > Theaceae > Camellia > Camellia sinensis. The sequence goes on from NC_138970.1 coordinate 121,064,394, forward strand.
TTCCCCCGATGTTCCATTTGATTCGGACTGCTCTCATTCTGAGTGGCGAAAGTGTTATCCACAGTTTTTGCAATCACTGCAAGCACTTGCTGTTTGTTCAGTCCTTCGGCTTTCAAAGCCTCAACAACGGACAGAAGATGTTCATGGGGATCCATACCCGCCCCTACCTTGTTCTTTCCACTCGCCTCCACTTTGCCAAGGGATTGGCCTTCCTCAAATGCAGCCCGTCCCAACATCGAGAAGCCTTTTGACATGAAGTTCCCGGTATGTGGTGTGGTCGATGATGGAGCCAATGTCCCGGAGGCCAGATCCGTCACGGTTCTTTGAAGATCTTTAATCATTCCCATCAACTCAGAAGTAGTGGGTTCACGGGTTTAAGATGGTTGAGGTTCAGGTGCACCCATCATGCATAAGTCCATGCTTTCTGGGATAAACACCTCAGGCTTGGGTAGATGGGCCGGGGTGATGTATATGCTGGGGTCAAAGGTGGATGGCAGTATGTGGATGTGATTGAGGTAGGCAGGAGATGTTTGGTCATTAGGATCTGAAGGTGGAGCTATCGTCCGGTTGTCGATGAGATTTTGGACCTCATGACGAAGGCGGTAGCAACGGTCGGTGCCATGACCGCGCTGCTGATGGTACACACAGTACTTGGCGGGGTTATGTCTGGCTGGGAGTGGGTTGGGAAGAGGCTGAGGATCGAGGGGTTTGAGATGCCCTTTTTCCATCAAGGCTTTCAGTGTGCTAGTCAGGCTCATATAGAGGGGGGTGAAAGTTCTACCCTGAGCTCGGGCTGGGCCAGCTGTTTGTAGGCTTGGTTTGGAAAAAGGGTTGGCTGTGGTGACTGTATTGATTTCGGTGGGTTTGGGAATAGCGCTGCTACCAGTATTGGTACTCCCTGAAATCACCTTCCTTGTTAGTTCCCTTGTCCTGGGAATGATCCCGCTGTTGAACGCATTCTCGACTTGAACCCCCAGTTCATGCAAACTTTTGAAAGTGAATAGTGGAGCGACTATCAACTTTTGCAACATATCATGCTCGAGGTTTCGGACCATCATCTGCACTTGATCCTTCTCAGAAGGGCGACGATCTGTCATTTGTGCTGCCTTTGCTCTCCACCTTGCAATGAATTCCACAAAAGGCTCTGTTGGGTTTTGGCGAGTTGCTTCAAGCTCTTGGATGGTCATTTCAACTTGGGTATTGTAGGAATACTGATCGACAAAGGCCTCAGCCAGTTCTTCCCAGTTTTGCTTCACTGTATCCTCCAATTTGGTATACCAAGTGGCTGCCACACCCGATAGGGTTCTTCCATACAAAGAGAGTTTCTGTGGCTTAGTCAGACCCATCGGCTTCAGGACATCTAAGAAAACTCGGATATGTACCATTGGATCTCCAGACCCGTCGAAACGGTCGATATATGGCATTTTGAATCTGTCTGGGAGCCGGATGGAAGCCTCGGTGTGCCCATCCTCAATGCCAGGAATGGAGTTAAGGCCCTGTGCCCTTTTGAATTGCTTCTCAAGGTTTGCAATTTTCACTGCAGTCGGATTGAACTCATCAACATGAAAGGGTTGAGTTTTCTCATTAGGCTGCACCAGGGGTCTGAGCACCTGAGCTTGAGCCAACCCTTCTTGAGGATTCAGACACTGCAAATCTTCAACTGGCGGAATTGGATCAAAGTTCGGCTGGGGTCCCAAAGCTAGATGTGAGGCAGATGCTCCAGATGGGCGCTGCGTTTCAATACTGGTCTCAGCCTGCATGGCAGTTCCCTGACTTAGCGCTGCTATCACGGCCGCAAATGCTTCCGAACCTTGTGCCATCACGGCCTGCTGAGTCTGAACAAAGGTGATGTGACTGGTGACTGACGGATTAGATGAACATATGAGCCCTGACCGGCTTTTCTTTACCTTGCCTCAGCGAAAGAACACTGATTACCCTTGAACTGAATCTCTGACCTGACAAAGTCTATAAGCACAAGTTCGATGAACCTCGGGGGATATCGGAGCCTTCTGAAGCGACAGTTCCAAGACTACCCTAGCAAAAGAGAAAACAGACAGCATCTCAGCCTGATTCCATCTGAATAGATACGAGCATAGTTGAATAAGTGTGCCCTCTACTGAATTCTGCCCAAAATTCGGCCTCAAAATCTGAGTCTGATACCCACAGGTAAAGCTGACTCCCAAATACTGATAGTAATGCCCGCAGGCCTGATGCCCAAACTCGCAAACTGGTGCCCGCAGGCCTGACGCCCAAACTCATACACTGATACATGCATTCCTGTAGAGACGCACTCTAAAGCACATAACAGATAAGTGAGAGCCAAAACACCCCTATAAAGGGGTAGGGTTTCCCTGTCCTATTTTGTCAGGAGCTAGGGTTTCACTACGCACGCAGCGGTTTCAAACAACCTATAAACGGGTAAGCAACCTGTCCTAATTTGGAATGGTCACTATGGATCCGAATATGCACTAGGTCGAATGGTCAAAGAGGGTGCCCCGGTAAAACCGGGGTTTGTGTTCCCATACTGGCAGAGCCCACAACCGGTCAGCCTTATGGTCATGCCTTGACAAGACAAGCCTCCGGCAAACCGTTCAGGAATAGCAGATGGCAAACACTGTGTCCTAGGCGCACCAATGCAAATGCAATGCAAAGAAACACACAAGTGTAGTCAAAAACAGATATCATGAGTTCGAGTCAAGTTCTCTAAATCCCCAGCAGAGTCGCCAGAAACTGTAACAAGCCCGCGGGGGACCTCGCTACAGCTCGGACTCGATTTTGTTGTCACGGTTCTAAATCTGAACCAAAGAGTCCAAATCCGGCAAATCGTTTTAGGAAAACTGATTTTTGAAAGAAGTGCCAAACATGGACTGCTTTGCCAGATACAGAGTCGCCACCTAAATATTTTATTTTGGGAAATTTAGGAAACCCTGACTCGGTGCCAAAAGGCCACGTGTCCGTCATCACCAAAGTTGCCTCGGCTCGGGAACTTGGGTACGATTGGGGAAGGTCACTTCGTGAGCACCCCCGCTCGCCCGGTCATAGACCGGCCTCTACTAACCATGATATCAATTTTTGAAAACATTGTGAGTTCTTATACCGGTTATTAGCCTAGGTTACTATGTGATGCGCACAGCATATAAGTATAGACCGGGTCGCCCGAATTGGAACAAAACATTTCATGCTTGTTTTTGAAAATGGTTTGCTACCCGCAGATAGGCTTGAAACATTTTGATGATTCATTCCAATTCAGATAACCCAACCTTCACCCACAGGCATTCAGGCAGTTATATCAGATAAGCACATAGCCTCATGGTAAGCATGCTATTCATGGCAGTCACTCACACGCATGCAAGGATGTTAAAGCATAAAGCTTACCGAGTACTCCAAGCCAAAACAGAAACTCATTAGAAATCATGCATGAATCCTAAGTATACAGAAATGCCTAATGCAACACATGCAAAATGCAACTATAGCAGGCTCGGCTATTCTAAACATGGCATATGAGATGCTACAACTATCATGTATTCAATTTTAGAATTGAAAAATACAATGCAGTTAGTATGATGCGCCGAGCCCGGTGCATGCAATACAGATGGATGATGCAAACATGCTGTCATACTGTATGCTAATTTAAATATGCCCTAATCTAACCATCATAAGCGGATAAATAAAAGGGAGAAAGACGTGGGGTTGGAAGACATACATCACACTCACGCACACTTATTACAGTTATGCCCTCGCGCAGAGGGTCCGAATAAATATACAGTCCAAATATTACAGAATTCTAATTAATTAATGAATTAACTAGAAAGCAAATAAACTGGCGTGCAAGCCAGGGACTGTCTTGCTTCTGGTGGATGATGCATGTCCGGGTTGTCTTGCGCGGAAATCCACCGGAATGCCCCAATTAGCCTCTGTTTACATCTGTTCTTGAAATGCGTGCCAAGTCCTGAAAAATTGCTGATTCTTCGTCTTGCTGCAACAGAGAGCAGGAAAGGGGCATAGCAATGTATTTGCACATATATATGCATGTCTCGATCCTCGTGCCACCAATCACGCATACCGAGGCATGATGGCCGAAGAGTCGAAATGCACAACTCAATATAGGATGAATGCACATGAAGCTACAGCTAAAACCTAACTCCATCATGGATAATCCGGAGTGTTGGTGACTGGGGGAATTGAGACACATTCCGTCACTCGGAGTACGAAATGTACCTCGTTTCCCGTGCCCGGGCTAATTCCTATTCCGGACACGATGCAATATGCATGATATGCATGAAATGCAACTAAGATATAATCCTAACATACAGAATGCTATGGAAATGAGATGCCTCGAAATGCGTGCACACAGGCACGCAAACCGAGAAAGTGACGGGATGTTAAAAGTGAGATGCTTCGAAGTGCGTGCACACAGGCACGCAAACCGAGGCGGTGACAGATACAATGAAAATGAGATGTCTCGAAGTACGTGCACGCGGGCACGCAAACCGAGGCGATTGACAGAATGACAATGAAAATGAGATGCCTCGAAGTACGTGCACACGGGCACGCAAACCGAGGCGATGCTAGATGCACTGAAAATGAGATGCCTCGAAGTACGTGCACACGGGCACGCAAACCGAGGCGATGACAGATACAATGAGAATGAGATGCCTCGAAGTACGTGCACACGGGCACGCAAACCGAGGCGATGCTTGATGCACTGAAAATGAGATGCCTCGAAGTACGTGCACACGGGCACGCAAACCGAGGCAATGATAGATGCACTGAAAATGAGATGCCTCGAAGTGCGTGCACACGGGCACGCAAACCGAGGCAATGATAGAATGATGAAATGATAAATGGGCTTATACCAACATGAGTGAGCCTCAGCCACACTCACATCGGATGCCGTCAGATAAAAATGGAGCGCCTCGAAATGCGTGTACACGGGCACGCAAACCGAGGCGATGCTAAAATGACATGGAAATGACAAATGGGCTTATACCAACATGAGTGAGCTTCAGCCACACTCACATCGGATGCCGTCGGATAAAAATGGAGTGCCTCGAAATGCGTGCACACGGGCACGCAAACCGAGGCAGTGATAAAATGCAATGAAATGGCACGGAAATGACAAATGGGCTTATACCAACATGAGTGAGCCTCAGCCACACTCACATAGGATGCCGTCGGATAAAAATGGAGTGCCTCGAAATGCGTGCACACGGGCACGCAAACCGAGGCAGTGATAAAATGCAATGAAATATGGCAAAAATGATATGCAAGCATGCCAATGGAATTTCAGCAACAAAATATGGGGGAAAACAGTCCCGAAATGAAGCGAAATGACATGAAATACAAGGAAATGTCCCGAAATGCAACATTAGGCACCCGAAATGGCCTATAGCTATGCTAAACATGCACAATATGGACATGCAATGCAAAGAAAGAAGCTAGACAGTCCCAAAAGATGCACTTTCACAGTTATAAACATGGTCAAACTGCAAGTATGGGTAGGGGAAAAATAGCATGCAAGAATAGGGGCCAAAAGAGGGGTAATGAAGCAAGTGGTATAAGCAAAACCCAAACTGAAAAATTTCCTTCTACAACACTGAATATGGACCAAAAATATGAACATTTACAGTATATGGCAGCCTCAAAATCAGTATAAAAACATGCTAAAAATATGATGCAAAATGAGGCTCAAAAGGTGCTAAAACATGAAGTATACAAAATAATCACCAAACAGAAAAAAAGTGTGAATGAAACATGAATTATAGGCCAAAATAAGGCTACTTTAAGTTCGGACCAAGGTCCAAAAACAGAAGCAAAGAGGGCTACCAATTTATGCAAAAAAGGGGCCAAATAAGGGATATAACTACAAGTGACACATGGAGGCACCAAATGGTGAGGGGCCCTTCAACAATGTTGAAGAAGGGCCCAAAATAAGCACATTCACAGATTACAACATGCTCAAAAACAGATTACATATAGGCTAAAAATAGCATGCAAAATGTTGACATACAAGAGGGTCAATGAAGCAAGTGCATCATGGAGGGCTCAAACAGGGTTGAGCCCTTAATGAAAAGTGAAAATGAGCTCAAAAGAGGGCCACTTTCAGTTATGGCCGGAGCTCAACACAAAAAGCATGCATGGCTTACATATTGATCAAGAAAAAGGGTCAAAAGGGTCAAAGTATTACTTACCCTTGAAGATCAACACTTTTGTTGCTTCTTAGATGGATTTGCAGCTTCTTTAGCCTTCAAGAATCCTTCCTTGTTGCTGGAAATGAGATGGTGGTGGTAGAGCTTGGTGGTGTAGAAGGAATGATGGTTAGGGACTTAGGGTTTTTTCAAGAATTGAGAAGGAAGAAGATGGAGTTGGCTATGGAAGCTTGAAGATGAAAGTTTCTAACCCTTGTCAAGAAGGACCTCAGCTGGTTATATGGACAAGAAGATGGGTGTAAAGGTGGGGCCAAAAGGAGGCAATCTTTCCCCACAAAATATCCCCGAATTGGGATATTTTCTGGGGGGAAACAGCTGGACAGCTGTAAAGCACACACAGTGAGGAAGCAGGCTGGCCCATTGCTTTGGCTGCAGGTGGCTGGCCGGCCACCCCCCCTAGCCGGCCGGCTAGGGGTCAAAAGGTTCAATCAAATTTGGTGGCCGGCCACCACATGGTGATGTTCCCCTAGGTCTCCTCATCACAACCATGTGGTTCAAAGTCCAAGAAAATGGGTCCAAGGGGTTCAACATTGGCTCGGAAAGAGGGGTTCAAAAGGGTCAATCAACATTAATGGCCGGCCACCACTTTTTAGTGGCCTCCCATGTGTGTACATCACAAATATGTGGTTGAAAGTTCGAGAAAATTGGCCCAAGGTGTTCAACATTGCAGTTAAAGAGGAGGGGCAAAAATGGAAAGAAAAATTAGTGGTCGGCCATGGGTTTTTAGGAGCCTCCCAGGTGTGTAGATCACAGATATGTGGTTGAAAGTTGGCAACACTAACCCTAGGGTATTCAACATTAGCCCGGAAGTGCGAAAAACGGGCGTCGGGAGGCTCCGGAGGAGAGATAACTGGTTGCTGCAACAATTGCTGGCCTCCCACCCTTCAGTGACCTTCCTGGTGATAAAACAGAGGTACCTGCCAAAAATGAACGAAAACCGATGCAAAACGAATGTTCGGGGGCCAAAACACGCAGTTCGGGGCCCCGGAAACTGCCCGTTAAACACCGAAAGTGGCGTTCGGCCACGAAGTGGGTTTCTCAGACCCCAGTGTCCCTCAAAAGGGAGAAAATAAGATGTATGCCAAAAATCAGAGCAAACGGAGATGGTTAGGCGGTCCCGAACCGAGGCACACGGCCTGACGGCTCCGAAAACCGGGAACCGGACTCCGAAATGGGCAAAATGGCCTACGGCCACCAAATGTAGCCTACGGACATTGAGAGATGGTCTACGGGACCTCTCCCTCCCCTCAGGAAAAGAAACGGAGAAAACCGAGTCTGGTTCGCAAACCGAGACAAGGCGCAGAAAAGGGTTTGGAAGTCCGGAGGCAGGGCTCACAGCCGCGACTCTGAAACTTCTGAACAAGCACATTATGCAATATCACCAAGCGCTCAATCGGTGACGTCTGAGTCTTAAGGTCGGTCAAAAATGGGGTGTCTACAGGTTCTCAATATAATAGAATCAACATTATCGGTTTGGTGTAAATTTCATCTAAACACCGATTGTTCCGAACCGACTACACCCCTAATTCTTGTGGAAAAAAACAAAAGAAATGGGCGGTAAACTATTAAAGAAAACCTTGGTAAAAGGATAAATTATAGGGGTTATTACATCCCAATAATGTCAGAAAAAAATATATATACAAATTCATGAAAAGATTTACAAATTTAATTACTGTTACTATTTATAAAGTTTCTTATTGATTTTTAATTATTTTTTTAACATTCCCCTAATATGATATTTCTCCTAAATTATATTAACACCTCTTGAAGTTTAAATTTAATACAGATCTCCCCTCTACCTTGAATAAAGTATGCTGCAATCCCTGTAAGTGTTTAATTTGTGACTTGAGTTAACATAAAATTTACAATTACCTTATTAGCCTCACACTCGAAAATAAAATTACCTAATTATCCCAATCTAACAACATAATCTTCTTTCCCAACGCATTCTCTCATCCTCATCCTTCACGAAAAATTATTAGGTACTCTCAGAGTATCACCTGTTCATACTCCTTTATTAATCATCATTCATCATACCCTCTCATGTTCCTCAATCATACAATACAAAATCATAATACCTTACTTCTCCACCAATCAAAATACAATGGAGCACCACATGATCGTGCTCTGAGAGTACCCAATAATCACCCATCCTTTATACTGTCCACCATAACCAACCGAAACCTATCCCATTTGTGTCGCTGCTACCAAATCCATCACCACCCCACCCCACCGCACCATCCATGTTTGTCACTACCACAACCATTGACTAGATCCCCACCACAACACCAATGTCTATCTCCACGACATCCACCAATGTCCACCCAAATCATGCCGACATTATCAGACTTGCCATGTTCTTTGGGAATGAACCAGTGTCCAAGGACATCAAGAGTATTATGGACCAAACTTGGTAATCTCATTTTGTGTAGTTGAAGGGTTAAGACCGTTGTCCAGGTTCGTGATTTGCTATATACTGAGTACAACCCTCTCAGGGACTTGTTTAAGAATAAAAAAGAGGAATCTCATATAAATACCATGGAATAAGGTTGCATGAGAGAGACACTTTGTGACACCTCGACATGTATAATATTTTATATTTGGCTAATTAAGGAGATTTGGGATTTTAATTAGTCATTATCCTAATTTAATTTGGGATTTATGAGAATTGTGAAATCTAATTCATATATGACTCTATTAAAGATTTATTTTAAGGGTTCAAATGGCTTAAGGAAGTGAAATTAAGAAGTTGAATCAATTTAATTTTAGTTACGGACCCATTTGGGAATTAATTAAATATTCAATTCAATTTAGTAAAATTGAGATTCGATTAATTAGGCCCGAATTAGAGTTAATTAAGTTAATTAAATTATGAGGATTGAGAATGGTGATTATTATGAATTAAATTTATTTATGGGGTGTCCAATTTGAATATGTAATTTATTGACGAAAATTTGGAGTTTGATTAGAAATTGAAGGCCTAAATGATTTGGGAAATCAAAATTAATGATGACAATAAGTTTAATTTAATGTTTGGAACTTTTTTGGAAGTTTGATTAAAAATTTGATTCAAATTGACAAATTTAAATATAATTAATTGGGCTCTAAAGGAAGTCAAATTAGACTAATTAAATTATGTGGAATTTGTGATTAGTTTTGATTAATTTAATTATGTACTAACCAAGATTTATTAAGACTGAGTGTTACTTAATTAAGTTAATTTTGATCATAAATTGGAGGGTCTAAAGAAATTTGAGGATGTATATGGGTGTGTGCGCAGAGAAATTCTGGGTGTGTAAAGAAAATCTGTGTATGTGTGTGCATGTGAGTGTTGAGTTGGAGGCTTAATTAAGTGTGCACGTGTATGTATGTTAAAAGGTTTTTGTTGCTGGTGCTCTGCGGAGAGCATTTCAAGAGGCAACAATGATAAATATATAAATATGTTAATATATGAGTTCATGTGCTAGACTTGGAAAACAGAGAGTTAGAAAAAGGGAGAGAAGGCACCGTGAGGGAGAGAGAGAACCGTGAGTGAGAGAGGATTTAATCCCTTATAGATCCTTGCTGGAAATTTTGAAGAAAAATTAAGGAAGCTAGAGAAGAAGAAGATTTAAAGGGGAAAATCAAATCTAATTGCTGAAATTAAAACTTGAGGTATGAAATTCAAGCTTGATTTATGTAGGGTCTTCTTTTTATGCATGAGATTGAGAAGGGTTTGGAATCATGTCCATGATATTAAAGAGGAATTGGGTTTTGAGCAAGAAATGAGTTACATACATAATTATGAAAAATTATGTTAAGATTTATCATTTTAATTTAAATTTTGGAAATTGCATGCATAAGAAACTCATCAATCAAGAACTCTAGATGAGGAATCAAAGCTCAAATCTTATAGATAAATTATGTAGAAGTTGAAATTAAGAAGTAAGTAGATTCAATTCCATACAATTAAAAAGAAGTTAGTAAGGTGATGAAGAAATAAAGTTAAGTTCAAATTTATGGAAGTTAAATTAGGAATTAATTGTTTTGGGGTAGATTTTGGAATAACTTGCATGAGTTTGAGTCTAATTCCTACATGCATGGACAAATTTTACAAGTTTTAAGACTCTAATTGTACATGCATCATGGATTTAAAATAATTGATTTCATGTTTTGATGTAATGAGAATTAAGCTTTGGAAAATTATGGGTTTATGAACAAAGAACTTAATTTGTAAATTAAAGGAGTTTTGATTTAATTGATTTAAAATTGATCATGTTTGATGAAGATGAGCATCAATTGTGTTATTTACGTTGAAAATGAAGCCTATTGCGCATGCATGTGAAATTCAAAGTGATATGAAAATTAATTTGCATGAGTTTTAAAGATATGAAGTTGGTATGGGTTGTCAAGAAAAATGTGAAATAATTTGGGAATTGAATTAAGATTTTGGACAAATTAGACTCAACTTTTTTTATGGCCTCATATTGTATAAAGACTTCCATAATTTTGTATCAAGAACATGAGTTTTAGACCCTTTGAATGCTAAGTTTGAGCTTCAAATGCAATTTTGGAAATTTCAGAATTCGGCATGTCCACTCGAGCGGGGAAAGCGCCGCTCGAGCGTGAAATGTTGGCATCTAGAACTTTTGCAGACATTGATATCCGCTCGAGCGGAAAGAGTCACGCTCGAGCGTGGAAATGTAGTAACCAGTATTTTTGCAGACCAAAGGGGTCCGCTCGAGCGGCCAAATCCGCGCTCGAGCGGAGAGCCCTGTTCCTGAAATTATGAAAAATGGTTTTGTGTTTTGTTTTCCGTTCTCTTTCATTTCTAAGCACTCTTAGGAACACATTGAGCTTTGTAAATGACCTAAAGGGTAAAGAAAGAAGCCTAAGAGAAATAAATAGATTAAAGAACGGATTGAATTATTTGTGACCCAATATGTGTTATGAATTGTGTAGGGTCGAGCATAAGGACAAATCCACCGGCAGAACACTGTGAGTAATATCTTAGTAAAGATATGTTCAAGTATGTTGATTTCCCAAACATTACTTCTGTACATGCCTTATGGATTTGTATGCTTGAATTAAGAATGAGTATTCTAAATGTCAGTCTTTTGCCAAAGACTAAGTGAATACAAATACGATCATGATCATGAGCATGAAACACACATAAATACGTCTGACATGAATGATAGTCTGACATTAATGATAGTCTGACACGAATGATTGGTTCAAAGGCCATCTGATATGAATGATTGGGCCAAAGGCCGTCTGACATGAAAGATTGGGCCAAAGGCTGTCTGACATGAATGATTGGGCCAAAGGCCGTCTGACATGAATGATAGTCCGACACGAACGATTGGGCCAAAGGTCGTCTGACATGAACGATAGTCTAACATGAATGATTGGGCCAAAGGCCGTCTGACATGAAAGATTGGGCCGAAGGCCGTTTGACATAAATGATTGAACTAAAAGTTGTTTGACACAAACAAATTGGACCCAAGGCCATTTGATAAGAACAAATTGGGCCTGTGGCCGTTTGATATGTTTGGGCCTGAGGCCGTTTGATGTATTAGATAAAAACATGAATGGGCCTAAGGCCGTTAGATATGTCTATTACGCATTTCATTCTTGTAACTTCTTTATTTGATATTATTCACTGGGCTATCGCTCACTCTCATTTATATGTGTATAGATGAGCAAAGAGTTGACCAAACCCAACCTCAGTGAAAGATATGAGAGGAAGTCAAGTTTTGTGAAGTCAGCCCGCACGTCTCATGCATGAGACTTTATTTTTGTTCTTGTGTTCACACTTTTGCTTGGCCGGTGAATACGTTGGATCATCCATGTATATAAGTTTGTTTTGTTTGGCTGACTGCATGTTTTGGAGTTCCTGGATGTATAAGATATTAACTCTGTTTTTATGTGTGAGTTATTATGGACTATTTATGAAATGTTTCACTTTATCATGTAAGCACAGCTCAGTGGACAAAATTGTTAAGTCTGCTTCCGCTTTGGGCCCTATATGATTATTTTAAAATCTGTTTTCTGTCTGAGGCCGTAGGTAATCTAATGATTACTGGCCGGTTATGATCCTAACCTACAGGGGTGGGTTCGGATCATGACACACTTGATGAAGATTTTATATGAATGTGTGATGATTGTGAGAAGATGGTGAAGAAGAGATGAGAAAGAAATTGATTGTAGAAATATGTATTGCCATGCTCGATTTTAAAGGCAGAAGGTTGTAATGTGGGGTTTTAGGGGTAAACATGGCATTTTCAAAATAATAATTGATGACATGAGCAAAATACGTTAGTTGACTCAACGGTCAATTAATAGAGCAGGAGTTTTGTAATGTGACTATAAATCTCTAGGAGGAGATGCAATCTGTAGAACCACAAGGGTACTAATGTATTAGAGAGAAACCTCAGGGGGTGTCAATGTAATTTATCCTTGCTAACATTTGGCATTTTGACATTGTAGCATTGTCAAAATTTGGCTTTGACCATCCATTTTAGCATTTTAGCAATAGAGATGCTCATAGTTATGCAGAAATTCTATTTCCACACATTATATTGTCTCTGTACACATTCTTTCTCACTTCACACACTTAGTAATTTGATTATTAAGTATTTATCTCAGGCCACACACCCCACATTCCAAATATACTCATTTAATAAAAAAAATGTGTGCACACTCTCATATTAGAGGAAATTCTATTTTCATACACCTACTTATGTCACTGCACATCATTTCTTAGTGCACACATTTATTAATTTAGTTATTGATTATTCTTCTACACTTGATGTTCCAATTATACCCTAACTCATATCATTGTAGGCACACCACCTAAACCTTCCTTCCACACCTTTACCTATTTCGATTGAAAGCCCTTTTTCCACATACCTGATGTATCAAAATGACCCATTGGCAATTCTATGAAAAAACAATGAATACCCATTGAGAATTTCAATAGAGGCAACAAGTTGTTCACAAATAAACCCTAGATGCATCAGGTATGGCCCGAATACTGGGACAACCCACTTGTCACTCCCACCAGTGTACCTATTATCACATGCAATCCAGGTCTGATATGTAGTAGTAGTATTCTACAACTTTCCAGAAGCAATTAAGAATTCCTCTAAACCCTATCAATCAACAGTCCTTTACTTCATGATAGAGAGAAAGAGTGAAACTTTATGTGTTGCTCTTCTATTTCAAAGTTGTCCCCAAATCAATCTATTAGTGCTTTTTAATTGAAACAACACTGCATTTGCATTACGAGTTCCATGAACGGTTACACAAAATTTCTTTGAAGTTAAAAAAAATGGAGAGAAAATTATAATTATTTCTTAGTGCATACATTTATTTCGACTTTTTTTTAGGGTTTAGTTTTTTTTACTCAAAAGGTGTGTATTGAAATTTTTTTATTTTTTTTAAAAAAAAGATGTGTATAGAGAAAATTTAAATATAATATTAAGGGTGTGTTTTGGTGTTTATTATGGTCATTTTATTTTAGGATATAATTGTAATTATTTTAATGTTTCATTAAGTGTGTGCATTGAGGTAAATAGATGTGTGGAAATAGAATTTTCCATAATTATGAGACCATCAGCTTAAAAAAAACCATCAAGGTGCCTTTTATTTACAAAATGGCCTCTGTCGTGTCCTTTTTGTCCAGACGAATTCTGGAAAAGTTTTAAGGCAACACAGTATTTAGTTAGTGTTAAAGATGATGAAAATACCATCTTATTCCCTAAACTAACTACATTGAATCTTAAAAGTTTGGACAACCTCAAAACTTTCTACACACAACCCTTCCTCAACCACCAGGTATGAACTGAATGTCCTTTAACTCTTTTTTTATAGTTGTGCTATGTTTTTTGATAGACCAATCCTATTATACCACCCAATGACTCATACAATACCAATTACAGATTACTGAAAAATTATTAAACAATCCCAAATTATCTCATACTTATTGTGTGTGTCAATTTTTGACCACACTGCCAAACAGGTACTCAACTGGAGAACACTGTCAGAATAGATTGCGCCCGAACGACCTGTCACAAAAAGATAAGATTCTGGTGGTGGTTCGTCCACCCAGGGGCACTCCGACGATCAAGTCAGTTATCTCTCAAAGATAGCAAAAGAGCTTAACTCACTATTCAGAATACAAAAAGCGTACCTTAAACCCATGAGAGTGCCTCTCTTTTATAGCCAACACTGACTTAATCCCAATAGAAGCCTAGCTTCAATGGATTCTGGCTCAATGCTAATCCTGGACTCCCAGTTAGATTAGGACAAACTCTCTAAGAGTCTTATCTTTATCCAAACTGAAGTCCTTTCTCATTCTAGGATTCTTGTCCCTTATCCGCTCATCTCGGATTCCGGTATCTTCGCAGATAACCTCGGCCTAGCCGAGATTACCTCGGCGTCATGACCAGGACACATGGCACCTCGGCTGGCACTTCGGTGCCACCTCGGTCACGTGTTATCATTCAAAAATTATGTCCCCACAACTGCCCCATAGGTTCTATTACCTCGGCATCCTGAGGTGATGGAACCTATATCATTTCTTCCATTTAGCACGTCGGCTTGCTTTATCCTTCATTACCGAGGTCATCATTCATCGGCTCAATATGACCAAGACTTATAGTCTGTTTTCATCAATGTTTTAGAACCAATAACCAAGTTTGCTCAAGTTTCTCAGCCAAGATCGTCCCCATAGCCAAGGTCTTGCTTCATTAAATTGTGAACTCCAAGAGTTTCAACACGCGTATGGCACAGTATTTCAATCGTTTTTGCCACGTGTCTCTCTCCCACTGAACTGTACCTAACACGCGCCATTAAGTCGCATCGCACTTGCATGCGCCGTCTGACAAGAACATCGTCCTAGGCACACTAATTGTGTTTTGCCTCCATTCTGCGTGTTTGATCAAAATCATCTCTCTCTCTCTCCGTCTTTTCATTTCTTCACCACCGTTTCTGTGCAAGCTCTCTCTCTCTCTAACTTTCTCTCCCAAATCCTCCATTTCCGTCCTCTCGAAGCTTTCTGCAACTATTTCCATTCTCCCCTTCCAGCGAGGCATTCACCGTCCTGCTACTTGTTCCACCGTTGTTCAACTTCGGCATTCATTTCACTGGCGTCATTCTTCCTGGTAAGCCACTGCTTCCCTTCGTTTCAATTTCTTGTTTCACTTCAAACTGTTACGCTTGTATACTGCTACTGTGATTTCATTCATGTTCTTGAATATTCATTTATGTTGTAAATTTTGCCTTGCTTGCAATTTACTTCTGGGTATATACACGTACTCACACACTGTTCATACACTTGGTGTTCTTTATAAATTTCCACTGCGTTCAATTTGTGCACATTTACATTTTACGCAATGTTCTTGAACCCCTTCTGGTTTTCTCGAGTCTGAATCACTGTTCTTGTTTCTGTTTTCTTGTTGTGTTCTCCAGATTTCTGCCTTCAATTCTTGTTTGCATAGACTTGGGTTTTGGGATTTGTTGTAGAACTTACAAATTTTAGAAAAAATTGAAACAAATTCCTCTTAGATCCTGAAGTCCCTTGCCCTAGTTTCTGTTTTGAGTTCAAGCCGAGGTCCTTAAAACCCCAACAAACCACTCCCTTCTAAAATCCAACACCTTCCCCCCTAAGCCGACGTCATGGGTATGTGGAGGTGGAGGGTAGACACCCCAATTAAGCTAGAATATTTCAGGTAGGAGTTATCCATCCCTGCCGACATTCATCTCAGGTTGGCTGGGGAGGAGGATTCCATCATGCCCAAAGGCAACTCCATGCCCTTTCCAGTTGTAGCCTTCATAGAGTGTGGACTTAGGCTCCCTCTTGACATCCTCTTCCGATAAGTCCTTCACTATTATAAACTCAACCAAATGCAATTAGCCATTAACTCTTACAGACTCATCAACGATATCATTGCCTTAGCTAGCCAAGAAAATGCTAGGGTGACTCTAGCCAACATCCAGTACTGCTACACCATATGTGGCCTTAAGTCAGAAAAATGCTATATTTACTACCTTAAGCCGAGGTCGACGGAATACAAACTCATCGCCAACCTCCCTGATTCCAACAACGGCTTCGGGAATGATTATTTCATCGTCTTGGGCAACTGGGAGTTCCTTCCAGATGATGACCTTCACCTCTACCCCTTAAGCCGTACATTGTTCAGAGAGGGAGATGGTAAGAGCCAAGTGTCACTTTACTTGCTTTCAAGTCTTTAATACTTTGTTCCTTCCATATGTTCTAACGTCTGTTTTTTTCTTGCAGCTCTTCCTCAACCACCAAAGGGCTTTCGCAAATCCTTTTATCCCAGCAAGGATTTCAAAAGGCTGTTGGGTTTGTCAATTGAGCAGCGGAAAGCTCCTTTGTGGCTCAATTACATCCCAACTTACAAGTCTGTACTACCCAACATCCCGAAGAAGAGCAAGTCCCCTCCTTCCGCTACAACTCCTCCTATAACCTCATCACCTCGGCCAGATCAAGCCTCCATATCTGACCCAGTAGAACAGCCATCTACTTCAACTCCTCAACTGATTCCACCCTCTCAGCGCAAACGCTGACGTCGAGCTCCACTTTTTGCACCAGCTAAAAGGACCTGTAGCCGAAGATGCTAAAGTTCTGAGGCATCCTCATATGATCCAGCCAACCTCCCGACTGCACTTCTAGCAATCCATTTCAGCACCAAGGTCATCGTTGCCGTTGCCGCCGACGAAATGGGTTATAAAAAGGCTGTAGCTCGTCTTCTAGCCGACATCCCCAACGTCGTCACTATACAATCTTTACCATCCCAGTCTCAACCCAAGCCAAAGCCAAAGAGGCTAAAGAAAGCCTAACCTAAGGCAACAGTAACTCAGATCGATTCTGAGGATACCTTGTCGATCTCAAAGATGGCCGAGGCGGAAAAAAGTGCCTTTGCTGCTGAAAAGAGGCTCACCGAGGCTGAACCTTCCGAATCTTCCAAGTCAAAGAAGCCGAGGTCGACATCTGCTACAACCTCGAGGTCTCTGAAATCTGACGCCCCTCGGGCCCCTCCAATCACCATCTAGGACAAGCCAGTCAGAGTCGGCGACAGCGCGACCGACATTGAAGTCGGCGTTGCCCTCTCTACTGCCTTGCTGCTTCCCAAAGACCTCGAACGCAACACCGAGGTCCGCGAATACGAAAATTTCGCTCTGCAGTTGCAGAACTCCGTACAAGTAAGCCCCTAACACTTCAACTCTCCATTCTATGTTTTTCCATACTTAGAGATTTTTTACTAACTTTTGTTTTTTCCATGTCTTCTAGGCAATCCAGCATGCTCTCTTCTTTGCGATGTAGGCCTTCGACATCAAGAAGGAGTTGGCCCGTAAGACCAAGGAAGCTGCTGGCCTACTCAAATCATTAAACAACGCCGAGGCCAAGATGAGGGGGTTGATAGACCAGGCTAAGGCAGCCAAGCAAGCTCAAGACGAGGCCGAGGAGAAGGCAGATGCTGCGGAGGCCATTGCCAAGGTTCTTGAAGCCGAAAAGAAGGAGGCCGAAATGAAAACTGCCGAAGCCCACGCCGAGCTCCGGGCTGCCTTGGCCACAAAAGAGGCCGAGATCAAAGCAATGGATGAGAAAGTGTATGCCGAGGGGAGCCGACGTCAAAGAAGACTACAAGAGACAAGTCAAACAGGCATGCAACAAGGGTTATACCCTTGGTTGGATGGCTGCTCTGAAGGAATTGGCTGTTCTCGAGGACTCTCCTCTCACGAATGCTAGTAACCTCGTCTTGTCATTCCCTCCCTCTCCAAGCCAGTCCGAGGATCAGGCTAAGGCTAAGAAGATCGAAGAAGCTGCTGGGGCCAAGTCCCTAACTCTGAATGAGCAAGTCTTGGACTTGACTTAGGATGAACAAGATGAAGTTTCAAAAGGTGCCTCCTCCTAGAAGACAATCTCTGAGGTGCCAATCGCCGAGAAGAGCATCGATCAGACTTTACGAGAGATCGACGCCGAGCTCGAGGCTGAGAAGGCTGCCGAGAAAGGCTCACAGTTGTCTTCTAAGGCTGAGACACAACCAACTGTTGGTACCGAGTAGTTCATTTTGATGCTTTTCTTCATTTCTTGTACCTTGTACTTTTTTCTCACTTTTGAAACAATGTTAGTTTTAATTTGGCCGACGTGCCACTTTTGTAATCCGAACAAGTAATCCCTTTGTAGGCCGAAGTGCCCATTTTCATCTTTGAATGCAAGTACAACTTCTCCTTTCTAATGTTTGTATGTTTTAAGTACTTAGAATATTCTGCATGTCTTCAAAGTACACCTTAACTGTGCAATCTCCTCGGGGTGTAATACCTTGGTTATACCCACTAACAGTTTATCTCGGCCTTGGCTTGACACTTGAAAATATTATAAAAAAATATTTTCACAAGTGCTACTTAAAACTTGCCACTTTACTTTTACTTATCAAGACAAAAGTCTTCCAATATCTTCCAAGTCTTGGCAACATGGTAATCTCAGCAAGTATGTAGGTACTTCTTTCAATATAACCTTGGCTTAACTTGTAAACTTTTCTTAAAAATTTCAACCAATGTTAAACCAATCTTCCTTTAACATAACCACGACTTAACTTTAACTTGTAAATTTTTCTTAAAATTTCAACAAGTGTTAAGCCAATCTTCCTTTAACATAATCTCGGCTTAACTTCAACTTGTAAATTTTTCTTAAATTTCAACAAGTGTTAAGCCAATCTTTTCCTTTAATCATAACATCGGCTTAACTTCAACTTGTAAATTTTTCTTAAAATTTCAACTAGTATTAAGCTAATCTTTTCCTTTAATCATAACCTCGGCTTAACTTCAACTTGTAAATTTTTCTTAAAATTTCAGCAAGTGTTTAAACCAACCTTAGCTTGTAAATTCCAACTCCCAAGCATCATTCTCTAGCTCTCTGCCCCCTAATGTGAACTTAAGTTCCACTTGGGTTCTCATTAAGCTTGTGGCTTTGACCTCGTTGCCGAAGTTTATATTAAACAGAGACTAGTCGATGTTCTCAACCTTGGTTCTTCTATTAATCTTACCCAAATGCACTTAGTTTCAATCTGTGTTTGACTCTGTCGATATGGCAAGTCCAGGTTAATTCGACTTAGTTCAACTCTATTATATGCAAGTATAATTCAACTCTACCATATAATAAGTCTAAGGTATTCGTTATGTTTCAATCAGAAACATCGCCAACTTAGTTCAACTCTACTATATGCAAGTATAATTCAACTCTGCCATATAATAAGTCTAACTTATTCGTTATGTTTCAATCAAAAACATCGCCAACTTAGTTCAACTCTATTATATGCAAGTATAATTCAACTCTGCCATATAATAAGTCTAAGTTATTAGCCATGTTTCAATCAGAAACATCGCCAACTTAGTTCAACTCTATTATATGCAAGTATAATTCAACTCTGCCATATAATAAGTCTAAGTTATTAGTCATGTTTCAATCAGAAACATCGCCAACTTAGTTCAACTCTATTATATGCAAGTGTAATTCAACTCTGTCATATAATAAGTCTAAGTTATTCGTCATGTTTCAATCAAAAACATCGCCAACTTAGTTCAACTCTATTATATGCAAGTATAATTCAACTCTGCCATATAATAAGTCTAAGTTATTCGTTATGTTTCAATCACAAACATCGTCAAGTGACTGGTCAGTCATACTACACAAGTTTAAAAATCAAACTAAGACTTTATTATTACTTCGGCTAATAACAAGAAACTTAAAAAACGAAAAAAAATCTAATGATAGAAAAACTTCAGATTATAAGTATTCCAGGGTCTTGGCAACTTTTTGCCTTCACTGTCTTCCAGCCGATATGCCCCATTGCCTAGGACCAAGATGATTTTATAGGGTTCCTCTCAATTTGGGCCAAGCTTGCATTCTCTAGGATCCTTTTTGTTGCCGATGACCTTTCTCAAGACGAGGTCACCAACTTGAAACTCTTGCGGGTTGACTTTCTTATTATAAGCCCTGGCAAGCTGTTGCTGGTATGCCCCCAGCTGAATTGCTGCTTTCTCCCTTCTTTCTTCTAGCAGATCCAGATCTCGGGCCAAGAATGCCTCATTGGTCCCATTCTTAACTCCCTGGATTCTGATCCCTAAGATGCTGACCTCCAGTGGAATAACTCCTTATGTGCCATAAGCTATGGCAAATGAGAACTCCCCAGTTAATCTTCTCGCGTAGTCCGATATGCCTAGAGTACATTGGGCAACTCTTCCACCTACTTTCCCTTTGCTGCTTCCAGCCTCTTCTTGATCCCATCCAAGATAACCTTAATGGAGGCTTCTGCTTGACCATTACTTTGAGGAAAGCTTGGAGTAGAGTAATAATTCTTGATTCTGTACTTTGCACAGAAGCTCTTGATTAGCTTACTATCAAATTGTGTACCATTGTCTGTTATTATTGCCATTGGGATCCCAAACCTAGTGATGATGTTCTTCCATATGAAGTTCTTCATATCAACGTCCCAAATTTTTGCAAGGGGTTCAGCTTCTACCCATTTGGTGAAGTAATCTGTTGCCACTAGCAGGTATTTCCTTTGTCTAGTTGCTTTAGGCAGTTGTCCAACAAGATCCATGCCCCATTGGGCAAATGGCTAAGGATTGGACACTGGGTTCAAGTCTGCTGCGGGTTGATGTATCAAAAGTGCAAACCTCTGGCACTTCTCACACTTCTTACATAAGCTTCAGCATCTTTCTGCATGTAGGGCCACCAGTACCCCTGAGTAATAGCCCTATAAGCAAGTGACCTGCCCCCAGTGTGGCTTCCACATACTCTTTCGTGTATTTCATATAGAAAGTCTTCAACTTGTGAATGATGCACACACCTCAAATGGGGTCTAGTAAAAGATCTTTTGTAGAGATGTCTCTCTGTTGTTAGAGTGAACCTTGCCGACTTCAGTCTGATCTTGTGCGCCTCTTTGTGATCATCTGGCAGTTTCCCATCTCTAAGGAATACTATTATCACATCCATCCAACTTGGTCCCATCTCTACACACATTGCTTCATGCTCTGTGTTTAGTGGTTCTATGCTTGGACCTGACAAGTAGTCAACCATTATTGTCCTTGCCTCTCAAGGTTTCATTGCACTGGCCAAGTTGGACAGAGCATCAGCATGGCTGTTGTCATCTCGGCTAACCTGCTGTAGTCGGTAATTCTGAAATAAGGCTACCAGTCTGCCCACCTCTTTTACATAGGTCGATATCCTTTCATCTCGGCCTGCGTATTCGCCTGTTGCCTGGTTGACGTTAAGCTGGGAGTCACAAAAGACTATTAGCTCGTCAACTTCCATTGCTATTGCCAACTTTAATCCTGCGATCAATGCTTCATATTTTGCTTTGTTGTTTGAGGCCTTAAACCCAAAACGAATGGATTGTTCTAGTATCTACCCATTTGGAGATACTAACACTGCTCCTGTCCCCGCTTCTTGTCGGTTTGAACTCCCATCAACAAACAGCCGAAAGGAGTCGCCGATGTAAATACTACAGGGCCTGAGTTTCTCTTCCTTCCTTTGTTCTGCTATCCCCAAATGGGTTTCTCCTTGTTCACTTGGACATCGTATACCTCGGCTCAACGGAGCCCGATGTATGATGGCGCCTAGTGTGAACTCGGCCACGAAGTCGGCCAAAACTTGGCCTTTGATTGTTGTTCTGGGTCTGAATTCCAGGTTATATTGGCCCAACGCCACTGCCTATCTAGCTATTGTGCTTGTCAGATCTCCCTACTGCAACAGAGACTTCAAAGGATGCTCAGTTAACACCACAATTTTGTGGGCTTAAAAGTAATTACTCAGCTTCTTGGAAGCCATTACTAAAGCCAGTGTCAGCTTCTCCAAGGGTAGGTATTTGGTCTCAGTATCTTCTTGGGTTTTACTTATGTAGTAAACTGCCCTTTGTTCTCCCTTTTTTTCTTTGATTACTACTGCACTCACTGCATGCTCTAAAACTGCCAAGTATAAGAACAGCTCATCTCCAGGCACTGGATTTGAGAGAACTGGAGCTGTGGTCAAATACTTCTTCAAGTCGGCCAAGGCGACTTCGCACTCTTCTGTCCATAAGAAGTCTGTGGCTTTCTTCACTAAGCTGAAGAAAGGTTTACATTTGTCAAAACTTCTGCTTATGAATCTATTCAGGGCTGCAGCCCTTTCAGTCAGCATATGCACTTGTGTTTGCCGATGTTGGGCTTTTCAATTCTAAGATGGCCTTGATATGATCCGGGCTTGCCTCAATGCCCCTTCTGGTAACCAAGTATCCTAAGAACTCACCAGACCCAACTCCAAATGCACACTTCAATGCATTGAGTCGGAGCCGATATGTTCTAAGGACGTCAAAAACTACTTTTAAGTCTTCCATATGATCATCAGGTTCCTTGGTCTTCACGACCATGTCATCTATGTATACCTCCACTGTTCTGCCTATTAGATGTCTGAACATCTTGGTCACCAATCTCTGGTAAGTTGCTCCTGTATTTTTCAACCCGAAAGGCATCACTCTATAGCAATACAGCCCCTTTGGGGTGATAAATACAGTTTTCTCCTCATTTGGGGGGTACATGGCTATCTGATGGTACCCCCTGTAAGCATCCAGGAAGCTCATCCTTCCATGCCCTAAAGTGGTAACCACCAATTGGTCGATCTTGGATAGTGGAAAATTGTCTTTGGGACAAGCCTTGTTCAGGCTGGTGAAGTCCACGCAGACCCTCCATTTCCCATTCTTTTTCTTCATAACAACCGTGTTTGATAGCCATGTCGAGTAGTTTTCCTCTCAAATGGCCCTGGCCTCCAGAAGTTTATCAACTTCCTCTTCTACTGCCTCAACATGCATTAACGTAGGCCTCCTTGCTCGCTGGATGACAGGTTTGGCCGACCTGTCCACATTCAGTCTATGACAAGTGACCTTGGGGTCAATGCCAGACATCTCGTACGGCGTCCAGGCAAACACCTCAAGGTTTGCTCTAAAGAACACCTCCAATTCTTTTTCCTCTTCCTCGGCCAATCCTGAGCCGAGAAGGAAGAAGCGCTCTTCATCTCCTTACTGGACTAAGATCTTCTTCAGGGCTTCCTCACTTTTCTCAACTGGTTCTTTGCCGACGTCCTCAAGGACCACCATGTCCTCATCCTCAATCTCTATTGTTTCTGCTTCTCGTATGTTACAGGTAGATTTCATTACTACCATGGAGCAATTTTTTGCCTGCACCTGGTTCCCTCTGACCTCCTCTATTCCATGCTCTGTTGGGAACCGTAACAGCTAGTGCAATGTTAAGGGAACAGTCCCCATTGCATGCAGCCATGGCCTTCCCAAGATAGCACTGTAAGGGGAGGGGGTGTCGATTATGGTGAACTCTGTTTTCACCTTCTTGGTGCCAGCTTGCACTTCCAAACTTACTGCTCCCAGGGGCTATGTTGGCGTTTCGTTGAACCCACCATTGGGCCATTGGACTACTCTAGATCATCTTGGTAAAGGCCAAGCTCTTTGTAACATCTAACATACATGATGTCACAAGAGCTGCCCCGGTCAATTAAGATGCGCTTCACTTGGAACTCTCAAATTTGGAGGGATATTACCAAGGCATCGTTGTGTGGATGTTGCACCATCTCTAGGTCGTCTTCAGTAAAGGACACTACTGGTCCTTGGCACTCGTCTACCCTAGGTCTTTTTTGCCGGACCTGATACACATGCTGTAAGTGCTTTACCTTCTGAGTCTCCCCACGTATTTCGTTCTCATTGACCTTCGAGTAAATCACATTGATCACTCGAGGTCCGTCTGCTTGCGGTTGTGGTATTGGAGGAGGTGGTGCTACCGGTGCCTGAGGCAGTCTTGCTTGCTTTTCCGTTGTCCTGGCATCGTCTACTAGGTCCCTTAAATGACCTTGTCTTACCAGGTCTTCCAGATATGCCTTCAGGGCTCTGCACCCCTAAGTCAAATGCCTAGCTTCATTGTGGTAAGCATAGTGCTTGCCAAGGCTTCTTCCCATAAATTCGCTTGGAACCCTTGCTGGTGTTCTGTAGTAGGGTTGATTTCATATTTTCTCCAAGACTTTGTAAACTAGGATTCAGAATACGGTTGTGACTGCCTGTGCAGCCCTTAATCCTGTCTCTTGCTTGCTATATCCAGTGTTACCTCGGCCTCACTTCGGCGAGCTGTTTCTCTTCTCTTGTTTTGATGCCTTTGTCCTTGGCGTGTCTTTCTCGGCTCTCGCATATTTCTCAATTCTGGCCATGAGTTCCTTCATACTTTTTGCCAATGTCTTTGCCAATGATTTTCGAAGCAGACAATCATCTTTTAGGCCGTTCTTAAAAGACACGACCGCCACCTTTTGGTTGCATCCTAGTATTCGGTTGAACACCTTATAATACCTCTTGGCGTAGGCCCTAAGGCTTTCATGCTCGCCAATTCTCAAAGCCATCAGGGAGTCCACCCTCAACGGCTGTAGTTTGTTTGTCACAAACCTGGCCACGGACATCTCGGCCAGGCCTTACCAGGTTTTCACAGTTCCTTTCGGCAACTTGTGAAACCAATTTGATGCGATTTCCCCAAAGGATGAGGGGAACACCTTGCAGAGAAATGGCTCGTTCTCAGTGTATAATGCTATTGAGTTCAGGTACAAGCCAACATGAAAGGTCGGGTCAAACTTACCGTCGTATATCTGGAATCTCGGCATGTGAAACTTCTTCGGGGCTTCGAATTTGTCCAATTCTACCGAAAGAGGCGTTTTCAGCTTGACCGGAGAAGTCACCTCGGCATCTTGTTGCTTCCTCAGATCCTCCTTGGTCTGTCCAGGAGCTCGGCTATCTCCGGATTTTAGCCTTTTTGGTGCACTACTTCCAGTGTCATTATGAGTCCTTTTGGACCTCCCTCCATTGGTCGTGTCAAAACAGAGTTCTTTCCTCTGAACGTCCCGACGTTCTTTGGTGCAGGCTTCTTTGGTTCGACGTGTCTTCTTGGATTCTCCTCTCATTGATTCTCCATGCCTGACCTCCCATGAAGGCCGGTGAGAATGTCCCTTGGTCTTGTCGTGCTGAGGGACTGCAGGAACTGTTTTCTGCCCCTCTTTTCGGTCATCTTTCTTGGCCGCTGGAATCGGCGTATCTTGTAACGGGAACGGCAGCTGCATGACGTTGTTCTGCATCATGAAATTGACGATCGATTGCAGGTCCACCAATTTATTCTTCATTCCCTTCATCTCGCCGTCCCTCTGCAAGCATCTATCTTTCCATACCTGGAGGTCGTCCTCGTTATAATACCCGCCTCGGTTTGATTTCTTTGGTACGTCGCTCTCCTAGCCGACGCCTTTCCCTCTGGGATTCTGATCCCGAGTTTCCTCATTGCAATTATCCTCCTCCACGTTAGGGTCAACGTGTTTACCACTCCTAGTAGGGATGTCATCCCCAACCTTCTCTTTCTGTCCATCGCTGGCCATCTATTCTCCTTTCTTTCCCACAGACGGTACCAAATTGTGTGTGTTGATTTCTGACCACACTGCCAAACAGGTACTCAGCTGGAGAACACCGGCAGAATAGATTGCACCCGAACGACCTGTCACAAAAAGATAAGATTCCGACGGTAGTTCGTTCACTCGAGGGCACTCCGACGATCAAGTCAGTTATCTCTCAAAGATAGCAAAAGTGCTTAGCTCACTATTCAGAATACAAAAAGCATACCTTAGACCCATGAGGGTGCCTCTCTTTTATAGCCAACACTGACCTAATCCCAATAGAAGCCTAGCTTCAATGGATTTTGGCTCAATGCTAAATCTGGACTCCTAGTTAGATTGGGATAAACCTTTAAGAGTCTTATCTTTATCCAAACTAAATTCTTTCTCATTCTAGGACTCTTGTCCCTTATCCGCTCATCTCGGATTCCGGTATCTTTGCAAATAACCTCAGCCTAGCCGAGATTGCCTCAGCGTCATGACCAGGACACGTGGCACCTTGGCTGGCACTTCGGTGCTACCTCAGCCACATGATGTCATTCAAAAATTATGTCCCACACTTATCAACTAAAGTCTCAACAAAATGTCATTTGTTAAAAATTAGAGTAGACTTTTTCCTCACCGTTTCCAATTTTACACTTTAGTAAAGCTCATGCATTTCTTTTATTCTTCCTATAATAGAAAATAATTTTATCCACAATCATACTAAAAAATATTGCCTATAATCTTATTTGTTATCCTATTTTCACACTTCAAGACACATGGTGAATGAATCTCATGTCATTAATGTGGGTGCTACTGTTAAGAAAATTATTAGGTATCCCAGAGTACCACACGTCCATATTCCTTCATCAATCATCATTCACCATTTCCCTTCTTATTCCTCAATCACCCAACACAAAATTAAAATGCTCTACATTCTCCACCAATCATAATATCATGGAACACACCGTACTCTCGGAATACTCAATAATCATCCGTGTTGTCTTATGTCTAGAGTAAGAAAATAGAATTAAAAAAATATTATGTATAATCTTTTTATTGTATTAAATGGATAGTACATCCAACACATGCCATCTCTTGATCCATTGGTGATGAAGTGGAATTTTGGCTTGCCTAATATCACAAAACATGAATCACCATTAGCACTGAGGTTTAATTCCAATCAGCAAATTATCCTACTTCATTAAGTTACTAAACAATATGACAAAATAAATTTTGACAGGTTGCACTCCCAATGTTGAAAAATATCTGTCTTGATCAATATTTACAGCAATGACTTTTGAAAGGAAAGGTAACCGTGAAATGTTATGAATTCTAATTTGTAGAATTTCTTCCTCAACCATATTATGGTGAATTACTTTTTTTCAATTGACATTTTTTTTTTTTTGTAAATCATGGAATAATATGAAGCTGAACTTCCTATATTATTTTATTTCCTTGTACATCAATTTCCTTTTATTTAGGAATGTGCAATTACAAATGAAAATGATGTTAAGGAAATTCAGCAAGACAAACAGTGACTTCTAAAAGGAAAGGTAATCATGCAATGTTACAAATTCTAATTTGCATAATTTCTTCCTCAGCCATATTTATCATTTATGGTGGGTTTTTTTTTTTTTCATTTGACATTTTTTTTAATCTTGGAATAATATGAAAGTAATCTTATATATTTTTACTTCGTTGTATGTCACTTTCCTTTTATTTAGGAGTGTGAAGTTATGAATGAAAATGATGATAAGGAAATTGAGCAGGACAAACGACGACGTTTGAAAGGAAAGGTAACCATGAAATGTTACGAATTTTAATTTGTATAATTTCTTCTGCTTCCAGATTCATGGTGAATTACTTTATTTCATGTGACAATTTTTTTTTTTTAATCTTGGAATAATATGAAACTAACTTCCTTTATATTTTTGTTTTCTTGCATGCGGCTTTCATTTTATTTTGGAATTCCGCAATTATGAATGAAAATGATGATGATAAAGAAATTGAGAAGGGCAAACAAACATTTCTCCAACCTTTGACAACATCTATGACTGATGGTAAAATGGCATGCGGCAAACAGTAAAGTAAGTTGATCATCCTTCGTTATTATTACGAGGCATATTACTGACTAAGAAACAAAACACAAAATAAATAAATAAATAAGATCAAGAAAAAAAAATGTGTAGCTTATATTCATTTTAAGTGTAGGATTTACAATACAAATGTTAGATCATAACCACATTTTGTGTGTGTGTGTGTGTGAATATGTTGGTGTGTTTGATTTCTTTGGCAGTAGCGTTAGTCTTATTATTATTGATGGCATTGGTTTCCCTCCAATCCACTTTTTGGACGGGAGGGTACAATTTAGTATGTTGTGGGATCATTTTCGGTCTATATTAGTAATTCAAACTATTCAACTTTTAGTGTCTTCAGATTAAATTATTCATGAAAAAATATTAGGTTGATTTGATATTGATAGTCACATGTTTCAATCGAATTTGTCTTTAAAAATATGGATTGCAAGTTTAATTTTGCAAAAAATAGACCATCCATATTTTTTAGACAAATGTGATCCAAACATGTTTGTACTAATTTCTAATCAATCTAATTTTTTTTTAATGTTAGGTTTTTATTCTT
Source organism: Camellia sinensis (assembly GCF_055761805.1). Lineage (NCBI taxonomy): Eukaryota > Viridiplantae > Streptophyta > Magnoliopsida > Ericales > Theaceae > Camellia > Camellia sinensis. The sequence goes on from NC_138970.1 coordinate 121,092,693, forward strand.
GGTAATCCCGTTTGACAAAACTCCTTTTAGTTGTAATTGTATTCGATCTTTTATTTCAGTGAGACTATAAGTATTTAGATGCGAATCCAACCCGAATTGTGCCTATGCAGAGGAGTTTGCGATCTTAATCATATCTGGTTTGCTTGTTCGCTCAAGCGGCCGTTTGTGCGCTTGAGCGGAGAGCGTTTGGTTCCAGAAGTTTGACCTGTCTGCAAAAGTACTGGAAGCTAGGATTTTACACTCGAGCGAATTTTCCTATGCTCGAGCAGCCATTCTTGCGCTCGAGCGGAGAACACGATTCAGTTTTTTATAAATATATGTTTCAGCCAGATTTTAGGATACGACTTCTAGATCTTCTTCTTGGATATTAGGGTTTATATCTAGGGCTATTTTGCTAGTTTTCTTTGATGTTTGATTAAGTATTCAACTCATGGTTTAAGAAGTATACATCAAATGATTGTTTGTTTATTCTATACAAAAGAGAGTGTTCTTCTTCGGTGGATTCTGAAGAATTCGGACCTGAAGCTTTGGTGGATTCTGGAGTGGCTCATCGTCGTGGATTCGACATCGGCGTTGTGGATTCAACGTTGGGAAAGACGATTCTGAGGAGAAGACCGTAGTGGAAGAGGCACATAGGGGTCGGTTCAATTCGGGCGTGGATTCGCTAGGTAATTGAGAGTACACTTGTGTAATTCCTTTTGTCTTCTTAGTGGATTGTTTTGTGGTTTTTGCCCGTGATTTTTTTTTATCATAATTGGAGGCGTTCCAATTGTGATTTTTCCACGTTAAAATTGTTGTGTCGATTTGTCTTGATTGTTTGATTGAGACTGTTATTTACTGCTTAAAATTGGTACACAATCATAAATCAATATCTAAGGAATTTCTAGATTTTTCAACTAAAAACGAAAATAAGCTAACAAAAAGCCAAAAAAAATCCAAACACCCACAACATCATAAAGTTATAAAATTATGAAGAATGTGCTAACATAATGGGCATTGGCGTAGCTACATTCTAATCAATGGGTTCAATTGAACCCACTGAAATGTTAGACATAATTGATGTTAATTCAATATTTTAATTAACACTTTATAATTTCATGAGATAAATTTAAAAAATTAAGTGATATTTTGAAATTTCATTAAAATGACATTATTTTAAGAGAATGCCAACTTTTAACATAAAAAAGTATTTATTTTATTTTTTTAAAAATGATTCATATTCGAAACTTAGTTCAAAATCAAAAACAAAATGAGATATTTCTAGCATTTTACATTTTTAGTTTAGTGTTTTTTTTTTTTTTTAAGTAGGTTAATACTTGTGTAATGTGTTCTGATTATTAATTGACTCCACTATCAATAAATACTGGCTCCGCCACTGATAATGGGTCACACTTTTAATAAAATTAACAAAGAGATCAACAAATGAAAATACTTTTAGTGGGTCACACTTTATGTTTTCTTAAATGATTAAAATTAAAGACATTTTTTTCTCCGATTATGAATCTCCATGCATCTTGCACGTATTTGATGAGAGGAAAATTCATATTTTGTTGTACATTTACACCATCAACAGTTTGCGTTGAAGTTATGGGCAAGCACAAATTTGCTGGGGATTGTAGAACGCTAGACTACCTCGTGCAAAAATTTGCTAGTTTCTCTATTTGGCCAATAACATTACAAGAATCTGCACTTTTAGCGACCACTTTCCGCGACCAATATAAAAGTTGGTATCTGAAAGTTACCTTTTGGCGACCAAATATTAATTAGTCACGAATGATCATTAATTTTGGCGACCAAATATGAGTTGGTCGCAGAAGCTCATATTTTGGCGAGCAAAAAATGAGTTGGTCGCAAAAAGTGGTATGCTTTTGGCGACCAACTACAGATTTGGTTGTGGAAGGTCACATTTTGGCGACCAAAAAATAAGTTGGTTGCGGAAGATCAAAAATAAGTTGGTTGTGGAATTGGCGACCAAAATTTTAGTCGCCAAAAACTTATTTTCCCCGACCAAAAATATTTTAGTTGTCGTATATTGAGTTTTGGCTACTAAAACAATTTAGTCACCAAATGGAAAATAAAAAAATATTTTTTCTCTTTGGCGACCAAAAATTTGGTCACCAAAAACTTATTTTCAGCAACCAAAAAAAAATTAGTTGCCAAATTAGTACTTTTAGCGACTAATATTTTAGTCGCCGTTGATTGAGATTTGGTGACTAAAAAAGTTTATCGGCGAAGGTACCTTTTCTGTGACTAATTTGGTCTTTTGGTCGCCAAAAGTTTGGGAGGGAAATTTAAAACGTGGAGGCGGGAATTGAAATTTTTTTGCGACAAAAAAATTTGGTTGCCGATTGTAAAACGACGTCATTTTGTACCCCAGGAAAACAGAAAAAAAATAAAAAAAACCCTAATCTCCCATCTGTCTCTAGCTTGCTCTCTGTGTCCCTATATGATGGTCCGCCCTCTCCCTCTCTCTGTGTTCTCTCTGTCAATCGGTGCCCACTCTCTCTACTTCACCGAAATCCCTCACCACCATTGCTAACGTCCGTCGCACATCGCCACCGCCGCAAATCGCCATCGCCCTCTGTCTTCCTCTCCTTTCATCGTTGGCTCTCTTCCTTCCTATAGCCAGAGTTTCTCTCTCTCTCTGTGTCTCTCTCTCTCTCTCTCTCTCTCTCTCTCGTCACTCTCTCACTCCCAATCAATAATGAAACCCTAGCCACAATGTCCATTCACTTTGTCCCTTGTTCTGCCTCCGCCACCAGTTCCGATGCCTCCTTTCTTGCATTGCCACTCATGACCGCTAGTCCAGGTATGATTTGTGTTCTTTTAATTTTGTTTTCTTTTCTTTTCCCCCCAAAAAACAGAGAGAGTGAGAAAAAAAAAAGGGAGAGAGACTTCAGGCATTAGAGAGAGAGAGAGAGAGAGAGAAAGAGAGACATACAGAGAGAGACCATATAGAAAAGTGAAGGATCTGAGTGATGGAGTATGTATCTACATGTTTGTTTGTGTGTATATCAATGGCTGAATCTCCATGGAGGTTTCCCAAAATGTTAGCTTTTGCTTTTTGTGTATTATTTATTGTGAAATTCATGGAGTTTTTGGGTTTTATTATGAGAGTAGGCTACTAGTTGGTTAACCGGTATGATTTCTATGATATATATATATATATATATGTTCAATGATTACTTTGTGTTTGATAGACCATGGTCTTGTTGGGTATACAAAACTTGTGTACAGAAGTTGTTTGAGGATTTGTCTTATAAGAAAGGTGAATGTTTTCTAATATTGGTCATTTGTATATATTTTTAGCCACAATCATTTAGTTTTATAGCTTTCATTGTGAGCTTGATTTCATATTCCATTGTTTATGAACAGCTCCTTGAGTGTGCATGCAACTTGAAAAACTATTTAGCTACCTACAACTGTAATGATATCTATGTGATTGTATGTTAATTTAGCATATGATTTGCAAGAGGATTTGTGTATATGATTTTGAATGCTTGGTATGCTAATTATTAAGAGATATACATTTTGGTTGTATTTGAATTATGAATTTTGAAAAAGAAAACAAAAAAATGGCAGTGAAATATAGGTAGAATGTAACTATATTTCATTCACATTTTACTCATATTTTCTCTTTCACTTTTCAAATTTCTATTCAAATTCATAATATAAACACAATATTGGAATGCATTGCATGGGAAAAATTATGAGAGCTATTTATGTCCCATTTGCGTTTTAATTGTATCTGTCTAATTTTGTTTTTATGATCATAATAGGATCGGTTAAGAAAATTCGATTCGATTAATTAGTACTTCCATGTACGTAGATCACTCATGAAAAAAGTTAAATTGATCGAATAATTATCATTATATGATTTCAAAAATTTGTCTTTACAAAAATTGTGCAATAATTATGATTTTAATAAAAAGTTTGTTGTACATTTTTCTTAAAAGAGATATGTTGAAATCTCGTGATTACAATTTCAAATCAATATTATTTTTTTATTTTTTTATAAAGGAAAATGCTAAAAATAGCCCTTAGGGCTATTGTTAATGTTGCAAAATGTATATTAAAATGTGTAAAAGGTGTATAATTATATGGGTTTGGTTTCTCTGAAGTTATCATCTCGACTTGAGAGAGCATTTGAGCTTGGTAGGTCTATTTTGGAACCGATTTCAGTGATCTGAATTGTTCATTTTAAGACTCATTGAGTAGAATATTCGTGTAAAAAATCAAGACGATTGGACATCGATAGTTATATGTTTGAACCATATTTGTTTTAAAAAATGATTGACAAATATAATTTTAAAAATAGCATATATTTTTTGTAATACAAATTTGATTTAAACATATAAATACTGATATCCGATCATCTTAATTTTTGACATGAATGTTTTACTCAACGAATTTTAAAAAGTGAATGGTTCGGATCACCTAATCGGTCAAAAAATAGGCCTACCAAGCCCGAACACTCTCTAAAATATGAATCTATAACATGTGAATTACTAAAACAAGAGGTAATTAGATACAATTATTATACCCTAAGGGTTACAAATTCCAAGGTTTAATCTAGTTACAATAAAAGTTGGTTTTTTTATCCAACACACATATAGTCCTTGGCTTGTGTAACACCGCCCGGGGGTTACCCGCGCACTGTTAAATAGTTCAAAGCCTCAATTCTCTTTGATCTAGTTTCACGAGTGCAATATGAAACATAGATGAGAGTTCAGATTTGGTAACTTTTATTGAAAATCCATTTTATTGCAAAACATTGCCAGAAATGGACAATGTCATCAGATCTTTGAGTCGGCACCTAACATTTTGGAAAAATTAGTAAATTCGTAACTCGTGCCAAGGCCACTATTCATCATAGCCAGGATACTTGGCTCGGAACCTTAGGTATGAAGGGGGAAGGTCATTAATTGAGCATCCCCACTTACCCAATCAAAAGATCAGCCTTTACTAATCATGATATGATTTTTATTTCCTTCATGTGTTCATATTCTGATTATTTAATAAAACTTAAAAATTACTATGTGAAGCAAACACATATAGACTGTGTCGTTCAATTTGGAGCAATTTAATTTCATTGTTTTGAAAATATTTTGAATAGTGTAATCATGAAAATCAATTTTATCCCAAATTAAATAACACAACCTTCACTCACTGGCATGCATAAGTTATATCAAATAAGCAACTAGTCACATGGTAAGATGCTAAAAATAGTAAAAAATCATACACATGCGGGATGTTAAGGTACAAAAGCTTACATATTTATCAATGTCCCGCAAATACGTACAAAACAAAGTTAGTAAAATAAGCATGCTTCTATATACAAGATCCTAATGCAATTCACTCATAAAATGCAATTACAGATCTAGGTTCTAATATATGGCATGTGAATCAAATCAAAACATGAGATAGTACACAAAATCACATAATAATCAATTAAACTCACGGATGCAATTCTAGCCGGATCTTAAGGCATGAAACATAGATGCAAAGCATGGATATGATGACAATCATATACAAGATGCATATTTACATAATACGAAAAGCAAAATAAAAGAACGGGATAGAAAGAAATGGGGCGGGAAATTATTACAATGGTAATGCCTCCAAATTAATTGCACAATACAACTCCAAACAACTAATACAAAGTGATATAGGTGAAATAAGAAGCTTTTATTAATTGGAATTTATAGCGATCTCGGTTTTGACCCGACTATTGTTGCATCTTGGACTCGGGTTTCATGGTTTAAATATTGTTATCCATGTCTTTTCTTCCTTCCACTCTTTAAGTTTGAGTTTTGGAATGTCTTGGGCGTGTTTGGAACAGGTTGGTTGATAGTTGGTCTAGATTGTTGTTGCCCAGATTTTGGCCTTTTCGCTCGAGCGAAGCTTCATGCACTCGAGCGGGGACATCTTGTTGTGTCTGGTCGCTCGAGCGACTACTACGCTTGAGCGAGATTTGTGACCTCCCAGTATTTCGTTCAGACCTATAATGTTCTGGGAAGGTGTTGTTGTTCGCTCGAGCGAGAACTCTTGCACTCGAGCGATGACCTTTTGTCTGCAAAACTTCTAGGGATTTGTATTCTACGCTCGAGGGAAGCTTCTTGCGCTCAAGTGAGACACTTATTATGTCTAGTCACTCGAGCGACAATTCCTTCGTTCGAGCGAGCCTCACGTATATTAGTTCACAGCAGCTCATTTTTACATCACTTTTTGTTACCTTTTCACTCAAAAACCCTAATCTGACGCCCTCTCTCTCTAAAATCCACACTCTCTATGTATTTTGACCAAGATTCTTAGATCTCTTCACCCTAGTGCCTTTGGGAAAAGGGTAGAGCATCTTGAAAGCTTCATTTTCATCCGATTAGAAGTTGCTTTCGTCACTTTCGAAGTTCCCACACTTCTCCTTTGGGCTTCTACATTTGAAGTGGGGACATTCTACACCTTAACATGGTTTTTAACCTAAATATTTGTTGTTATGATTAAAAATGTGAGATTTTGGGGTGTTTTTGAGAAAACCTCGAGTTTTGGCTCAAGCTTAAAAGAGGGGTTCTTATGCTGTGTTATGTAATTAACTATGGGGTTTGGATGTAAGGCTATCTTGTGTTAAAAATTATTGATTTTGGCTTTTGGGCAACATTTGGGAAAGGGAAATTTTGCCCTAAATATGTTGGAATAACTTTTTTAGATAAACGATGGAATTGGAATGAGAAATGTGAAATTGAGAGGATATGGGAATGAATGGTGTACTTGGATTTGTTTAATCACTCTCCTATGGAAATTTGATGGATTATCTATTACAAAGATTGTATATCTGTTTAGAAATATCTGTATTAGGCTATCGGTGGAGGATAGCTATGAGTGTTGTAGAATTGCATGAGGATTAGGTAAATTGAAACTAATCATTCAAATTGTGTCATTAACTATGACGGTGTGTTAAGACATTGAATATGTATAATTTATAGTCATTAAATATGACGCTACTTTAAATACATTGTGTATGTATAATATTTTGGGAGGAGAAATGGGATGCACTTCTTGTTTTGGGAGGAGATAGGGGATGGACTCCATTGAAAATTAAGTTGGTCGTAGTGTCCTGGGTGAAAGTCCCGAAATCATATGTATACATGGGTGCCGATCCCGCGGACGAAATTTTTGTAAAATGGGAAGGTTGAAGTGCTTGTGTAATCATTATGTTGATTAAGAACCACTGAGTTGTAGTCTCAGTTGGGTTATTTGGCAAATGATAAACTTGGCCTATGAATTGAAATGAAACGAATTAACTTGAAATGAATAATTGGGAATGGATTGAGATATGAATATCGGTACTGTTGTGTGGTCATATGAAGAATGTATGTTGGTCATCAATATTGAATATAGATTTAACACTCATATCTTAGTTAAATCTCATATATTGTGTTAGACTGTTTCTTCTGAGCTTTGGCTCACCCTACTTAGGAAACCATTTTCAGGTACTGGTGACATGCCTCCTCCAAGGACGTAGCTTGGGAGGACCTAAGAGCTGGAGGCTCTATTTTTGTATTTGGATTTAAATGTTTATTCAAGCCAAGGGCTTGTTATTTGTATAAAGCTTATGACTCCCTTTTGTTGAAACTAAGCAATGTCTTGGAAAGATATAAGCCCGCAGAGCATTACTTTGTTGTTATTAACTAGTGTTACATACTGTAGATTCAGGATGAACATTTATGAATGTATAACGCATGTAATGTCTTTCGTAATTTGAACTCCGATGAATGAAAGTATATCAATTCTTTTGTATTTAATTCTCGTATCTATTAAGTTATTCGTATTTTTTTTTTTTGGGGGGGGGGAGGGGTGTTACAACTTAGTATCAGAGCGTACTGGGTTTGAATACTTTGGGTACGTAGGAAGTGGTTGTTGCCACAATAGGTTTGTCTCGCTTAATTGAGACATTAGTAGGTATAGTATGCTTATGTGATGACATGTTTATGTGATTATATTGGTATGAGATTTAATTTCTAGGATGATAATCGAGTCCACGGGTTTCTGGGAGTCTTAGTGATCAAATGTGCAAACAGAGGCTTACAACACCAAGGCGGTGGCTTTTCGGGTGTAGAATTGAGCATGCATGCATCCCTCACTTCCTGGGATTAGCTAATTAGTTTAATTAGCAATAGATCAAATACGTGTTGTAATTAATTGGTTGTAGCTAATTAAGTGTTGTAAATAATTAGTTAGTTTAACTAGTTATTTGATTTCGGTGTGTAATAATTAGTTAACTAGAATAGTTAATTAGTTTCAAGTTTTGTAATAGTTAGCTTAATTAGTGTAGCTAATTGGTTAGCTTATTCATTTGGACCCTCCTTCGTGAGGGCGTAATGTTGTAATAAGTGTATGTGCATGTGTGTATGTCTTCCAACCCCACGTCTTTCTCCCTTTTATTTAATCGCTTTTGATGGTTAGATTAGGGACATGTTTCAATTAGCATACCTTATACTTGTATCCATTCATTTGTATTGCATGCACCGAGGCTCGGCGCATCATTCAAACTGCATTGTCATTTCAATACTGAATACGTGTTTAACCGCATGTTATCAAATCGATCGATATGTCATATTAGTAGCCGAACTTATTAATTGCATATTGCCTGTGTTGCATTAGGCATCTTGTATAGTTAGGAATCATGCATATTTTTCTTACTCATATCTTCTTAGCTTGGAATACTAGGTGAGTTTTTATGCTTTAGCATACTCGCATGAATGTAAATGTTACCATGATTAGCATGCTTGCTATGAGGCTATGTGCTTAAATGCTAAACTGCATGAATGCCTGTGGATGAAGGCTTGTTGTTTGAATTGGAACGATTCAACGAATGTGCGTTTTAAGTCCACTTTGTTGAGTGGCAAATCATGTTTTAAGCCCACTATGTTTGGTGGCAAATCCGCAAACTTTAAGCCCACTTGACGTGGCAAATTCAAACCATTTTTGCAAACAAACATGAGTTGAATTGTTCCAAATTGAGCAAACTAGTCTATACTTGCTTGTGCGCATCACATAGTAAAGCTAGTTTAATAAACCGAAATAAGAGCACATAATGTTTATAAAAATCATATCATGATTAGTAGAGGCCGATCTTTTGATCGGGCGAGAAGGGGCGCTCATTTCAGGACCTTCTCCTCTCGTAGCTAAGTTCCCGAGCTAAGGCAACTTTGGTGATGACGGACACGTGGCCTTTGGCAAGAGTCAGGGCTTCCTAAATTTTTTCAAAGTAAAATATTTAGGTGGCGACTCTATATCTGGCAAAGCAATCTAATTTTGGCATTATTTGATTTAAAATTCATTTTCCAAAATAATTTGTCGGATTTGGAATCTTTGGTTTTTATCAGTCTCACATTGCACTTATGAGACTAGATTCAAAACCGCAGGAGTCCGGACTGTGAGGCCTTTCTGTCAAACCTTCTGAAAGGGGGTGCGAAAAAAGCGAGTCCACACAAACCCTTCTGTACTCGACGGTAAGGCAAGGACCGGTGCTGTTGTAAGTCGTGTCTTTAATTCTTGGAAAGCAAACTCCCTTTGTTTTGTCCACTCAAATGGAACACTTTTTTTAGTCAATTGGGTAAGCGACACCGCAATCTTAGAGAAATCTTCAACAAATCTTTGGTAGTAACCGGCCAAACCCATAAAACTACATACTTCTGTAAGATTAGTAGGAGCAGGCCAATTCACAATGGCTTCTATCTTTTGCAGATCGACAGACACACCATCCTTGTTAATTACATGCCCCAAAAAGACAACTTCATTCAACCAAAATTCCCACTTCTTCAATTTAGCATATAACTTCTTGTCCCTAAGTGTTTGAATAATTAATCTCAAGTGTTTTTCATGTTCCTCCCTACTCCTCGAATATATAAGAATACCATCAATGAATACCACCACAAACTCATCCAAGTACGGTTTGAAAACCTGATTCATTCAATCCATAAAAGTTGCCGGTGCATTTGTAACCCCAAATGGCATGACTAAAAATTTGTAATGGCCGTACCTGGTTCGGAAGGTTATCTTCTCAACATCCTTTGCTTTGACTTTCAACTGATGGTACCCGGATCTCAAGTCGATTTTTGAAAACACTTGTGCCCCCTGTAATTGGTCAAACAAATCATTAATCCGTGATAAAGGATATTTATTCTTCACCGTCACCTTATTAAGCTCTTGGTAATCAATACACAACCGAAGGGTCCCATCCTTCTTCTTCACAAACAGAACAGGTGTGCCCCATGGCAATGTACTCAGTCGGATGAACCCTTTGTTAAGAAATTCTTGCAACTGTATTTTCAATTCTTTCATTTCTGCCAGAGGCATTCTGTATGGAGCCTTGGAAATCGATTGAGTACCCGGTACAATATCAATGACAAATTCAATCTCACGGTCTATCAAGTCCCCTGGCAATTCTTCGGGAAATACATCCAGAAACTCACTAACAATCTAAATATTTTCAACACCCATCTCAGTTGTCTCTGCATGCAAAATGCTACACAAATAACCCCTACAACCCTTCTGAAGTAGTTTGCAAGCTTTCATGGCCGATATCAAATAGGGTGGAGAGACCACCCCATGTCTCACAAAAGTAAACTCATCTTGACCCGGTGGGCAGAACACAACTTTCTTAGACACACAATCAATGGTTGCATGATAATTAGCTAACCAATCCATTCCCAAAATTATATCAAAGTGTATCATATCAAGAGGCATCAAATTAGCGCATAATGGAATATCTCTAAGCAAAAGCTCACATGCAGGATACATAGAAGCACGTAACATATAGTCCCCGGATGGGAGAGACACATATAACACATAATTCAAGGGTTCCATAGATCTATTCAAATTAGGAGCAAACGTTTTTGAAACAAAGGAATGGGTGGGACCTGAATCAAGTAGCACATGAGCAGGTTAGCCATTGATGGAAAGCGTACCTGAAACCATAATGTCTGAATTTTGGACATCACCAAGAACAAGAGCAAGAGCAAAAACTCTCACTTGCCTAACATTGTCTTTAAAAGTAGTAGGCCTTGCTGGGGTCTTTGTTGCAAGAGTGGAACTGACTGAAGTAGCAGTTGGCCTATTCCCTTTTTTGTTGCCCAAACATAAGACAATCTCTCACCATATGCCTCGCCTTTCCACAATTAAAGCAAGCTCCTAATGCTCGATAACAAACCCCCAGGTGCTTCTTTCCACATTCTTGACAAGTTGGTGCCGAATCAAGGGTTGAACCCGAAGTGTTGGAAGTTCCCAAATTTTGCTTCTTACTTTGTGAGGACGCCGGCCCTTTGTGCACATTGGAGCCTTGCCTTTTGCCCTTCCAATCCGAGTACCGGTTGTGGTTGGCTTGGTTAACTTCCGCTATGATGGCCTTACATCCACATATTTCTGCACCTACAATACATTAATCTTCTCGAGAATGGAGTCTCGGAGACCTCCCTCAAATTTCCTCTCCTTCTTGTAGTCCATATCGACCATGTATGGTGCGAAACGAGCTAATTCAGTAAATTGCTCTTCATACTCTGCTACGGTCTTTGTTCCCTTTGTTTCAAGTTTTCAAACTCCGACACCTTCCTGTCTCAGATACTCTGTGAGAAGTACTTCTCATAGAAGATCTCCAAAAATTGAGCCCAATTCATCCCCTGATGCTCTCCTTGAATATGCATCAACCATCAGCGTGCCTCATTCTCTAGTATAAAAGTGGCTAGCAAGACTTTCTGTGCCTCCGTGCATGGAAAGACTTCAAACAATTTATTGATACCAAGCACCCAAGCCTCCGCCATTAATGGATCAATTCCTCATTTGAACAAGGGTGGTTTTATCTTCTTAAATTCTTTTGTGAGAGTAATAGTTTGGTCATCGGCCTAGTGGTCTTGCACTATAGGTGGTGGCACAGCCATTGGTGGCAGTGGTTGTTGTTGCTGTTGTTATCTAAAGGCCTCCGCCATGTCCATGATCATTGTCTCCATTCTATTAAGTTGTGCGGAGGTTGAATCCTCCCTGTCCACTGCCCTTGTGCTCACCATGATTTAGAGGAGCACATATTATAACTTTCCCAAATAATAAACACATAATTCACATTTACAAATGCACATTTTCATGTCATACTTGATTGTGGATGCATTATGGATGCAACTTAAACTCTTTCTAGACTTCTTATTGCTCACATGGACTCGTGTGTGAGATATTAACTTGTACTCTGATACCACTCTGTCACGACCCGAACCCATCCCTAAAAGTTTGGGTCATAACCGACCGGTAATACTTGATTATCTTTGGCCTCAAACAAACATACAGAGTAATTATAGCAATAGGGCCAAAAGCAAAAGTACACAACAAAAGAATGAGTCCATTGAGCTATACCAATATGCGCAAAATGTAACACATCCACGTCATTTACATGCCCATGTAAAAAGAATATAAGCATTGCGAAGAAATTTGTACATAATGTTTACAAACCCAAGACCACATTAGCAAAACAAAGTAAGGACCAAGTATGATGTGAGTCAAGACAAAACTCCATCTCGAAGACATGACTCGACTGGGTCTCAAAAAGGATGGCTCCTGAAGCTGACTCTAGGGATGTGCTCCATGTTGCAGATTACCTATATATGCATACATAAAATTGGGTGAACGAAACTCAATGAGTAATAATACAGTAAAACAGTGTAAATAGATAGTCATTAGATTCTCACAACACTCAAAATCATATAAACAAAACGGCCTTAGGCCCAATCATACTTCAAAACAGCCTCGGGCCCAACATATAACAAAACGGCCTCGGGTCCAATCATATTTCAAAACGACCTTTGACCCAATATATAACGAAACGACCTCGGGCCCAATTATATATCAAAATAGCCTCGGGCCCAATATATAACGAAACGGCCTCGGGGCCCAATCATATATCAAAACGGCCTCGGGCCCAATCATATATCAAAATGGCCTCGGGCCCAATATATATCAAAATGACCTCAGGCCCAATCATGTATCAAAACAACCTCGAGCCCAATCATATATCAAAACGGCCTATGTTGGACATGCCACATAATATTAGTGAGGTTTCTCATTTCAAACAAATCACAATGTCGGCACCAATCACCGTTCATGGTTCGAGGTACACAATAACTAACATATAAATATGGCATTATTACTCGGAGTGATGATTGATCTTGCGGTGTTTCCTCCGGCGCACGACCTACACCAAACATGTTAAACCCGTATTCGATACATAATTCGTTTATATCATATACCCTTTCCTTTAGTGATTCACGACCCTTTTTAATGGTTTCTAATCATGATTTCACTCCCAAAAGGGTTTACATAAGGTTGGAAATGCATTCCGGAGGTCGGGAGCATCAATACAAAAAGACAGAATTTTTCTCTTGCCTAGCCGCACGTGTAGCCGGTCCAACTGCTCGAACGGTCTGGCTCCGCACGTGCGAAAATTGTAGCCGCTCGAGCGTCCAGTGCTGACCAGTTTTAGTTCAAAACATGGGCCGCTCGTGCGGAGCCCGTGGCAGCGCGAGCAGTCTAGGCACACCTAGACAGTCTGAAAATGGCCAAAAATGCTAAACCTTCCAAACTCAATTACAAGCTCAAATTCATGCAAAAACAACCCAAAAACATGATATCTAAGCATGGTACAAGTGTAATTCCACATTAAACATATCAATCTTGTATCAACAACAATTCCATGGTCTCATCTTTTCACATCTTCATGGTTACATACATAAGTTCAAACTACATATATTCATGAATGATTTTCTCACAAATCTTGTTTGTATGAACTATCTAGGGTCTGTTTCATGGATCAAACATAAAAATGAACTCAAATCAAACAATAGTGTAGAGATTAAGGTCCAATTTCATGCCTTTAGCCCTAGTCACTACACAACTCAAAACCCTAGCTCAAAATTCCTAATCTCTTCATGATTTCTTAACAAAGATGAGTTAGAGACAAAGATTGTAAATAAATTTCCATACCTTAACTTAAATCTATGGTTTGCCCCTTGGTTCCCTTCAAATCCCTAGCTTTCTCCCCTTCCTCTCTCTCTCTACCTCACACTTTGAGCTCTCTTCCAACCAAAATGAAAAAAAAAAAAAAGCCAAACATATACACTTAACTCAAAAATCTTAATTTATTCATTAGGAATCATAATTTTTCAAAATCTCACCAAAGGCTCTGAAAATCATGTTAATCATAGCTATGAAGTCAGTTTTTGTTTATCACGCCTCTATGGCCTTCAATTTCAATTCAAAGTTTCAATTGTAACAGATATTCCTACTTTCAACCGATAATTTTCCAAATTCATATATTTCTCATACTCAAACTTGGAAATTCATATCAAACACGTAATCATATACATAATTAAGCATAGTATGGATTGGGTTATCACAGTCAGTTCATCCGTAAAAGATAAAAACTACTATAAACTTGCCTACTCCTACTAATGTTTTAGAAGTGTGTAGTTATATGGGTTTAGCACGTTACTACAGAAGATTTGTTAAAGATTTCCCCAAGATCGCAGCGCCGCTCACCCAATTGACTCGAAAGGGTGTTCCATTCGAGTGGACAGGACAAAGGGAGTCTGCCTTCCAAGAATTGAAAACAAGGCTCATAATAGCACCGGTCATTACCCTACCGTCATGTACAGAAGGGTTTGTTATTTATAATGATGCTTCATATAAGGGATTGGGGTGTGTACTTATGCAGAATAGAAGAGTAATTACCTACGCATCTTGACAACTAAAGCTGCATGAAAATAATTATCCTCTGCATGATTTGGAGTTAGCTGCAATGGTATTTGTATTGAAAATATGGCAGCATTATCTGTATGGTGCAACATGTGCAGTCTACACCGATCACAAGAGCCTCAAGTATTTCTTCATTCAAAAAGGGCTTAATATGTGACAAAGACGACGGTTAGAACTCATTGAAGACTATGACTTGCAGATTCATTACCATCTCGGCAAAACCAACACGGTAGCGGATGCTCTTAATAGAAAGTCAATGGAAAATCTAGCATATTCGTTTACAAAGCGGAATGAACTATTACTTGACTTGGAAAGAATAAAAGTGGAAATCGTGTTACATGAACAAGGTGGAATGTTAGCCACAATGGCAGCGCAATCGGCTATTATTGAAGAAATTAAACAAAGGCAATTAGAGGATGAATTCCTCAAGAAAGTATGCGATGAGATGGAAACAAAGCCAAGACTGGGATTCTCTTTGGAAGCTCAAGTGTTGAAATTTAAGGGAAGATTGTGTGTTCCAAATATCCCAGAAGTTAAAGGAAAAGTTTTGGAAGAAGCTCACAAATCCAAATTTGCTATGCATTCTAGAAGTACTAAAATGTATCAAGATCTCAAGCAAGCTTTTTTGTGGCCTAATATGAAGAGAGAAATTGCTGAGTTTATTTCAAGATGCCTTCAATGTTAGCAAGTAAAACCAAAGACCGACGGGTCTACTTCAGCTTTTCCCTATTTCGGAATGGAAGTGGGAGCACATAACTATGGATTTTATTGTTGGCTTACCCCGAACACCTCGAGGTATGGATTCTATATAGGTAATTGTGGATATATTGACTATGTCCACTCACTTTTTGCCTGTGAAAACTGGTTATAATGCTGATAGGCTTGCTACTGTGTACATTACTAAGATTATTCGATTGCATGGTGTTCCGATTTCCATTGTGTCAGATAGAGATTCTAAGTTTGTATCAAGATTTTGGAAAAGCTTACAAAAA
This sequence comes from Camellia sinensis, assembly GCF_055761805.1. Classification (NCBI taxonomy): domain Eukaryota; kingdom Viridiplantae; phylum Streptophyta; class Magnoliopsida; order Ericales; family Theaceae; genus Camellia; species Camellia sinensis. The sequence continues at coordinate 121,108,475 of NC_138970.1, forward strand.
GCATTGGGAACGGAATTGAGGTTCAGCACTGCATTTCATCCACAAACCGATGGACAATCTAAAATGACTATACAAACGTTGGAGGACATGCTCCAAATGTGTGTTTTGGATTTTTGTGAAAGTTGGGAAACTTATCTACCTTTGGCAGAATTTGCATATAATAACAGTTTTCACTCTAGTATAGGGATGGCACCATATGAAGCTTTGTATAAGAGGAAATGTCGAACTCCAATTTGTTAGACTGAAGTCGGGGATAGAGCAATGATTGGGCCTGAAATTGTGCAAGTTATTTCTGAGAAGATCAAGATCATCCACTAGAGATTGAAAATTGCTCAAAGTTGACAAAAGAGCTATGTAGATTAAAGAATGAGAGACGTAGAATTTGAGGTTTGGGATCCTGTTTTTGTCAAAGTCACTCCAATGAAAGGGCAAACAAGATTTGGGAGAAAAGGGAAATTGTCACCCCGATACATAGGACAATTCCAAATTTTAGGGAGATTGGGTCAGGTTGCCTATTGAATTTCTTTACCACCAGACATGGAGCAAGTGCATAATGTGTTCCACGTATCAATGTTGCGAGGCTACCTTCGGGATCCTGCTTATGTTATTGACTATCAATAGATTTCCATAGATGATGATATGATTTATGAAGAGAAACCTATTCGAATCCTTGGCTGGCAAGTCAAGCAATTACGGAACAAGACTATCCTAATGGTAAAATTCGAATGGAATGAACACTATGGAAAGGAAGACACTTGGGAACAGGAAGAAGAAATGAAGCAACGATATCCAAAATTGTTTTCGACTTGAGGTAAACAAGTTTGGATAACCAAACTTCCTAAATGGGGGAAGACTCTAATAACCCAACTTGTATTATGCTTAATTATACATGTGCTTATGTGTATGTTATGAACTTGCAAGTTTGAGTATATGAATTATGTGATTTTGGAATTATACCTGTCGAATGTGGGATCTTCTGTTGCAATTACAACCTTGAACTAAAATTGAAAACCTTAGAGGCGCCGGAAACCAAAACCGACTTCATATTTGTGTTTAGCATGATTTTTAGAGCCTACTGTGAAATTTTGTAAAATTACGATCCTCAATGATTTAGTTATGTTATATGAGTCTAAGTTATATATAGCTGTTGAGTTCATTTTGTTAAAAGCTTGCTAGAGAGTGAGTTAGAGAGAGAGGAAGAGGAGAAGCTAGGGTTTTGGAAGAGATTCAAGGGGCAAACCCTAGATTTGAACTAAAGTATGATAATCTAGTTATAATCTTTGCATATAGCTCATCTTTTGCTTAAAATCAAGAGGTAGTTGGGAATTTTGAGTTAGGGTTTTGGGTTGTATAATGGTTTGAACTAAATTCAAGAAATCTCTTCAACTTTGTTTGCTTTGAGCTCAATCTTGTGATTAATGCATGAAATAAGCTCTCGATTATTCATACAAGAATCGTTTCTTGAAAGATCATCCATGTTTATATGTATTTTGAGTTTGATCATATAATTTATGAATGTATAAAAAAGATGAGACAACGAATTTGGCAAGTAGGATTGATGTGTTTGAAATGAAATTACACTTGAATCATGTTAGTATATCATGTTTCTGAGTTAGTTTTGCAGGAATTTGGGCTTGAAATGGAGTTTGGTCACTTGGGGTTTGAGGCTCATTTCAAACTGTCTGGTTTTTGCCCAAACCACTTGTGTGGCCGCGGGCTTCACACGAGCAGAACATGAACAAAATCTGCGAGTTTCATTCTGCACACTCGAGCAGCTCACACTTCCGCACAAACGGAGCATGACCGCTCGAGCGGTTGGACCTGTTGCATGAGCGGCCAACAGGAGAGAAAAATTCTGCTTTCTTGTGTTGATCTCCCCGACCTTCTAAACGCATTCTCAACCTTATTTAAACCCTTTGGGAAGTAAAATGAAAATGATTAAAAACCCATTGAAAAAGGTAATGAATTATTAAAAGAAAAGTGTATGAATGAAATGAATTATTTATCGAATGTATATGTGAAATGTTTTGTGTAGGTCGTGTGCCAGAGGCAACGCCGCAAGACCAAATGCACTGAGTGTAATAATATTGTAAAGCTATGTTCTAAATTACTTGAGCTATGAAAGATTATTTATTTTGACATTATCTTTTGATCGAAATAAATGGGTTCATGAATGTTATATGACATATGCAATGTGGACCTAAGGTCATTTTGATTAGTATGATATGTTTGGGCCCAAGGCCGTTCTGTACTAAGTGTGGACCCAAGGTCGTTCTATTAATGATATGATGTCATATGGTTGGACCTGAGGTCATTCTAATTAGTTGATAATATGTAGACACGAGGCCGTTCTGTATTAGATATGGGCCTGAGGCCGTTCCGATAAATGTTGGACCTAAGGTCGTTTTGTTAATATGTTGGGCCCAAGGCTGTTCTGTTATGTGATGGGCCTAACGTCATTCTATTTATATGATGGGCCTGAGGCAATTCTGTATCATGTTGGGCCTGAGGCCATTCCGTAATGTGACTATGAATATTGTATGAAACTTATGCTCATTCATTTACACCTCTTTACCGTATAATTACTCATTGAGCTTCACTCACTCTATATTATATACGCATATGTACGTGATCAGCAGCATGGAGCCCAACCCTAGAGTCTACTTCTGGAGTAATTTTGTGAACCTGTTGGTCAAGTCTCCATGATGGAGCTTTTGTTTTTGACTCACATTCTATTATAACTTTTGTTTTGATTTGCTAAATGGTCTTGGAATATGGAAACTATATGTCTGGAGTATATTGTACCTAAGTTTTTGCATGGACATGTAAATGTGTGTGTGATGTGCTATGATATAAGCAATGTATCTTTTCATCATATTGGCATAACTCAATGGACTTCTTTATTTATGATATTCTTCCGCTTATGGCCCCGTTATTGTCATTATTTTGTATCTTTGTAGGAGGCCGTAAGTAATCAAGTGATTGCTGACCAGTTATGATCTAAACCTCTAGGAACGGGTTTGGGTTGTGCTAGATTGACTGCTCGAGCGATCTCCTAAGATAGACAGTTACATTGATATATTGTAGACTTTTTGCCTTGTCAATGCCTCGTGCCTTGTGTGAGTAATAAGTGACAATGATGAATATGAGGAGATGGAATTATAATGTGGCGAATTATTCTTCGTGCCTTATTGTGTTGTAGCATGATTGTTACCTCTACAAATTTTGATTATAGAAATGTTGTGTATATGTTGTGGTATCATGGGAAAAGTGATGGTTATTGTTAGGTGTTGTGTTGGGATTCACCAGGTGAAATGTTGAGAATGATTTAGAAAAATAAAAAATATTTTCCGACTATTATGGCCTTGGATGGCACGGTTAAACCAAAGGTTAAAGATTTAATCTAAGTTGTGTTAATAAGTAGCTTGTTTGATTTAGTGAAAACTGTATATTAAAGAGTCATGATGGTGTGATTGGTTAAGTGTTCTGAGTAACACTTTTTGTTTCCGGAAAATGTAAATGTTTATGAAAATTGTGAGTTTGCAAGAAAAAAGAAGAAAAAAAAAGTGTTTTGGTGGTGAACGGTGTAAGTCGGAACACCTTTTGAGAAAGAAACTATATACACCAATGAATGATTTTCAAGAAAAATTGTATCTTTTTTTTTAACAAAAAGAGATTGTTCATTGTTTCACTTTTGTATAGTGGGGTTGTATAAAGATTTAGTAATGTTTGCTAATTATATATGTATACATATATTGGTATGCCTGATTTCAAAGGAAGTGCAATGCAATTGAGATTGTTGTATTGGGTTGTGTCATTGGACCATGCATTGTTATATGTCTTCTTTTTTTGCCAATGTTGGTTGGGTATTTGTTAAATGGTGGTTTCCTTTCCCTTCATAATCGGGTTTTGATCACTCGTTGGTGGTTGTGCGTGTTGTTGTCAGTTGGGGAGTTAGTGTTGTCTTTGAGGGTGCAAGTGGTTGACGGTGTCCATTGTCTCTTAGACCCCAATGAGTATGTGGGTCGAAAAGGAATTTATGATCTCTTCCTTGTGATTCTTCTTGTTCGGGAGTCTTTGGGGCCCCAAGATGTTGGACCGGGATCCAGGAATCCACTCTAAGTATGAATCTAGGTTTAAGTTAGGGGTGGTGTTTTTGTTGATGTTTGGATTGCTTTTTGTTTTACTTCTTTTCTAATTTCAGGGACGAAATTTCTTATGGTGGGAAGGTTGTAGCACTCCAGAAATTTCTTTTCTTCTCATTGCTCGAGCAACGGATTGATCACTCGAGCAGCCTTGCGAAGCTTCTAGTACTTTTGCTGGTCTGAGTCTTGGGAGTGTGAGTTTTGTGCTTGAGCGAAGGTTTCATCGCTAGTGCAGTGTCGTGTCTCTAACGCTCAAGCGCAAGATTAGTCGCTCGAGCGGTCTGTTTGAGATCAACATCTTTAAAAGCTATTGTTGTTCTACCTTTCTTCATTCTTATCAGGTATTTTCTCTCTTTTCTCTCCCCTTTCATCTATTGTTGAGTTTCAAGCTCACAAAAGCTTGGATTTGATCTCTTTAGAGTAAGATTATCACCCATGTTCCTTATATAAAAACAAAGAGCACGACGAGGGTTTCTTATCAATCTAAGTGGATCATGTTTTCATTGACGTTGGGATTTTAGGGTTTTCATCTTCCTGCTAAAGGTAGGGATTTCTTTGCTTCTCTTCAATATTTTCTTATAGATAGATGAGTGGTATGTTTGTATTGCATAAACACCTCATGTTGAGGGATGTTCTTAAAAAGCAAATAGATAAAGTAAGGGTTCTCCAAATCAAAGGAGTTACCTATATGATTTATGGGATTTAAGGAAGTTTTAGACAATTGGAACATGATTTTGCACCTTAAAGTAAAAAGCTCTAATTTTTATCAAACCCTAGTTATGGATTTTATTTTTAAAACGATGAATTATTTAAATTGGCCTTAAATTCTTGAAATTAAGGTTATGATTAGTGAGTATAAATGATGATAATTAATTGTTGTGAAAATGATTATGGTTTATAAAGGTAATGTTGGAGAAATTGATAATAGAACTTGGGTTAATGAAATTTGGAAGTGTAGGATGTTAATTGGGATTTATAAATTGAAAAAAAAGGAATTGATGTTGAGATGTATGGAATATTGTGGGGAACAAATTATATTGAATGCTAAAAGTGGAGTTTTACTCATTGTCTTGTCAGTTTAATTTATTAATTGAAGCGATGAAAGACTTGATGAATTGATAGATGATGATATTGAGATAACGGTCCGTTTCTTTCCGGCTTGTGACCGGTAAAGCGTGGCGCTTAATAGAGGTTTCACCTTCCTTCTAGAGTAGTGTCCAGAAAAGAGTGTGGTCTGTTGAGATATGTGGAGGTTCCGCATTCCTTTCAGCTTGTATAACATTATTTGCCTATGTATCACTCTTTAGTATTCATGATCGCATATATTAATCGATCTTATTGTTGAGAGTCATTGTGGATCCCTACTGGACATATTTGTTCATCCCACATTATTTTTATCATTTTTAGAAACAGACTCGAAAATACCAGTTTAAAGATTCAGGAAGTCTATTGTCCTTTGTGTCTATTTGTTATATAAAGTGTAGATGAAAGATAAGTTGTGATTTGGAATTGATGAGTGTCTTCTCATGTAATTATTTATTTTGAAATATTTCAATGTAAACCTTGGGCATGTATAATTGTTGTTTTTATTTGAGAGGGAATACTTTCTATTTACTCAAATGTAATTATTATTTCAATACATGTTATGTAACTGAACTTAAATTTAAGGTTTTGGTAATCATCCAAGTAATACAATTTGGGGCGTGACACCTATAATCATTAAGAAAATAATTTGTGAATCCTTTCACTTCATTCAAGTATATATAATTTTAAAATATTCAAATAACAATTTAAAAAGATCGATATTATGAAAGTAACAATGAAACATCAATATAATGTTCAATATTCCTATAAACATAATTATATATATATATATATATATATATATATATAATTCTAATTGTCTACTACGTATACAACAATAAGAAGAAGATGACAAGGTTACTCAATGACAATAAAGAGTGGATGGTTCCAAATTACCTAAATTTTTTGAAGATAATTAAAGAGAAATAAGGATATATGGACATGCATCAAATTCCAACTTCTCAAAATAAATAAATAAATAAATTAGTTGTTGTGGAGTACCCAGCATGTACCCATAGAGTACTCACCGTGTACCCATGGCTTACCTAACTTCCCAATTCGTATACGACATACCTGATACGCATGTAGTCATACCGGTATACGTATCCACATCCGCACCCGCATCCGATAAGTATCTGATACTTGTACAACAATATTTTTAGAATACCTATGTTTCATAGTTTAGAAGTGTGTGAAGTAAGTGTGTAACACGGATTGATGTCATAGCTAGTATTAAAATGGGAAAATGTTTAATACTCATAAAAAAAAAACTTTTTATAATTTAATCTACAATAATATGATAGGATTCATATCAATTTTTAATTAATCATATATTCAATTGCATAAAATCTACCTCCCTTATTATATCATTATAAATAAGTTTAAGAAATCAACTAACATTACTCGAGTCAAATGAAACACATTAGGGTGGTTGTTTGCGTGTGAACCAATTTACAAGTTTGTGGAGTGAGTGAGTCCACGGATTGATGTCACAGTCATAATACAAAGCGACATGTTCAGGTACTCCATTTGTCGTTCATTTACTCCTTGAAAACGTCAAAGTATGACTTTTGTGGAGTGAGTGAATCCACGGATTGATGTCACAGTCATTGTACAAAGCGACATGTGTTGTCGTTCATTTACTCCTTGAAAACGTCAAAGTATTTTTTGTTTTTTTGTTTTTTGGCCAATTGAAAACGTCAAAGTATGAAGACGTCAAAGAATGAGATTTTTTATTTTTTTAATTTTTTGGTGGCAATTGCGTATCCTCGTGGTGCCATCAGTATCAGTGTTTTCGTTCTAGTCATCTCACATTTTGCTTTATACTCTCCTTGTTTTTTAGCTCATTCAATCATTCACTCCATTTTTTTTTTTTTTTTTTTTGATAACCGAGTTTCCGAACTCCAATTGTAGACCTAACTAATCCCGAAGCCCTGAAATTACCGACCGTACCAAAAAGAGTTTCTTGTTCCACTTCACTAAAATGCCTGAATGGGAGTGAAACAATACAACAAAAAATTCAATTATATATAGGCATTACTGAAACATATTATGGCCCCATTCGAGAATCATGATTTTTAGTTAAAGAAATTATTATAATTTATCACTTTTTTTTTTGAATATCTTTTCACAAAAAATTTAAGAAATTAATTAAAATAATTAATTCTCAAATAAGACTTTTTGGTCATGTTTGATTTACAAGACTAATAGTGAAGTATTAATAATCCTATTAAATTAATGTGGTATTCACTATCCAATTAGATTAATATCCATTGGATTAATAATCCTACCCCTACCCCATTACTAATAATCCTACAAATTTGTTGGATTAATTATCCATTGGATTAATAATTCTAAACCAAAATATTAAAACAAACATAAGATAATTGGGCTCACGAATTAATAATCTCAATCTCATGCTCCAATCCTCCCAATCAAACATGCCCTTTACGTACAAATAACCCATTTAAGTTGTAGGCTTATCAGGTGAAAACTAAAAACTCATATACAAACATAATTATACATAAAAAATGACATGTATTTTATTATTAAAAAATAAAAAATCCCATATCATTATGCTAGTGTAGGTAAAAAACAGAAGACATAATATAAATTAGTGGTCCACACATGTAATGCGTATATAATTTGTAAAAAATAAATAAATTTTAAAAATAATAATAATGAGAAATAAATAAATAGTGTGTTGCTCGAGTAGCAAGAATTTTTTATTATTAAACACATGGTTATGAGTTCAAGGCCAATATAGGGCATTTTGGGAGGGGGAAAAAAAAAAAATATATATATATATATATATATATAAGACACATTTTTGAGACGTTTTGGCAACAAGTTAAAAAAGTCAATTTTTTGATTTTTTAGTTTTTTTAGTCAAAAAAGTCAATTTTTTTGGCCAAAGAAGCTATTTTTTTGCCAAAAAAACTAAAAAGTTAAAAAAATAATTTTTTACCAACTTTCCAAAACACACCAACACCACTAGCAATCTTTATATTATAATAATATAAATAAATAAATAAATGGATGATTAACAATAATAAATGCTACAATATACACATCAATTGGTGATCCCACACCACCGGTACAAAAATCAACTGGTGAGGCCCATGTCAGTGGATGTGGACGGAGTGGGAAGTAGTTTAGTTGGAGTCTCTATTATGGGTAATTTTTGTATGTGAGTAGGGTATGTATCATGTGATATTTTTTATTATTACAATTAGTTTTGAGAGTAAAATTTGTTATATTTATGTTGAGTATTTGGGAATTAATAAGAATATATACATTTATGATTGACAAAAAATAATGTCACGTGATATCTTATTAACATACAAAAACTTCTCCCCTACTACGAATTAGCTTACCATCTTCATATTTTTTTTGATAGCACCATCTTCATATTATATTATGTAATTTGGGAAAATTCTAATATACACCTCTTTAAAAAAGGTATATCATATACACCTCTAGTAATGTTATTTCATTCTTTAGTTATAACTAATTTTCTTCTTTAATTATGATATTATTTTTGTTATAGTTATATATCATGATGCGTTTAGGTATAACATTTTTTTCTTTTTTTAGTTATGACTCAGAAAATTAAAATTATGTCATTCATCTTTTTAGTTACAATGTGTATATGCTGCACACCCTTTGAAAAGTGTGCACCATAGTACTTCCCGTGTATTTGACTCACGTTATATATATATATATATATATAGAAGAGAAACCCTTCCTGTTCAAAATTTGGACTAGAATGCACTATTAGACTTGGGGCCTATCATG